>NC_084661.1:13552554-14152554 GCF_019802595.1 Syngnathoides biaculeatus | reverse complement strand
CAGGGAGCGCGAGCGACTGACAGGCACCAGCTGTGCTCAAAACAATCGCCTTCATAAATTCCTTTAAAAAAAAATAATAATAATAATCCTGTCAGTGGAGCATTCTCTTAACAGGGAAAAATAAAACGCACAAACGGCACTCGAGTCTGAAGGTTTTTCCCTGCTGCGCATCTAAGACTAATCCATGTTCCGCGCTAATGTGTATTGATCTCTGAGCCTTTTCGGATCTGCTCACTGGGGTCCTCGTACAAGCAGTAGCCGTAGTACGACGCCCCCGGGGGCCGCGGCAAGAAGGCCCGGCGCCATCTGTCTGCATCCAAAAACGAAGGCCCTTAAAGAGCCTCCGGCGGCGGTCGCTGGTGCACGGCAGCCATTTTGCTATGCCAGTGGACATTAAGCGTGCGCGGGGGAAAGAGGGGCGGGTGGGGGGGGTGTTTATTAATAAATTAGACGTTTTGTTCTTACACGCTTGCACAAATGTTACACAATTCAAACACACTGATGTCAAAACCTGAATTTAACTCCTCGGGTGGATTAAAGTGCATGACAATACACGTTCTTTTACGGTAGACTTTGGATGATAATGAAATGTAACTTTGAATATGTTATGATTATAGTGGGGCGGAACAGTGGGCTCAGCTGGTAAAGCGTTGGCCTCACAGTTCTGAGGTTCCGGGTTCAATCCCGGCCCTGCCTGTGTGGACTTTCCACGTTCTCCCCGTGCCTGTGTGGGTTTCCTCCCGCATCCCAAAAATATGCAACATTAAATGCACACTCTCAATTGCCCCTAGGTGTGATTGTGACTGGGGCTATTTCTCTATGTGCCCTGCAATTGGCTGGCAACCAGCTCGAGGTCTACCCCGCCTCCTGCCCTTTGGCAGGTGGGATAGGCTCCAGCACTGCCCGTGACCCTTGTGAGGATAAGCGGCTAAGAAAATGAATGGATGTAGCTTTCTCACCCATTTGATTTTTTTATACAAATTAATTAAATTAATCAAATTAACAGCGCGACGTGTGAAGTTACAGTTGTGATAAATGGAATCTTAAACTTTTAATGAGGCAGAAAGTCTGCGCCGAAATCACCTTTTAATGAGCCCGACCGAGCACCTTTTCTTTGACGCCCCCCCCCCCGAAAAAAAATAACTGCACGGCATATTTATCTAATTTGCATTTATGCAAAATCTTGTTAGCAATTTTCAATCCTCTCTCACCGTCGCTTTCTTTCGTTCTGTAAAATAACTGATAAGAGACAATCGGGCCAGCCCTTCTCTTTTCGTTGTTTTGCATAATTCACGAGCCCCCCCCCCCCCCCCATGATGACATCTTCCATCAGAGCGCAGTAATGCTCATTAATATTGAAAGCATGTTTTGTCTATTTTATTTTTCCCCCTTTCTTACACGTCCCCGCTGCGTTTTGTGATCCGTCGACTCAAACTGCGCGTTGATCCGATTATTATTCAGTCGCACAAGCGGAGTGCGGCTAATTGCTCGGCGTAAACAATCGGCGGCGCCCCGCGGAGATGATGATGTTCTATCGCTCGCGCTTTAAAATGTCAAAAATTCCTTGATTTGTTTTTGTCCCCGGCGTGTTTGTTTGCCGTCACAAGTTCTCTTAATAACTTGGACACATTCCTTCAGCAGTGATTCTTAAGAAATGAACGTTTATAAATGACACAAACAAAATTTTGAGACTTTTTATGTTCTTCGTGTATCATATTATTCTGTTCAACAAAGTACAGACAAGCAACTCATTTTTGACTGCTCCGATTAATTCAGCGTGACTTTTTTCCCCGACTGGTGTGTCTGGAGGCAAATGAATCCCATTTTTTTTGCCCCCCTCCCTCAGAAATCAGACGCTGCAATACTCTGCAATATTAATGGTTAAGGGTAGCGAACTGACATCTGGGCTTCTCCCCTTGACATTAAAACTCCCGACTCCCTGTTGCGATTAATATGCCGCTGCCGACGACTTTGTCAGCTTTTCCTGCAAGACTCGCTTCCCATCCGATAAGCGGATGAGGACGTTCGAATCCAAACGAACGTGTCGTCCTGCTTCGGTTAAGCGGTGGTTTGGCCAAATCTGGCAACGCCGATTTTAGGAAGCCCACACAAGAATGTGTAAATCCATCCATCCATTTTCTTAGCCGCTTATCTGGATGTCGGACTTAAAAATTTGCATGTAGACAAAAGTTTTTTTAAGTGGGCCTGTGTTTACGTGGACGTGTTTTTTGACAAATGTCAATGGCGCTCATGTCTAAAAGAAAGATCCAGGAAATAACCCCGCCCCTCCGCCCACATGGGAGCGAGACTTTGACGCAGCAAGTCTATTGATTTTCAATGTGACCTCGCATTTCCTAATGGAGCCTATCGGAGTAGTCGAACCTCCTCCACTCGAGCGCTCAAGAGTGCAGCACTTTGACAGTCTCGTCACAATTTTTTTTTGGGGGGGGGACCTCTCAGGGCGCATCGCAAACAGCAGCACTTGAAGCTAAAAAGTAGATCAAAAAGTAAATAGAAGCCTCGTTTCCAGATGCCCCGCGCGCACAGCAGATCTGGTGCCGGGGCTTTCAAGGAAGTAATCGGAGGTCATCGGAGTTGCTCATGAATGATGGATGCGATGTTGCCGTGATCCCGCCGACAAATGGAGGGATGAAAGCAGACCAGCTCGAAAAGTGTCTGGGTGGCAAAAAGTCAGTTCGCAGCGTTTAACCGGACGGCTTTTGTCTGTTTTAAAACTCAAATGTCGCCCTTGAGCGCAAAAACTTTTGCCCGCCGCTGGTTTTGGAGGACGCGTGGAAGACGAGGCCTGGAAGGAAGGAAATGAAAAAACGATTAAGCGATAGGGGGGGGGGTCAGGAAGACGGATTGCGGTAACCGAAGACGAAAGAGCGAGTGGGAGAGCGCTGAGAGTCCGCTGCCTCGATACACCGGGACTCCTGACCTTCACGCTTTGCAGGACCAGCGAAAGGACTCGCTGTTCGGGAGAGTCTCCTCCCTGCGGACCTCAAGCGAACACGTCCATGTGGCTTATCCATCTATTCGTTTTCTATTCGTCTGGAGAGCTTGGGGGGAAATGTGGGTCCACCTTGGACTAGTCACCAGCCAAACACAGGGCAGATATTCACTTTTACACCCATGAAGCCAGCGTGCAACATTTGAGAATGTGGGAGGAAACTGGAGTACGTGGGGGGGGGGGGGGTGAGATTCAAACCAAGAACCTCAACTGTGAGGCCGATGCACTAACCACTACGGCTCTCTGCTGCTTGTGACTTGTTTGAGTGTAAATTTGTGATTCTTTAATACACACCAGGGCGGCACGGTGGCTCAGCTGGTAAAGCGTTAGCCTCACAGTTCTGAGGTCCCGGGTTCGATCCCGGACCCGCCTGTGTGGGTTTTCTCTGGGTACTCCGGTTACCTTCCAAAAACATGCAACATGAATTGGACACTCTAAATTGCCCCTAGGTGTGATTGTGTGTGCGGCTGTTTGTCTCTATGTGCCCTGCGATTGGCTGGCCACCGGTTTAGGGTCTACCCTGCCTCCTGCCCCGTTGACAGGTGGGATAGGCTCCGGCACTCCCTGCAACCCTCGTGAGGATAAGCGGTAAAGAAAATGGATGAATGGATAACACACATCAACGTGCCAAAACTGTGTGAGAGTGCATGTTTTTTTAATGTGAGCGTACCAGGTTAATGTGTGTTTTGTGTGTGTAGATGTGTGCGTGTGCGCGCAAAGTATCGAGAGAGTGTATTAACATGAGAGGCTTGTCATCTTGGGAGAGTGTATTTAGATCAGTGGGAGAGTATGTGAGTCCATAAATGTGAGTGAGAGAGCATGATTTAGCACGTGTGACTGTAGTATTTGTGTGCGTGTGTGTGTGTGTGTGTGTGTGTGTGTGAGAGTGTTGTTAGTGAAAACATGACAGTGAAAGTGCCAGGGTGTGTGAGAGCGAGTGAGCGTTTGTGAAAGTGTTTGCAGGCAACAGAGGCTGATGCGGCGTCTCGTCTTAAACGGGCGGACGGCCCCAAACGCCCGTGGGCCTAAAACGGACCTCTGGGGAACTGTTATTAGAAAAGTAAAGGAGAGTTGCGTCGTGTCATGTACGCATCATACTGTAAGTCCCCCGCCCCGCCCCGGCACTCATCTCAAAAGCCCGTCGGTCTGGTCCGTCAGGATGCTCGCACAAAATCCAACTCACGCTATGTACGCCGCATTGTGTGCAAAGCCAGTTTTGTTTTTGGGTAACAATTTGTTACATCAGGCAGACTGAAATACTGAACCACGGCGAGTTGAGCTTCACAAACAACTTCGGCGTGGCACGCCGCCAACATTACGTATGAAAAACTGTTAAATAAACACACACACACTCGCTCTCACACACACCCTAAAAATACTGTCGAAACAAGACCGGACCTGCAGACTAAAACAAGACAACTAGCAATAACTGAAGTGCATTTGAAGGAAAAATTTTTTGTATTAAATATGGCATTCTGTGATGAAGATATTCTCATCTAACTTTTTTTTTTTTTTGTGTGGAAAAAATAGGATTGGGGAGGGACGACTGATGTAAACGTATACTGTATAACGAGTATAGCAGACGTGGCTCTCGCGAACCCCCTCTGGCGAAATCCTGGCCTTGGAAAAATCCAACCTGTTACCTGACGTGTCCCACATGTTGAGCTCGATGCGCTGCTTGTCGATCTCAAAGCTCGCCGTGTAGTTCTCGAACACAGTCGGTACGTAATTCTGCGGCGACAGGAGATTATAATTATTATTATTCGAGTAGGTGGTGAGCAAGTGGCTGAAAAATGTCCAAAACAAAAGGCCTGCGTGGGAATACGTCATAATTCAGTCCCGTTTCAAGTAAGTTGGAAGTCCCAAGTTTAGCAAAGTTGAGTCACACAAATTTGGCTCGGTCACAGCATGAGTGCAGTGAGAATTGTTTTTTTTTTTTTTTTTTTTTAATTAATAAATAAATATATATATATATATATATATATATATTTTTTTTTTTTTTTTACAAATATAAAAGAAAATATTTCACATGGATCATAAAATCCAGACTGTGTTGGGAAATGTACGCTGTTTATTGTCTATCTAGTAAAAATAGAATTGGACGTGTAACTTTTGTACCTCTAAATCTGCTCATTTATCATAATTTATCATTTATTATTAAAAAATAACAATATTTTAATGAAATGTGCTCTTTGGGTGCAGAAAACCCCGTTAGGGAATGTGACAGTTTGGCCCCAAGTTTGTTTTGGAGTGAATATATTTTCACTAGAAAATAATAATATTCAATTTATATTGTGTTGATCATTTTACTATTATTATTTTGATTCTGATTTATGATTGATCTTTATGAGGAAAGGCACTTTGTTTACAGCTATATATATTTTTTTTAATTGCTCTAAAAGTTGAGTAAAGTTGCTATTATGGATAGAATTTTGCTCGGGGCTATTATTATGAAACCAGTACTTGAAAAAAAATACACGTCACAGATACAAAACTGACAGACTTTCTTAAAAAAAAAAATATCAGAACAATATTGTTTTATTCATTAAAAAACGAGATGATTGTATATTAAAAATATATAGAGAAAATAAATACATTAATTAAATCAATTATAAATAATAAAGTATATTTATTCAAAATAGGCAATGTGTTTAGTACATAATACAAAATACTGTTTTTGTCAAGAAAAAAAAAGATATAATAAAACTACACAGCTGTTCGTGTACATATAGTATATATATTTGGGGATCTTTTTTTGGGGGGTGGGCACCACGTTTTGAACCCTATTTGTGGTTAAAGTCATCGGCAAAAACTGTTCATTTCTTTTCAACATAAAGACATTTGTAAGTGAGCCTAAAGTTTTAAAAACGAGCCAGACGTTTTCTTGGTGCGTCATGCGTAAAAGCGCACAAACTCCACGCAAAGCCGACGTGACCCAATCAAAGAATTGTTGGGGGAAAAAAAATCCCTGCGCGCTTACCTCTGGATACGAATCTTTGGCAAAGACGTGCAGCAGAGCCGTTTTTCCACAGCGCGTGTCCCCGACCACCACGATTTTGCACCGGAGCGGTCCTTTGCCCTCCATCGCGCGTCTTGGGCGGGGGGGGGGGTATGGGGGCGACTCAGTGCGCGCGTCTTGTCATTTAAATCTCCCCACTTGCCCCCGACGCCAATCACAAAAATCCGCTGGAGCGTGGATGAGCACCCGTGGATGTTCCTTCTACTTTACAGAGTAAAAGTTGTTCAGCGACGCGGAGGTGCGACCGGGGTGGGAGACAGAGAGGCTTTGGTGGGGGCTGCATGCTCGCGAGCGGCGAAAACTCCGCTTCTTGAAGGCGGCACTCAAAAGTCAAGACAGACTCTGTGAAGACGCGATTTCCGGTTCACTGGCACTAGAATATTTTTTCAAAATAAAATGTGATGAACGTCATATTTCTGTGCACGGGTGGGTGTAGTAGCCCAATGCAGCGGTATCTTGATTTGAGATGCTCAGACGCCAACCTTGGTTGTACTTTGAAGGTCAAGTCATGTAACTTCCGGTATTGTACAGCAAACTTGGTCCACCTGTCTCTGTTCCATTGCAGTTTTTGCAAGAGTACACTTGTATCAACACTGAGACAAACACGTTGTGTACTGTTGCATTTTAATGTAATAGTATGCGAAAAAATAAAATTTTATTTGCTTCATCCGCGCGTCAGCTTCAAGATACACATTTGTGGCCCGCTGGCGTCATCGTGTGGCGAAACGGAACAAGGCTGCAACCCGAGGTTAATTTAGTATAAATGTTACCCAATAAATTCGAATTTTTATTTAGTTATTATAAAACAAAAATAGAGAGAAAACAATTGCAGAACAGAAGAAAGTGCTGCAATATAGAAAACGAGATCATGCAAGGTCAAATTTGAGTTGTTTCTGTCCAGCAATGCTAAACATATTTCCCATGTGGCTCCAAAGTAAAACTATTTGACCTATCCTTAAAAACAGTGACTAGTCATCAGTTAATCCTATTTTCAAGTTTTCAAAAAGATCTTATTGTGTAAATAGAAACCGGAACTTGCTTTATTGAAAGCCGAAACAAAAGACGTTTACTCTGAAAACCGGAAACTTTGTTAAACCGTGTATTCTTTGACTTATTTGACCACTTGTTGTGGGCTCTCGGTGCGCGTTCACGCCAGAGTTTAACGTGCACTCTAATTGGCAACTTTTTAAGGCTCCTCCTCCCTCAGCTCAAATAATCACCAACAACCAGTTTGATCGAATGCTTTCCCATTGAGCTTCGCGCAGGCTCGAGCAATCGATCCGGTTTGCGTTCCCAAAAGTCGTCGTCATGTCTGACCAAGAGGCTCCGAGTCAGCAGCGCGGGCAGCCCAAGCCACCGGCCGGAGATCCGCAGGCGTCCCCCGGGCAGCCGCCTGCGACGTGCCGCTCCCTGGTGCTCACGGGCTACGGGGGCTACGACAAAGTCAAGCTGCAGGTGAGTGCGTTCGTCGAGCCGCGGCTGCAGCCTCAGGAGGTCCTGGTTCGGGTCAAGGCGTGCGGGCTCAACTTCGCCGAGCTGATGGGCAGACAGGGTCTGTACGAGCCTCTGCCCGCGCCCCCTGTCACCCTGGGGATGGAGGGGGCCGGCGTCATCGAAGCGGTCGGAGAAGGGGTGATGGACCGGAAGGTAATGATACCCAAAACAAACAAAACACTTTCCTTTATCTATTATTGTGGTGATGTTCATGTCTTGACTTAAAATAATAAAACGTGTTCACAAAGTAAAAATGTGATCATATAAAACAAACTTAACACTAATTGAATAACACAAATTAAAAAAAAAAAAAAAAAAGCTGTTCAGCCCCAGGGAATGCGAAAACTAAAAACTTTTTGTGTTAATTTTCCCGTCTAATCTTCATCTGACACATCTCGCAGGAGCTAAGGTCACACAAGAATAATAATTAAAAGCGTGCTCAGCGTAATCAAAGTCGATCTTTGGCGTGGGCGTTTATCTGGGATAATAAAAACGAGATAGGCGATTGCTTGGAGCGACGGGCTACTCACTTGGTGCCATCTCCACTACGCCGTCAAACATTTTTAACGTAAGAAGTATTTTACAGGTAGTGATCCTGTAAAAATTCGGCATGTGCACAGAGGACCCCTTTGTGGTGCTCCAGCATCGGCCCCTTTTAGCCAAGGGGGTGAAATTCCCCTTTGCCTAATTCAAGTTGAAAATGACTGTAAACCTGACAATTAAACGAAAATTAAATGGATGATTGTATGTTGAACGATGTACTGTGTATATATTTTTCAATTTAGATAATTGTGGAGTTAATTGGGAACATGGAGTGCAGTACTTGGAAGCAAACTTCATCAGAGCTGTTGATGTAGAAGTGTCTAAATTGTTCCTTAAAATTGACTATGGTCTAAAATCAATGTTAAATGATTTAAAGTTAATTAATTGATATTGAATTGAATCTCTTGTCAATTTTAGTATGGTACAATACATTATTAAGATGTGTAAATTCATACGGTTCTGATGTATTTTTAAAAAAATAAAATGAAATTTGTACGGATTGTAATATTTTCCCGTTTCCGAAACGCGAGGTGGGCGAGCGGGTGATCGTGATGAGCCGCAGCGGCGTGTGGCAGGAGACGGTGGCGGTGCCCGCCGCTCGCGCCTTCCCCATGCCCGAGTCCATGAGCTTCGAGGAGGGCGCCGCGCTGCCCATCAACTACCTGACGGCGTACTTGATGCTCTTCCACATGGCCAACCTCACGCCGGGCAAGAGCGTGCTGGTCCACATGGCGGCGGGTAAGGCAAAAAAAAAAAAAAAAATCTCCCGGAATTACCGCTAGGCCTTGAATTTATGCCGCCAATAACTGATAGTAGTTAATAATTAGCGTGGGGGCTATTAGCGTGCTCATGTTTGCTTTATATGACACTGCAAATGACTGGGTTACATTATATGTAGTTTTTAAATTGACATTTCAAAATCCCTATTATGGGAAAATGTCTATTAATTTTGACACATCACAGTGAAGTCTTGTTAACAAGCCTGCCACATTTGAACAGTTCAAAAAATGCTATATATATATATAGTCTTGGTTCTCGAACGTTCCCATTATTGAACGAAAATTTTGAGATTTTTTTTTTTTTTTTTTTTCTGCTTCTGTTTTCGATCGAAAATCGGTACTCGAACGCCCCCGTATTGCGCGCAGCCAGACCAGGTGACCCAGGCGCACTTTGTTGTGGATTCCCACGCCGCCGAAAAAGCCCGGAAATGACATAACGCGCGCGGCGCAACCAGCGCACTTTTGTTATTCTGTATAACGCAGCCTCTACGTGTCCCGGTGGGGACTGTTGTTTTTCTTCTTATCGACGGCTACTGTACTAACACCCAATCATGGCTACAAAGAATGCAAGTTACTTGTTTAAAACTATTTTGCTCTTTTGTTAATAAAAAAAAAAAGTTGACGAGGCTGGGGGATACGGCCATGCACTCCCAGCCTCGCGTACTCTACTACTAAAGCATACATTTTAAGCAATAAAAAAACAAAATTATTTTATTATATAAAGTATTTAAACTATACATGTATTTCTACTATGCACTTTATGATTAGGAAAACCTAAAAAAAATGCTTTAAAAAGCCCAATATTTTAGGCTTGGAACGCATTATTTCTTTTTCCATTCATTGTAATGGGAAACGTCGATTCGGTTTTCGAACAATTCACTTCTCGAACCGTTTTCTGGAACGGATTGTGGTCGAGAACCACGGCATCAAATAATCTGGGAGTGTCTGGGGAATGCGTTCAAATGCCACGTCGCTCGATTGTCAATCAATTACCACCATTGTGACGTGGCAAAAAAATGGATGCCGGGTTGACGCTTGTGCGCGCTCATGGCCGACAAGGTTGCTAGCTAACCTGCACATTCCGTAGCGAGCGAAACGCAGATGGCATGTTGCTGTGCGTGCAGGCGGCGTGGGCATCGCCGCCACCCAGCTGTGCCAGACGGTGCCCGACGTGACCGTCTTCGGCACGGCGTCCGCCTCCAAGCATGACATCATCACCCAGGCGGGCGTGACCCACCCCATCGACTACCGGACCAAAGACTACGTGGAGGAAATTCGCAAAATCAGCCCCAAAGGTCAGACGCCGTCCAACTCCCCTTAATTGTACTACAAAATGTGCTAATATAAAGATGAGTTGTTGGTTTTTTTTTTTTTATGATTTTATTCCATTTGCAGGAGTGGACATTGTTCTGGACCCACTCGGTGGTGCCGACACGCAGAAGGGCTTCGACTTGTTGAAACCTTTGGGCTCGCTCATCGTTTTTGGTAAGCAAAATAAAGATGCTAACTTGAAGTTTTTCAAGAGCATACTGTGTGTAGTTTTACCCTCATGGAAACATTTTCACTGGTTCCACACCTGTTTGATGCTTTTTTTTTTTTTTGACAATTAATATGAGACAAAACTACATCATCATAACTAAAAGTTGATTGCTCTGTGCAGTTGTCCCCCAAAAAAAGAGGCAAGTCGTGCTTGCTTCAAGCTGTTTCTCACTCCCAGTCTAAATTTACTGTAATATTCAAACATAATAAATTAAAAGTGAATTATGCATGGTTTATTTAAACACTAAAATCATCAACCAAGGCATATAATCTTGTTTAAAAAATATATATATTCCACTATCTTAATGCTAATTTAGAAGAAAAAGAAGGGATTTTGAAAGTATGCAAGTAATCGACACTCCCACTTTAGGTTTAGGTTTAGCGTGTACTGTAGTTACCTTGAGAAAACACAAGGTGTACTTTTGTTGAAATGAAGCTCCTCAACTCACTTCATCGCCGTCCCTTGGCACCAAACCTCCACCAGAGATGAGCGCAAACATATGCAAGTAAATATGCGCCGCCAGGATTTGAATTTGAAATGTAAAGTGATCTTTCTTAGTCACATGACGTCACATACTAAGGAAGCGGAACTGCGATTGGCTGGCTGTTTGGTTCTGACCTGAAGTAACCCTGCCCGGTGGCAAAGATGGTGAATTTTAGACAGCGAATTGTGGACGGTTGAATTTCAGACAGCGAATTGTAGCCAGGGCGGCACGGCGGATCAGCCGGTAAAGTGTTGACCTCACAGTTCTGAGGACCCGGGTTTGATCCTGGACTCGGTTGTTTGGAGTTTGCATGTTCTCCCCGTGCCTGTGTGGGTTTCTTCCGGGGCACTCCGGTTTCCTCCCACGTCCCAAAAACACGCAACATTAATTGGACACTTTAAAATTGCCCTTAGGTGTTATTGCGAGTGTGCCTGTTTGTCTCAATGTGCCCTGCGATTGGCCGGCGACCACTTCAGGGTGTACAGCACGCCTCGCAACCCTTGTGAGGATAAGCAGCAAGGAAAATGAATGAATGAATGAATGGATATCAGAATCGGAGTTGAACTGGTCTCGGGATTTGGTGCCACTGTCCAGAGTAGTTGAAGTTTTTGACGAGGGCGCGTCTGTTCTGGTAGACCGGCGTGTCGCGGTACGACGCCGATGGCGGGAATTCACAATTCGGACTTCCCGTGTCCCGTGCGTCAGGTGCGGCCAACTGCGTGACGGGCCAGAAGAGGAGCCTGCTGGCGCTGGTGAAGACCTGGTACAACCAGCTGTCCATCAGCACGCTCAAGCTGATGCAGACCAACAAGGCGGTCTGCGGCTTCCACCTGGGCTACTTGGACGAGCAGCACGTCGACGCCGGCATGGCCTCGCTGCTGCGGCTCTACGCCGAGGGCAAGATCAGGCCTCGCGTCGACTCTCGCTTCCACTTCGAGGAGGTGCGTCGGAAGACGGACGCGCTTTGAGCTCGAGCGAACCGTGTCCATTAAGTTTATTTGTATTCCCACGTCTTTCTACTCAGGTGACAGACGCGATGCGGCGCATGCACGAGCGTCAAAACATCGGGAAGGTCATCCTCCTCCCCGAGCCCAAAAAGCAGGATTTGGAGCTGATGGCGTCGGGGCAAAAGCTTGCAAAGAAATGACATCATCGAAGGATTAAGTAATCATCGGATTTTCCCCTTGTATGCTTTCCCTTCTACTCAATTATCACAATATCTTTTGACAGTATTTGCACTTATCCCGTAATATTTCTATTGCTTTTGTCCTATTTTAATGAACGGAAAAGTATTAAAATGTGTTCATCGTGTCGCCCTCGTTAGATGGAGGGGGGGGGGGGGGGATGTTTGGTAAATGTTTGTTTGAGCGGCGGCATCCGTGCCAAGCTCATGACTTGATTGTTTTGTTTTTGTGCCAACTTCCGAGGCCGCGCTCTGGACAACAATTGAAGCAATCGGGTGGAATTTCCTGCCTGGGGAATTGCTTCTCTCTCTCCCTCCCAAAAAAAAAAGAAGAAGAAACATAACATAACATCACCATCCAATATAAAAACATATGTATGACTTATTTTGCTGACACACAGGCCGCGATTGGCTGGCAACCAGTTCAGGGCGTACCCCGCCTCCTGCCCGTTTGCAGCTGGGATAGGCTCCAGCACTCCCGCGACCCTCGTGAGGATAAGCGGTTAAGAAAATGGACGGATGAACACACGAAACAAATTGGAGTTATTTTCGAATAAAAGACTCAAAACTGTTAGCGTCGGTATTTTCTCTATGGGTCATCTTAAGATCAACTAGGATACATTACATATTTTTGCGCGCTCGAGTCGCATATGATTATAGTTACGCGATCCTTACTGCAGTCTTTATTTTTTGTTTACTCCAACTGAGGCAATTTTTTTTTCCTTCCCCAGCTCCACTTCCTCTGCCGACTTTATAGTTACGCCGTGTGTGTGCGTACATGTGGACGAGAGCACAACTCGGCCCATCTGGATGTGATCAAAAGGGGGGAAGTCGCTGCATTTTTTTAAAATCATACAAGTAGTTTGTCACTTTGGGAAATGGACCTTGTTGCCGATTTAAAAAAAAAAAAAAAAAAAAAAAAAACAACAACAACAATAAATGCAGCTAAGAGAAACTCTTAAGAAGTGAGGGAAAAAAAAAAAGGCTGCTTGGAATCAGCTGGTAAAGCGTCGGCCTCATAGTTCTGAGGATCCGGGTTCGATCCCGGCCCCGCCTGTGTGAAGTTTGCATGTTTTCCCTCGTGCCTGCGTGTGTTTTCTCCGGGTGGGCACTCCGGTTTGCTCCCACATCCCAAAACTATTCAACATTAATCGGACACTCTAAATTGCCCCAAGGTGTGATTGTGAGTGTGGCTGTTTGTCTCCATGTGCCCTGCGATTGGCTGGCGACCAGTTCAGGGTGTACCCCGCCTCCTGCACCATTGACAGCTGGGATATTAGCAACATTTTAGAGACAAAAATATTAGAATTCAACTTTTGATTGTATTTATGTGCAGATTCAGTTTGGGAAATATTCCTGAATGGATGTGATTGCTTCCTCACACAGCAGGGGGCGACCATTTCCGTCAAATAACAACATCGCTCACCGTTCGAAACGTCGGAAAGTCGTCAGGTTTTCTTTACCTGTTATAGCGGAAATGATTTAACTTTGAAAGGGTGTGCCGGAAACGGCCAGCCTCCCCGCATGTTTGCCTTGACACTGAACGGGAATACCCTCGTCGTTGTCGTCGTCATAGACGTACTTTCGTATCGGCTTCGATGCGTGAAGAGTGCTTACGGCGACGTCGCCGCCATATTGGATGTGGCTATGTGACAAAGATGCAAAAAAAAAAAAGGACACCTCGTTCACGTGCTGATTCGAGGCCGTAGCAACCATTTTACTCTCAACGTCTGATCTGATTGGATTATCTTTCACAGGTAAAAACTGAGTTATGACTTTTGTTCTATTTGACGACTTTTAACAGCTACACATGAGATATCGTCTGCAATATTCTCTCAAAATATTCCTGTTTGGGGTTGAATTGATATAAAAAATGAATTATATTAGCACTCTTTAATATACAAATTGTTTTGGTGAGCTTAATTTTCTTAAGTCTACAGCTGCATTTCAGGATCGTATTATTATAGACACCTTAAATATCCAATACAAATATTATATAATGTATAAGTGCAATCACTCGTGAAATTATTCAAAAACATAAGGCATACTGTAGTGCCCGAAGCGTGTTGAGTGACGGTTGTGACATCAGCAAGAGGTGAAAGTGCAATTATGCATTTTAAGCTTCTGTTCCCGCTGGTGAGAATAAAAGCTGCAGAGCTTGACCTCACCCGAATGCACATTCATGCAAGCGGGCCACACGCACACCCCCAGACTTGAGCCAATATTTCATCTTAAAGCTCCCCTTTGCTTTTGTTATGAAGCTTTACTGTGACGTCACAGAAGCCAATCAGAAGATTGCCACATTCAATACGGCGGACGCGCCGACGTTTTTGCAGCTAGGGCAGGCGTTTCTATCTGTGCGTGTCTGTGGTCCCTCCAGTGTGCTGCTGCTGCGGTGGTTGAGGAGTTTCTTCACAAATCCTGTCGTCACTGGGATGCGGCTGCTGCTTCGTCGGTAAGGGCCTCTTCTTCTTCTCTTCACCCCCCCCCCCACTCAAATATGTATTTTTACTCCCTCCATTTCTAAAATCCAAAACAGCAAACGCGTGCACGCGTGTTGTCGTTTTTTTTTTTTTTTTTTTTTTTAATTTTAATCCCCCACCTCTCCCGAGCGACGTTCGGCTTATGATGACTTTTAGTGGTGACCTCGTATGCGAAAATAGCAGCGGCGGCGCGTTATAATTAGAGTGTGCAGATAGGCGCGGGGCGTACTTTCGCGTGTATGTCTGGCATTCATAAATTTATATCGGAATGCAATGTATGAAAGACCGCGGTCCCGTTGCCAAACTGAGGGAGGAGGGTGATTTAATGGCTCTCGGGTTACATTTCGGGGGGTCACCCATAAACATTTTTAACCGTCACGCCGGGGTTTTTTTTTCCCCGTATTTTTGCACATTTTACTTTTGTTGTATTTTGAATTTGGTCTTCGTTTTCCTACATGTGCCTGATCAAATGTCCACAGTGAACCCCTGCAAATTGCCACCCCGTATTCTTGAATTCACCTATTTGCAGATTTTTTTTTTTCATTTTTGTTTTCACAGGGAACCCGTTTCCTGTTATTTACTTGAAAAACACCCCTATTTGCTCTTTTTATAATTATCAGTCAAAACCTGAACCGAAAAACTCGTTTTCCTGTCATCCATCCTTCTATCATTTCATCCGACTCCGCGCCACCCCCCACAGCTCGCGTCAGCCGTTCAAACAAATATAAAACTCTTGGAGGATTGCGAAAAGAGCTACACACTGGAGTTATTACCGCTTTATGCTGTATTTTCTTTTCTGCATGTACCCTTTCCCTTCATTTTATGGACGCCAATAAAAGTTGCGGCCCTCTGCCCCCGCCCCCCGATTTAATCTTCCGCCGGCCCACTTTTTCACCTTATCTGCAGAAAACAGCTCTGAAACTAGAATCTAGTCGCGACACGCAGCCTTTCATATTTGTTCGGTAAACCGAGTATGAAACGTTCATAATAAGGCTGTGGGGTTACGTGACGGTAATAACTCACTGTTTAGTCTTGCCTCGGCTCTCCCTGTGCTAACATGACTCATTTTAAGGTAATTTACGCGTGACGTGTTTTGACGTGTCCTCTGGCCTGCGTGCTCCGAGAAATTGGAGTTGCGTGGAAGCCAAGACTCATAATAGTAATTCTGAAGTGGGTTATTCAGTGGTGTGGTATTTTAAATCGGGCACGGCGCTATTAACCGATTTGGGAATCTCTTCCACTATTTTTCACACATGTGAGTCATTTTAAAAGTGGATCAAAAGAGATTTATTTTTTTTTCCCCTGTCTGATTGGCCAATTGACCCCTCCGTACAGGGCACTTAACCACGCCTCCTGAAGTGACGTCACGCCACGTGCGCCGACGTAAGACAAACAGTAAAAGTGGCAAATACAATACAATACATTCTGAACTGAGACAGACTCCATGCTTCTCATTTCATTCAAATCAACGATATATTATCGATTCTAAATACAATACATTCTTAACTGAGAGAGACGCCATGCTTCTGATTTCATTCAATCATTCACACGTAGCAATGTTATGCTAGCGGAGAACGTCTCATTCATTTATACGAGACGTGTATTAAAAAACAAATTTAGGGCATATCTTCGTGCAAACAGAGTCTGGTTAACTTTCGGCCGCGAGCCAGCAGGAAAACGGCACGTTTGTGCAGTCCGATCATCGCTCAACAAAGAATTAGTGTGTCAATCGTTCACACGCAGCAGTGTTATGCTAGCGAAGAACTTCGAATTCATTTATACGAGACATGTATTAAAAATCAAATATAGGGCATACCTTTGTGGAAACATATCTGTTCCGGTTGATATTAGATGGATTTAGTTGATGATGCGGTCTTCCACAAAGTTTGATCCATCGAAGGCATTTTTCGCACTGGGTCTTCGGTTTTGGAAAGGGTACGAATCGAACTCCACCAACTAGCCTTTCAGGATAACAGTCGTCACTATTCCAAAGTCCGTGACTACACCTCTTAACCATATCTATTGTTAAATAACCCAAATACGCGATAAAACGCTAACTAAACCTATACTGGACCATGCAATGTTGTCTGAGAAAATGGCGGGAGCAAAAACGGGCTTTGGTTTATGCAGATCTCTGGCCTCTGATTGGTCAGTGACGCGGATTGCGCAATATCCACGGAGGGGTCAATTATTGCTCGGGGGAACGAATAGGGTTCAGTCTTAAGTATCTTTGGCTGCTTGTTGCTGGGCGGAATTTGTAGGGGTCAGCCGCTGCGCCGAAGGTCATCCATCCATCCATTTTCTTCGCCGCTTATCCTCACGAGGGTCTCGGGGAGTGGTGGAGCCTTTCCCAGCTGTCAACAGGGCAGGAGGCGGGGTACAACCCTGAACTGGTTGCCAGCCAATCGCAGGGCATTTAGAGACAAACAGCCGCACTTGCAATCACACCTTGGGGCAATTTAGAGTGTCCAATTAATGTTGCATGTTTTTGGGATGTGGGAGGAAACCGGAGTGCCCACCCGGAGAAAACCCATGCAGGCACGGGGAGAGCATGCAAACTCCATGCAGGCGGGGCCGGGATGGAACCCGGCTCCTCAGAACTGTGAGGCCAACACTTTACCAGCTGAACCACCGTGCCACTTCAATGAACATGAATATCTTTATTTCATTTTATTTTATAACCGTAAGGTGTCACTGCACCCACGAAAGATAACAATCAGGGGGCGTGGAACTGGGGCGAGGATCCACTGGCTGAGGTAGCCCAAAGTAATCCCCCGAGTATTAATATCTGGAAGTAAAAAAAATCTGGTGCCACATCCCTGACAAGAAAAGACGATTTTTTTTTAGGCTTGATTTGTGTTTTCAAATATATTTTCACATTTGTATAAATCCATAATATCCACGCTTTCAACTTTGTTCTCCAACGACACAAACAATCAAGTCATCCATCCCAGTAATGAAATATTAGCGTAGCATCCACAGCGGTTGCTCAGCTAGTAGAGCGGGTCATGCAGTGTCCCAACGGTTGGTAGTTTGAATCCTACATGGCTCTCGGTGGGCAGCAACCGCCCAATGCACGAGTCCCTCTGAGCGTTAAAGCTCGACATACTCTTCTCCGTTTACCATCCGCCGCGCACAGGAAGTCATCTGACCGCGTCGGTCACACGGCGGATTCCACCACGGGCGAGTGGATTTTATAGGCGCGACTAATCGATCAATCTTAACAATCGTATGACTGTAACAGTAAGACTTTGTTCTCCGCAGAGAGCCAAAGAAGGACCGAAGATGACCGCAGTGGCTCAACCGCGTTTCCTGGTGCTGTTCGACTTCGACGAGACGCTGGTGAACGAGAACAGCGACGACGCCGTGCTGCAGGCCCTGCCGGACCAGCGGCTCCCCGACTGGCTCAAGAGCAGCTACCGCGAGGGCCACTACAACGAGCACATGCAGCAGATCCTGGCCTACATGGCCGAGCGGGGGGTGTCGCGCGACGCCATCCGCTCGGCCCTGGAGGCCATCCCGCCGGCGCCCGGCGCCCTCGCCCTGCTGAACTTCCTCCAGAACCACCAGCGCGACTTCGAGCTGGCGGTGGTCTCGGACGCCAACATGTACTTCATCGACACCTGGCTGAAGCACGCGGGCGTGCGCCACCTCTTCCGGAGGATCTTCACCAACCCGGCCAGCTTCGACGCCAGCGACCGGCTGGTGCTGCTCCCGTTCCACGCCCACTCGTGCCCCCGTTGCCCCGACAACATGTGCAAGCGGGTCATTCTGGGCGAGTACCTGGCCCTGAGGCAGAAAGAGCTCGGGGCGCCGTTCCAGCAGGTGTTTTACGTCGGGGACGGCGCCAACGACGTGTGCCCCTCGCTGGCCCTGGGACCCCGAGACACGGTTTTCCCCAGGAAGGACTTCCCCATGCACCGGCTGCTGAAGTCCGAGGGAACCCAGTTCAAGGCCGACGTGGTCCCCTGGAGCAGCGGCGAGGACGTGCTGGACTGCCTGAAGAAAGTCCTGGACGCCAGATGATAACGGACCAGACCAAAACAGCAACCAGAACAAAGGTGCCCAGATCATAGATAAATATCACAAATATTGACTTTTCTTAAAACAAAAAAAATCATCATGTTCATCTACCAGCATATACGGATTGATACCTCCACCATCTGAGTTTGGAATTTTACATTTTGAAAGCCGGCAAAATATATTTTTAATACATGATATTTTCATCAAAATCATTTTTTTCTTCAAAAGATTTCAAACGATCCCCTCCACCGCCAACAAATGGATTATCTCTCACGATCGGTGAAACCCGTCACAACTTCTCTTACCATACGATGAGTCTTTTTTTTTTTTTTTTTTTTGCTTTCCACATTACATATTTAATTGTACTTTTTAGAGAGCCGTTGCAGTATTGGTAATTAATTAATCGGCACGTTTTATTTTCATTTGATTCGGATCGGGGCGGGGCTAAATCCGCCGCACAGTGGCTGATTCCTGACATCGCCGCCGCACGACACGTCGCTGCACGCTGACTGCATTCTTGTCATTTCACAGCAGTGCAAAAGCACCTTTAAACCAAGCAGTAATAACAAAATAATAATCCAGTAATAACCAGCTAACGTGTTTTTCTATTATTTCATTATGCAGTATTCAAAGATGCAGTTGTCCGTTTTTTCGGAAGCTTCTCGGGAGGAAGATGATATTTGTTTCTCCGTGTTTTAAAGATTACAAAATGGCATCGCTCATTTACATAAGTCTCGAGGTACAGTGTTTTTTTTTAATATATTAATGTGTGTGTAATTGAAAAATGTGCAATAATTAAACACTTGATATACAATATGATGTAAGAGAGGTATGGATACATAAGGGAAACTTGGGATTTTTTTTTTTTTCACTACCTTGACTTTGTCCCAGCTGGACTTTTGCTTTTATTGGACATGCTATATTTGCCATTCCAAAAAAAAAAAAGTATGTAACGCGACACTAACGGGAATATAAAGCCATCATGTCATCAGTCGCCCCCCTTGAGTGGTTCTTCCAATCGCATTCCCGACAAAGCAGCTTTATTCACGATAACGTGTCAAAAATAATTGTTGCTGTTAGAACAGCCCCCCAAAAAAAAAATAATAATATGTTGCCACGGTGACTGATGTCAATCTGGAATTTAATCTGTAAACAATTGACTTGGTACCACTAAATGTCATTTAATTGTTACAGATTTTTATTTGGGCAGTTAAAGACTCCAAAATGATAATAATAATCATAATAATAACTGGCATTACCTTGGTTTAAAACACTGGAACGAATGTGAATTTAGTTTGGGTTGAAATTCACATTTTTTACAAAATATGGTCATGCAGTGTTAAAATCTAATAATAATAGTTAATGAAAAGTTAGTTAGGGTTAGTTGATCTGTTGTATCACTTTTTTAAGCACCCTAATGCAATATTTAATTTTGAATGCATTATATTGATATTTTTATTTCCCGCAAAGATCATATAAAACTCGTGTTTAATATGAACACAATAAGGACATTTATAGTTAGTTAATTAAAAGTTAGTTAAAAGTTAATAATCTGTGTTATGTCACCTTAATGTAATATTTAATATTGAATGCATTCTTTTTATATTATTTAATTCACGCAAGAATTATATGACACGTTTAATTTGAACACAATAAGGACATTAATAGTTCATTAAAAGTTAGTTAAAAGTTCATAATCTGTGTTATTTCACTTGTTTAATCACCTTAATGTAATATTTAATATTGAATGCATTCTTTTTATATTGTTATTCAATTAACACAAAAATGATATAAAACTCATTTTTAATTTGAACACATCAAGTAGATTAATTTGTTTAGCAATATTTTGTATGAAGGGTGATATAAAACTCATTTTTAATTTGAACACATCAAGTAGATTAATTTGTTTAGCAATATTTTGTATGAAGGGTTAGGGTTGATAGTACATGATTTCAATCTGAAGAATACACAAAAATATCAAACTTTTTTTGTGCAATTATTTTCATCCGGTGCAGGATGTTCGTATAGGCCAAATATCCAAATATGAGCATGAAAAAATGTTCATGGTCCATAATGACATGTGGGAGATGGGAACAAAACCAAGTGTCTGTGTGTGTGTGTGTGTGGGGGGGGGGGGGGGCCCACACGAGTGCGGGGATCCTCAAGGTCAAGGAAGGACAGTCGGACGGCGCCGCGACTGAGCGGACGGGACAAGCGATGACTCGTTCCGTCTTCAAAGTCGGCGACGCGTTGCCTCGGATGGAAAGAATAAGAACAGAGTGAGAGAGCTGACTTTCTTCGTGTGTAACGAGGTTTGAAATGTTCAAGTCAGCCAAAAAGTCTTCAGTTAATGCGTGTGCATCTTTTAGCCAAGAGCGGAAGTAAAAAATAAACTAAAGTCATGAAGTTGCACAAGTATGCACACCCTCTTATCACTGGGATTTGGCTGCTTTTGACGAACCCAAAATCTTATTTTGGATGTTCAAGAAGGATTTTCTTGGCATTTATGGCGAATGTGCAGATTGTATAAATGGGACCGATGGACTCGGTCACGTCGTCCTTGTCAGCGCCGGCGAGAAGCTGAGTGAGCAAAACAAGGAACCGGGGGCCGGGCCTCCTCTCACATCAATTTCTCTTCAGCGGCGGGCGCGTCGCTCATATCTGACGGCGCGGCGGCAGCGCAAAATGAAAGCATCGATCCTCTCGTTTTGGTCACATTGAGCCGCGCCGCGCGGATTTGCGCTAAACAAGATCGAGATGGGAACAATTGTCGGTGACCTCCAGCAGGAAGTGAACGCGCAGGAGAGCCGATGAAACCGATTGATCCAATTTGACTCGCTTTTATTCAATTTCTGCCTTGAGAGGTGAACGCAAATTCACTTACAGGATTTGAGACTTGCAGGAGGTCACGCGGAACTAGAAGGAGCCAAAACGCTTTCAGGCTGATGAACCTTTGTGCGCCACTAGTGGGACGCTGGCTCCCGCTAATGATACATGAAAAAAGCGCTGCCTATAAGTACAATTAAATTTTATTTAACATCTGAAACTTTTACTCAAGTAACTACTTCTACTACGACTTCAAATATATATGTGTGCAGTGTTCAAGCTGTTCTTAGAGTGCCTCACTATGGTAATAATTTGACTCACACCCCTTACCACTTAGGCCTACTATGCTACTGTATTTTAAAATCAGTTATTTTGGGAATACTTGCATAGTTGAGTAGTTTTTTGGTGGTCACTGGTGTCTGGTGTTCTACGTGACAGAAGAGTCTCTGCTAGGATGAAGGGAAAAGTATAAAACAGTGGTGAGGGCGGCCATGATGTACGGATTAGAGACGGTGGCTCTGAAGGGACAACAGGAAGCAGAACTGGAGGTAGCAGAAATGAAGATGCCCAGGTTCTCTCTAGGAGTGAGCAGGTTGGATAGGATTAGAAATGAGCTGAGGATGGAGCTGCCAGGTAAAAGAGGGAGAGGAAGACCAAAGAAAAGGTTGATGGATGTGGTGAGGGAGGACATAAGGACTGTGGGTGTTAGAGAGGAAGATGCACGAGATAGGCTGAGATGGAAAAAAGATGGCACGCTGTGGTGACCCCTAATCGGGACAAGCAGGAAGGAAAAGAAGAAGTCAAGCAATGTGTGTGCGTCCTCCCTATGGAAATTGCAGTATAGACAAAGTGTACTTCTTACTGTAGTTGAAAATGCAGAAGCAGTAGTTTCTTAAGGCTGAACGTCACTGTCCTTTCTCTCTCTCTCTCTCTCTCTCTCTCTCTCTCTCCCCCTTCTTTTCTCTCTCTACTGTCAAATGCTTTCTTAACTACTGCAGTTTGCGTCTCTCCTCCTCTTTCGCTAACTCGGATTTCCATCCATTTCCCACCCTTCCAACTAACTCGGCCTTTATTTTTACGGAGCATTGGCAAGAAAAGAGTGTTTTTTTTTTTTTGTTGTTTTTTTGTTTTTTTATACTTGTGTGTGAAGCTGTGCAACCTGTGAAGTCCGAACATCAGGCCAAATTTGGAGGAGGACGGCGCTACAAATGTAAGTTGGTCTCCTAGAAAAATACATCCATTATTTTCTTTGCCGCTTATCCTCACTAGGGTCAGGACGCGGGGTACGGCTTGAACTGGTCACCAGCCAATCACAGGACAAATTTTTTTTTAAAGTTGTGTAGGTTGAACAGCCCTTTTTTAAAATGTAATTATTGGTAATGTTGTCATTGTACAGTACAGAATTGTAACCCACATTACACTTAAAAAAGTGGCACATTAGTGTAATACATTATGTAAAACGATGATATACAAATTGAATATACATACGTAGTGTTGCTCTCAAGCAAACAAAAGATTGCATAACTCCACCTTTTGTTGACTCTGCGGGAGCCTCCCGGCACGATGTCGGCTCAAGATTGAAAGTCTTAATGTTGATTATCCGATTCTTTCATTGATAGTGTTGTGGAGGAAGTCAATCATAAATTTGAGCCTGTATTAATAATACACACTTTTTTAAAAATGCCATATAACAAGTGGATGGTCTGCCGTGCTACAAAATGAGCTGCTAACTATTTTTCATTGTTTACCTTTTGTCCTTTTCAAGGCGACTCCGCGGCGGTGGGGCAGCACCCTAGCGCCCTCTACTGACCGGCAGTCACTGGTTTCTACGACACGCCGGCACTGCCGTGACAAGAGCGGATATTCCATCTTCTGCACCAGTTTTTGCAGGTCCTTATCAGACAGGATTTGTGTGGGTTTTCGGACTGATTCCAATAATGACGCCCTCTTTATTAATTCATCATGTGCAATGATAATTAACTCAAGATCGATAATTCTTCCAATCTTCCATGCTGCTACCAAACCTCCACCTATCCTGACCAACGGTTTCCTCCCCACAGTTCCGTGTGACAATGAGCTGGAGTTTCCTGACCCGGTTGCTGGATGAGATCTACAACCACTCCACGTTTGTGGGCAAGCTGTGGCTCACCGTCCTCATCATTTTCCGCATCGTGCTGACCGCCGTCGGGGGAGAGTCCATCTACTACGACGAGCAGAGCAAGTTCGTCTGCAACACGGCTCAGCCGGGCTGCGAGAACATCTGCTACGACGCCTTCGCGCCGCTCTCGCACGTGCGCTTCTGGGTCTTCCAGATCATTCTGGTGGCCACGCCCTCGGTCATGTACCTGGGCTACGCCCTGAACAGGATCGACCTTGTGGAGGAGCAGGCGGAGCGCGGCGGGGCGGGCGGTCCGTCCCGCAGGACAACCAAGAAGCGTCGTCTCGGCGACGATAGGAAGCGGCGCGCCGCGGCGCAAGTGCGGCGGGACGATGAAGAAACCGAGGCGATGATCTACGAGAAGGCGGAATCGGAGGACAAGGGGGCGACCGAAGGGGGCGACGGACAAGCGGACGTCAAGGCGCGCCACGATGGGAGGCAACGCATCAAACAGGATGGTCTGATGCGGATGTACGTCTTGCAGCTGCTCGTGCGCTCCGTCCTGGAGGTGACCTTCTTGGCCTTGCAGTACTACTTGTACGGCTTCACCATGCCCGCCGCCTACGTGTGCTCGACCAAGCCGTGCCCCCACGACGTGGACTGCTTCGTGTCGCGCCCCACCGAGAAGACCGTCTTCCTCCTCATCATGTACAGCGTCTCCTTTCTCTGTCTGGCCCTCAACATCTGGGAGATGCTCCATCTGGGCGTCGGTACCATCTGCGAGATTCTGAGCACCCGCGACTGGGGCCTCCCAGACGAAGAGCCCATCGGGGTGTCACGGGGTTCGGACAGCGAAGAATACGACAGCTACACCTCGCCTTGGAACACGCCATCCGCCCCGCCAGAGTACAACATCGCCGTCAAGCCCATCGTGGTGTACACGCGACTCCCTGCCCAGACGCTCCCTGCCCTCGAGTTGGCCAAAATTAAAACGCCGTCGCAGCAGAACCGCGCCAACGCGGCCTACGAGGACTGCCGGCGTTACGCCGACGGTAAAGACGACCCAACGGCCGCTGCTCCTCGGGGTACCAACGAAAAGGAGCCTTCACTTCAGCCCCAAAAGGAGGCGGACACTCAGCGGAACCTCAGAAGCAACAACCGCAAACCCCCACGTGAACACAAACACGCCAAGCAGACGTCCGGCAATGCAAAGCGCGGCAGCAGCACCGCCAAGTGCTTCAAATACGGTGAGATAAAGGAATCCGATTGGATCTGAACATGCGGAAATTCGATTCACTGCCAGAGTGATACTGGATTTCTTTTTTAAATGACTCTAACGCCACCAACACCAGGATACGCATTGTTTTGGGTTTTTCTCAGTTTTTCACTTTGGCAGTTTTCTCCGGGCAGGCCGGCTTTCTCCCGCATTGCAATTCGACTACAGTTTGGTGCCGCAGAAACCGGAACCACCGAGACCGTCCGCCATCTTCCCGGACAAGGCATCCAAAGACAGAAGCTGGTTGAACATTGTGAATTTAGTGAATGCAATATCACAATCAGAATCATCCGTGTTGCGGATTCACGGAGATGTCCGCGACGTCCGAGAGTGCCGGCATAGACGAGATGCGGACATGGGAAAAGTGGCGAGGCGGGGGGGGGGGGGGTGGTACGCTCCGGGAGCTCCAGAGAGGCCGAGAAGTGAAATCAGGGACCAAACAGGTACTGAAATTTGACCGTTCCTAAGAAGCACGATGTTCCTATTACGGGGGGAGGAAAAAAAATAAATCAACACTGATTAAAAATATAGATCCTTTCTTCAGATTCTATTGACAGACGCTGTTTCTATTCCGACCAAATCGGCTCAAGATAAAACAATCGGCAGCGAGCCGATGGAGAGGAAAGCCAAGTTGCATCAAAATTGGGAATTCCCCCTCCCAATTCCGAAACAGATTTGGAATGTTTTTTTGTAATTTTTTTTGTTTTAACCCGTTTGATAAGACACAATACTGTATCTGCATATTCTAACAGATGTGATGATTAAAAAGAGTACTTTAAAAATTTTCCTGATTGCTCTTTTTTCCCACCGGAAATTCATCACAGGACAGTAAAGCCTCGGTTTTCGAATGTCCCTGTTTTTGAACAAATCGATTTTCGAACGAAAATTTTGAGATTTTTTTTTTTTTTTTTTTTTGCTTCTGTTTTCGAACGAAAATCGGTACTCGAACGCCCCCGACAAAACCCGGAAATAACATATTGCGCGCGGTCAGACCAGCTGACCCACGTCGCGCTTTGTTATGGTCTATTCAAACGGCCCCCGAAAAAAAAGACAACAGGAAATTACATAACGCACGCGGCGCAGTCAGCGCGCTTTTGTTTTTCTGTATAACGCAGCCTCTGCACACAGACGTGTCCCGGTCGAGACTGTTGTTTTTCTTCTCATCTCATTCTCATCATCTCGTATTAACCCCCAATCATGGCTCCAAGGAAGGCATGCAGGCAGAAAGGATACATTTTAAGCAAAAAAATATATATATTTATTTTCTACTGTGCAGTTTATTATCAGGAAAAGTTTTAAAAAATGCTTTAAAAAGCCCAATTTTTTAAGCTTGGAACGCATTATTTCTTTTTCCATTCATTGTAATGGGAAGCATTGATTCGGTTTTTGAACAATTCACTTTTAGAACTGTTTTCTGGAACGGACTGTGGTCGAGAACCGAGGCATCACTGAACGCGGTAACAGTACATGCATTAACGCACACATGTGTCACGTTGTTAGTTTTGAGAAATCAAAGAGATCTAAAATATGCATGGCATGAAAACCCAAAGTGCATGAGTGCTCCAGATCTAGATAACACTGGATGCATCTCGCTTCTTCGCGACGACGTCTGCAAGAGATGAGTCTCTCCAGCTCCGAAAGGTTGACTTTTGGAAAAGTTTATCTGCATGAGCCTTTTAAACTGAGTTGAAATGTAAATACAAAGTTTCTTTTTTTTTTCCTGGTCAAAGAAGAGGTCGAGCTAAACAAAAAAGAAAAACATAAGAACAACATATAGACTGTTGTGCAAAAAATACATTTGAAACATGGAAATTAAATAATTCTCACTTTATGACCCAGCGACCTCTTATTTAATATTTCTTATTCTTTGCACAAATAAAGAAATACAACTTCTTTGTTTGTTTTCTTTTTGCATATAAATTCCATTTCATGAGTCTGAGCCAGTGCACAGCCCATACACAGCCTGATACTCATGCAGACAGTAATATACTTTTCATAATTAACTTCTAAGAAAGAAACCAGATGTTTTGTTGTTGTTGTTGTTTTTGTTTTGTTTTGTTTGATTGTAAGGTCCCCATACTGACGCACACAGGAAGCTGAGGCAGTAACCATTACTGACCACTTGGTGGCGGTAACTCGCCACCATGATTTACAAACCGCCGTAAAACATAAACAGGAAGAAGACCAATGTCCCGGAAGTGGCTTGCTGTTTTTTAAAAAATCGGCGGTCGCTACTAGCTCGTCACACCGTCATTAATTTGAAGTCCTATCAAACCAAAACCCTTCAAATACAAACTCCACGAAGGTAAGTAACATAGATTCGCATCCTTCTATGGACATATGAGATATGTAACTACCAAAGCGACCGTTTCCATCGAGTAAACGTGGCGGACGCGGGTTTATTAGTCGCAGGGCAGCTAGCAAGTTTAGCCGCTCCGTGAGCTCACAGTTAGCTGGCTTTGTTGCTTGACATTGAGTTATATTAGTAGCGTTATTAAATAAAATACACTGTTAATTATCATATTTCTTAAAAAATTCCAACAATATTTAATACATAAATATACGTTAAAAAAGAATACAAATGACAATTATATTGGTGCTCTTGGAACTCGTTGGTTTGGGTGTACTTGATAAAATGTCACCTACCGTATGTTAATTTTAATGTTACTTTTTTTGCATAGAATATGTTCATATGAGTGATTTTTTTTTTCTAGAAATCATGTATTTTATATTCAAGTTTGCACACATACCCACACCACCCATTGAATGTAAATTATTTTCCATGTAAATAAAGAGTATTGTCTGCGGTGATTAGCGTGTTGGATATGGCAAAGACTGTAAAGCTGGTATGACTACATCAGTATTTTTAATGTAGAGTAGTTTCCAATTTACCTTCTTTTGTGCCAAAGTGACTGTCATTTAAACCACAATTTTAATCTCTCATTGCAGAATTAAACCTTGCATTCAGCCAGTTCATGATTTCATGTATAACATCAGTGATATTTGACATGTATTTTGTTTTTGTTGGCTGATTGATTAAACCTTTTTTGTCAGTGTTGTTGTATAAAATTGATCATAAAGAGTTGACGATTTGATCAATTATGATTTTGACTAAGGTGAAAAAATAAAATTTGTCTATATTTTTTGTCCAGACATCCAAAGGATAATAAAACCCAGGAGGACACAAAAGGGCCTATGGGACATATTTATTGTTTTCAAACTTGACCTTGCTTCACCAAGAATATCATGCTGCCGCCGCATCAGCAGTGTAAAGAGCAGCCAGGACTTTTAGGAAAACTTTGTCCTGGGGAGAAGAAACTTCAGGGGAAGACCTTCTATCTGGACAATGTAAAGAAACGTCCTACAGCCCTGCTTTTGGAAGCCATATCAGTCCTCGGCGGGGTACGTCATACGTTTTACTTGCTATGTTCATCAACACAGAAACGAGTCTGTACATCGGAAACAAATTCACGTTTTCTTCTGTTTTCCAAAGGGGGTGGAGAGCTTCCTCCACAGAGATGTGAGCTTTGTGGTTACGGGAAGTCAAGAAGAGCTGGAGGAGAAGAGGCCTGCGGGAATCAAGACGTGCGATAAGTCTCACCAGCCTGTGAAGCAGCGAGAAAGCATCCCTGAAGGCAGCAAACAGGGACCGGCAACTCCTCGGCCTGTGGTATGACACATAATTAATTAGTTTTCCCGACAGAAATACAATAAATAAGCAATTCCCAACTACTGAGTTGCTGCACATGAGTTTGCTCAGAGAAACTATCAGATGTGCCAATGGAAAGGATGCAATTTCACTTAGTGGGAAAAAAAAAGTGATAGCCACTCCCCTCCAAAAATGTTTATAATCTATTTCTATGATCCAACTGTTTTTTGTAGGCTTGTGGCAGCCGAGGAAAAGCCCTCCTCGAAAAAGCCATTCGGAACAACGTAAGTCGCTTGCCTGCAGCATTTGTGGCAACGTTTGCTGCTTGTTCTGAACAGGAATTGGTTTTATTTTGTAGGAGCGGTTGCAGGGGAGCAGCGTGTTGGCAAATGCCCGTTCGTGGGGAGTGAGCATTGTGCATGTGGATGGTATCCTTTGCACTGGTCCAAATTAGTCCCCTTAAACGACTGCATGCAATTTTCGAATGAACCAGACTTGTGTGTGGTGACGCTTTACTGTCAACAGGTGGCGCCACAAGCGTGCATCTTTTCCATTTTAAGGCCTAAAATATTCTTACTCAATTATGGAACGTTTGTTTTGCTCCTTAATGTTGCCACAGATGTTGTTTTATACTTGAAGAAGCTGACCGGTGAACGGGGGTTTGCGAAACCCAGCAGACATGAGGTAAGATGACAATACTGTCAGGAAAAGAAACTGAAAAATCCAGTGAAACTGTCGAAAGTTGAAGTTTTTTTTTTTTTTAATTCAAGGGGGATTTTGCCCATCCGTTCAAATTAACATGCTACCCTGTAGTTAAAAGGAAATAAACAAGCCTTTCGTTGTTATGGAATGTTACGCATTTTAAGCGGCGCTGTGTCTTTTTGACAGAGGACTTCCACCCAGCATCAGTCTTGTCGTCATGTCAAAGGTTAGTGAAGTTGATATAAATCGGCCCATACTGGAATGCCTTTAACGGCGAATGGCATCCCGGTCTTATTATGTTCCTTATATTTGACAGCTGCACCTCTGAGATCTCCTTTTCTCAAAATTGAGGACATCAGCAGGTGAGTGTGCAAAGAGTGCATAGAAAAAGTATAAAAACAACTGTGATGTCACAAAATCATTTGAGCAGTATAAGTAAATTGAAATCCCGTGTAACAGTTTTGGATCTTTTTTAGCCTCGTGTGCTATTGTGGAATTGTGTAATTATACCTTCACGGCGCTTTAGTGGCGAGGTTTTGACTTTCCTAATCGCGCCCATGAGCAAATGGCATCCTGTAACATGAGGAGCTTGCGCCCCCCACCATCACAAGCAACTGTTTTCATTTCTCCTCTCATTTGTGCTAATTGAAGTGCTCCTGCTGAACGCTTGTGTTACATGACTGAAGCAAATGAACTCGTGGGGGAGGAAATTAAGCAGATGAAACATATTTGTTGGTTTGAAAGAAGGGGAAAAATGTACATTCTTGTTGTACTGCTTTTCAGCATCATTATAGATATTTTGATGTTTAATTTGTTTTAAGTGATACTATAGCGCAGAATTGAACGATGTTAAAGTCTAGCGGTAATTGTTTTATGCAACCAGGAAGTACAAGCCCTTGCACATGCAGTCCATGAGCTTCCCCTCGCTGTGCCCCTCCGGCCGATTCAGTCCCTTCGAGTCTCCTCCTCCTCGCTTTGTGAAGACGCCACAGAGAGAAAATAAATCCAGGTTGGTCCAGCGTGTGACCTTGCGATTGTTTTCGCTGTGAATCTTCCCTGATCTGTTGTTTCCCGGTCAGGCCGAAGGGCAAAGTTCAAAACAGCAGTAGGGACAAATCTCGAACCGTGTCCCTTTGGCCGCCGCGGAAGAAGGGCATCTCTTACTGCGAATGTTGCCTTCAGTCCTTCACCAACCTGGACGAGGTGAGGATCCTTTGCTTGGCTCTTTGTGGCTTCTCATGGGCCGGTTGTTTGATTTTGCGTTTATTTGCCCGTTGCAGCACTTGCAGTCGGATCAGCATCGCGCCTTTGTACTGGAGACCTCAAATTATGGCGCGTTGGAGCGTCTCGCGCTCAAAATGGTTCCCAGCTTCGAACTCGATCCTTCAGAAGAAGTCGTAAATAGGTGAGCTATGGTCAGAATGTAACATATCCTATCCTTACTCCTCAAGCTTGTTACAGGGATGAGAATTTTCCGCAGATTCTCGGAATTCCGAGTTTTTTTTTTTTTTAGCTGAAATTGTCATTTTTGTGAAACGTGTAAATCCGTTGAGAAAACGGCATTGCTATCTGTTTGCATTAAATTTCGTTTTTATCATAACGACAACATTCCGATTTCCGGCAGCATTTTGGCAGTATTTTCACTCTGATGTTAACATTTCATAGTGAAGCATTCTGTTTACTACGGCGCAGTTATAGACATACGTACGCATATGTTATCGAGCGATCTGCACATTTGCCAGTATGGCGAAAGTCTTGGAGCAAAAAGATGAAGATCGTGCCAGGGAAATTGATAAAAAAACATGTAGTAAAAAAACAGTTTCAGATGCGCATGGCTTGAAAAAAGTGTAACCACACAGATAGGAACGAAAATGGTATCAACACGTCTAACCGAGCACATACAAAAAGTGGACGTTCCCGGCAAAGGGCTGTGCACTCTGTGTTCCGATATGATCAATTACGGAAGCCGAGGAGCAAGAAATATCCAGGAGCATATCCAAACCAGGAAACGCAAAGGTAAGTTGGATGTAAATTTCTCAAATGTTATATAATTGACAACTGTTAATATAATTAGGCCTATCTGTAGCACTGGCCCTGTAGATCACGCATTTTTTTCGCTCACTTTTATATTTCATGATCTTGCTCTCTCTCTTTCTCTCATATAATATATATTTATATATTAACTACTTGTGTACTTATTTCGAAAGTATACTTGTAAGTGCAGTAGCCTATTTGATATAATTTTCACTGTCTACATTTTTCTCTGAAGTTTAGCAAAATTATTTTGGTTGTTTTGGACTCATATTTTAAGTTTTCAAAATATTATGATTGCCCTGTATTTGCACTGTTGGAAGTAACCAGTGTGTTTTATAAAAAAAAAAAAAAAAATTGTGCCCCTCTTTGAACCCCCCCAAGGCAGACATTTTCAGTGTTTTTCCAAATTTGTCATTCTCATCCCTGTTATGAAATAAATTACTTAACTGTCCAAATGTTTGGTTTGTAGACACCCAGCTGGTCTCCCAACCCCAAGCAACTGTGAACTGGAGGTTCTCACCGATGCCGAGATAGAACTTGAAGTTCAGGCCTTGCAAGGACAGTCATCCTGCAGCAGACCTGCTCCTGATCCTCCGGAATCGCCAGAAGAACCGGAACATATCCCATCAGCTGACACGCAGTGCCCCGAACCCGAGAGCCTCCTCCACACTTCAGCTGCGCCCTTGTGTGTATCGGACAATTTTCCCCAAGTTCATTTTCCCGCCAGGCTGCAGCCTCCACCGCTTTCACTCAAGCCCACCGCGCAAGATCTAGATTTTGACATATACGGCCCACCCCCAGTCCTCAGCCCGCAGGTTTTCATTTCCGGAGACGTAGAGCCCTTTATTCTGTACTCAGAACCTCCTGACCTCGAACCTCAGAACTACACCACCGAGGACTGCGATTATGACGCGGAAACTGGAGCAAGTGTGTCAGATGCTCTTCCCACTTCTCATCTCGCCCACCCTTCCGTGGCAGTGTCCATTGCTGAAGAAGCGAAGGGCTCCCGCCAGGAGAGAGTTTCGAGCGAGCCCTCGATTCCTTTTCTGCAAGCTCGCCCGTCGAGTTTAAACCTCAAAAAGCGTCGTCGGCATTCCAGCTGCGAGCACGACCGTGAGAAAAGAAGAAGGGCAGCAGCCGATGAATTCGCAGAATCAGAAATTCGCTGTTGTATTTCGAAGCGGACCCCTGTTCAGTTAGTGCTGTCTAAAGAAAATACCTCTCAAATCGACCGTGTGTGTTCTCCTGCGGGAGACAGACTGGACTTTTCTCCATTTAACAGGTTGGAGACAACATGGTCGCCTGCCTCAAAGTTCCCTTCCCCTCGGTGTCCGGCCCTCTCCAGCCAAGACTCCCAGCAATGCGCCTCGTTGTGCATCGACCCGGCGCTGATCCCGGACGTGGCCCGGCTCTCCTCGTCCGAGTCGGACTGGGACTGCGACCTGCTTTCTCGCTTGGGCCCCGCTCAGACCGGGTCGGGCCCCGACGAGCCAGCAGCGGCGGCGGCGGGCGACCTGGACACGGAGTTCCTCCACAGGCCGTGTACATGGATGAAGGACACCGGCTACGAGTCCCGGCTGCACACCGCCCTGCAGCCGTCCACCACTGCCGGGGAGCCCCTGGCTTTTTCCAGGACGGTGGTCCAAATTGTTGAGGTACTTCACTGAACGCACTTTCCTGGACCATCATTGTGAGGAACTCGCACGACCCTGCGCATTGTCTTGTAGAAAAAGTGTTTACAGCTTTGCATCTGCTCTCAGTAGGCAGACATCAAAACAGGCTAGTGGGGAATAAATGGTGGCGCCACCTTTTTGGTTTTGTCTGAGCGGCCAGTAGCCTGCTCATAAAAAGAAGCCTCTGGGCTGGAGGAATGCTTGCCCTGCTACATATACACCCCCCCCCCCCCCCCCCCCGCAAAAAAGAAAAGTGAATTTACGTTCCAGTAGGACTTTCATTTCAATATTTCTTTGTTAGTACCAGACAGTATCACTTAAATCTTTGTTAATGTATTATTTTACGTTCAGCTAAATGTTGGCAGTTGTGGCAGGAAATGGTAAAGGTTGCCCCTGCAAATGCTTCTTTTCAAGAAATGTTTTCAACATTTTGTTCAGTTGGGGTATTAACAAATATTAATTTGTGTTCAATTTGTGGGGCAAACTTTGGTGTACTTTTAAAGATTAGTGTAGACTTAATGCAATAATTCGGCATTTCCATCGTAAAGTGTGTTCCCTTTTTTTGTGTGTGCATCCGCTAAACCGTTGCCAGTGTTGTCTTTCAGCAACTGTCTGGAAACACGCACTGAGGCTTGAATGAGTTTTTTCTGAAAGGGTTCATGATTCAATTACCGTAAGTGCTGCGGAGCAGATGCCAATTCTGCACATGTCGAGGATCCCGTGTGCAAAGCGCTTGGAAAAGTGGAGCCTCCCTCACACTTCTGAAATGGAATCAGTATGGGGGGGGGGGAGACATTTTGGAGGTGGGCCCAAATGTTCTGTGAAATTCTATATTGCTTTTAAATAAATAGTTTTAAACTAAACCTCTGCTGGTTTTAGAATCGACTGATTTTGCAAAATGTCTTTTTCGCATTGACTTTGGGAGCGAGGCAGCGTACGCCCTTGACTGGTCACCAGCTGCATGCAGAGAAAATATTGACCTACTTAGAGTCCTAATGTTTTTTTTTTTGTTTTTGTTTTTTTTGGTGAGAGGGAGCTGGAGAACTCAGAAAAAACTCATACAAGCCCTAAGGTGAAAATGAATCCTGAGACCTTGTTATGATTAGGCAGACGCATGAACTACTCAAATAGATTTCCAACCTTTTTTGATCTTAGGCCCAGATTAGAGAAATGTCACAAAGTGTGTAAGGTATAGTTTAGTAGCATAATCATCATGTCTCAATTTAGTAAGAAAATACACATGTTCAAAATGTGCTAGTTCAAAATACAAAACTTTAAAAATAGTAACGGGTGGAAAGGTCAATTATACATTCTGCCATCTAGTGGCCGATTATTTAATTGCTCCGCTTCTCACTACAGTAATTCCATAGATTAGTAGTTTTTTATTTTAGGAATCACTGCAGCACACCACCACGATTCCCCCTTTTTTATTTAAAAAAAATATTTCACAGACAAATAGAAAGCATTAAAAAAATATATATATATATATAGCATCGTAGTCGCGTTGGACTCACTACCGCCCCTGTGAGGCTGCAATATTGAAACGCAGCGAGGGGGCGACACCAAACGCACCCCCTATCCGAGGAACTTCCTCCGCTCACGTTGTCCCTCAGAAGCACGACAACGGACATGGATGAAGCTCAAATACGCCTTTGGATCTTTGCCCCCACTGAGTCCGCTTGAGTCTCGGTGCTCGGAACGGTGTCCACTGGGCGGGAGGAGTGGGGGTTGAGGGGGGGGGGGGGCGCCTTGGTTGATTCGGGCTCGCCGCCGTCCACTGCGCTCGCTTGGTTCGACGGCGCCTGCACCTGCGAGACTATGTGAGCACCATGCGGGCCGTGGGCTGCCTGCTGCTCGCCGCAGTGTTCGCGAGGTGCTCCGTGACGGGTGAGCGTGGATTTGGAAGCCGTGCGGCCCTCGCATGGCGTGGGCAGCGGGCAATATTTTCTATTTATGTATTGTGGGTGCCCTGTTTCTATGAGTATTACTTGTATTCCACTCATGTTCGGATTTTTTTTTTTTGGGGGGGGAGGGAGAGGGGGGTTTTGCATGTTAGATATTAAAAAATGACTTTTTGAACCAAGACAAAGCAAATGAGAATCAGTAGTATGGAAAATGGATGGATGGATTTATTTTAGGCATTTGTGAGCTTTTGGAAGAAGTTTTTGTTTGTTTTCAGAATTTCACTGGTCCACAGGCTGTTGTTTGTCCATTTTCCCCCATTTAACAAATTTAAGTCCACTAATGTGCTTGCAGGTGCGAGGGATGGCTGGCGTCCCCCCTCCGTTGACGTCGTGCAGCCCAAGAGGCTCCTGCAGCAGATGCACTCCCCGGAGGAGCTGCAACACGGCCTCCTGGACACCCGCGTCCGCAACTCCTCGACGGGGGCGCAGGTGGGTGCCCTTTAAAAATCTCCCCGCATATCACACATCATCTGTCTCACCTTCTCCTCGCCGTCATGTGACAGTAGGAGCCATCACAAAAGTGACCTTTAAAGATTCATATTTCGAGGGGGAACAAAGGTCACCGAGGGCGCCTTGTTGTTAGGAGACAGACTTTCCTGCAATACTACACTCGAAAGTGACCCCCATCCCTCCCCATTTTTTTTTTTCATTTACACCTCTGCTTTTCTATTCAAAAATTTTTTCCGTGCTAAAAATGCTTTGTATATTGTTTGACCTCTATCAAGTCCGTCTTCGGGTTTTTCAAAAGCTTCAACCAGAAGTGCGTTCGCTTTCTCACTCTGAAGCATCTGTGGGATTGATTTTTGTCGTTGAAGCTGAATTCCAAGTGCAGCCCTCGCGAATTTACCCTGGCTTTGCGTGAATGCCTCCTCTAAGAGTTCGTTTTTCACCACTGTTGTAGTAGCAGGCCTTGCGCTGCACTTTTTTTTTTTTCCTTTCCAAAAACAGATTTTGTTTTAAGAAAATGGGCATGATTAGTGTTGATTGTAGCAGTTTGACGTGTATAAAACTTCTCAAACTGGTGCTGAACTGCAATGAGGGGAGCAGAAAAACGAGTCGAACAAAAACGAGTGCAAATCCAAAGCCACGGAATATTGACGAGCAAACATCTGTCCAAATGAGAATTTCCATCCATTTTCTTTGCCGATTATCCTCACGAGTGAGTGCTGGAGCCTATCCTAGCTGTCGACAGGCAGGAGGCGGGGTAGACCCTGAACCGGTTGCCAGCCAATCGCAGGGCACATTGAGACAATCACACCTTGGGGCAATTCAGAGTGTCCAATTAATGTTGCATGTTTTTGGGATGTGGGAGGAAACCGGAGTGCCCGAAGGAAACCCACGCAGGCACAGGGAGAACATGCAAACTCCACACAGGCGGGGCCGGGATCGAACCCGGGTCCACAGAACTGAGGCAAACGCCTTATCAGCTGATCCACGATGCCGCCCAAATGATACCTGAAATGAAAAGAAACATGGGCAACATCCTGTCATTTTTAATGGCTTCCCAATTCTTTTCCATACAAGTGGGGGGGGGGGGTCCACTCCTCATTGTATATTGCATCTATTCATTTGCTTTTGTAATGCACTTATTCAATTGAGAGATTTTATGAAGAGCCCATATTTCTCCTCTGCTGACCGCCTTGCTCTCGCTTCCCCACCAGCCCGTGCATCTGGCCCAGAGCAGCTTCCTGCTGGAGGCCTTCGCCAACTCGTTCATCCTCGACCTGGAGCTCAACCAGTAAGTCAACCCGCTCCACGCGTTCTACGGCGTGTGCCAGAGCGCGTACGTGATTAAAGGTTATTTTGCGCTGAGGCCAAAACTGCGTCAACTGACTTTCGACTCTCATTTTTCTTTTTCATCCTTCCCTCATCTTCAGTCACCTCCTGTCGACGGACTATGTGGAGCGACACTTTGAAGAGGACGGGCAGCCGTCACAGATTAAGGTAACGCCGACAAGAGCGAGAGCATGAAGATGTCTGCGCCAAATGCCCCCCCTCCCCACTCCCAAAAAATAGAAACGCTTGTTCCTAGTCGTATTCTGCAGCAGAACTAAACAATAGCGTCGCTTTCCCGCTATCGCCGCACGGGTGTTTTTTCCGCTACAGTGCACGTGACCAATCAGTGGACGGTTGTCATGGTAATCACCGGCAGCGAGCGACGGTGGGTCGACTTTGTGGCGGTGTGAGGGGAATTCAAATGGGCTCCGTTTTGCGGAGATGAACCCAAAAAATCTGACGGCACCTCTGGGGCATTCGGGGTGTACAAGAAGGATACAAATTAGTATAATGACGATCAAGAAAGGCGAGTATGTGGGAAGGGGATGGGAGGAAAAGTCTCAGATATTTGGATTTTGTAAGAATTTTCAACCCCCTCACCCTAAAAAAAAAAAAGACTGCGCACACATATGCTATACAGTGCTGTATTGATATGTTTTTAAATGAAATACAATATTTCAAGTGGAACAAAGATTAAAAAGTCATAAAATGCTTTAGAAAATCTAATAAAAACATCTATGGGTAGCCATCTATTTCTCAAGCCGCTTATCCTCACATCCTCCCTTTTTGTTCTTACTTTTATCAAATACTAACAAATTTGAGATGCTGTAGTTTAGACAATATCATTATCAATAATATCCCAATTTCAATATTGTTTGCCTAGTAACAGAATGACACCAGGTCAGTTCTGGAGTTTTACAGAAAACAAATTCAACAAATGAGAAGAATTAATTTCTGTTCAAGATTTGTGGATGACTGAGAATCTACACAAACACCCCCCCCCCCAAAAAAAAAAAAGGTATTATTATTAGATTGTGACATTATCTTTTTCATGACTGTGAATTAAGCTAATAGGCTAACCTTATATTTTTATTGTGATAGATACTTTCTTCAGAAAATAGATAAGTGTCTTGTCACTTCATGTTCCATATTCAAGTTTATGAATGATTTAACCAATCAGTGAAGGGATTTTTAAAATCATACTGTATGTCAAGACCAGTTTCTAATATGTAATCATTGCTCTCGAACAGATCCCTGCGGAACGCCCTGTTGGATTGCAAACCAGCACCATGTAAGAATGGTGGCCCTTATTGTATTACGAATGGGGTTCTGACGTCACATTTGTGAACGTATACCTTTGCAGAACCCACTTGGGTATTTCAAAGTACAAATACGACATAGCACAATGCAACGTGCACACTCGCTGACCTTTCCGGCGACGTTAAGTGACGGAATCTTTTCTCTTTCCTGCCGTCACCACCTTGATTAACGCCATCTTAAATGACCTGCCAATGATATTCCTCACAGCTTAACGTTCTTTATTGATCCACGCCGGGTCGCCACTGCTCCATCGAATCTCCGTGACACCCAAGTGGAAGTAATTGAATAAGCAGCGGAGCTTTTGGCTCGGCTTGATTGGAGCTGCCAACGTCAGGTTGAAGGCACTTTGACAAATCGCAAGCACGACGTGCGGATCTTGGATCTGGGAAGCAGTGAAGGACGGATTCCAGATTTGGGAGGAATCACGCTCACGTTGCTTTGCTCTTTGCGCTACATGCTAATGCACTTGTAATAAATGCGCGGTTGATTCATCAGGGCTTCCTGTCCATCCCGACGTAATGTCCCCCCACTCCACCCCCCTTTTCGCCAGTGTCCATTATCCTCGCAAGAGGCGCGTGCGTCCCCCTTCCTCCATTTTCAGCGAGAAGCGCCGCGTCAGGCAATTTGCCGACCTCCTTTTAAGCCTTGTAATCCCGGCTTTTTATTTATTAGCCTTCTCTGGCTAAGTGCTCCAGCCGCTGGCGTAACACCCCCCCCCCCCCCGCCCACCTCCATTTGATGAAAAGCATTTTTGTCCTTTTCAAAAACATTTTGTAAATTGATGCTGTAGTTGTTGGTCCCAAGCCTGTTGATATGATTGCATCGATGAAATTATTTATGACTGTGTTTTGCTTTGTGTTAAAATGCACTGTCACGGTTGTATTGCCAGAATTTCTGGTTCTAAGCCAATCAGTACAATTTCTTTTTGACGTGATGGGCAAAATTGATACACCCCCCAAAAAATGGAGACTTCCTGGTCGTCCCATGCCTTTTTTTTTTCCTCTGCTTTTTCCCAGGGAGGAGAGCACTGCTACTACCACGGGCACGTGCGAGGACTGCCCCGGTCCTGGGCGGCCGTGTCCACCTGCCGCGGCCTGTGGTGAGATACCGCCACCCGAAGCTCACCGCACCCGAGTTTGAGGAAATGAAATGAAAACTTTGTTGCTCGGGCAGTTCTCCAAGTCAAAGAGAGTGTGCTTGCATAACTGAGCACACCCTCTTCTCGGTGTACCTAATGCTGTGTGTCCTACAAAATGATTCCAGGGGGATGTTCTCCGACGGGAACGTCTCGTACGGGATCCAACCTGCGGGCCCTGGCGAGGTGAGTCTCGCTTGAATTAGCGTCGAGTCCCTTTGCCTTTCGGTCTTTCGAAGTCGTATAAATGGTTGCTGGTTTTGAAGGTGCTTCTCGTACTTTGGTGAGGTGGGATAAAGTGGAAGAAAGTGGCGGGAGCGAGTGGAAGAGCTCATTTTCCGTTAGTAATGGAGCTCAATTACATCGACGAGGGGGGGCAGATCAATAGCAGGGCTTTTCTTCACAATCCCCCCCCCCCCCAGTAATTGTTGTGTCCTTGGCTTTCTATGTCCGATTTTCATAAAGTATTCATCCCCGGCTCCAGTGTGTGAGTGTCTGCCATTATGACCGCCCGCTGAGTGATTGATTGATAAATTATGCATCATCTGAGCTCTCCTCACGGGGGGGGGGGGAGGCTTTTGAACGAGTTGTTGTTTTATAACGTTTTTGATATTTACATAAAACCTAATCTGACTCCTGCTTTTGTCGTACTTTCTGCGGCAGGTGGACCACATTGTGTATCGAATGTCTCACATTGACCTCCTCACGCCTTCATGCCCAGGTAGGCCGACTACTATTTACTTCAAATTGCGGATGTAGGTTAAATTACTCCACCTGATTGGAAATCTGCTAACAATTAGCATCTATGTGGCAGTGTTAAGCAATGAATATCTGAACACAAACAGTGCTGCAACACATGTAGACAGACCAAATGACAATACTCACAGGCACGTGTTCTCTCTCCCCTGCGAAGAACGACTAATATTACTGAACGTATTAATGGCATTTCCATTCATTTCAATGACGAAAGATGATTTTAGTTCCTAGCGTGCTCCATATAACCTTATGACCCTCTTCTTACTTCTTCACGGCTGCAATCGCCTACCCCGTCTTCATCTCATCCTGATACGTCCTCACATCCCGGCTCTGTTCTTGCCCCCGACCCTCGCTACATTGGTTTTCTTCCACAGCCGTCGCGCTATTGATTTCTCCAGAAGATGAGAGGACCAAAAATACACGTCCGATGATGACTAAGCCTTCTCTTTTTTCCCCTCCCTCTGCCGCCGACCCCGTCTGCGTATCCCAGCATGCGGCGGGATCGGCACCGGGCCTGAAGGGCAGACGGGCGGCGGGGGCAAAGGAGACGGGAAGAGGCGGGATGGAGACGACTGGTCTGCGAAGGAGAAGCTCGCCGACAGCTTGAGACGATCAAAAAGACAAGTCAGTCCGTCATGACTCCTCTTTGAGAGTCTTCGCTTTTTATCTATGTGCCAGATTTACATACTTAGAACATAAATAAGCTACAATGCAAACATCACGATGGACATGTTCAACTCCTTCAAATTATGAGCTCAAATTCCACTCACATGATTTTTTTGCTGCAGTTTTTATGCCATTTGTCTCCTGCAGGTCCGTCGGGGTCAGCGCACAGTGCAGACGGAGACCAAATACATCGAGCTGATGATCGTAAACGACCACGAACTGGTGAGCTGGAAAAGTGTCTCCAAATGAAAGATGGTTTTTTTTTTTTGTTTTTTTTTTACTCTTTTAATTTTGCTGCAGCGAATTAAACAGTTGAGCACTTTTTAAAGAGCAGCTCGTTTTCGCCAGTTTGTCCAGCAGCGCCGGTCGACGTCTCAGACGAAGAACTTCGCCAAAGCGGTGGTGAACATGGCGGACGCGGTGAGTCGCCGTGCGTCTGCACTCTCACTTATTCACGCGCACGGAAAACGGTTCTTGTTTTGAAAATCGTGTATCATTATGGGCGGCACGGTGGCTCAGCTGGTAAGGCGTTGGCCTCACAGTTCTGAGGTCCTGGGTTCAATCCCAGCACTGCCTGTGTGGAGTTCGCATGTTCGTGCCTTTGTGGGTTTACAGAATATTTTCCTTATTATAAAACATTTGTATTAATTTTTTTTTAGAAGCTTGGATCACTTCTTTTGCATTTCCATTTATTTTAACGGATAATTGGATAATGGCTCCCCTCGAAAAAATGTTTGTGATTGCCTGTAGATGCCACAAGATGGTGGCAAAGCACAACCTAAGGCCGAGTGAAACTCCTCAAGTCACTTTGACATACTTATGTGATGCTTTGTGGTGAGCACAAAAACAGCTGGTGACTCTCCTCAGATCTACAAGGAGCAGCTCAACACGCGCATCGTCCTGGTCGCCATGGAAACCTGGTCGTCAGACAACCGCATCTCCGTGGGCGACGACGCCCTGCTCACCCTGCGCGACTTCATGAAGTACCGGAAGGCGAGCATCCGGGAGCACTGCGACGCCGTGCACCTCCTCTCGTGGGTGTCCGCCGCTCCCCCCACCCCCGTCCCGCCACGCCCACTCAAACCCGATTCCTCGTCTCTCTTTGCAGGGGGAGGACGTTCATGAGCAGCCGCAGCGAGGCCGCCTATATCGGCGGGGTGTGCTCGCTCAACAGGGGCGGCGGCATCAACGAGGTCAAGCTCCCCTCCCACACGAGCCCTTCATGACTTTTTTTTTTTTTTTTTTTTTTTTTTGCCCACACGCTTACTTTCTTCGTGTGTTCAGTATGGCGCAGTAGGTCCGGTGGCCATCACGCTGTGCCAGAGTCTGGGCCAGAACGTCGGAATGCTGAGGAACAAGGACAGACCTGCTGCAGGTTGGCTAAGTCACGTTGCGAGAACTTTTTTGTGTGTACTTTTTCAAACTGTTTTTACTCATTCTTTTATTCCCAAAGTGTTACATAAATATTCTGATAGATTCTAATATTGCTCCACCGTACTCCCGAGTTGTGACCTCAATTTATATGCGAAAATCTGTTATACTGCCCTCTGCTGGCCATGCCGCACACAACAGAACGAAACGATCACAGTTAATCATCATGCAAAAACTGGTTAATGCTTTACGTTTTATTTAATGGAGTTATTACTATATTTTATCTGAGTTAGCATAGTCACATAACTCGTATCTCAAGGTAGTACTGTGTTGGGTTTTATTTGATGAGCCTGAAAAAAAAGGAATTATTCTGATTATTAGTAATGGTATTTCGATAATAACATAAATGAAATAAAATTGTATTTATTAGTAGTATTTTTTTCCATTTTGTGTTCAATGGGTGATTTATATTATTCAGTATTTTCTTTTATGTATTGTTTTCTGCTTTTTTTTTTTTTTAATGTCTTACAAAATCTTGGAGAAGGTCTGAGTTTCTGCTCTCGTTTTAAGCGACGCAAACGTTTGTTTTGTGTTTGTGTCCAGGAGACTGCAGGTGTCCCGACCCGTGGTTGGGGTGCATCATGGAGGACACCGGGTAACTACAAATGCAAAAGCAATAATTTTCTGACAAAGAGATTGAAAGGAGACTTTTGATTTATTTATTTTCTTATCAATCAGCTACTACCTGCCCAGGAAGTTCTCTCGGTGCAGCATTGACGAATATCTTCGTTTCTTGCAGCTGGGCGGCGGCAGCTGCTTGTTCAACAAGCCCAGCAAGGTGAGGGAGAGCTTAATAATAAATAATAAACTTAATAATGTTCATCGGTAGAACGCAGAACAGAACAATCCCACAGTCCGAAACCTGTCTTGCGACTTGCTTCATTGGAAAGAGTCCTGATGCAGTTCCACTCCGGTCCTGTAGGTGGTGCAGTACACATTACAAAGTGTTTGCCAAGTGCCACAAACTGGTGGGATTTTTGTATCTTAATCTGATGGTAAATGGGTGCCGCGGTTGGCCCCGATGCAAGCGGATTTAAGTTTAAAATAAGGAATAAAACTATCCTCATATTTCCTCTGTATTAAGATTTAATGCAGGAATGGGAACTGTCTGGTGCTCAAGGGCCGCATTTGATTTTGAAGTTAGACAGGTGTGCATGGATTTAAAAAATAAATAAATAAAAAATTAAATGTGCATTTTAAGAAAATGGCTTCTCCATAGTTGCTTGGAACTGTTATGATCATGAGTTGTTGTTTTTTTTTTAATCCAGTCATGGTGGAAAGGTTCCGAAACAAATGGATGAGCATGTGATTATGCAAATATTTTTTTCTATTAATTAATTAATGCAATTAAAATTTTATTTACAACATTATGACTATTTTTACATTATGATTTTTTAAATAATTGTAATTTAATAATACAAATGAAGGAAAAAAATTATTTTATAAAGAAAACCCACTAAATTAATACAGTAAATATTACAAGTGTGCTGTATGTGGCCCCTAATTAGTAATAATCTATTGAGCGTTTTTTATATTCGTTTATAGACTTTTTTTTTTTTTTTTTTTTGTCATTGGATTGTGCGGAGTGTACCTCATGAAAAGTCTTCTAAACGACTCCTTGCAGCTGCTGGACCCACCCGAGTGCGGCAATGGCTACGTGGAGCCAGGAGAGGATTGCGACTGCGGCACACTCGTGGTGAGCAATCGTTCGTTCGCTCGTCCATCTGTGTGGACGTTTGCATCCGCCAACACGCGTTTAACATCGCCTCTCCGGTCCGGCAGGAGTGCGCCCGCGCCGGGGCCGACTGCTGCAAGAAGTGCACGCTTACCCACAATGCAATGTGCAGCAACGGCCTCTGCTGCAGGGACTGCAAGGTACGCGAGCGGGGCTACGTTGCGTTTTTATATTTCGCTGACCCGCCGCCTACGTTGTCCCGTGTGGTCGCAGTACGAGCTGCGGGGCGTGACGTGTCGGGGGGCCGTCAATGATTGCGACATTCCGGAAACGTGCGCGGGGGACTCCAACCAGGTATGGAAACATCCCGACACATCCAAGGTGGGATCCTATCTAATACTGTAAGGCTTATCCTCACGAGGGCCCTGTCGATTTTTGGGTAGCCAATCTGCAGGACGCAGGTTGGCTAATATGCTTGCCAAATGGGGATGGGGGCAGAAAAACAGAGTAATCGGGGACGGGGGGGATGTAGCAAACACAGGAAGGCTGGAGATGACCTTTGAACCCTGAAACCCAGAAAGGTGAGGCAGACCACCACTTAGCTACCGGACAGTCTATTTATGATTGACTTAAACACATCTAATGTAGGAAATCATCAAAATGCCAAGTGTATATATAAAAATATTTTTATGTACGAATTGTTTTTTTGTCTTGACCAACGTATTATGACCCCCCCCCCCCCCCCCCGCAGTGTCCTCATAACGTGCACAAACTGGACGGCTACACGTGTGAGGCCGGCCAGGTGAGGTCGCCGTCGGTGGGCGTGTCCTCTATTCCTCCGCCGTGACCCTTGACCCCTCGCTCCCCCAGGGTCGCTGCTACGGGGGCCGCTGCAAGACCAGAGACGGCCAGTGCAGGAGCCTGTGGGGCTACAGTAAGGATGTGGCGAGAGACATTTTGAATCAGTTCATTTATTTATTTCATTCCTCCCCCCCCCCCACCCACCTTTTTTTTGAGACTCCGCCGACAGGTTCTGCTACGAAAAGCTCAATTCCGAGGGCACAGAGAAAGGCAACTGCGGACCCGAGCCCGGCGGCCAGGGATGGATTCATTGTAACAAGCAGTGAGTGAGAAAAATGGAAATGTAACAAAAATGTGGAACAGTTAAAGTACTGGAAATCATTTACACATCACACCTTCCTTGTTTTTGTTTTTTTTTTTTTTCTTTCAGGGATGTTCTGTGCGGCCTGCTGTTGTGCACCAACGTGAGCGACAAGCCGAGCTTCGGAGAGCTGCGGGGTAAACTCACAAGTCTGACCATCTATCATCACAACAGATACTTGGAGTGCAGGTGGGCGAGCATTCCTGTCTTCAGATGCGCACACTGCGATCTTTCCTGTCCCGCATTCCCGCATTTCTCTCGCCTGTAACAGTCGGCACGACCTGCGAAAACGGCACCATTTCCGGGTCTTGTTGCGAGGCAGACTCTGTGGAACGTGTGCCAAATTTAGAAGACATTTCTTTTCGCATTACAGGGACAGATTATCACTTGTATCTGTTATGTTTGACCCAAAAAAATGAATTTGAATAACAGGGGCGGTCACGCAGTGCTGGACGACGGCTCGGACCTGGGCTACGTGGAGGACGGCACGCCGTGCGGGCCCAACATGATGTGTCTGGACCGCCGCTGCCTCGCGGTGGCCACCTTCAACCTCAGCGTGTGCCCCGGCTCGTCCGTCTCGCGCGTCTGCTCCCATCACGGCGTGAGACGCTTCCACCCTTCGAACTCCTTTCCCGTCTCGTTGTATTTTTATTTAGCGGCTGCTCACCGTGACCTTTGAACTCCTCCCAGACGTGCAGCAACGAGCTGAAGTGTATCTGCGATGCGGACTACACCGGGAAGGATTGCAGCGTGTTCGACCCCATTCCACTTCCCACGCCGCCCGAGGGCCTCGACAAGTACAAAGGTGACTCATCGGTTCAAAGAGCAAGGATTAACTGTAGGGCTCGTAATAAAATCGTTAGCGCTAGCTTTAGCGCCGTTCTAGCGTTAAACTCTTTCTGTGTACCTTCTTTCTTTGTCAATATCTCCTGTTTCAATGTGGGCACTTGCAGCTTTTACACAGCTGCGGCTTATGTACGTACCAAATGGTATTTCCTTTCCAAACGTACTGGGTGAGGCTTATTACCAGGTGCGCTCTCCAGGCCGGGAATTACGATGTTTGACTTTTTTTTTCACATTCGTCCCAATGAACTATTTGTTGATTACCAAATGTACAATTTCCCACAACATGTTACAAAGGCTGCGGGGAATTGTTTGGATATAAAAATGTAATTGAAGGGTCACGGCAGCGTGTACACATTAGTATTGATGATCTGTGCAGGTCCAAGCGGTACCAACATCATAATCGGCGCGGTGGCCGGCGCCGTCCTGCTGGGGGCCATCGTCCTGGGCGGCACCGGATGGGGATTCAAGTACGTACGCGTCTGGCGCTGTCTCGCGAACGCCGCAAGTAATCAAAATATATTTTCCGATTGAAAGCTGTTGAAGCAATGCATCTTGACTGAGGGACAAGTTTCGTAAAGTATGTCGTTGAGGAGCTAAGTTTAGCCTGGGTTGTAAGAGAGAGACACGATTGACTTTTTTTTTTTTTTTTTACCTCACCGTTGACCCGTTCATGTCTGTCTCTCCTTTTTGTTGCCTTCATTCTGGGTGATCCAGAAACATCCGACGAGGAAGGTACGACCCTGCCTTTGACCCCTGACCTTCAACATAACACTCGTAAAAAAATATTCCAGCTCTCTTTGTGCTCATATTTATTAACATCCCTCCAGTCACTCTTTAGTTTTTTAGAGCCCTCATTAAAAACGCTGTGAAATGAAATATAATGCAACAAATGTTTATTACCCAGTGCATGTAAGAAGTCTACACACCCCTTTTCAAATGGCAGGTACTTGTGAAAAGCCTACTAGAACATTTTTGAACAGGGGTGTGTAGACTTTTATATGTTGAGCCTTTGTGGGTTCAAATGTTTGCTCAACTGCTCGGTTTCCCGCATTTGTACTTGTGGCATTTTTTTGGGATATCGTAAGAAAAAAAAAATAATAAAGCACCTCTTTTGTCGTTGAGGTTTTTGTTTGCTATTGATGATGACCTCTCGTCCTCCTCCTCTTCATCTTCTTTCTTATCCTCCTCTTCCTTATCCTTCTTTCATCTCTCCTCAGATCTTCCGGCGTTTGAGCCTCAACCTCGGCAAAGACGTCTTTCCCCTCCGCTTCCCGAACATTTCCCGGCGTCTTCCCGACTTTCGGGCGCGCCGTGGGAGCCATCGTCTCTCGCCCTCTCATCCCCCCTTTTTTCTTTTCCTTTCTTCCCTCACTGAGCAAGGCGTGACGGAAGTGCTGCTGCTGATACCCCCCCCACCCCCCGCGCGCATTTAATGACAATATGTATAATTATCATCAAGTCGAAGGCCTTCTGCTCTCGAACGTAATATGCATCAATGTATGAATGTATCGTTTGGTGTCACTATGTAACCTCCCATGTCCCTTGAGGGCCTCCGTACAGATACAATCATGACACCACCTCCCCCCCCCCCCCCAAGAGCGCCCTCATAATCCAAATTCCAGTTAAACATTACAGAATAATTTATCTGTAAAATTGCCGCTAACATCTGCTATCCCAAAAATGATGTGACTCCAACACAAATGTAGCAATAGTTTGTTTTCATTGTAAATATTCATATATGGAACCATTATTATAATTAAACCTATTCAGACATTTCCGAGTACGGTTTATTTTCAATAGGCGCCTTTTTGATTGAACGCATGCTTATTCTCTCTCTCTCTTTTTTTTTTAATATCGCTAAACCAGCCATTCCCAGCCACTGAACAATTTTTATTCATTAACGACAAATAATGTATCTGTGTTTATCTATGCTGTGGCGTATACTGACGGGCAGAATAATTAAAGGTTTAAATTTACTGCCCTGGCTCTTAAGTGGCATCAGAAAGTATCAATTTACTCTACATTTTGCGAAAAGTTGTTGCTTGTTTTCACGCAGAGATCGAGAGAGGTGCGATTTCAAAATAAAAGTAGCACCAAGGGACTAAGTCCGGGTAAAAGTCCATTTGGCCGCCATCGAAAATAATCCTTCAATGAAATGTGCTGCATGTTCGTGGAAGGTGGAAAGTAACCAAGTATAAATACTTTGTCACTGTATTCAAGTAGGGCGGCACGGTGGAGCAGCTGGGAAAGCGTTGGCCTCACGGTTGTGAGGACCCGGGTTCGAACCCGGACCCACTTGTGTGGAGTTTGCATGTTCTCCCTCCGCCTGCGTGGGTTTCCTCACACATCCCAAAAATTGGACACTCTAAATTGCCCCTTGGTGTGATTGTGAGTGCAGCTGTTTGTCTGTATGTGCCCTGCGATTGGCTGGCGACCAGTTCAGGGTGTGTACCCCGCCTCCTGCCCATTGACAGCTGAGATAGGCTCCAGGACTCCCTGTGACCCTCATGAGGATAAGCAGCTAAGAAAATGGACAGATGTATTCAAGTAGATTTTTCAGGTATCATTTTCTAATTTGACTTTTACCCATATTTCCATTTTTTTAAAAAAATGTATTGATGTGATTTTTTTTTCATATTTCCTTTGTAGTAGGAGCACTATGCAAATTGAGAGAAACTATTTTGTCTGTAAATGTTTTTTTTTTTTTTGGCCACTTCTTTTGTGCCATGTTATCAAAATTTGTCCATGTAGTATCTTGACTAATGCGTTTAATTTGCATGCTCGCGATTGAAATCACTTGTTTTGATTGAAAGTATATTTCAATCAGAAAATAATGTTATAGTTTTGGATTTTATGTATCTGTATAATTAGGTTTTTACTTTGTTACTTTGGCCTTTTTTTAAGTGTTCAGTGAATAGAGTAGCTCCAATGACCCTTTTTTTTTTCTAGTTTTGTACAAATTGGAAATGAGTCTGTGACTTGCTTTATTATTATTATTTTTGGGGTCGGGTTCATCACGCCACTGCACTTTATTGTGGCGCCGGAAGTTGAGTACCGGAAGCTCAGTGTGTTCCCATGATAGCTGCCTTGCCGACAGGCACTCCCCCCAAAAAGTGCGACCGACCTTCCCTCCTTCCCTCCTCCTTCCTTCTTTCGGAGTCCTCTTCCGCTCGCCGACGTGTGCACCGTTTTTGGTTTAAAAAAAAAAAAAAAAAAAAAATGTTTTCCTGCGGCATCTCGGCCGCGTTGCTGCTGCTGCCGCTGGTGCGCTGGGCAGGCTGCAACCCGAGCCCGCTCGGGGACGTGGTGGTGGTCAGCCACTTCGTCCCCGCGACGTGCACGCGACAAGCCCAAGACGGAGATCAGGTCCGCTATCACTACAACGCCACTTTTGTCGACGGGAAAACTTTCGATTCCAGGTAAAAACAAAAAAGAGCGGCTCGGCTGCATCACTTTCAAATTGTTCGATTTCGTGAGTTGGCCTTCAACTTGCAACTTTTGTGCTGTAGATGGCGTCGTCGCTGCAATTTTTCTTGCAGGGACTTGACACGTATGATGTTTTTTTTTTTTTTCTTTTTTTTTTTCTTTTTTTTTTTCCTTCCTCTCTTCCCCGCAGCTACCAGCGAGGGGCCGCCAAGGTGGGCCTCCTCGGGGAGGGTCGCCTGATCGCCGGCATGGAGAAAGGTCTGCTGGGCATGTGCGTCAACGAGCGGCGGAGCGTCACCGTGCCCCCACACCTGGCCTACGGCAGCGACGGGGCAGGTCAATTTTGCCGACGACGTCACTCGAAATGAAGCATCGCAAATTATGAAGTTATTAAATTGAAAGTGTGCAGGCGCTTCCATCGTGATAAATGAGAATACAGTAGCGGGGGAGGGGGGGGGGCATTTATTGCAGCTGTGCAAGTCCCAAAAGTGGAATTTGTTATCGTAATGCAGATTCGTCAAACCCGTTGAAAGTCCTGTGATTGAAAATCATTTTTTGATTTGATACTTCTGACAGTCAGCTATAAGCTATTCTAAGCACACACACCCAAAAAAATAATTGCGCAATTTGTATTTTCCATGCATCCATCTTCTTCACCACTGATCCTCACAAGGGTCACGCGGAGTGCTGGAGCTTATCCCAGAAGGCGAGGTACACCCTGTACTGGTCTCCAGCCAATCGCAGGGCCCATGGCCGCACTCACAATCACACCTAGAGGCAATTTAGTGTTCAATTACCCATCCATCCATTTTCCTTGCCGCTTATCCTCACGAGGGTCACGGGTAGTGCTGGAGTTTATCCCAGCTGTCAAGGGGCTTGAGGCAGGGTACACCCTGTACTGGTCGCCAGCCAATCGCAGGGCACATAGAGACAAACAGCCGCACTCACAATCTCACCTATGGGCAATTTAGAATGAATGAATTAATGTTGGATATATTTGGGGGTGTGGGAGGAACATGCAAACTCCACACGGGCGGGTCCGGGATTGAACCCGGGAGCTCAGAGCTGCTTTCCAGCTGAGGCACTGTGCCGCCCAAATTTACATTTTTTTTTTTTTTTTACATTTGTTTTGATGATGTACCATCGAACCAAATTTCACAAGGATGAATTTCCTAATTTGTACGGCATTAAAAGGGGGGAAAAAAAAAAATGTTTTTGGGGCCCGTTGATTGCAGGTGACGTCGTCCCGCCGGACACCACGCTGGTCTTCGACATCCTCCTGCTGGACCTGTGGAACAAAGCGGACCTGGTGGTCACCAAGACCATCAGCACCCCCAAAGACTGCAAGCGCTCTGTGATGCGCGGCGACTTCGTGCGCTACCACTACAACGGCACCCTGCTGGACGGCGCCGCCTTCGACTCCAGGTGAGGTCGCCGGGCGCGGAGCGGGCGGGGTCAGGGGTCGACGACGCGCCGCTTTCGTGTGGCCGCACTCGGGAATGACGTCGCTGTTCTCTTGTGTGTCTGTGTGTGTACTCTGTCACGCAGGGCTGTTGTGTGTTCTGTCTTCTGACATTTTTTGGCTTGTATGAGCCCCACGCAGCTTCGTGCGGAAGCAGACTCGCGACTCCCTGGTGGGCGAAGGCTGGCTGGTCAAGGGCCTGGACGAGGGCCTGCTGGGCATGTGCGTGGGCGAGATCCGGAATATCCTCATCCCGCCCTTTAAAGGCTACGGAGAAAAAGGCTCAGGTAGATAGATGAAGAAGAAGAAGAAGAAGACAATGATGGTTGTCGTGCGTCCGCAAGGTCTGGAATCGGGCCCACTGAACTTTCTTTTGTGTCAATACTTTTTGTTTTGTTTTGTTTTTTTGTCACAGGCCGCATCTGTGAAACCAGAAACACGTTTGATGTACATAAAAGAGGGATAGTTAGTTTAAAAATATTTAAATATATTTGTTCAACTGCTGCCCACTTTACCATAAAAAGGTTGTTTGGTAACAAAAAATGATAGCAATTTTTAAATTAAATGTAAAAAATTACTATATATATTATAATTAAATTACATTTTTCTAAAAACTATTCTAAAATGTAGTACATATTTCTGCAAGAATCATGAAAGTTGACACGTTTGACTTTTGTGGGCCATGTAAAATGACGTGGCGGCCCAGATCTGGCCCCTGGGCCTTTAGTTCGACATCCCTGCTCAGGAAGCCATTGTGGCTGAAACCTTAAAAATGTATGATATTATTATTACATATATGTGGATAAAATTGTTGGTATCCACCTGTTAATGAAAGGAAAAACCTGACGAAAGTAATTTATATACTAAAATTATATAATAATCAAAACTAGTTAAATAAAAATTGGATGAAAATTAACCGATGAAAGTCAGATTTTTTTTTTTTTACAAAATGTGGTTCAACAATAAAAAAAAAAAGTTTAAAAAAATGTATAAATATGATATCAAGGAGAGGAAAGTTGTCATTGTAAGTTTGATTTTTAAAAAAAAATAAATAAAAATTGCGACAGTGCAAATACAAATTTTTTTGGCTGGTCTGGCTTGAGTTAGACTTGAATTTATTTTTAGTTGGTAATTCTGCTCAAGAAAACCACAACAAATATTTCACTCCGGTATTTTTTTAAATCTTCCTCACCCACCAGGCGTGGAGGTGCCCCCCCACGCCACTCTGGTGTTTGACGTCCTGCTGGTGGACGTCCACAACCCCAAGGACAACATCACCGTTGAGGACCAGGCGGTCCCCGAGTCGTGCAGCCGCAGGTCCGTGGCGGGGGATTACGTCCGCTACCACTACAACGGAACCTTCCTGAATGGCGTCACCTTCGACACCAGGTGAGCTCGCGGCGACCCGTCGTCTTTTCCTGATTGTCATTTTTAAATTTTTTTTTTTTTTTTTTTGGGTGATGTGCGGACAGCTACCAGAGGAACACCACGTACAACACTTACATCGGGATGGGCTACGTCATCACAGGGATGGACCAGGCCCTGCTCGGGGTCTGCATGGGCGAGCGGAGGAGGGTCATCATCCCGCCGCATCTCGCGTACGGAGAAGGCGGCGCAGGTACGCTTACCTGGGGTTGTGGTTCTCCATTAAAAAGAAAGGAAAAAAAATCTAACTATACAATAATTGTTTTAAAATGGGGGCACGGAGACAACAAAAATTTGACCTCAGCCTGCTTAAGTGCTGCAATATAAACAACTGCTTGTGTGACAAAGTCCAAAATGTTTATGCTACTGATCAATAATATTCAAAATACAGTAATCAAAGATAAATGTTAACAGATATCTGACCAATTTATTATACTAACAAAGCAACCAAATACATTGTGTGTGTGTGTATATGCGGTTACGTTTACAAAGACGGAGTCGGAGTTTAACGCTAGCGCCGCCGTGCTAACGCTTATCCCACGCTAATGCTTCCACTTACAAAGAAAGACGATATACAGAGAGTTTAACGTTCGTGCACCTGCACTCATGCTAACACTAGTGCCAAGTACTAGTGCTTACAAAGAAAGAAGTTACAGAGTTTAACGCTAGCGCCGCTGCGCTAACATGGCCATTAAAAAAAAAACATACCGGTAAAAATCACTGCGGCGCGGCAGTAAGATGCTAGCGCAGCGCTAACAGGGCCGGACCGGTAAAAGTCACTTCCTCGGCACATATAGTCCACGGGTCTCTTTTCCGATCAAGTGCCCCCTCGCGGCCGTTAGGAAAAATGCACAAATTAGCCGCATAAACCGGAGAGTTGAAAGAGTGTGAAAAAGGTCGCGGTTTATAGGCTGGAAATTACGAATGTAAAAGTAAAGAACCCCCGCGCAAACTTTCCCCAGGCAACGTGATCCCGCCGTCCGCCGTGCTGGTCTTTGACGTCCACATCGTGGACTTCCACAACCCCGGCGACAAAGTGGACGTGCAGGTCCTCCACCGGCCGCCGGAGTGCAACGAGACCACCGAGCAGGACGACCTGGTCCACTACCACTACAACTGCACCCTGGTGGACGGCACTCGCCTCTTCTCCTCGTGAGTCGCCGCCCCATACCTGACTTATTTGTTTTTTTTTTTTTTTTTTTTAACCCGTTTGCCTCTGCTGGGGACTGCGAGAATTATGACCTGAATGATATGAGTCACTTTCATAGAATTTGATCAATAACAAAAATGATCTTTTTTTTTTTTTTCGATAGCTTGGTTCTATATGGGTAAATCTCTCTAATACTGAAACATCAATGAAAAAAATTAGTAAGTAATCTTAACCACTCGTTAAAGCTAATACACATTTTTCTTGGTACAATCGTAGCAATGGTAAATACAGAGAAATCTAAAAAGCTCAAGAAAAAGCAAAATCACCGCACTTTGGCGGTAACAAGTGCCATTTATTTATTTATTTTTTTTTTGGTTCCGCACGACAGCCAGGACTACGAGACCCTCCAGAACGCGGTGGTGGGGGCGGACAAGGTGATCGACGGGCTGGACCAGGCCTTGCGGGGCATGTGCGAGGGCGAGAGGCGGCTGGTCACCGTCCCGCCTCACTTGGCCCACGGAGAAAAAGGAGGTGAGCGCTCGGCGACGAAAACCGCACTCCGCTCATTAAACGGACCGATACAAATACATCAAAAAAGCAGTACCGTAATTTCCGGCCTATAAGCCGTGATTTATGGTACATGCCGACGAGGGGACGAACGACAAATCAGCGGAGTGACGTGTTTTTTTTTCTCCGGGTGAACGTTTAAGCCCCGGGCGTGCCGAGCAGCGCCGTGCTGGTGTTCGACATCGAGATGGTGCGCTTGCAGAAGGGCGTGCCGCCGGGTTACCTGTTCGTGTGGCTGCAGGACACGCCCGAAGATCTGTTCCAGGCCATGGACGTCGACAAGGACGGCGCCGTGGCCCAGCAAGAGGTGACAACACCGTCACGACTGTAGCTTTTTTTCTTATTATTATAAGATTAAAAAAAAAAAAAAAAAACGCAAAATATTTACTCTTACGTTTAGTAACGGTAGATCAGCTACTAAAGCGTTGGCCTCACAGTTCTGAGGACCCGGCTTCGATCCCAGCCCCACCTGTGTGGATTTTCTCCGGGTGTGCACTCCGGTTGCCTCCCACATCCCCAAAACATGCAACATTAATTGGACGCTCTAAATTGCCCCGAGGTGTGATTGCGAGTACGGCTGTTTGTCTCCATGTGCCCTGTGATTGGCTGGCGACCAGTTCAGGGTGTACCCCGCCTACTGCCCGTTGACAGCTGGGATAGGCTCCAGCCCTCCCCTTGACCGTCATGAGGATAAGCGGCAAAGAAAATTGACAAATGAATGGACGTTTAGTAACATTTGAGAGGTATTGTACCGCTCACAGCAGTTTGATGCGGGATCGTTTTGTTTGTTTCCGCAGTTCGCCGACTTTATCCAGCTTCAGGTGTCAGAGGGCAAAGGTCGCCTCAGGCCCGGGGCGCCGGCGGATCAGGTGATCGCCGACATGTTCGCCAACCAGGACCGCAACAAAGACGGGCGCATCACGGCCGAAGAGCTCAAGCTGAAGGTAGACGAGGACACGGAGCGGGCGGAACACGACGAGCTGTGATCGACCGACCGATCGATCGATCGATCGGTTGGTCGGCGGCCGCCGCTCTCCTGCTGTTGTCTCAGGGACAAACGTCAACACTTTAAGGACACGCACGACAGACATTTTCTTTTTTGTTTTTGTGATGTTTGTCTTATTCTGTGTTGGGCGTGTAAGACGAGACAAAGAAAGCACCCGGAAAGTCACACCAGGCAAAATTTTACAGTCACACTTTAAACTTCAGATAATACCGCAACATCCGTTTGGTATTAAATATAACACGCGGAAATGTCAATTGTCATTTTCATTGGAACATTACAATCAATAAGGTTGCACTGACCAAAGAAAAACATTTAAGTGTGAAAACATTTTTCTATATATCTTGTTTTTTTTTTTTTTTTAAATCTGGAGATGTGCACTTTTAAATTTTGAACATGAGACCATTGTTTTTTTTTTTGTTTTTTTTTAAATACAAATGAAATTCAAGTTTATATTAAATAAATAAAATGCGGACTGGAGTGTGCTCTATCGTCCACCACTTTATTAGGTACACTTCAACTGTCATGGCGTGTTTATCTTCTATTTTGCGTGATTTTGGATTACCGCTCTGTTTGAATTATTGATTTTATACAGAGTTCAATTTTAGTCTCTCTTTAATGCTTATCAATTTGCTTAACGATTCGATTCCCTTTTCAATTTTCTATTCAAGTACTATTTGGATTCCCCCCGCCTGATTCAATTTTACTCTCCATTGAGTTGAGATTTACTTTAAATTCCTGGTGTGATTCCAAAATTCTATTCCTAATCTCATTTGTTTCAGTTCAATTTTCCACTCCCGATAGCTGACTGCATTTCTCATTTGATTCAACTTTATTCCAATTTGAGTTCATCTGAATTCAGATCAAATTGATTCGATTACATTTTCCATTCTCAGCACCTGCTTCGATTTCACGTTATTCAATTTTCTATTCCAACTGTTTGATTCCCTTTTTTAGAACGCATCAATTTGATTCCATTTAACTTCATTTGGTATTGGAGCGAAGTAACAGTGCAAGTGTACCTCATCTATATAATCAAAATATTAAAAAAGGAGTATGAAATTTGAAAAGTGCCAGCCAGGAGGTGTCAAAAATAGGATCGGAGAGTCTACATAAACATAACACGAAAATATTTAGCACCAGCTGATGCTGCTCGTACAGTAACTGATATAAAACTATGTAATATATGACCTTCAGAAGCAAAATTGGACGACTTATTACCCAGGTGGCCAATAATTAAAATAAATATGACGCAGGCCAAAAGCGCACGGCACTTCTCTTTTTCCACATTTTACCTTACAGCCAGAATTCAAAGTAAATGGATGAATTTGTCATTTTTTTGTTTGTTTTGTAGATGAAATCTCGTTTTAAAATTTAAAAAACTAAGAAGTTACAGGTACTTCAACATTCCCTGCTTCAAAAGCGGCTCCGCTTGATGACGTTTCCGCGACATAACTAAATATGGAAAAAGCGAAGCGCTGCGAACGCTTTCCGACCGCAGCGTATACACGATATATGAAATACTGCCATGATAATGAAGGAATTCCATAAAAGATCCAAAAAGCGTCCATCTCAGTTCCCCTTTTCGTCTCCCGATGACATCACAAACCTGAGGATGGCGTTAGGGACGTCCATCGTGTCGTCCTCCGCCAGCACCACGACGTCAAAAGAGTTGACGTACGACTCCCTCCTCGCGTCCACCTGCCGCAAACAAAACGCACACCGGTAAGTCGGCGTCGGGGGGGGGTCGAAATACGCTTACGCTCGGACCTGATCGTTGAGGAAGCCCACGGTGAGGAGGCGGCGCGGCTCGGGCACGCCGGCCGCCATGTTGAGGTCGCCGAGCGAGTCCCCCAGCAGCAGCACGCTGCGGCGGGCCCGCAGCTCGGGGAAGCGGGCCACGTGCGACAAGGCGCCCTCGCGCTTGTTGAAGGTGTGGATCAGGTCACCCTTGAAGGCCCGCAGGACACCCTGAAGGAGGCACCGCGTTACAAGTGCCGTTGGGCCAAATTGGCAGTCCCCATTTACTTTTATTTTACTCAAGTTCCGTGTGTACTTTGGTACCGGGACCCTACATTTGACCTTTACCGTAATTCCCGGCCAACAGAGCGCACCTGGTCATAAGCCTCACCGAGTATATTTGTAAAGGAAATACCATTTGGTATATACATAAAAGCCGCAAGTGATCACATTGAAACACACATTAAAACACGAGTTACAAAGAAAGAGCTTACACAGAGTTTAACGCTAGCGCCGCCGCACTAACGCTAACGCCAACGCACTAATGCTAACACTAACGCTAGTGGCGCCGTGCCAAGGCTAACACTAACACTAGCGCCACCGTGCGCACTAACGCAAGCACCGCGTTAGTGAGTCACGGCAATAACACACTAGCGTCACCGCGCTAACACTTGTGCTGCGCGAACGTAGCGCCGAGCTAACACTTATGCTTGATGGTACACAGAGAGTTTAACGCTAGTGCGGCCGCACTAATCCTAGCACTGAGCTAACAGGGGCCGGTTAAAAGAGGACATACGGATAAAAATCACTGAGACAGGGCAGTAATACGCTAGCGCAGCGCTAACAGGGCCGGACCGGTAAAAGTCACTTCCTCGGCACATATATTCTCACTTGCAAGCCCCTTGCGGCCGTGGGAAAAAAAAATGAACAAATTAGCCGCATCACCGCATAAACCGCAGGGTTGAAAGCGTGTGAAATAAGTCGCGGCTTATCGGCCGGAAATTTCGGTACTTGAGTCCAATGATGCAAAAGTACTTCGAGTCCAAGTTGTGGGCTTCGCTAGTCCATTTACAGAAGGCGACAGACAACTCACGGCGTGGTCAAAGTCCATGTAGTTGGCGATGACGTGAACGTTGGGCCCCGAGACGCCGTGCTGTCGGATCACTTCCTCCAGCACGTCTCCGACGCCGCCGGAAAAGATGAGGACAGGAACGTCACGCTGGGCCAGACGGTCGAAGAACACCCCGCAGCCGTCCCTGGGAACACGCGCGCGTCGTCGTCGTCATCAGCGATTTATTTAAAAAAAAAAAAAAAAAAAAAAAAAAAGCACCCGCGGTTATCTCCTCGCCTTCTACCTGAGCATGGACACGACAGAGTTGGACTCCCGGACAGCCGGAGCCAGGAGATCCTTCCGGATCTTCTGCTCCACCAGCAGATGGTGAACCTTCGTCCACCTACACAAACACAAAGTCTTTCTTGACCCGTTGGACCCAGACGTGGACATTTGATGACGTCATTTGGTTCCTACCACTCCACCATGAAGGGCAGCTTCTCTTCAACGGTCCGGCTGGCGTCGATCTCGATGGGATAGTACGTGTTCAGCAGCTCTCTCATCTGGAAGCAAGCGTTGGAGGTCTCAAGGCACGTCCAGGGATTTAGAATCTTTTGCATTTACCGTAATTCCCGGCCTACAGAGCGCACCTGGTTATGAGCCTCACCCAGTACATTTGTAAAGGAAATACCATTTGGTACATACAAGCGCCGCAGCTGTGTAAAAGCCGCAAGTACACACATTCAAACACGAGATATTTACAAAGAAAGACCGTACACAGAAAGAGTTTAATGCTAGAGCTGGACTAAAGCTAGCACTAACGCCAGCGCCGCACTAAAGCTAGCACTAACAGGGCCGGTTAAAATAAAACTTACCGGTAAATAACACTGAGACACGTCAGTAACACAGCAGCAACACGCTAGCGCGGCACTAAGAGGGCCGGTAAAAGTAACTTCCTCGGCACATGTATTCCACCGGTCTCATTCTTAACTTTTTTCACTCAAGTGCCCCCTTGTGGGCATTAGAAAAATACACAAATTCCCCGCAACGCTGCAGCATTAAAAGCGTGTGAAAAAGTCGCGGCTCGTAGGCTGGATATTATGGTACTTTTTTTTTTTTTTTAATTTTATTTTAATACATCCGCAAATTCGAACACTATTTTCTTCATTCTTTCATGGTCGGGTTTTAAATAATAAAAGTAAGTTTCTTTCGGCTTGTCCCTTTCGGGGTCGCCACAGCGTGTCATCTCAGAACTGAAGCCAGAGGTGCAACAATTAATCGATTACCGTTGGAAAACAGTGAGTGACATTTTTTTGCCCATTTTATGACAAGTTATGGTGCAAATCGGTAATGGAATCATAATCATTTTATTTTTGTGAATTTTCTGCAATGTCAATTTAAAATGTCTGATTTTTTGCAAATAAAAGGATGAAATTAAATTATTTCTATCCTATTGACTGATTAATCAAAAAGTAATCAACCTATTATTATAATAATCCTTTCGTGCAGCCCTAATTTAAGATTTTGAAATATATTCAAATATTTAAGGTTATCACACTTGCACAGCCAATGATTATTTTTTTAACGAGCCAATGACAAGCAAATAACTACAGCGACATTTAAAGTAATGCAATGAATCTACTTTTCCTTCAGTATAAAAAAATAACATAAAAATCATTTGACAGAAGCAGAATAATTAAAAATAATATGTTTGATGCTAAAGACACATAAAAATAAAACTAATACAATTACCTTTTTGCCACATTCTTCATCAACCAACAACCTGCTGTCCAGAATGTCTGCAGGAGTTAAATAATAACAATAACTGTCACAAAAAGAAATGATCCCGCAGAATGTCATATTAATACTGTACAGTACTCGTAATAATACTGTACAGTATTCAGCAACGAAGTCTTACTGTGAGTGGTTGGAACTCTTTTGCCATTGTGGGCGAATCTGGTCAGCGTCATGTCAAAGTCGGAAATTACCTGAAGGAACAGAATTATTGTTATTGTTTTTTTGTTTTTTTTTCCATAAGCTGTGGACTTTACAAAATTGACCAAAAAAAAAAATGGACCTCCTTGCAAAAGTGTACTTTTATTGTTATTGGGGTTTTTTTTTCCCATAAGCCGTGGACTTTACAAAATTGACAAAAAAAAAAAAATGGACCTCCTTGCAAAAGTGTACTTTTATTGTTATTGGGGTTTTTTTTTTTTCCATAAGCTGTGGACTTTACAAAATTGACCAAAAAAAAAAATGGACCTCCTTGCAAAAGTGTACTTTTATTGTTATTGGGGTTTTTTTTTTTCCATAAGCCGTGGACTTTACAAAATTGACAAAAAAAAAAAAATGGACCTCCTTGCAAAAGTGTACTTTTTTTTGTGTGTGAAGTTTTCCCAGTGCTCCCTTACCTAAAAGTGTTTTTATAGAAACTGAAATTTCATAGTTTTATCTTCGCCGACCAGTCCAGAGTGTACTCAGCCCCCTGGGATTAACCACGTTTACCCTCAATATCACGACACCGAAGGTCAACACTTACATGAAGGCTGGCGGCGCCCGCTTGCTGGATGGCATCCAACGTTTCCTCCACTCTGTCGGGGCGTCCCATCAGCACCGAACTCCGACTCAGTACCGACATCACCTGAAGCAAAGAAAAGATGACTGGAGGTCGTTTAAAAACAAACAATTGCCTTACAATGACAAGAATTCTTCAATTTTCCTTTTTCTAATGCTACAAATTTGAATTATTTCCCACCACCTCTAATCTATACACAAAACATACCATCACGACGATGTGAATATCTTTCAACAAAATAAAGAGATTTATTTTTTTTTTTTTTTTCCATAAGCCGTGGACTTTACAAAATTGACAAAAAAAAAAAAATGGACCTCCTTGCAAAAGTGTACTTTTTTTTGTGTGTGAAGTTTTCCCAGTGCTCCCTTACCTAAAAGTGTTTTTATAGAAACTGAAATTTCATAGTTTTATCTTCGCCGACCAGTCCAGAGTGTACTCAGCCCCCTGGGATTAACCACGTTTACCCTCAATATCACGACACCGAAGGTCAACACTTACATGAAGGCTGGCGGCGCCCGCTTGCTGGATGGCATCCAACGTTTCCTCCACTCTGTCGGGGCGTCCCATCAGCACCGAACTCCGACTCAGTACCGACATCACCTGAAGCAAAGAAAAGATGACTGGAGGTCGTTTAAAAACAAACAATTGCCTTACAATGACAAGAATTCTTCAATTTTCCTTTTTCTAATGCTACAAATTTGAATTATTTCCCACCACCTCTAATCTATACACAAAACATACCATCACGACGATGTGAATATCTTTCAACAAAATAAAGAGATTTATTTTTTTTTTTTAAATGACAATTTAAAATCATGGAGTTTGATCCAAATCCTCACCTCCGGTTTCGTGAGCTGGGCCGGGCATATATCCACCTGAGTTCGCGACGGTGTGGATAGCCAAGGAATTTTAGACACCTGCGAGGACATTTCATATTCACTTTTAGTAAATGTCAAAGCTGGTGACGTCTTTCGTGTCACATATAAAGGATGAATGTTAAATTATGAGAAATATTTGAATCACAAGATTACCACACATCCTCAACTAGGACAGACGTTACTTACTTGTTTTAAAAGCAGCAGAGAGCTGTCGACGACGCGTTTACTGCTTTTTAGTCCAAACATCGCGCTAACATTGTTCATAAAACGAACTTTAGTGCATTTAGACGTTATTAATTACAAAAAAGTTCGTATTTACGACAAATTCATGTTTACGTTCAGGTGTAACTCTCTTTGTATCCCGACTGACGTGCAAACGTCATAACAGTTCCGGCTTACATTGGTTCCGGTGTCACGTGGTCTTAATAAATGTCCCTGGTTGGTCGTTAAATTTGCTAAATTCAGATGCTGAGTGGTCGAATTTAGAGAGAAAATAATTCAACGAATAAATAAAATTTTTAGATAAGCGGTTCGGTTTATCAATAAATATTACATTGATAAAATAAGTGTAAACGGAAAAGTTAGTGGTATATGTATCGAGAGTTGTTAATACTTTGTTGCCGACAACGGAGAGGTTTCGAATGACGTCACACAGTCCTTAGACCAATCTGATAAATTAACGATAGAAAAAAAACTCCACGCTCCACCTATCAGCTGTGTTCTCTGACCTCTATGACACATAAAATGGCGTAATTGCAACCCTATCCAAAAGTATTACCAGTATTAGTGAGTAACCTTGTTGTATCAGTTTGGAATCTTATAAAACAAACTAAATCTAATTAAAACAACACAGTAGCCCAAATGAAAAGTAAAACAATTGTCTTTATTAAACTAACAACAGCTTCTTACAAAAAAAGCATATTTTCACAGTTTAATAAGAGCAACACAAGGATCAAACAAAGCATGTTGTGAATGGGGAAATTATAACATCTCCAGGTCATGTCGACTAAAGTAAAAGATGGTAATTTAGTTTCAAAATCATTTCCCAACATTGCACTTCACTGGTTTTCTTAATTTGTAAAAGATTACAGTGCAGTTTCCACACCGTCTGAGCCGCGGTTTTCATCAACTGACTTTCTTCATCACAAACTGAAGAACGAGTGAAAATACAGAAGGCCTCTTAAAGAGTTTGGGTTGACAAAAATTGAAATAAAAAGGCAGAAAACATGCTGGCGTACCATAAACCTAGAAAACATGTTAGCCTAGGCCTAAAAGTTGATTAGAATAAATAAAGAGTCATGATAAATATAAACTAGACAGGAGATTTCACTTGAATAGTAACATAAAGGTAGTAAACACGTTGGCGTATCGTATGTATGAAGGCCTGAACCTCGATGATAATAAATTAGGTGTCATGGACAAATATAAACTCGACAAAGTATTTTATTTCACCTGATTCCATGGGGTCGAAATACCGAAGCGATCGAAATCCTGTTTCCTTGAGCGCTGGCCGCAAAGTGTTTCATTGTTATTGTCAAAAAACAAAATCTAAAAATATACAGTACTTCCCCTTTTCATCCATTAAAAACTAGATTTAATGCTTCTACTGATAACTGTCAATCGGGTTGTACCAGAAATACTTCTTCTGACGACGTTTCCCAAGGCAGAGTGCGAGTAACAGCGTAAACGTTGGGCTGGGGGTTAGAGGCGCTAACGCATCACATTGACATGTGTTCCGGAAGCACGTAGGAGATGTCATCCCAGGGGTGACGGTATAAACCCTGCTTGAGTCTCTTCTGGTCCAGGTAGTGGCCTGGAAGTTTGACAACAGAATGAAAGCTTTATTAAAGAACAATGGCGCCTTGACTCAAGGTTGCCGCAACTTACAACAACAAATACTTTTTCAAGTCACGACCCAATCGCCCTGGGAGCCAAAATTTGATGAACGAGCAAGTTTTAGGTCCACAGCCACTTGAGTGTAGTAAAAGTGTAAAGAACACATCCCTTTCATTGGTATAATGTCTGTCTACATGTGTTGCCGCAGTTTGCTCAAATAGCCATTGTTTTAAAGGGCTATAACATTTATTAACCCATCCATGGCATTTTGTGCCTCAGGTGTTAAGCGTCGGCCTCACAGTTTTGAGGACCCCGGGTTCAATCCCAGCCCTCCCTGTGTGGAGTTTGCATGTTCTCCCCGTGCCTACATGGGTTTTCTCTGAGCACTTCGGTGTCCTCCCACATCCCAAAAACATGCAACATTAATTCTTCACTCTAAATTGCCCCTAGGTGTGATTGTGAGTGTGGCTCTTTGTCTCTTTGTGCCCTGCGATTGGCAGGCAACCAGTTCAGGGTGTGCCCCGCCTCCTGCCTGATGACGGCTAGGATAGGCTCCAGCATTCCCGTGACCCTTGTGAGGATAAGCGGCAAAGAAAATGGATGAATGGATGGATGGATGGCATTTTGCATTGTGTGTGTGTGTTTTCTAATTCCTAAAGCACTAATTTGTGGTCATTCTAAATGTGTAGCCATTTTATTTTTGTTAACAGTCAACTCAAACTCGGAGTGGCAATAAACTACGAAGGCTCTGTTTGGAAAAATAATTCTTAATCTGTCAAACTGCTGCGTGTTGCGCGGTGAATTAAAAGAAGTCACTTCAACCAAAACCCCCTCACAAAAAAAAAGAGATGAATCTCGACAAACGCAACTAATTTATAAGTCCGACTGTATCACACACTTGTGCATTCTCACTCACCGATGAAGCCCATGCTCCGGCCGAGGACAAAGATTCCATTCAGTGCGCCGATCTCTACAAATTCGTCAGCCTCGTCGCTGGAGGTCACACAACAGACAATCCTCGACAGTGTGCACACAGAGGCCCCTTTTGCCGTGAACGTTACGATCCATTCTTACCGTGTGAAGCCGCCACACGTCCTGAGGAGGTCCACGAAGGCGACGCCGATAAATCCATCGACGTTGAGGATGAGATTGGGTTTCTACAATGGTTGGGGTGACAAAGATTAAGAGTTTTGAAATAGATTTCATTTCTGTTTGTTTACTGACATCACAGCAAGTAAAAGGGTCATCGGTTGAAAATCGTCCTGACCTGAGATGCATTTTTCATACAAACGTATACGGAAATTCTGACTACGGCGAGTTCCGATTTATGTATAAATGCTAGCTACGTTGCAAATGTCAAAGGTCAGAAAGCGATGACCTCCTGTAAGTAATTACTTAGCAGCTGTCGGTTTGTACCTTGGAGGTGGTGATCTTCTCTACATCCAAGGCGTAGTCCAGGAGCTGAGTGGAAGGAAAGTGCTGCTTGACAAATTCCTTCAGTATCTCCACCCGCATGTCCGGGTTGTTTAACTGGAACAACGGGCAAACTTTAATGAAGTCCACTCCTCATTAATATTGACCTTTTTATTTTATCTTGTTATTCATCAGCATATTTTTTTAACTTGGGGTTATTATTATATATTTTTTTAATATATATTTGCTGAACTTACCGATTTGACACGGTGTCCAATGCCCATGATGAGCTTGCCGTCCTTCTTCATCTTATTGACAAACTCCATGGGCAGCATGCCGCTGTCGAAGGCTTTGCTGAACTGCTTGGCGGCGGCGTCCAGGGCGCCGCCAAAACGGTCTCCCTGGAACGCGCGAGTAACGCCTTCAAACGACAGGTTCTATCGTCAAAGTGGAGACGCGGCGGGTACTGACGATGGTGAGCAGGCCCGACGTGAGGCTGGAGATGAGGTCTTTGCCGGCTCGCGCGCAGACGATGGTGTTGTGGGCGCCGGAGACAGCGGGCCCGTGGTCGGCCGTCACCATCAGGCACATCTCGATGAACTGGCAGGCGTAGCGAGGCAACCTGGAGGCAAACATAACATATGCGATACCCATCGTCACAGGTGTCAAAGTCAAGGTCTACGGATCAGAGTTGCTCCTCCGTGTTGCCACAATAGTTTCATTTACCCTAAAAAAAATAATAACTAGGGCTGTAATGAAACAAATGTGATAAACCCGTTCACGATTTTTCCCGTCGACAAAACATTGACAAACCTGCGTTGGAACCAGAGGAGTCCCAGCACTCCTCCTAAGCCCATCTCCTCTTTGAAGACCTCCGTGATGGGCATGCCGGCGTAGATGAGCTCCTGCCCTCGCTCGTCGCAGATGCTGGTCATGAAGGAGGCCGGTTTACGGATCAGGCCCAACTCCTGGGGAAAAAAAAAAAAAAAAAAAAAACAAATCGGCTTCAGATCTCAAACCGGGTTACAGTGCAAAATGAAATTCTTACCCTGGCCCACGAGTAGTCCATCGGTACTGTTGGGGGCGGCACCTCTTGGGCGGGAACAATGGTCCCACTGGCCACCAGTTCATCATAAACCGTTCTATTTTACACAAACAGAAGGGGGAAATTTTGATTATTCACTGCTAAATTCTCCAGATGATTGTTTTGCAACCATTACTAAGACAAGGCACGTATTTTATATTAGAAAATCCTCACAGCTGTGGAGAGGACCTTCTCACCTGATGACCTCCCCCAGCTCATCAAAGCTCTTAGGTACATACGCGCCGGCGTCCCTCAGGGCCTGGTTCTTGGCGACCGCCGTCTCCGACACTTGATTCGCACAAGCCCCGGCGTGGCCGAACTGGACCTAACGAGGAAGCAAAAACCCCAGTTGATCTTAATGCGAGAATATAGAATAGAAAGGTACAAATTACCAATGAGGCCAACACACCTCTGACGCAAACATGGTGGCGCAGGTCCCGATACACCAGCACACAACCGGTTTGGTGATCCTGCCCTCCTTGATGCCCTGACAGATGTGGTACTCCTCCGTGCCCCCAACCTGGATGAAGAAAGGAAGCAGTTAAACCGGTTTATCCGTGCACAATCATCTGCAAGCAATTCTAACCATTTTTGATGGGCCTTGCATTTTTCAACCATCACATCAGTGCCCAAAGAAAAGACCATAACATACTATTTGTAGGGGATTATTAGAATAACAGCACATACAGCAAAAATGTGAAATTTCCTCCCACCTCTCCCAGCACCACAATCATTTGAATGCCCGGAGTGTCCTGGTATCGGAGGACATGGTCAATAAAGGTGGAGCCAGGGTATCTAGATGGAGAAGACGTTGTATTAAGGAGTTGTACTTCTGGGGGAGTAGGAAAAAAGTTTGAAGGTGCCAAGCGCGTTGGAGACCCGACCTGTCTCCTCCGATGGCCACGCCCTCGTAGACGCCGTCGGTTGTGCGGGAGATGATGTTGTTCAGCTCGTTGGACATGCCGCCCGAACGCGACACGTACGCCACGCTGCCGGGGCGATAGAGCTTGGAGGCCAGGATGTTGTCCAGCATGCCGCCGGTGTTGCCGATTTTGAAACAGCCCGGCTTGATACCGCCAACCTGGAGGTGGGAGATTAAAAATTTTAATGATTTTCTGACTGGGCGATAGAAACTTATCTCTTGATTTTTTTTTGCGATTGTGACCACTTTTTTCACTTAATATAAAAAAATGTCAAACCAACTCCAAGATTGCCTTCTACCAGGTTTGTTTGTCATAAAGAAAATGATTTAACACATCTGCTGCCCACCCTTAGTTATTAATTGGCAGACGATGCAAATTAATTACCGTGGCAGGCCCAATGATGGTGACGCCATTCTTATCCGCCGACTTGATCAGCCTCCTGGTCTGAGCTTCGGGGATGCCCTCTGCGATGATGGCGATGGTGTGGATCTGTTCGCAGGAAACAGATTGACGCGCGTACCCTTGACGGATTCGACAGTGGGGTAAACGTCTCTACCTGTGGGTGCTGCATGGCCTCCATTGTACTGTCGAAGGCCGAGCGTAGCGACGCGAAGCTGATCAGCACGTCCACCTCAGGGTGCTTCTTCATGGCGTCGGCCATGCTCTTGTAGACCGGTAGCAGGATCTCCTTGTGGCCCCAGTAGAACTTTTGCTTGTGATCACCACTATCCAATCAATAAACGCACATTTTAGTCAAATAGGCGGCATTGACAACTTACAAAAATCATTGAGTGAAACTTACGTGAAGGGGTAAACCATGGCAGCCACCGAAGGTTCGTCGCGGGAGCACACGTAGTCAAAGTCCAGCATCCCTTGCACGGCTCGCGTCTGCATGCCCCACACCACGGCCTTGGTGTGCCTACTGAAGAGCGTCGTGGCTTTCGCTAAAAAGGCACACGAGTTGCTTTATTTCAGTCAGGAATAGAAAAAATTTGATAAGAAGTGAGCTGGTTAGGAGCCAACACACCACAGAGGAAGTCTGCAGACATTTTTGAGACAGAGGAGGCAGAGAAAATAATTCATCACAAAAAAAAACCCAAAGCAGTTATAAGAGGCTTAATATATGCATTAAGTGAATAAATGTGGGGGAAAAATATCCCATGTAATAAACTTACCCAGGGATTTCATTATTTTGTCCACCCCCTTTTATTCCACTCAGTTAGAAATTATTAATACACTCTTAATGCTTTACAGACAGTTCACCTTACATCTCAGTCCATCTACCAGGAGGTAAATCAGTTTTAGTTGATCCACTTGTTAATGAAGTATCTTAAAATATAAACGCCAGTGACTCATTTAGCCTCTGAACCAATTTTCCCAAAATCCACATAAATGTATTGTAATAAATTGTATTTCATTGTATTTGTATAACTAACTTTAACCTGCAAAACAAGTCTGCAGTGATCTGCGTACATAAATGTAATAATCAGTGCACCGGAAAAGGATGATGTAATTCATTAACATTTTTTTATGTTTATGTCCTGTAAGTTGAATAACATTGAGCGTGAACTCCTCCTGATAATGGATGCGGGACAGTTGCGTGTTGTTATAATGTGTTTCAGGACAATAATGATTTTTCAAGTTGCGACTTAATAGTGGTGCTATTAAGAGGTGAATTCAGTTTCCTCACTGGCTAAAAGAAATGCTAGTCCACCACGTTAGTGATACAAAGCAACAACGTCCGAAGCCACAATAAGAGAAGACTGAGGATGACAAAAAAGAAAAAAAAAAAAAAAGGGCAAGGCAGACAAGGAGAAGGCGGAAAGAACATAAACAGGACTGTCACAGCCTTTCATACCTCCGCTGCAGCCTGATGAGGCCTGCACTTCTGCGAGGCCCCAGGACCCGACAATATGAGCAACCACAAAACAGGAAACAAACAATGAGTGCATCTTTCTCAAACTTGCTAGAATACTTCCTCAATGTTTGACGAAGAGAGGCGCGGCAGAGGTGAGAGCATGCAAAGCTCAGCATGGCTGCGCTGAGAGTATACCCTTCATATTTTCCTTCCAAAAACAGCACTTTTAAATTGGGCCAGAGACAACTAGTAGAGCCTTAAAACACATGGTTCAGTATGTTATTAAATGTAATTCAAATTTTGAGGCGCGGCAAACATACACTCCTTTCCGGTGAGGTATGCTGGGTAAAGTGGAGCACATGTGCAGAGCAGCGCAGTGCAGAGTGGGCTGGGCACACCCAGAAACTTACCTTTCCAATCACCTGTGACCATATTCTTCAGAGGCCACAGTAATGAATGAAGAGGGTCTTAGAGAAACAAGCACGGAAAAAAAAAAAAGATGAGGGTGAGTGAAGTGGACAGTTTGTGAGGCAAAAAGAAAAAAGTGGAAGAAAAGAAATCGGGAGGGAGAAAAAAATAAAGGTAAGCAGACGAGAGAGCTGGAGGAGAGCTGAGCCCTGTGTGTCAATTTACCCGCTGGTAAACCGGCGTGGGACTTTTTGGCAGGAGCGACGTCATTGGACCGCACAGGTTCGGAGAAGGAGGCTGTTCTTGTGGTAGCTGGCGTCTGGCACACACAAAAAACAAAACAAAAACAAAAAAAAGAAAAACACGCTTGTGACGCAAATAACTGCCACTGACCCAATCTGGTTCCCCTCTTGGTGTGTTAAAAAAGTACCATCACATTATTGCTTGAATTCAGCAAGAAGTTTGCAGTATGGGCGTCCGTCGGCGGCTGGTTGGGGATGGGTTTGTGTCCGAGCGCCATGCCCACGATGGCCGTCATGTGTGTCTCAGTACCGAAGACGTGGATAGGAATACCCGTGGTCTTACCTGGAAAAAAAAGAAAGAAAGAAAAAAGCAACTAAGTGAGAACAGCCCATATTGGCTTTGTGATAGATACATAGATAGATAGAAATGCATATTGGTCACGCTTCCCTCCATTTTTTAAAATTGACATACATATACGTGCACAGCAAAATATGTGGGCTTGCTGTCAGGGTGGACACTTGTGGCTAATCACAGCGTTTAATGTGTACATTATGGCGCTTCACTTAGCAACATAATTCAGATGTGTGTATTGTTTTACAAATACATGTTTCACATTTTCAGAAAGACTTTTCCATTTTCTATTGATATTTCATTATGACAGGGTGGCCGTGTTAAGCTTGTGATCCACCTGCACAAATATGAATAAACATTATGTAACAGGTAAATATGTATACTGCTTCTATCCTTCAAACCGGTAACAAATATTTATTTTGCCCCTGTCCGTCAAACACCGGAGGATTTCTTAAAGGGCTAGTTGCCCTATAATGGCAAGGTGGACGGCAATTTCAGGGACACGTGCAAATTGTTCAAAATGATTATGAAAATAAAATACACATGATCATAAAGTTATTTTTTGAAATAACTATTTATGAACAAAATCATTTTTTTGTGTTTTAGAATTATTTAACCACTTATTACACCAACTTGATTTAGCAGTGTGGGATATGCCAAAGTCACATACACACAAAAAGAAATGATATAAAATGCGTGAAACATTTTCAGAGAATTATCATTGACTGGTAAGTGTGCAAATGTTTGCCCACTTATAAAATGACGGTTTATTTATTATGCAAAATTTCTATGATAACCGAGTAATTCAGATAAGGACACCAATGTTATTTTTATTCTAGCATTCAACCCTAGATGTCTCGAGATATTTAAGGGATGTGATTTTAAAGCTGCCACCATGCCAATTTGCAGAGGCTCAAAAGTATTTGCATATTTGACATATTTGTAAATGGACATTCTTAATGTTTGGGTAAAAATACTTGGTAGTTAGTGACATCTAGAGAGCACATACTCTAAATTCTGAATGTCCTCCCTTAAGATGCTTTGTAAGGCCTTCACGTCGCAAGCTGAGTCAGACCACATGATTATGTGTAAGAGCAAAAAAAAAAAAAAAAAAAAAAAATTAAAAAAACCTTATCATTGTCAATACAGCGAATCTCCAGTTATTGCAATAAATACCCATAAATGAAAATGTGCAAAATAGCAATTTGTTGTTTTGTGTCACGGTTAACACTTAATAAACTTAACAAAAGTCACTTTTTAAACATTTCACTTCTTTCCACTCACCCACTTCCCCCATTACCCTGAGCCCCTCCTGGTAGTTGGGCCCACCGCGTCGAACAAAGATCGTGACCTCATTCTCCTTCAGAGGAACCTGGTAGTCTTTGATGGCCCTGACGATACCCTGGACGCGCAGAAATCACATGCTCAGAAACCGTTAAGTCAGAATCTCACCCATTTGCATGCGTGTGTAATTACAGCGTTATCTGAATTTTAGATATAGCTTTGGTGTTGGACCTCATAATATTGTACACAATATTCACCTTGAATGTTGCTGCTACATTCGTGAAGTTAGCAATACTTCCTCCGATGATCAGCACCTTTCCTGTAGGACACAAAATGGGAGCTGGTGACTTGAAATGTGACACCAAGGGCCGCATACCTCGCAAACGACCACGACTGAATCTATTACTGGGTGCATAAATGGACCTTCAGGGTGCTTTTCGCGGGTCATGAGCGAGAGGATGGTTTTGGCGTAGTCGTACGTCTGCTGCTCGCTGGGCGCGCCGGAGTACTCGCCGTAGTTTGCCAGCTCGTCCACGCCGCCCAGGTCGCAGATGGTGTCACTGCACGGAAAGAGATCATCACCTTTTTTTTTTTTTTTTTTAATATAAATACTACTCGCTATTCATTCATAGAGCAAATCTCCACTGTGTGAGGGATAAATATTTCCTGGACAGTCCAATAATGTTATAAATATTACATATGTACACTAAATATTTTGCATATTAACGTACCGTACATGGTGTTTATTATAATTCCTTAATACTTGATTATACACCAGTTATAAAAACATTGGGGGTGTGTGTGTATTTTTATCCATCCATCCATTTTCTTCACCTCCATCTATCCATGTATTGAATCTTTTCATCTCAGCGTGTACCTGTACACTACGGAAGCACCGCCACCCGCCACCATTGTCCAAATCCGGCCACGAGGATTCAGTATCGTCAGCTTGAGACTGGCGCCGCTCTTTGCGTCCAGGTCGGCTATGTAGGCTTCCTACAAGGGGAAGGTTACACGTGCCGTTCAGAATCAAACTTGGCGTGTCACACACAGTTCGTATCATGATACTAGCGTGCGTAGACCTGTCAAGCTGAAAAGTGTACTAACAACTGGAAATGTGATTAAAAGTCAGGACAAGAATGGAAAGTTTGTTTAAATATTGAGGGAATGCATTTGTTCGAGCAGACATCTGATTTGAGTTTGGATGCAAGACAAAGTATAAAATTAACCCTCTGATGCGTAAATTATGAAAACCTCTGTCAAGATTTTGTGCTTTTAATTCTTTTCAGGATATGAAAAAAATATAGCTTTTTTTTTCCCTTAACATTACACACATTCTCACCTCCGGATAAGCTTCCCTCCCGAAAGGCGGCGGGAACTCCACATCGCCCCACTTAGCCTGGCAGATGTAATCGGCCGTGGCGTCTATTTTGGCCGCCACGTCCAGGATGTAAACGCCATTTTGGGTGACGACTGGCGCGGGAGATCATTAGATTAACTCAGGTGAGAGTCACATGAGATTCAAATATGCAACAAGCTCGCAAATGACTCATTCCTTTTTAAGAACTGTTTTTTTTTTCTATTAATGAAAACAATGGTGTTATGGTACTACAACTATTAATACTATTTTCGGGTGAATACCTAACGGGTTAATCTCCAGGTAGGTGAAATACAGATCCTCATAGAGGTTGTAGAGACTCACGATGAAGCTGGTCAGAATTCTACAGGAAGAAAATCAATCTGATTAAAAACGAGCCCAGTCGCAAGCAGAAAAGTGGATTACAGAGCTCAGAATGTTCAATACGCACGCTTTCTTCTCCTGGGGGACGTGCGCCAGAAGCTGCTTGGCCACCCGTTCCTCGGTGAGCTTGTCGTCCACGGCGACCATCAGCCGCTGCGCTTTGGAGTCCACGTCGCCCACCTCCACGCCGCCCTCGTGGTGGAAGAGCACGTGGTCGCCCTCGCGCGCGGCGTACACGCACAGGTACAACTCATCGTCCTGGGTACACAAAGAGGACGCAGAGGCGGCTTCGTGAGCTGGAATTGAAGTACCTTGGGCGGCGTGGGGGAAAGTGGATAGAATTTGGATGCTATATCGCAGTTCATCACGTACGTTCTCCTCACTATATGTTATTTTTTAAAGCAATAGTTTTGCTTAAAGCAAACTTACTGTAATGCACCTGTGTAGGAAAGGCGAGGTGCGGTCGCATTTGTATTTTTTTGTCATCCATTTATTGAATAATGGGAGAACAGTAAAACACAAAAACTTACTCACGCAGGAGCTGCAGTCAGCCGCAGCTCACACCCGGACACTCACGCATTTTATACAGTTTAAACATATAATGCAAGTATTTACCTGTCTGTGTGGAACAAACTGCTCAATGAGAAATTTCTTCAGCACGCCCTTTGCCCTGCCCACCTATTGAAAATAAAACACTTTGTATCACAAATCAGCACGTTAGCTTAATCTTTTTGTGTGATCAAACAACGCCACACCTTTCAATTCCAACGTGTCAAGAACACAGTTGCTTTTCTCATGTTCACACGTATAGTGGACCAGAATAGCCCACCCGCCACCACTCGCATTACGTTAACATGCGACACTCGCGCCTGGGGTGGGATTTGAGTGCTACATGAACTACATGGACTAGCGGCTACACCCCACATTGTGTTTTTTTTTTCAGTTTAAAATTTGGAAGAGGCTGTCTTCGGCTTATTGTAAACAAATTCCATTTAAATATTGTTTTTCAGGACATGGATGCAAAGTGAGTGTATTGAGTTGAGAGGGAGTAACACTGTATTGCAACTTTCAAGGGAAAAGTTATGTTGAATAAGTTACAATGACTTTAATGCCATGTTTCTAGATTTTCTTTAATACACAGAGCAAGAGACATAGAGTGATGCCTCGGTTCTCGACCACAATCCGGTCCAGAAAACGGTTCGAGAAGTGATATGTTCGAAAACCAAATCGATGTTTCGCATTACAATGAAGGGAAAAAGAAATAATGCCTTAACATATCTGTAGCGACTCGGCCCCCAAACTTTTTTTTTTTTTTTTTAAATTAACAAAAGTGCAGAATAACTTTAAACAAGCAACTTGCCTTGTTTGGAGCCATGATTGGGAGTTAGTACGGTAGTCCTCGATAAGAAGAAAAACAACAGTCACTACTGGGGACACATCTGTTATACAGGCTGCGTTATACAGTATAACAAAAGTGCGCTAGTTGCGCCGCACGTGTTATGTCATTTCTGTTTTTTTTTTTGGAGGGGGGGCATTCGAATAGACAATAACAAAACGTGTCGTGGGTGGGTCAACTGGTTGCGCTGCGCGCATTATGTTATTTCAGTTTTTTATGGGGGTGTGGGAATTCACAAAAAAGCGTGTCGTGGGTCAGCTGGTCTGGCCCCGCGCAATGCGGGGGCGTTCGAGTACTGATTTTCGTTCGAAAACAGAAGCAAAAAAATCTCAAAATTTTCGTTCAAAAACGGGGACGTTCGAGAACCGAGGGTTTACTGTACCAAGGAAGATATGCTTAGTAGCATTTTGCAACATGCATTGTGCCTCAAAGCAGCAGTCACTTGCCGCTGTTCTTGAAAGACAGCCAAACTACTGACTTAACGCAAAGTATCATGTGACCGAGTCAGCAGTAGAATTAGAAAACTATTAAATGAGCTCGCGCTTAAAAAGTCTCTTTAAAAAGTACCAGCGCAGCCTCAGTGTGAGCCAAGAAAACTTCTGTTGACCACCGAAAAACTTGGAGGGAAGCAAGAGAGCCTGCAATCTACTCACAGTGGTTTCTCTCATGAGGCGGGTTTTCAGCCATTCCAGAACGCCTGACAGGTCCAAGTTGACGCCGACCAGTCCCAGCTTCCCGCGTCGTTTGATCAGCTGATCGGGCTTCACCACCAGTCTCTGTGCAGAAAAAGATGATAGCAAGCAATTAAAAGCAACATACAGTGAATCTGGTAAGTATTCACAGCACTTTTTCCTCGTACGTGCTATGTTCCAGCCAGACTCCAAGGTAGAATACCGTGAGTAGGGTATATCTGAGAGTCCGAACCTCGGTTAGCAGCCACGGGTGCTCCTGTGTCAGACGAGCCCAGTCGGTCTCGGCAGTAACGCTGACATAGCGGAAGCGGTTCTGCAAGGCCACCGGAGTGCAGATGTAATTGAACAAGAAGTCCTTGGCGGTCTGTTCCAAGATGGCCTTCGCCGACATGGCAACGCTGGATCGCACGAGACCTTTTGGGAGACGACAGCTTGTACTTCAAATCACGACGCGCGTTCTATTCCACAGCGTTGGTTCCCTCCGATTTCAAAACAATCTCGTCGATGGGAACAAGAGCGTGAAAAGGTCAAATAAATCGCAATGAACACACAACACACACACACAAGAAGAGTTATTTGGTAACTATTGGACCGTGTAACCACAAACCAACCACTAACTTATTACCCAACGCAACTTTGTTTCGTCACTGAAGCTTGCCCTCCTTGTTTTACTCAACAATTTGCAAATCAAACACACCCACCTGACGGTGAGTTGATCTGGATTTCTTCCCCCAACCGTTATTGAACCAAAGTATATAAATATGACATTGGAAAAATGTCACCCCACAAATCAACTATATATTGTATATTACAATAATAATCCTGCCTGACAATTTCCCAGCAGCACAGAATGAATTACTTTTCAACGGAAGTAAGGAAAAACGTGAAGCTACGAAAACTACTATTAGTACCACTGCTGGCCTGATAATCCAGTTTTCAGCACTTCCACCCGCATGCAGTCAGACCTGCTCAACCCCTGGCCAATTTCAAGTGTCTGAGCTCTCGTCGGGAGGAAGCGCAACAAGCTGACAGCTGGAGAAACTCGTCTGCGCCGCCCAACACTCTCGGCCATTATTTTACAAGCGCGACAAACAGATAAACGCAGCCTGATATGACTTATCTAAATATTTAACTACCGATAAGATTTTAGCTACTAAAAGCAATCAGCTCAGGGAATATCTAAAAGATTAACACCACTTGCTAGGTTTTTTTTGGGCACCAGCAAAGGCAAAAACAAAAGTGGACAGCGAACTTTCTGTAAGAAAGAAACTGATTCAAATTCTCATTACAATAAACCAATATCGAAATATCCACTACATGCAGACATTTTACCATTAGATCCAAAATGCCACTGCTTGTTTTGGGTCATCCTTAACACTAACTTAATAATTGAAATTATATATATATATATATATAAAATAACAATAAATAACATAATACATTACATGTTTTCTGTTCCTTCATTGTTGCATTTCTGTCGGGACTCTTGAAATTGTGATTGTTTTTATTAACACAAAATAAAACCCAATACATTGCATGCAGAATTAGCCAAACAGATTTGACAACCATATTTTTCTATGATCTCCTTGGAGGTTCCGCTGAATGTCGACTTGGGGATTTAGGAGGACTTTACAGGCAGATGTCACATAACGTGATAAAATGGAGACCATTGTTCGGGGTTATTAAGGCGTAAAATGCACGTCGCTGCGGATGAACATGACTTGATGAAAAGGGAACAAGCATAAGGAGCAGGCGTCGGATTAAAAAGGGTCTTCATGTTGTAAATAAGGAGAACAAAAATATGGTAGAAAAATAAGGAACTACTTCCCGAACAGAGGAATAAGTGAACTGAGGTTGGACTCAGGTTACCCAAAAGTTTTCAAGGCAAGACACAAACATACCAAAATATATGCAAGTCAAAGGATAATAAAGTGAACCCCTTGCTTATTTTTAAACTGCTTTTTCTCGCCTAACAACTTTCCGCTGAAAACCACTCACCTATTATGCTTATTGTCATATTTTTCTGCTCCTCCTATGACGCTAGATTAACGCCGGAGGAGCAAGCATTACCCATCATCTGATAACCGGCCAATAAAAGCAAACAAAAGCGTGACGCAAGATTCCTGGAGTAGTCCTCGTGGGGTTGACGCCTCAGAAAGCGAGCTCGTAAACTTCTCGACGAGATATGTGACATTTTAAACGTGATGGTGTATTACTCTTGTCAAAATAAAATGAAAAGCAAATGGAAAAGAACTAATTAGTATTTTTAATGGGTTGTAAAGGAGCACCAATTCTGGTGCATTAAATAAATAAATAAAATCCATTACAGTGGTTGCTTGCCTTACAAGTGCAATTTAAGAGATTTCCCAACAATGAGTCATTGCTCGTTGATTTGTTTTTGTTTTTTTTTTCTTTCTGGGGAAAGCGCAAGCTTCAAATACGACGAAGTATCTGCCCATCCTCCCGTGGCGTGCTTACAATTTGAGAAAAGAAAACAGTGGTTTCACGTTTTATGACAGGCTCATAACACAAAGTTTGCCAGCCAATCACTTGGGGCAATTCAGAGTCTTCAATTAACGCATGTTTTGGGGATGTGGGAGGAAACCGAAGTGCCCAGAAACATTCAAACTCCACAAATAGCGGGCCGGGATTTGAACACCGGTCCTCAGAACTGTGAGGCCAACCCTCTACAACTGTACCTCCATGCTGTCTCAATCCAAACTACATTTTTAAAATGGAAATTTACAAGAATTGGCATTCCAAGATGCATGTTCCTCAATAAGATTTCTTCCTTTTTAATTTTTTTTGAACTACTTACAAAAAAATCTAAACTGTGAAAATGCACCTGAATATATTAGCATAACACACAATAAACTAAATGACGTAGGACACTGTCAAACTGTGACCCCCGTTATAATGCACTCGGGGAACTATTTTGGCTCGGGTCCTTCAGGTTGGGAACCGCCGCAGCCGACGTTGAGTGAGCTTGGTTTCTGCCACAAGTTCAACCTCACAGATGAAACCCCATGAAGATGTTTCAAAAGAAATCTTATTGTAGCGCCAGTGAAATGACGGGATTCATAAAGAGCATCCCTCGCGTCACGCACGCGCCCGCCCACCCCGAGTTGACCTCACCTCGAGCTGGAACTAGAAGCTAACTAGCTACCGGCCGCCGGCTAAACTAACCAATTACGGGCGTCTCCGAATCCTCGGCGCACACGCACGTACCTAGAAGACAACGTCGGACAGCTTTGCCGAATTAAGAACCGTTCAGCTAGGGCGACGACAAGGTTGTAAACGAGGTGACTTCGCGTGCTAGTCGCCGCCCTGCCAGCCGCCGGAAAACGCGCCGTCGTCGTACCATAATCTGGCCAGTTGCGTTGGGTGTGAACGCGGCCTCCTGGTTGGCTCCTTTATGCTCACGTGGTTGTCTGTCGGCCGCCCCCACGCATGTCACTGGATGTTTGCATGACGCCAGAAACACATTTAGGGTGCAGTGGTGTACTGTACATAGCTGCAGAATGATCTTTGATAAAAAATCTTCTGTAACTTTCATCTTACTTTTGCAAAATGTACTTTAACAAAAAAAATAATAATCTTTGTCACGTGTAACGTCTCAATTGAAACGGAATAATTCATCTCATTATCGCTTCCAAAGTTTTATATTCTCAAAATGTACATTTGCTAAGGTCAAACTAATATTGTGTCGTTATGAAAGACCTGGCGATTACATAATATTTATTCATTTATTACATGTACATTGCAATACTGTGTTTGACATATTGCTAAATAAAGATCGAGGGGAATAGTATTCTTGAAATATCGAATAATAAAGATAAATTAATCAAGGTCAAAATTAAATATACAGGGAAAATTTCCAAATTCATCTTCACTATACTGAAAAGCTTTTAATTGACATACAAACCCCAACAACTCCAATGAAGTTAACACGGTGGGTAAAATGTAAATAAAAATAAAGTGCAGTAATTTTCCAAATTCTTTTCAACTGAATGCACTACAAAGACAGTTCATGTTGAAACTGATTAGATGAACTGTAGTGCGATTACATTACAAATCCATTTTGAATTTGATTTTTGTAATGAGTGACATTTCATACAAAATATCAATAACCTTTGAAAAAATGTGCACAATCAAAACTGCAAGGAAACAATTGGGTTTATCAATTGGATTATAACAAAAACGACATTAATTAAAAATTCTATACAATCTGAGGTGATATATTCGACTAGCGGTTAACGTCTCACGATTCCGAGGCTCGTTGGTTTTGCACCACACTCCAAAAAGGGCATATTAGGTTCACTGAAGCCTCTAACTCCTCAATGGGGGTGAGCGGAAAAACCCCGTGACTGACAGCAAAGTTCCAGAAAAAAAAAAATGGATGTCTGTACAATATGACGAGCAATAATGTCATCAAACACCCAATTACAAGTCCAGCGTGACAAATGACATGTCTTTATTTGTAATAAAAACATTACTCTTGGGCATGTTCTAAGAAAACAAAATGCATCTTATCTAATCTATATATTTACAGAAACATACCCACACATACACAAACAGCAATTAAGCAAGAGGTTTTCCAAGAACAGTTTTAGTGGGTGGAACAAGAAAAGGTTGTCAGTCAGGATGGGTTAGTTGTCTTTTTCCTGCCATGTGATTTTATCGAGTATATTTGATCGCTGCATCGCTGTTTGATATTTCAGTGTTTATACGAAAAAAGGTACCCACTCGAAGAGTTCACTTGCAACTGTTGGCCAATACGGTCGCATCACTTCCTTCTGGTTGGGATCTCTTTCGTGGGTGGGGGTGGTGTTGGTGGACTGTCATATTACTTCCAAAAGAGCAGAATCTCAAAACCTATTTGCCCCGCTAATTCTTGGCTGAAAATATTCCTTGAGATGCAAATTTATGGATTTTAACAGCAAAATTTATCAAGATCAATAAATAGAAATAGATCACAAGGAGGACTGAAAGGAGTGGGGAGAAAGAAACATTTATGGACTTTACATTCATGTGAAAGAATACATTGCAGCATGATAGAGAAAGAGAGGAAGGAAGAAGCCTTGATCGACTTGCACGAGACCTTTTGTTAAGAAGTCCTGAGGTCTGGTATTGATCTCTCAGCCTTTGAGAGAACCCAAAAAAAAAAAAAAAAAAATTAACTTAATACCAAAGATTAATCACATGTGATACTCCCATTTCCCCATAGGAATGAGTTGTTTTCATTTTGGCAATAGCAGCATGTTCCGATGGTGCTCGTTTCCCTACCTCAACTGCATTGGACTTTGTTGTTTGTTTGTTTGTTTCAAATATGGATGTGGGATTGAATTCAAAAGTCTTGAGAACAGCGCTTGAGGTTTGAGCTGACTCAATCTTGATGCTCAAGAGCTGCATCTGAAATCCTGAATGGCTTCGTCGCTTTAGCCAAACTGGAAGAAGAGATTTCCCGGTCCAGAATCTGGAGGAACATTTAGAAAAGGTGACTTTCCAGCATGCGCTTAAATGATAAAGCATACAAAGAATTTTTTTGGGGGGGAGCCCACAGGAAAAAAAATCTTTAACAATAGTTTAGAAAATGAAATGAAAAAAGAAACTTCACGCAATAGTCCCGTTTTTTTTTTTAAATCAATGTCTGCCAAATGGCAATGATTCAGTTTTTCAGTAATTTTTTCCCATGATACAAAATACCATTATTTTTTGTTTGGAAAAAAAAAACAACTCAGAAAATTTATTTTTCAATAAAAAATTTTTGTATTTACAATGAAGTCATTATTTTCAAGAAAAAAGCCTATAATTATATTTATGTCAAAAAATATAATTGTATTTCTAAAGTATAAAAATATAAACACAATAAAAGTTGTATACTTATATTTTGGGCATTCATAGTGCAGCAGGAAGAAATTGTTTAAAAAAAAAAAAAAGTTTTGTTTCTTAACTAGGAAAAAAAAAAAACAATCATAAGAGAATGTTCTTTTTTCCCCCAAAAAGGAACCTGTAACACGAGAGTAAAGTCTACTGAAAAAAGGGACAAAATAACTGGAACAATTTTTTTTAGGAAATTAGTACTTTGTTATGTGAAGTCATAATTCAAGAATAGAAGAAAAGAACAATAGCTTTAAAGAAAAAATATAATATTACAAAAGTTAAGTCATTTTATAATCGAAAAGAATCTTTGAAGGACAGAGTTCATTTTTTAGAACAATGTCCCTTATTCTTATAACTTTACTTTTTTTTTTCTTCTTTTTGACTAACTAAAAAAATAAAATACTTGCCTGCACTGGAGTCAAAAGTAAATCCTCCCCCGTGCCCACCGAAGAAAGCCCTGAAGATGTTGTTTGCATCGACATCTAAACATAAAAATAATTTGAAGATGAAAAATGTACATTGTATTATCAGAAGTAAACTAGGGAAAAAAAAGGAGTGACAGCACAATGGAATAGATGCATCAAAAATGTTGCTTTTACATATACAACATTGTAAAATAGGTATGCAGTCAACAGTATTATTTATATTACATTCAATAATAAATACAAAAAAGGGATGTCATTTGATTAAGCAAGTTACAAAAATCCAAGGGCGAAAGGACAGATAAGACTGCTTGTGGCGCCATCTAGCGGCTAACGTTCACAAGCATAACCAGTTCAGATCCAAACTGAGAATAAATGAACACAGCAGCGCATTTAAGCTACCTCCACCGTCGAAGGTGCCGTCGTCACCGAGGTCGTGCCCGTTGTCGTATCGGATCTTCTTTTTGGGGTCGGACAGAATGGTGAAGGCCTCGCCTACCTCCTTGAACTTCTTCTCCTCTTCCTTTTGCACCTCCGGGGCGGCCGCGCTGTGGCGGTCTGCCATGCACACACAGAATGCGGCGGCAAGTTATACAGCGACCACGATCAAAAAGTGAGTGTGTGTGCTTGTAGGCCAAGAAACGTACCGGGATGGTGCATCAGGGCCCGTTTGCGGTAGGCTTTTTTGATCTCGTCGTCTGAGGCGTTCTTGCCCACTCCCAGCACCTTGTAATAATCTTTCCTCTTGCTCTTTTTCAGCTCCAACTTGGCCGTTTTCAGCAGATGTTTGTGGTCTGGACACAGACATGACATTTTAACAACTTGACCGGCGGGTCAAAATCGGTCCGAGACACACGCGTGCTTACCTGACGTTTTTTCAGTCTGGTATACTTTCTCGTAGTCCCGTACAGCCTCTTCATACTGCTCTGTTTCCATGAAACTGTAGACAGGCAAAGAGCATGTAAAACAAAAACATATTTAACATATATGTATATAAAAAGCAACATAAAAAACATATGGATATTACATTCCAAATATGCATTATGAGCCTATTATTGATTGCCCGTCAAAATTTTCACAGTGGGACTACATTTTTGGCATGGAAAAAAAAAAAAAAGTTACAACTGAAACATCTTTGGAAGAGAATAATGGAATTTGACAAAAAAGAAAACCATGCTATGAGTTTTTGTTTCTCTTTTTTCATTTGTTTTGATGTTGGAGTTGGTGTCGATCACACGTACCACTGCGCTCTTCTCAAGTAGGCCTTGACGTAGGTGTCGTCGAGCTTGATGGCACTGGTGCAGTCTTCAATGGCCTGACTGGGTTTATTCATCTACAGTGGTGCAAAATGTAAAGGACGAGGTCAATAGTCATAACAACAACAACACACAATATGTATGATGCATTCAGAATCATCTTTATTCGCCAAGTATGTCGGAAACATGCAAGGAAATTGTCTCTGGTAATTGGAACCACTCTCGTATGACGTAAATAACGACAACAGGAAGGAGGCGCCTATTTGACGCTAGCTCGTACCTCGATTTTGGCTCACGACGCACAAATTAAATTGGATCAAGCAAGCGACAGCCTGTGATTCAAAAATAGCTTGTAAAATGGAGCAGGCACGACAGTAGTGAGGTTCGAGTCTTACCTTGGCTCCGGCTGCGGCTCGGTTGCAATAGAGTTTGGCGTTGGTCTTGATGTTGTTGGGGTCTATCCCGAGGGCTTCGCTGTACAGCTGATAGGCGGCTTCATAGTTGTTGTTTTTAAAGGTCAGATTTCCTTCCTCTTTCTTGGCTTTTAAGGCTTTGGCATTCTGAAACATTGATTTTAAATATCCGACGTCAAAATCTTAAATGCACACCGACTGGGGCTGCGGCTTGAGTATTTTTTCGATTGATTTGGAATTAAAAGAAATAAACTCCCATCCGTTGATTCAAAAACAGGACATTATTTCAAAATGAGAATACCGAAAATACACAAACGTATATTGATTGCCAGTCAGTCCATGTTTTGGATCGAGACATGTTGGAAAATTAGTAAAAATGATTGTTTTCTGAAATAAAAGATGTTTTCAAATTGTTTATTTTGATGAAACAATGACAATCAGTCTTTTATTATTACATTAATAATTATGAATTTACTGTTGAGATGCTGAAATCAGAGTATTTGAAAAATGTCAATTTAAAACAACATCTCCAGACGATGAATTGATTGTCAAAAACAGTCAAAAGAAGAAATAAAACCCACCCTGCAGGCAAGCCGGGCCTTTTCGTGGTCCGGCGCCATGCGCAGGGCCTGCACGAAGAACTGCACAGCCTTATCGATGCAGTCTTCGTAGTAAAGACACAAGCCTCGCACGTAAAGCGCGTCTGCGTTTGTGGAATCCATCCTCAAGATATCACTGGGAAAAGGAAACTCAAATTCTCGCGATCGCATCACATCACACGTACGAAGGCTCCCAACGTTGCCTACCTGGCGACGGACTGGGCTTCGGGATAGCGTCCGAGGAGAGCCAGACACTCGGCCTTGAGGATTTTGAAGCGGTGGCAGGCAGATGCCAGAGCCAGGGCCCGGTCCATACAATACACCACCTGGTGGTTCAAGACGACACAAACTGTACTCTTAGGATATTTATGAGGTGGACCAATGCAAAGTATTTGTGAGGAAACGGTTTTAATCAAAGACCGTGCAGTGGTAGTTTACTACTCTTGCTAAACCAAATAATGCATTAAGCCTGAGGCCCATAATCTGTACCTGAAATTCAATTACAACATTTTTTGCAAAAATGACCTTTCGGAAGTCTCGCTTTTCGAAGCCGAAATCCGCCAGTCGCTCAAACTCCAGCAGAGTTTCTGCATTCTTGTTCTGCAATCAGAGATGAGCTATGTACTGACCCGCGTCGGGCAAAACGCAGCCGACGCGATCAAAAAGGCGGGTGCGGGTCCCACCTCTTGCTGCGCTTCTCTGTTGCTGGGCTCCAAATCCAGAACCCTCTGGAAGCAGCGAGCCGCGGCCATGGCGTTCCCCAGAGACAGGTGGCACTTGCCCTCCCGTAAATGACCCTTGTGGGAGGAAAGAAGCGACGGAAAAATCACAGACGTGGTTGAGATTGGGAGCGAGGAGAGGGATTTTGTTGACACTCACCTTCATGAAGCAGTCGTCCAGTCGCACGGCCTGCTGGGAATCTTCCAGGGCTTCCCGGAAGCGACACAGCATCATGAGGGTGGCGGCCCTGTTGCCATAATAGCTGGCATTTTTGGGACATGCATCTTGAATGGGCGGAGAAATCAGAAACACTATCAGATTCATCACGCCAGTCAAACATCGAAAAACAATGACAAGATGGTGCCTCCAAACTTTTGGTGTACGCATATGCGTATGTTCTGCTTGAGTTTGCTTAAGATGTTGGGGAACATAGAAAATCGCAACGCATTCCCTCCTCCTGTGATTTTTTTCAATTGTACTATTATCCATCCATCCATTTTCTTTGCCGCTTATTCTCACAAGGGTCAAGTGCTGGAGCCTATCCCAGCTGTCAACGGGCAACCCTGAACCGGTTGCCAGCCGATCGCAGGACACATACAAACAAACGGCCCAACTCACAATCACACCTAGGGGCAATTTAGAGTGTCCGATGAATATTGAAAGTTTTTGGGATGTGGGAGAAAACCGGAGTGCCCGGAAAAAACCCGTGCAGGCACGGGGAGAACATGCAAACTCCACACAGACGGGGCCGGGATTGAACCTGGGACCTCAGAACTGTGAGGCCAACGCTCTGCCAGTTGAACCACCGTGTCTTCTATAGTAATAATAAACATAATTATACTAGGGTCACTGATGGTGAAGTGGTACACACGCCTGCCTTTAGTGCGGGCAGCGTGGGATCGATTCCTGCTCAGCGATGGTGGCGATATCTGCCCTGCGACCGACTGGTGACCAGTTCAGGGTGTAGTCCGCCATTTCGCCCGAAGCTAGCTGGGATGGGCTCCAGCTTTCCCGCAAACCTTGTGAGGATAAGCGGCTTGGATAATGACACAACATAATTGTACTACTATATCAATTAGAATATTATACTGGTACTATATTATACTTGTACTGAAAAGACAACCATGTCATCAGCAACTAGTGGACTTCCATCACATTATTGTTGCCTTGAAGAATTTTATCCTTTTATATGCAGTAACGGATAATTATTTTTCTTGAATATTTAAACCACCTATCAGGTGTTGATATAAAAGTCATCTTATTCAATTCAGTTCAAATTACTTAAATTTACTTCAACTCTTGAGGGAAAAAAAAAAAAATACTTGGTTTAAAGTATAAAATCTGACCTCAGGGTCTACACAGCATCCGATGATGATGTCTTAATAAATTCGGTTTGAAGGGGATATGTGACAAGTGAAGTCATTTTACCAATGGCCTTGGTGTAGTAATTGAAGGCTTCCGAGTAATCTTTCTTGCCGTAGAACTCGTTGCCCTGCTCTTTGAAACCTTCGGCCTGACTGAAAAGGCAAACCAGAAGCACAAAGTCGAGGAGGATGTTAGTGACAGCAAAACAAGGATATTGATCTCAAATTTAAGAGCAGTCAGTGACTGCTCTCTAAAATTAGAGAGGCTGACACCGACTTCCTCTAATCCTGTAAAGCGAGCCGCGTGTTAAATGGCAACAACGTGGACTGAAACCACGCAGGAACGACCCGCTACGCAGCTTCTCTTGAGTAACAAGCAAATTACACACTGTGAATTCACTGTAAGTTTGTCTCACGAAAGTTCTCTAAATGCAAAGCACTACAAGTGGACCAACAAAATTAAGATCCATGTCACGGTGGTTATAAACAATTAAGTAATGTATATTTGAACACAAACTGTGCAGCAACATATGTAGACAGACAATAAACCATACTGGCATATAATTACAGCATCTTATTTAGAGTAGGCTATTCTACGATGGCTGTATACTGCCTACTAGTGGACAAGGCACACATACTACCGGGAGTTCCAGTGAATGAAAGCACGTATTCATGTTACAAATACTGGTTAATTATGTAACTGTTTATTTAAAACAGTATGTTTGTATACAGCACATTCATTTGTAGATCAGCGCTATCATACATTTGAGCAATATGTTACCGCAACTGTATATATCTTGATTATATATATGAGCAGTTGTGGGTTAAATGGTGTGGGCGATTTAGCATAACTATTTCCCCGTCAGGTAGCTTTTCCGGTTTTATTAACATTTTCCAACCGTTCGGTTCATTACAAAACTGACTGTAAGATACTGGACTACGAATGAGGCTGATTATCATCGCTTCCGTTCATGACGAAACTAACACACATTCCCAAAACTTCCTCTGTAAAATTTAGAGATTAAGATTAAAGTCTTTACAACTGCACATAAATGAAATGTGTCTACAAATCCGTCGAACACGTTATTCGAGTCAATCGCATGCTAGCTTGGTTAGCTTGTGCGATAACACTATTGTGTAACGAGCCAATATTTCCAACTCGCATTCTTCTCGACGATATTTAATTTTTCAGGGAAACGTAGTTATTATCCAATAATTTCCCATTTTTACCGTTCCAGTTCGCCCGCATTGTAAAGCTGAGCTTCGGCATCCACCGGCACGTCGATGTCAACAGCTGCCATTTTTTTTCTAGAAAGGACGAACAGGATGTGACGTGTTTCCGAGTGACGTTTTTTTGAAGTTCCTTCCTCGTGCTACTTGAAAAAGTATTCATATATTGATTATAAAACAGATTAAATTGCAAAGTATGTTGTATTTTGTTTTAGATGCACGTACAAAATGATCATAATTATTTTCAAATTTATTTGGAAATTACAGAATTTTAAAAAAATGTGTTCTTGTTACATTTCCCTCCCTTGAAAAAGTTAATTTTCATTCAAACAGTAATTTAATTTTGTATTACTCAAATTACAGGAGCAATGTTTCGAAACAATGCTTTTTTTGTGCAATTGTGCATGCTAGCTGTGTTACCTTCTATGCTGAATGGACAGAGTAAACCTCACAAGCCATATACAGTAATTAAAAACTGAAAATCTTTAATCATAATGGGTTTTTTTTCTGGTAATATAAGTAACACGAACATTGATTTGTGTTATATCGTCCTTGGGGAAAATATGAAACATAGACGGAAGGCCTAAATCTACCTACCTAAAGGAAGATTGATTAACTTGATATCATTTCAGCGAATACATTATAATAAATACATCTCAGGGGTATATAAAAATATATATATAGAATCACTTTTACTATCGGCTAGTTACCGGTCTCATGACAGCTATAATTTACACATTTATGTATTCTGTGCATGATAACTTGAAATTTCCCTCTCTCTCTTCCCAAGGATATGATTATTTAGCAAAAAAAAAAAAAAAGTAAAATAAAGTGTATTATGAATCATTCAGCCCTGTAAAATCATCAGAGGTCCGTTCATAAAGTTAATGTTAAATATTATGAGCATTTGTGGATGAAATGTTTTATTTAACAGTTTCTCTGAGGTTTGGAATTACATCGCTGGATCAAATGCTTCCCAAAATACTTCAAAATTCATACACCACATCAAATTTAGTGATTGTTTCAATGCAGGGGAAATAAACACAACCGCAACGGTGTAAAAATAGCAACAACAAAAAAATTACATCCAAATGAATGCAGAATACATTATACACTCATGAACAAATATTCTATACATTTTTAGTCTACATTATTGCACTTGATGAACAGTTACGCTAGTTTTCATGAACCACATTTGAAAACATAAACCTATTGCTTAAAATGGAATTAAAGCTATAAAAATATTTCCAAGGAATAACGATTCATGAAATTGGACTTTTCTCAGCTTGCGCAAAAAGCATCTCTAAGTTCATTTCAGTAAAGTATTTGAAGAATTTGGAAAAAGGTTCCCCACCCCTGCTTTAATAGCTCATGTCAAATATAGTTTTTAATGGAAAAACAAATAAAAAATAATAATTCACAAAGTGTGGTTAAAGTTCTTGGCTTTGTTTATGGCACAGGTCAGAAAAAGACAAAAATGGAACAACATTTTGATGTATTTGATGACAGTACAATGCAAAGTGACTGCAGTTATTATTAATATTTTTTTACTTTGTGCTCACCAATACACCAATCTATGTTTGGAAACTCATTCAGGAATGATATCGTTTTTTTTTCCCAGAGTACAACGAGAAAGCTCTCAAATTTGGCAACACAAGCGTGACATTTAAAATCTTGTGCAATGGCAGACTATTATTTTATAAATAAAACAGAAATGTGAATTTATTTATGGCTTCCGATGGGGTTCGGACCCCAGGAAACATGCACTCAAATAGTTGAGTGATGGTCCTTAAACAGTGGTACCTTGATTTTGTATCAAATCAGTTTTACCCACTGAAATGAATTGAAATGGAATTAATCCGTTCTTGCCTCCCAAAAAAATTTTTTTTTTTTGGTACGTTTTTAAATAAATAAAAATAGCACTACAGTTTGCCCTTGCCCATCTGCAGTTCACCGTTCTCGGCCTCGCATAGTCGCAGATTTTGGTCACCAGGTTTTTTTTTTTTTTTTTTTTTTTTTTTTTACCGCATTTTAACGATTGTAAAGGTCTTAAAGGTCCACATTAGACATTTCGCCTTACAATGTGGGGTGCACCTTGTGTGTACACCGAGTTCTGACATTTGCAAATACAAATGCAATTGCAAATACTTTGTGAGTGTTTTCATTTTCTTTTTGTATGATTGGTTGCTTGTCCTCTTCAATAAATGGCTGAAAGTGCATTGTCAGTATGGCTCTTTTTTTTTTTCCTCCCCACCTCACTTCACTTAAGCAGCGCCGTAGCTCAACTTTTGGTCAAAATCTTTGCTCGCAACAAGCGACGACTCGTGACTTTAACATCTCGTAAGTTGGGGCACTCGTAAGTCAAAGCACCGCTGTATTTTGTGGGCAAGTGTGCATACTGTACTGATGACGCGTCAAATGTGACATTTTGTCTTTGTTGTCAATAAGGAGAAAAAATAATGGGCGGGTGCGTCGCCCTCAGCGGTCCCGGGGCAGGTCTGAAGAGGGCGGGGCTTATCAGGGGACCGTGGATGATGGCCGTGGGACCCTGCGGCAGTCGCAGTGCCAGCGGCGTGGAAGCCAGAGTGCACAAGGCGGCTGGATTGAGGGCGCCGGTCTGGAACCCTGCCGGCAGGGCCTTGGACAACTGCTTCTGCAAGGCCAGTTTAGTCTGCAACACAAGGGACTCCCTTCAGATGTGTATCATCTCTCATCATTGTAATGAACAGAAATGCCATTGATCCGTTCCAGCCTACTTCCCAACAAAAAAACAACAAAAATGTGCTTTTTAAGAAGAAAAATAGCACTCTATAATATTGTACCTCATTAAAAAGGACAGGAGTAACACAAGTAAATAGAATATATTGAATTAAAGAGTTTGCACATTATCATTTAGGGGGCACTATAATAGCTAAACAGACCCAAACAAGTAAGAATCATGAGTATTCTATGTTATCCGTTAGCCTGCCAACGCCAGAGGATACAGAATATATGACATATACGTATCAAATATTGTGATACTGCCTGTCTACATGTGTTGGTCCACCCTTTTTTCAGTTGCTTGGAGCGTTATAACATGATTACAATGTTATTCGTAAGCCCGCCAATACCATTTTCCATTGTGTCAGCAATACGCGAGCCCAGGTATTGTTAAGCAAAGTTGTTTGGTTGGTTTTAATCACAAATTAACTTATGAATGTGTGTGTGTGTGTGCGTGCAAAAAATTCTTACCGCTAATGCAGTGCAGGGCTGCAGTTTATTATAAGGCGTGAATTTAGCCTTCACCTTCACAGGCTTCCCGGCCAAATGCTCTTTATGTCTTCTGCTGTTCATGTGCTGTGAGACACATATTGATGACATTATATTAAAAAAAAAAAAAAAAAAGCTCTGATTTATGATGTGAAAAATTGAAAGTTGTTTGTTATTTGTTATTATTCTATTTTTATGAAAAGTTAGGGATATTGGAGTTGTGGGTGAAATTACAGGTCAAGTAACCTTAATTTGGCCTTCTCTGTAGAACTGTTCCCCGTTTCATTACTTTTTGCACAACTTGCTGTTCTCTGAAAGATTTCATTTTTTTTTAAATGAGTGGCGTATATTTTAAAGAAGAAAATTCTCATTGCCGCCTACCTGTTTGAGCTGGGTCTCCGAGTTGACGGCCACCTGGCACAGTTGACAATGAAAACGCTGGCCGGCGATGCCCAGCGCCGGCCTGGTCCTGTTGGTGCCCATCCGTTGCTTCGTTATTCGGGACGGGCGTCTGGGCGAGGACGTTCTCTTCGCCCTGCGGTGCGACTGACTGCTGCTGTTGGGACTGTGCAGCATCTGCTTGTGTTTAGAGCCTGGTGAGGAGTAAAATAAGGGCATGCGGTAATAGTATCGTGTACGCTACAATGCTTCCAATAATCCCATTTCACTTAATTGACTCCAAAAAAATATTTTGCACAAATCATCATGTGCTGAGAGGCAGAACACTTCAACACTTTCACCAAATGGCAGAAAGCACGTTTAACTTGTGTGTCCACTTGTTGACATTCATCACAAAGGATAAAGAATATAGGCCAGGGAGTATTGTTATATTGTCAGTCTATATGTGTTGCTCAAGCATATGTGCTCTTAGCTTTAAAATCCTGTCAGTCGGGAAACTAAGGCACCACTGTAGATATTTTTTTTCACGAGATTTTTATTTATGTCAAGTAAAATATGTACTTAAATACTGGGGGAAAACTACACTATAGAAGCCAAGTCAGGTACCTTGACATCATATTTTTTAGTGGTTTTGTGGTTACTGAAAAGAAAATAATGAAATGAACCCTAATAATGCAAAGGTTCTGTACCCTTGCATTCCAAAAACACAGTCCAGTAGTAAAACTCACCACTACAGTGGGCTTCTAGTTGAGAGCTGGAGTTCACCGTGACTTTGCATGTGGGACAGTGGAGCTGTTTTATGTTGGCCTCCTTATCCTCCACCTTCACCCCATCATCATCTTTTTCCCCGACAGCAGGGGGGCCCTGAGGGGCGCGCCGTGCCGGAGGTGGGCCGTCAATCGCCGCCCCCGCCAATGGTAAATAGGAGTACGGAGGGCTGTGAGGAAATTGCTGGGACAGCTGAGGAGCGTGGCTTGAGGAGGAGTCTGCAGCGGGAGGAGGGGGGCTTACGCCGCTTCCGAGGCCCGTTTCCAGTTGCGACGATGTGCTAGATTCTGAACACACAAAACCGTGACCACTCGTATTTTCTATATGCCTCACGCCATAACTGAGTGATGGGAGCCTTCCAAAAACGCAAGCTTTTCCCATCGGTCAATTATATTGCTTCATATAGGATTTTTGTTTCTTTTTCAGAGATTAGATTTTGAATTTTTTTCTTAACTATAGATGTTTCCATGGATGAAATGAACATTAAAAAAAAAGGTTTTCAAAATACATTTTTAAATGCATATTTTATACAAATGCTGCATTTAAACATTATGTCCTTATTTCTTTATTTATTTATTTATCCATCCATCCACCCATTTATGTATTTATCTGTCTGTCTGTTTGTTGATTTATTTATTTATTTATTCATTCATTCAGTCGTTCATTCATTCGGTTATTTTTTCATGTATTTATTTATTCATTCATTCATTGGTTATTTATTTATTTATTCATTCACCCATCCATCGGTTATTTATTTATTTGTGTGCTTATGTATTTATTTATTTTGTGCACTTGTTTCATTCAAATCAGCTGTTCACATGGCCACGCCTGGTGTGCAAATAAAAGGTTTATTCTCACATGATAATACTGTATTGTATTTATACGTTGTGAAACATATTTTAGAATATCAAAGAAATTTCAATTCATATTTCCTCTTCCTTTTTCAATGTATTGCCTTACAGTATAAGCAGGGATTTACACAAATATTCAAAATTAAATGAACAATCTCGCAACATTCACCAGCACACCCTTAAAAAAAACTGTAGAAAATGTGTCTCGATGATGAAAAACGAAAACGGCATCGCTTTTCAGGTGCTATTTGCATGCTTTAATGCCTCTTTACAGGGCGTCCGCACTTGATGGGAGTAATTAGCCCCGCGACAGAGGGCCGTGATTGCAGGGCAGGTAATAACTGCTAATCAGTCAAGAGAGTGGCAGCTACCAGACTTAGCACCTTCTAGTCGGCTGCCTCAATTACTACTCATCACCAAGAGGAGAGAGAGTGGGGCGTTTGTGAAAATATGGATATTAGCTTGAGCAGGTGCACCTAATGCATTATTGCTGATTTTTAACTACAGCATTGTGGGTCTGGAATGCAACTCCCCCAGATACACAGTCAATTTGTGTACTTTTAATACCTGTGCTGTTGTTTGAATTCAAGTCTGTTTGTGGTCCACTTTCTCCCGCCGTCCGCTTCTCTTTGTCCCCCGTGGATGGGCCGTGCTTCTTCTTCTGCCGGTTCCTCTGGTTCTCCAGAGCCTTCATCTTGCGAGTGTGTTTGTGACCCTTGTAGTGGGCCTCAGCCTGGTTCTGATCATGACACACACGCACACCAAGATGCACATAAACATTTAAGAGCTGGTAAAAGTAATCACGCTCTGAACTTGAGTACCGTAATTTCCGGGCTACAAGCCGCGACTTTTTTCACACGATTTCAACTCTGAGGTTTATGCAGCTAATTTGTGTATTTTTTCTATCAGTCGCAAGGGGGCACTGGAGAGCAAAATGTAAGACTGGTGGAATATATGTGCAGAGGAAGTGACTTTTACCGCCCCTGTTAGTGCTGCGCTAGTGTTAACGCTGTGCTAGCATGTTGCTGCTGTGTTACTGGCATGTCTCGGTGATATTTACCGGTAAGTTTTATTTCAACCGGCCCTGTTAGCGTTAGCACTAGCGTTAAACACTTTCTGTGTACCATCTTTGTAAATATCTCCTGTTTCAATGTGGGCACTTGCGGCTTTTACACAGCTGCGGCGTATGTACACACCAAATGGTATTTCCCTTACAAATGTACTCAGTGAGGCTTATAACCAGGTGCGCTCTGTAGACCGGGAATTACGGTATTAGTAAAATACTTGTGTAAAAAAGACTCAGGTAAAAAGTATTGCTTGAACTCCTTCAATTAAAAAGCACAGACTAAAAAATGTATTTAGGTACAAAAGGAAAACAATATATATTTTTGATGTCCATTATATTTTATTTTACTGTATATCAGGTTTACAAATGTGCTTCAATGGATAAAAAAAATATTTTAGTTTTTATAAGCAAGTGTAACGTAGCGTTTGCTAAGGTTTTTTTATATGATTAAAAGAACATGCACGTTGTGAATTGCCGAATGAAAAATAAATACAGTAGCTAATGAAAACGGAAAAAACAACTATGTTTCTGTGGTATGCTGTCCGCCTTATCAGTTGACTATTTTTTTTTTTTTTACATATTGTCATCAATTGCACGGGGGATGAAAAAAAAACAAAAAAAAAGACAATCCATATTTATAGTATGTATGGACTAGCAAGTAGATATATCTATGTTAAAATTTAGGGAGTAAAAGCAAAAAGTCACCAGAAAAACAAGTAATCAGGTATAGTACAGACACCCGATAATCTACTGAAGTACAGTAACAAAGTATTTGTACCTTGTTGCTTCCCACCACTGACACATACAAGACTAGAACGAGCGTACACTGGGGTGATTTCATTAGCGAGGGGCACCATGAAATCAGTTCAGTGTAATCGCTCCATCTGCTCCATCTTTTCGGCTTCACATGCAAGCGTGGAGCTGGGAGATAAAGGATAACAGTCAGCGTTTGACTGCGAGGAAGCCCCTGCTGCACGGCCGCCGCATTCATCGCTGCCCTCACAAATTGAGCGCCGGCTCGTGACCATCCTCCCGAGCTCATTTGCTCATCTCGCCACTGATTCGGTGTGACACAAATTGCCCCCCACGTCTGTGAACGCTCACATGACCTCTGAGCTCATCTCTGCGATTGCGTGCAGACTCTGGACGGGGTAGAGACGGAGGGCAAGAATCTGGTTCCGGTTTCCGGCGCACACGAAAGCACCGGAACACATTGGAACGAAATGCGGACACCCTCTGAATGTGCGTCAACACGAGCCGTTCAGCGTGATGTGCTGGGGACAGAGGCCAGTGTACGATGAATTTATTATGTTATGTATTATATTTTCATAGGTTACTTTAGAGTAGTTTTGTGAGTTAAGCAAGTGGGTGTGGTCAAAGCAGGCAAGCGGTGACAGGAGAAGGAAGAAGTTTATATCGACAACAGCGTTTTAAAGATTAAGGATATGTGGGTTCTAATATTTACAGAGATCGATTGTATCCAATATTTATTTCGAAAAACTTACAGCAAACACTACAACTCAAAGTGCTTCTTCAATATTGAGTATATTTGAAATATTATTGTACATCTTCAATTTTTAGACACCTTAGGACACCTTGTGAATTATATTTAACATAATTCAAAGAATTTTACCTTCCAGTTTCCGCATGAGAACCAACAATAAATATGAAGGATATATTTGGACTTAAATGCTCGCTGGGGGGGGGGTTAGAGGAGGACATAATTGCAAATGCGCTCCCTTCAACTTGCAGTGGCCTTTATTCACACAGCTAACAATATAAATGCAAATATGTCTAAAAATTGAACTGTATAGGAAAAAGGTAGCTAAATTAATATGAATAGGAGTGTGTGATAAGGGCAGGGACGGCAATCACGCTGGCTGGTTTCCCCTCTGAAGCCCAAAAAAAAAAAAAAAAAATGGAAGAAAGATAAGGCTGCCTCGGGAATATTTTAATTTTCAGAACGTATGAAATGTGTAAATTATGAACATGGCACTTACAGTAGAGTTGAAGCGCAGGTGACAAATATTACATGTGATAGTTGTTCTTCTCTTGGGCGGAGCGATGCCGAACGTGTGGTTGATCACTGCCTTCTGCACCGGATCCATCTGTGTAAGCACACGGATTTTGGTCCATAACCCAAAAACATGAGTCATACTCAAGTGAGAGCACATTATAGCTAACAAATTTGATCAAACATTGCCCAGATATTTTTTGATGGTAATGGTCTTTAATTGAGAGCGCACAAACTGGAAGTGGCAGTAAACAGATTTACTTGTTTATTATTGTGGTATAAATCAATTTGGGTAGAATGGATTTCAGTCTAGAGTCAAGAATTGGAAAATATTTCTACCAGATTACATTGATTATTAATTTTTGAACAAGGTTCCAAAAGAGGCGGTCAAAAGCTTACTGTACTCTAATAGAGTAAATGAAAGATATAATTTTGATTCCAAGAGGTGGAAGCTCCCTCTGTTAACTGTACATAGACTGTAATGTTATGTGGTTTAAGGAAAAAAAAGACGGCACTGAGAATATGCCAAAAGTGATTTTTTTTTTGACAATTATACAACCTAAACATTGTGCAAACAAATGGGAATTTTAAGGAATTCAAAATATTTAAAAGAATGGATATTTAGTATTGAGTAATGAGAATTAAATATACAGTAGGACGCAAAAAAAGAGCAAAAAATGGACTCAAAGAAGATGAAAGGGCTATAAAATTGAAGAAGGCTTGAAGGTTGGATAAAATGTATTATTGTTTTGTTCCTGGATCTCACCGTGTTGAAATTTGGGAAAAGGCTGAGGGGCAAGGAGGTGCTGATCCTGAGTGGCAGGAAGTGTTCCAGGTGGTTGTGAGACGGGAGGCTAGCTCGCCCTGACAGAGGCAGGGAACCCAGGAGAGGGTGGACCTGGTTGTGGGACAGCGTACCTGGAGGGGTGGGGGGGGGACGACGACAACATAACAATCAGTGTTGTCAACCTTTTGCTATTTCACCACAAAGCGAGACATGATAATGACCTGCGGTGATTGTATTAAATCAAATTTCAAAAAATAGCAGCAGATGATGAGTCACCCCGCGTGACTATCTCGTCAACACTTTGCTGGCCTGCACAATGTCAGACTGCTCATAATTTACACGCGCCGTGACCTTTGTCTAAACCCCAGGCAAACATTAGAGCGCTGACATTTACATGCACAGTGTGATACAAAGGTTTGGGGGCCGGGTAAACTGTTAAGAAGCTAGTCATCAATGACGCTCAAAACGCAATTCTATTCTATTTGTTCTATCACAAAACGCAAACGTTCATTTGTTGCGCACTACTTGGCTGCAGCCAGCGGAGGTGTGTTCTCATGCTGATTTACACGTTAGCTGCATGGTAGCTAACGTGAAAATCAGTGTTTCCTCAATTATTGGCGAGCCAGATTTAGCATACAAGATAAAGTTAATACAGAGGCTAAAAAGATTTTAATTTAGGCTACAAACTAGTGAAGCTAAGAAACAGGCTGGTGAAATTATTTTATAGGTTAGTGAGGTTTGCACACATGCTAGCAAATTTAGCATACAGGCTAACAAAGGTAGCACGCAGGCTAGCAAAACTCACAGCGCAGGCTAGCGAAAGCAACTCTTCCGGCTCAGAGTTCACAACATTAAGCGAGAAGTTCCCGCATCTCAACATGAAAATAAAAAGCTTTAAAAAAAGTAATCCTATTGATTATTCATGGTTTATTTTCCCTGTAGTCGTAAAAACTGCAGTCAAATCCATTGTAAACCGCTAGAGTGCATCTAAAGCAAGGCATTTTCTGATTAAATATGAATTTCAGGACGGTAAGAAGGCTTGTAAGATCAGCTTGTCAGTTAATTTTCGCGTTATTCTCCGCAATTTTGAAAGTCTCTTTAAAAACTGATGTCTGTCAAACAGCTTAAAACACACATGACGAAGGCTTTAGATGTGTTTTCACTCTGGTCAGACGGATCCACTGGCGCTTAACTCCTCGTCAGCGTGACGTTCGGGCGCGGAGGGTGACAATGATTCCCGCTCAAGCACAAATCTGAAATAAATCTCATTCATTTTGAAATTAACGTCTTTGACACGGCAAAGTAGTGTGAAGCGTTTGATTAATGGAATTTTGCACCGTCCGTGGTCGCTTGCAACTCTTTTCTACTCAAGTCTTTCGACGAGTCGGCGCCCATTACTTTCACGATAGCGCCATTCGCAGTTTGTTTGGAACACTCGCCGACACAACTTGCGCCGAGAATGTATTACACGAGCGGTCCTTGAGGGCATTTTATACAGTGTTGTAAATTGTCGTAGGACTTAATGAGGGGCTCTTAATTTACAATAAAAACGTCGAGTGGGATTTGGTCAATCTAGTAAGAAAAGAGTCACAAGGAAGGGAATAATCACCACTATCTACCAGAAAATGGAAGAGAATTTTGTAGTATTTTTTTTTCAAAATGTAGTTGTAGTTGTAAGGTGGAACACAATTTTTATAAAACGCATATACAGTAAATGTACTAAACTGATCCTTTTTACTAATCTGCATTTGTCCCCTTTTTCTATCGAGGAAGGCGCTTCTTCTAGGTCACAGCAGCCAGCTTTCCCATTTTGAGTGGGTATAAAAGATTATGAGGAAAATAAAGTACAGTGGGGAAAAAAATGAGGGAAAGGCTTAATCTCTATTATTTCCAAGATTAGTCCCTGGGTGCTTCGACACCACAGAAGGAGAGATGAAATGAGGAGCTCTCATGGCTTTGGTTCTTTTCACAGTGATCATCTGTTCGAGTCTGGTTCCGTCGCTCGGTGGATCACTTTCTTTCAACGGCTTTTTGTGAGTTTCATTTAAATCTTTTAAATTCAAGAACATAAATAGACTTGTATTTCATGTGGTGGCGGGAAGTAACTGAGCACAAATACTTTGTTACTGCACTTCGGAAGATTTTTCAGGCGTATACTCACTTTTTGAGAGTTGTGGCTGTATACTGAACTATTTTGAGGAGACGGTAAATTTATAAATTTTAAAATATTGGAAAAAATGATGCATGTACACGTACTTTTATTTAAAAAAAATAAAATCAGTTAATATTATTGTTATTATTACTTTTGCTCTACATTTCAGACCTGAGTACAGGAATTGATTCTGTACCTCTACTTTAACCAGAGTCCTTCCTTTAAACAAGTTTTTGTACTTCTACTTAAGGTACTTTGGCCACCCCTGATGCGACATAAAAAAGTGGAATGACTTCATCTTTGGAGTTCATTCTAACCATCAAAGCAGATTGAATGATGCAAAGCAGAAGCGAAAGCAGGGTTGATGTAATGTATAGCAGGACAAAACACAGATGGAAAATATTAGGTGACACGTTTCTATGTAGTCAATTTTCACATGAAATTGCATTAGTACTGGTGGCATGTTAAGTTTCAATGGTTTTATGCAAGGCACATCAAGCCGTGTTTATGTTCCATATACATTAAACGCCTTGAGGATTCTCGTGGAAAAGTACAGGGAAGGTCAGAAGGAGCTACATTGTGTCTTTGTAGACCTAGAAAGGAACTCTGGTACTGCAGGCGCAAGTCTGGTGTGGCGGAAATGCAGATGAAGATGCTGAGGTTCTCGCTCGGAGTGAGCAGGTTGGATAGGATTAGAAATGAGCTCATGAGCGGGACAGCCAAAGTTGGATGTTTTGGAGACAAGGTTCGAGAGAGCAGACTTAGATGGTTTGGACATGTTCAGAGGCGAGAGAGTGAGTCTGTTGCTAGAGGATGGAGCTGCCAGGCAAAAGAGTGTAGGAAGACCAAATAAGAGGTTGATGGATGTTGTGAGGGCGGACATGAAGACTGAGGGTGTTACAGAGGAGGATGCACGAGATAGGCTTAGATGGAAAAAGATGACACGCTGTGGCGACCCCTCACGGGACAAGCTGAAAGGAAACAAAGATACAATACTGTGGTTGGAGGACTATTGAGGGATGTGTTTTGTAATAGAATATGCAATACTTGAATTTCGGCGATTTAGGCATTACATAAGAGTCTTTAAGCAGAGAGGAATATCAATCTGAAACACTAAATTAAGCCTCTGTTCCTGAAAGGTTTGCGAGTTAAAACATTCTGCCATGTAATTATACGTTTTGGACTTTATAATGGCATGAGGCTTAGTTTTTGTCAAACAGAAAAGCCGCTGATGTCATTCAGAGCCGGCACAGCAGCCAGCGAGCAACGCGGGCATCCTAAGAGGATCTGCAGCATTCACAGCATTCATTAAAACTTCCACTGACGGCTCTTCTCGGCTCGCCACTGGATGGAAACAACAACAACAACAAAAAAGTTATAAAGGGGAGGATGCCTAATTTCCATGATGGTCCAGAACAGATCTTGTGCCTGCATGTGCTTGCGGAGTCTTGAAATAAATTAGCTTCAATGTGACAAGCGGACGTTTCGTGCCAAGATTGTGTGGCAAAACGATCCCGCTGGCTGTCGCTGTCCGTTTAATCCCACACTGCAGCAGCAGCAGCCGGCAGACGCTTGAAGGAAGTTCCACTCGCGGGGCGCCACGCAGCGCGGATCAGGCCCCCAGTGGTAATCTGGCCTACTTTCAGGGAGCCATTTTCACCCCGGGAGTCCGTAAACTGCTACGGACTTTGTTCAAGGTGTCCAAAAGAGCCCCCCAAAAGGATTCCGCATGAGTACTTTGGGTCGACAAAAGAAGCATACACCGTACATAAGATATACTTTTCACTTATTCAGCACTACAGCACCAGTCGTTCGTGGTGTTTCTCTACCCAACAATATGGGGACATAAAAAAAAAATATCCAGAAAACAAGTCTGAGAAGTGATTATATAAAATGATACCATCGTGCGGCAGTTTTTGTCTGAGTACTGTTGCAAAAACAGCGACTCCAAACAACAACGGCGGAACACAAGATGAGATAATGAGCTTGATAACACTTTAGCAAAGGATTTGAGCATTTTCTGCGGCCAACTGGCTGTTTCAGTTAAGGCTGTCTCTAATGAAAGCAGACAAAACGGTGTTAATCGTCTGTGCTGATATACAGATAATTACATGTTTAACATTTTTTTTATCCACATGCGGCAAACGAAAAAGGCAATCTGCTGGGAAATGAGCATGAATGTACTATCAGGCCCGATCAGATGGAGTCTGTGCCCTTTCAAGAACGCTTCAAATCAACCGCCGCCATCTGTTTAAATTGAGATAAGGTGGCCCAGTCAAACACGCCGGATGACAGCGCGCCACGTATTTTTGCGATACTTCAAGTTTGCCGGGTAAGCGCCATCCTGCCTGCGAGCTGGCTAATTAGCCACTTTCTAAGCTCTTTGCCTAAAGTCTAAATGAGAATCACAGCCTCTCTGCCTCCTGCTCAAGATGTTTTGTTTCCATTTCATTTTATTGTTCTTACTCCTCAACCAATAGGAGTCAGTTCTTCACTTAACACGAATTTGCATTCATGCCATCTTAAAAATATGGCAACCTGGACAAAAGAAAAGTCGTTTTTTTGAATTATTCGCCCACTCCCTACTCCATGATCTTTATCACTGAGGAATTTTTACAGTATTTATCACAAATTATTCGCAGTTTGGCATTCGCAAATTTATCTCTCCTCCATTATTTGCTGAGAAAAACTGCTCTAGCGCCAACTGGTGGTATTTTGGTGCCAAGCAACTATGTTAAACTGATTAGAGGAGCTCATTTAGTCAGGCTGATGATGCTTTAATGCCATCATGTGACATCAATAGACAGCTACAAACTTTCATCAATAACTCAACGATTTTCGCTTTTTGAACAATTTCAATGAAGTCGACAACGAGGTTCATTCATCTATCCATCCATTTTCTTTGCCGCTTATCCTCACGAAGGTCTCAGGGAGTCCTGGAGCCTATCCCAGATGTCATTGGGCAGGAGGCAGGGTACGCCCCGAACTGGTCGCCAGCCAATCGCAGGGCACATCGAGACAAACAGCTGCACTCACAATCACTCCTAGGGGCAATTTTAGAGTATCCAATTAATCTTGCAAGTTTTTGGGATGTGGGAGGAAACCGGAGTGCCCGGAGGAAAGCCACACAGGCACCGTGAGGACAAGCAAACTCCACACAGGGAGGGTCGGGATTGAACCCAGGACCTCAGAACTGTGAGGCAAACGCTTTTACCAGCTTGAACCACCTTGCCGCCACAATGAATATTTAGAAAAATAAAATTCTGATTACATTATGGTGCTTTCCGCTGAGTGTATTTTCCAAAATTAAAACGAAAAAAACACTATGTCCATCTGTGCTGTGTTACATTTGTCAGTTTCTGCCTGCCATGTTTCAATTTTCCTTTTTTTTTTTTCATTTTGGCGAAATGAATCACAAGACACTGTAATATTGCTTTTATAGTGACCTTTGGTTGATCACTTTATAGTGACTAGGTAGTGATTCCGAACACAGGCGTTGTAAATCAAAGTAACATTTTCAAAGTGTTTTTGTAAGTGCAAGTGTGAACTGCTGCCAGTCTCCCAAACCAAAGTCGTGCTGTCAACACGCGGCATCGCTCGGCTTTCATGCCATTTATTAAGTTGGGACCTGCATCCGAAGCTTGAACAGCAGAAGAATCAGAAATCCAAAAAAAAAAAAGGTCAGCCGGGATATCCTCCAGCACTCCCGTGACCCTTGTGAGGATAAGTTGCTTGAAAAATGGATGGATTTAGTTTTTTTTTTAGACTACATTAGTTTAAATGCAAATGGGATTCAAATGAGCTCCCGTAATCTGATTGTGTGTTTATGCACAGATCTGCGTCGCAAATTACAGTTCACGTATGGAGCGTTGTTTATTCTTCTTGCTTTCGATGCGTCTTTTAATCAAAGGCGAGTCACCTCACAGTTATGATATGAACACATAATGACGGCTGAAATTAGTTTTGTATCAAACTAAAGAGAAGTCAGTGAGTCAGTGTACTATAGGTTGTCCAGTTTGTTAACTTAAAAAAAAATGCCATTCACTTAAAATGCCTCACTTCTCCCAAGTGAAGAAAAATCTAATCAAAATATAGATATAATATAAATATCGCAGTGCATTTTACATATTTGACTCAGGTCAAACAGTGGAGCGTAGGGTCCAAAGCAAACATGGTGAAGCAGCATTTTAAATCCAGGTTTAAAAACTTTTTTTTCATGCTTTTTAGAATATATCCACTTTTTGATCATATTACTTGCACTGTATGCAGTTTTAACTGTCTTTTTAAAAAATATTTTGTCATTTTTATTGTTTTTATCCTGTTTTAAATGTTTTATCTCTTTGTTTTCAAATACCTTTAATTGTGTAAGGCACATTGAGTTACCGCTTGTATGAAGAAGTGCGCTATACAAATAAATTTGCTTTGCTTTGCTTACATACACACTATATAGTTCATGAAGATGCTGAGACCATTTGAACCCTGTTGCTCACCAAAACAGCAGCACCGACCAAGGCACATAAACAGTTTTAGTCTTAAGAAATATAGTTTGCATGAATAACGTTCAGCTGATGTTATGCTGCATCACGTGGATTTGCATTCACTCATGAACACGCCATGTTTTTGGCGTCCGTGTTTATGTTCCGCGGAGCTGCTGTATCCCCGTTATGATTATGATTATTTTTTTTTTTATTCCACATATCCTCTTTAGTGTCACAGGTGTGCTGGAGTCACAGGTCATTTTGGGGTACACACTCGATTGGTCGCCAGCCAAGCGCAGAGAGAGCAGGCAAAGTTCACACAGGAAGGACAGAGCCCGGATTCAAAGCCGCGACCTCTGAACTGTGAGGTGGCCGCGTTAACCAGTTGTCCGCCGTGCCGCCATTTTGAAATTTCACATTTTCATCACTTTAATAGGTTTTACAACCGCCCATTGTTACATAAACTGGATAGGCACTACTTTCCATGACTTCTGAGTTCAAATCTATTTTGTTTTTTTACACAGTATGTAATTATATGATGAGGAGACAATACATTTATATGGTTATAAGTGTCATCTGACATCAACCATAACAATAAGTGCAATGCACCACACGAGCAAAATGAGTTTGATGGGCTCTGATCTAAAGAAACCACATTTGCTGCAATTTACATAATCCAAATCCATGCATGGAAACGAAACTCGCGGGGTCAACTCGGCTGTTTAAAGTTAAGTGTGCCAAAGTAATCCAGTTCTGTGTATAAAAAGTAAAAATATAATTAGCATTCCATTCCAATTGCTGGAAAAACATACACGTTCATGACAAAAAAAAAATCCCATGCAGGCTCCTTTTTATCTTGAGCAGGCTTCAATTATGCGAGCTAATCCGGGCATATTTCCTCGGGGAGGCATTGACATAATTGCAAGCAATCTGCTGTGACATTGATGCTTTTCTCGCTTTAAAATGATTCGACGGCGGGGCGGTAGTGTGGGGGTCAGCGCCCCCCTCCTCACTTGGCCCCTATAAGAGGGGAAAATTAGCCCAACAAATCGAGCTCGCCGGTCCAGGAATGGTACATGAGAGCGAGGACGAGGTAAGCGAATTGAGCAAATTTCCAAAGAAGTTGTTCCATTCCTGACATCCTCGGCCGCTTACCTAAGAGCATCTCCGCTTGTTTTGGGATTGCGCCGCTTGTCACTCAACTTCTTCAGTTCATCTTATCTCCCGTCAGGTTAAGTTCAAATCCCAACGCTCCTCTACACTCCTCTTCGGACCGTCGCGGGCGAAACGGCTGTCCTCCTTTCACCGACGCATTGTGGCGTCCATCGGAGCGCACGCGTCGCGATTAAAGAGCGCCGTGCTCCGATGTTCCCGATGGCCTTCCCCCACCAAGCCCCCCCACACCTCCCCCCAGAGACGGCGGAGGGAAAGCGGGATGCTGAGCGTGCGTGAAGAGCAAGTGTGGACTCTTTTGTGTGCATGGGAGAGAGAGCGAGGAAGTGAGAAAGCGGAGCGAGCAAAAGAGAGAGAGAGAGAAAACGAGGTTGGCTATTAACACCAGAAGCATTTTTCATTTCCTTCCTCTTCCTCTTCCTCTTCCTCCTCCCAGTGCAGATTTCTATTCAGGATTCCCACCTGCACACACTACCAGCCCCACTCCAACCCCCCACCCCCTGAGGACACTCAACTGTAATGTCTTTCCTTCCTGGAATTATTTGGAAAACAATGACAATGATTTACTAATCTTCACCTTTTTCTTTGCGAGATGGAAGAAGGAAGGAAGAGAAAAATGGAGAAAAATGAGTCATTCGCCCAACAGATGTGTAGATGCGGTGATTATACAAAATGTTAATATGATCGTCGAGGGGCTGTTTTATTAATTTGCTTTCTGTAAAGAGCCCAGTAAAATTATTTAATAGTGTTCGAAAATGGATTTGTCCAAGTAGACAAACTACTTTCCATACCATGATTTCATCACACTGTGCACCAACAAAAAGTCTGAGGAGGTGCGAAAAGCACAATTTTTGACCGGACATGACGGGACATGACACAAAGGCCGTGTTGAAAAAGAAAGAAGAAACAAAAAAAAAAAAGGAGAGGAGAAAATATCTATTTAATATATATTTAATCACGGCGCGCAGCGGAATTATGATAATTGTTCACCTTAATTGACTTGGCCTGGCCTGATTTCGTCTCAAGAAAAAAAAAAAATAATAGAAACGGAGAAAAACAAAATTGAATTGTGTCGGATATTTTAGGATACACAGATTTACTGAGCCCAAATTTGACTTCTGGAAGTTTGGCTGAAGGAAATGTGTAAATAATCCATTTTTTTTTTATTAACCTCATATTTGGGATGATTTCAGTAAAAAGTATTGCTTAGGTCAAGGGTGTCAAACTCATTTCTCTCGCGGGCCACGTTGTAGCTCGGGTTTCCCTCAGAGGGACGTTTTGACTGTGAATAAAAATGTTTAGTCGTCATCATGTTCACATAATTTATGAACCAGAATCCTAATCAGAAATCAAGGGTAACGTGTTTTTCAACTATTCATGGTGGGTAACACAAAAATCATTTATGATATATGACAATCTGAAATTTTGGTAATGATTTTTACAAGAATCACGGAAATGGAAACTCTAGATTTGGCTTCGCGGGCCACATAAAATCATGTTGCGGGCCGGATCTGGCTCCCGGTGCTTGAGTTTGACATCAGTGGCTTCAGTGATGAACGTAAAGAAAATTGAATAATGAAAAATTTTTTTTAACATTAGCACGCCAACTATGCAGGCCAACTAAAGGAAGTGACTAAAATTACACTATTTTTGAATGGTACATAAATTATGAACAATGAATGTTAAATACAATAAATATCTCACCCTAGAATTTATGCCCCAATTATACGGATGCATGGATTTATCGTATCTGTTGTTCCTCAACTTTTGAAAATAAATTTGTCATGAACAGAACTGCGTGAATTCCAAACACTTTTTCCTGTTGGACATCCGAAGGGGCTTGAGACATTTTTGGTCTTGAAAAATATCCTAAAATTTCCACTAATTTCCATCCAACATCAGTACGTGGAGTCAAAGAAGTTTGCCTGTAAAAAAAAAAATAATAATAATAATAATGCAACAAACTTGTAAAACAAACTCCAAAGAGCAACGAGCACAAGCTGTGTGGCCTTTCCTCCGTGGTCGCCGTCAAACTTTTAAGTATGAGCGACGGTGGCTCGAGGCAATTATCTGACGCCCGCAAAATGCCAATACGGTCGTGATGATGACAAAACGAGGTTGTAACAAGCGGGACATTAAACACTGGCGACTGCATTCGTTTAATATTATTAGGAGCTGCTAAATACGTGCGTGGAGCTCACGGAACGAGACGGCCTCGTGCATCAACATTAGACGTGGCCGCCGTCTTGGCTGGCGTCGGCTCATTACGGGTTTTTCTTTGGCGTAACGGCGGCGAGTGAGGGTGACGAATGGCCTCTTGTCAAAGGAGGAGGTGTGCAGGGAAAAAAAAAAAGTCGTAAGCATCTCTTCTGGAATAGTAAATACATGCTGAATGAATATGACTGATGAGATTGTAAATAGCTTAATCTACTCAAATCTCAAACAAGAACTACATTAGCATATTTCCACAAATAGTGGACGGGGACATTTATTTACTTTTCTGCAGATGGGGTGAACAATATGGCTGAAGCTATTGAATGATTTTGGAATCAAGCATTCTACCAGTAAGCTGGTTAATAAATTGCACACAAATTGAACAGAATAACATGTATGTAAGGGGCTGGAAAGCGTTGGGCTCACAGTTCTGACGATCCGGGTTCGATCCCGGCCCGGCCTGTGTGGAGTATGCATGTTCTCCCCGCGCTTGCGTGGGTTTTCTCCGGGGCACTCCGGTTTCCTCCCACATCCCAAAAAAATGCAACATTAATCAGACACTCTAGGTGTGATTGTGAGTGGGGCTGTTTGTCTGTATGTGGCCCTGCGATTGGCTGCCGAACGGTTCAGGGTGTGCCCCGCCTTGTGCTCGTAGACAGCAAGGATAGGCTCCAGCACCAACCCCCCCCCCCCCCCGTGTGAGGATAAGCAGTGAAGAAAATGGATGGATGTAAGGTGTAGCCAGTAGCATCTATGACTTTGAGTGTATAGCTTTTAAAGGCGGGGTTTAGCGCGGTGAGTGATGTGGGCGTCAGCGAACGGAAATATAAAGTTGGCTAAATGTTAACTGGCTAACTCATTATTAGTGGCAATTTCCGTTTCTTTTCTTACCCTTTGTTCAGTTGTGTGATTGGAAGTGTATAGAGATTTTGCATCAACTTTTTATGGTTCATATCATTGATTGTTTATATAATTAACCATTGCAGCTCGAGTTTTGCCGCTTTGATGTCTGTGGGTCAATAGTATAGAGCAGCCTGTATGATTTTTTTTTTAATGATTACAGTCATTAACTTGTTCTTCTTGGCTGCTGGGAAAGGGAACCATCTGTTCGGGGGACAAGTTCTTTTGTACAAAGCAGAAGATGCACCCACTGTTTAAAGACGTATAGTCACTAATATTACTCATTATTTGTACGATTCAGAGGCGGCACGGTGACTCAGCCGGAAAATGTTGGCCTCACAGCTATTAGGTCTTGGGTTCGCCTGTGTGGAGTTTGCATGTTCTCCCGTGCCTGGGTGGGTTTTCTCCGGGCACTCCGGTTCCCTCCCACATCAAAAAAACGTGCAACATTAATTGGACACTCTAAATTGCCCGAAGGTGTGATTGTAAGCACGGCTGTTTGTCTCAATGTACCCTGCGATTGGTTGGCGACCAGTTCAGGGTGTACCCCATCTCCTGCCTGTTGCCAGCTGGGATAAGCTCCAGTGCTCCCCGGGACCCTTGCGAGGATAAGCGGGTAAGAAAATGTATGTATGTATGTATGATTCAGTCATATTTATGTCAGGAAATGGTTAGCTGAGTGAGTTTTATTCAGTATACCACAAAATAAATAAATGAAATGGAAAATAAATGAGCACTACCTGTCCCAACAACCTTGGTCAGTCTGCGTAGCCTTCTCTGGTGCGTCTTGCCCTTGTAGTGGATCTGAGCCTGGGCTCCAGAATTGAGTCGGATGCTGCACACCTGGCACACGGTGGCACTGGCGCTGCCCTGACGCCGCTCCCGCTTGGCCCTTGGCGCCGCTTTCTTCTTGTCTTCATTTTCCTCCTCTTCCTCTTCCTTCTTACTCTTGGCAGGAAGGCAGGGACACTTCATATCTGGGGTGGGGAAAGGTTCAATTGTTATCAATCAAATAAGATTGTGTGCGTATTCCTCTAAAGTCGAATAGAGGGAACTTAATTCCTCTTGGTTGTAGATTTTTTTTTAACTCATATCCAAAAGGCATTGAACCTTGATATATTTCTGGACAAAGAGGAAGACGACCATTGGATGGATGGATGGATAAAGAGACAGATCCTCATTAAACTATGTCAGTCAAAATATTGATACTTGGACACCCAAGTATTTTTTTTTTGTCGGTACTTGGTGTAAAACAGCGGTGCTCAATGTCTTGGTCGATCGCGGGATGGCGTCCCCCCCCCAAAAAAAAAAAAAAAAAAAAAAAGACGTCAGCCAATGTTCCCTCTAAACTGCGCGTGTGTGCAATTGTGCACCGCTGATGCAGTCTCTTCGCAGATATTCAGAATTGCGTGCCAAAAAAAATAATAATCCAATGCAAATTGAAAGTATAATATTCAGCTATTTAGTTTGTGGCATTTTGCAATGTGATTCGAAGAGTGAAAAATGAAAAAAAAATGAAAAGAAGAAGAAGCCACTGGTTTCCTTTTGGCAGCACACGGAACTTTCTCTAACAACGGCCGCTGCTCCGCCACGCTCTCTTATTGTTTGTTTACCTTACACCGCCCCTCCGCCCCGCTCTTAAAGACGTATACTCATATACATATATATGTTACAGTACTTACCCAGTCAATCAATGTGTTTTACAATGACAGCGTCCACCACCGCTGCTTTAGTTAGCAACACAGTCTGGGCAACGTAGAGCAAAGACGAGCTAGACACGCTTCTTATGTTTACTTTCGATATTAATGGGGAAAGTTAAAAAGGAAATGCTGTTGTTTTAAGATGGAATGACTGTCGGAGTATGTGAATAATCGAAGAAAATGTGGTTAAACTGGATGAGATTTTCTCTTTTCCGAGTGGGAATGGTCTCGTCTGAAGCCCAAGTAGAAAGTGGAAAACCCCCAACCCAGTCATCGATAGCTCGCGACAGGCTGGCTGCCTGAAAAGTAGATCTTGGGGTAAAAAAATCTGGGCACCCCTGGTGTAAAACAATTGAGAAGAACTGACAGACTGACATTAGGAAGAGCTGTGAAAGAAACGGTATGTCAAACTAGAAAGATTCTCTCGAAAACAGAACCGTGCACTGGGCACCTCTCCCCGAAAGATGGCCGCACCCTCGGCTCAAGTGGCCACTAACAAAGCCATTTCGCCGCCAGGCAGGTGAACGAGCACTCGTAACGGAGACCATAAACACTCCACATATAAAGATTTAGAACAGAGAAACCTTTTGGATTATAGTCGAAACCTCTTCCTCAACCAAGAGGAGTCCAGTTGCCTGAGGAGGATGACTGAAAATCTACACACCCACAATGTATGTGCGTGTGTGGTATGTCACTAAAATCTCCACATGGGGGCAACATGACTCCACAGGATGCCAAATACAATGGTGTCATTACCGTGATGGAGAATGCTGATGGTGACCATTAGTTTCCCCAAACAGAGATATCACACAAGAGTGATTGCTTAAGATTTAGATTTATCTGCTAATAATCTGCGGTCTGCACCGCCGTGTGAGCAATACGGCCGGTAGAATGAGCTGTACATTAACCGCTAATAAAAGGCCTATACAGTATCTCTAGCGCCTGTCAGGGCAATATATCATGGAGGTAAACAGTTCACTACGGTCTCAGTCCGGCACTCCAGCCGCTCGAGCTTGTGAAGTTTGCGGCTTGGAGAAATAAAACAGTGAGCTTTCATAGGCTTGTCACTTGTATTATATTCTGTGTTGTATATTATTATATTGTGTAAGGCGAATGCTAAAGACAGAAATTTTGAGGTGGATGAGCGACTGTCCTCATTTCATCATGAAAACATTTTTAACCAAAAAAAATGTCTGAAAAGTTAACCCATTCATGGGCAGGGTGGCATTTTTTTGCCTTATTGAGATAAAAGTCTCCTAACAGGCCACAATCAAGGAAATAACACTTCTTTTTTGTTTATGGTTAAGTTACATGATAACTATATTCATTTATAATCTCGTTCTTGGGTTTTCTTAGTGGCCCCAAAAACCAGAATCAGAATCAGATTAAAACACTTCCATATTTTGATATACTGAAGGATATAATGCGTGAAAATCATGATGTCCCAAAAATGGGACGCTGCCCACGAATGGGTTAATAAATGGACAATATTCCAAATGTAATTGTAATTTTTTTTTGTTGGAGTGAAATATTTCTTTATGAGCGAGCCCCCCCATTGCCAAAATGGCTTTGCTGTTTCAAACGTCAACATCCACTGTCAAAGTGCCACTGCTGGCCCAAGTGGAATTCAATTAGTTGTTTTAACAATTTTCATGTCTCAATAGCTACAATTATGCCCCCCCCCCTTCCCTCTGCCCCATTGCTTATTTGATATTTCTCGCTACGCCTCAATTAAAACATCTCCCTTGATTTGGGGGGGGGGGACTCGGCCTGTGGAAATTTCAATTTGGCCGTCGGAGACATGAAAGCGGAATGGAAATCTGTTTCTGCTGGAATTTATCTGCCTCCGAGCAGCGACGAGGACTTCAAAAGCCGGCAATCCGTCACCAGGATTAATTTGGGAGACGCTGCGCACCGCCATCAAGTAGGCTGCTGCACAAAGATGGCGACAAAAGGAAAAAGGTTGGTAGTTTGGCGCAAGCAGCTGATCATTTAGGCCTCAGACACCTTAGATATGCACTGAAACATTGGGCCTTATTTATTTTTTATTTTTTGGTCGCCATCCATTTGGCACTTATACACTCTAGGACGGCAAGTGAGCTGGAACCCATCCCGGCTGATTTTAGACTGTTCGCCAGCCAGGGCGCTTATTGAAAGAAAATCATTTACGCTTGCATTTACATAAATTTGGAGTCTTGGCTCAACCAATCATGCGTCTTTTTGGAGCGTGGGAGGAAGCTGTAATACCCTGAGAAAACCCACGGAGTCACAGGGAGAAACATGTACTAGATATGGATGCATACATGTATCGGTTTGGTGTTGGTGCGTAAAAATGTATGCATGAACGTATCCAATGTTCAATCTAAGCTGCGCAACTGCGCATTTGCGCACTTGTCGCACACTCTCAGCGCAGAGGAAAACAGAGCCAGCAACGTGAATTACAGCCTGACGTCTTTTCTCACAGAGAGATGCTGCTCGGCCACACGGGGCACACCGGGCCACACTACTTCCTAGTTTACCTGACAACACCTCTCCAATTTAAAGGGGTACACTCATAATTACAAACACCGGGGTATGTGAATAATAGAAGAAAAAGTGGTGAAACTGGACGAGATTTTCTATTGACCACAGTGCGTACGTCTGATGTTGCTCACAGTGGCTAAAGGGGGGCGCTCACGGGGTCAGTGTGTTTGCTCAGACACGTCAAAAATCAGAGGGAACATTGAAGGTATCAGATCTCAAAACATGGGTCACTCATACTTCGAGGTACTAATGCATTTGGATCTCAGGAGTTTTAAGGCATTCGACCTTTGAGGTTCCGCATTGCACTTGCACGCACCCGCTGGCATGTCCCCAAATACCAGACGAAAGCCAATCGCGTTAAGATGAGGTCATAAAGGCTGATTTATCCGTCTATCTGCCGTGAGTGAGTGTGACCTGATAGCCGGCATACAAGCAGAAGTGGTGAGCACAACACCGCCACGCACTGTGCAGCGAGCGTGCAGAAAAAGTATTGCGGCACTTGCTCAGAATTTTTTGCAACCCTAGCCGAGTGACGCCAAGAGCACAACAATACACGCACCGGACTTATTTCGACAAAATGCAGCTGTCTCCTTGAACGCGGCAATCAGAATGAATTCTGAGAAGCTTGATTAATGCGGAATGACAGGTGGACTATAATTAAAGTTGTCGCGAGGCAACCGTTTGTGAACAGCACGAGTTTGAAACCTCCGTCACACACAAATGGCAGCTCAATTATGCTGTAATTTGAGCACAAAAGGCCAAGAAATGGGACAGTTTCGAGTGAACGCAGCTCACAAATACAGAAGCCGCAAGCTGCCGTCAATATGAGCCTCTCTGCAACGCTGGGAAAGAAAAATATCTATCTATCCATCCATCCATAGTGGATATAAAAACTCTACACAACCCTGTATAAATGTTTGGTTTTAGTACCGCTAGCTGCCGTCAATATGAGATACACAGTCACCATACATCTATCTATCTATCTATCTATCTATCTATCTATCGTGGATATAAAAACTTTACACACCCCTGTTCAAATGTTTGTTTTTTTGTGCTCTAAAAAAAAAAAAAAGACAAATCCTTTTCCACCATTAAAGTGACCTATAATCTCTGAACTTCAATTTTTAAAAGGATAACTCAGATTAAGTCCAAATAAATCTTAAATCAAATCAAAAGCCTTTTTTGTTGTGTTATTATTCAAGGCGCTCATCCTCACAAGGGCTAGGGGAAAGTCAGCTTCGGGCGAAAGACGGACTATGCCCTGAACTGGTCGCCAGTCAGTCACAGGGCAGATATGGACACCATCGCTGAGCGGGAATCGATCCCACGCTACCCGCAACGAAGGCAGGCATGTGTACCACTACACCATCAGTGACTCCCACAAGCCTTTTTTTTTGGGGGGGGACATTATTTGAGTGCCGCTAACGAGCAAGGTGCTTAAACCAATATAATTACAATAGAATAAATAAAAAAACTTATTAGATGTGAGGTAATGTGAAAATGAAAATGTGAAAAAATATTTATATAATAAAGTTCTGATGTTCTAGTTGGCTTTTCCTGACATTTTCTTTTTTCCCTTCTAAAAGCCTGAAGATTTTGTTCCAAGACCAACTTGTATTCAAACCATTACGTCCATAGATTTAAATTTTATTGCACTGTACGTATTTTTACACTCGTATGAAGAATGCAAATATGTGACTTTAAACACTGCCGTGTCCTCCACAGAGTTTTTTTTTTTTTTTTAATAATGGAGACGAGCGGCCCGTGTGTCAAGGTCATTTACGAATTCGAATGCAGCCGTGATTCACACCGTTAGACGGGTGAGTGGCCGCCGCTAAGTGCGTGCATATTTTTAGTCGCTGTTTCCACGGGGGCGCTCGACACCGTGCCAAATAAGTTGTTTATTTGTACGCAGGGCAACCGTTCGTATTGACTCGCGCGAGACGGGCCACGCGTTTTAAAGACGCGACACTCGAATGCGTCGCGTACGCAGCAGCGGCGTATGCATCTGTCCCACTTTGACATCCATCTGGTGGACACCTCGCAGTAGTAATCAGCAGATAACACACAGCACTGTGTAGCTGGAGATTAGCTGCAGTGTTAAACAAAGAGGCTGAGCAGGTTCGGGACATGCCAGCTCTTTAATTAGACCCCTGCTATCTGACGACATTCACCAACAAACACACACACACACACAGACACACACACTTGCTTTCGTTTAAACCGAAATAAATATCTAACCCCGGTGGAGTAGCGGGAATTTATTTGATCCATTTTACTGCGGTATTGTGTCTGTTCGATCAGAGGTCGCTATTTAACGATATTTAACATCATTTTGCGCTTCTTTTACGCCACGACAACATGATTAATTGAACGATAGCATTTTGTTTTTAAATAGCTTCCATAAAAAGTAATATTGACTTGTCAATTAGTAAGTCAATAACATGTAAATAACAAAGGAGAGTAGACTTTTTTTGTTTAGGATTTCAAATGCTAACCATTTACATTTCCATCTATCCATCAATTTTCTTTTGCCACTTATCCTCACGAGGGTCACGGGGAGTGCTGGAGCCTATCCCAGCTGTCAACGGGCAGGAGGCGGGGTACACCCTGAACTGGTTGCCAGCCAAGACAAACAGCCACACTCACAATCACACCAAGGGGCTATTTCGAGAGTCCAATTAATGTTGCATATTTTGGGGATGTGGGAGGAAACCAGAGTGCCCGGAGAAAACCCACGCTGGCACGGGGAGGACATGCAAACTCCACACGGGCGGGGTCGGGACAGAACCCGGGTCCACAGAACTGTGAGGCCAACGCTTTACCAGCTGATCCACCGTGCCGCCCCATTTAGATTTATCACCCTGAAATGAAAAAGTGAATATTTTTGAATGTTCAGTTGTTTTTTTTAATTAGAAAAACAATTCATGTTTTACATTATAAAAGTTAGCAATTAAAAAATTAAATAGAATATAAATCATTAAACAGTTTTTGTCACTTTTTTTTTTGTTGCTTTAATTCACAAAAGATTGTGCTGTTCCTTCAGGAGTGGCTGCTATGTGTTCTTTGCAGAGGATGAAGAATATATGCCTGCAGATATTGTTAATTTATCTGTCTACGTGTGTTGCTCCAACGTTTGTGCTCAATATCCCGTTATGCTTTTTAAATACACTTGTAATTCTCTTAGTTTTAGAGTTAATTTGGCGTAACTTGGCAAGGTGGGACTGGCAATAATGAAAGATTTTCACATTGCTGCCAGCAGTGAAGTGAGTTGAGCTCAGGTTCACAGCCACTATACAATGCTTGTATCTCAAGTAAAAAACGTTTTTTAAAAATCACGTAAGTCAGGTCACTAGTATGTCACGGCAACACTGTATTTTCTAATCACTTTTGCACCCCCTCCCAATTCTATTTATGGAGAGGAGTCCAGATTATGTGGTCATATCAGACAGGATTAAACGACGAGAGAAGAGTTCCTTCCGTGGTGGCTGCCCAGTAACAGGACACACGCAGCGGGGGATACGCGGGTGGAAACCTCACGGTGGCGAAAACCCTTGGCGAGCGCCCAGCGGAGTAAAGGACGCGGGACTCAGCCAAGGACGAGCGCGGCGCGGCGGCAGCCGGGAGATAAGAGGTTAGCGAGGTAAAGACAACCGGTACGAAGAGGAGAGTGTGTTTGTCTCGTGATAAACACCCCCGGGGGAAAATATTCAGACAAGATGATTTATATTGGAATGCAAATACTGCAGTCAAGAAGCACAATGGCTGATGCTTGAGGCAATTTGAGAAAAAAAAAAAAAAAAAAGGGAAAAGTGCAACATAGGAGGGGAACTTTTTTTATTTATTTATTTTTGGAAACTGCAGGGAGGGACTGCACTCCAAGCAAGGACAACAGGAATTGTGGGCATCTGTCACAGACCATCAGGGTGGGTGGACCCTAAGGCTGCTCAAGGGATGTGACCTCTGTTTAAAGTGGGACATGCAATCCTTAAACTCTCACTGGCCACAACATTAGGAGCAAAAATAAAAAAAATTAAAATCGACAATTGAAATGGAAAATTGACTTTTGGTTTACAATGACTGTTTATAGAATCATTCCCCCCTTACTTAGCCGCTATGTAGGGACTCTGAAATAGTGAACTTCAGTGAACCTTTGCAATGCTTGCGGTTCGGCAGTTACATATTTTATAAATACAGGCTGAAAGATTGATCTGTTCATTGTTTCTGTGCTCAGGCTAAACCAGTAAAAGTATTATTTGGCACCATCTTGTGGAGTCTTTGTTAGTTTTAACCAATTGCTACTGTTTTTTTCATCTGCAATTGAGGTGTCCATTTGTGCTGGCCGTGCTTGAATGCACCTCACCTGCAGCCAAAAGAGTAAGCGTTTTATATTTTTCTTTGCGGATACATTCTGCCTTCATCGCCTAACATTTATTATTGTGGGTAAATGTAAGTACGTGATTTGAATGACTTACTGCACACCGTTTGTGTAATGCGCTACTGCACTTATTTGTTTACCCCTGTGAGATGTCATTTTGGTACTAGCGTGTTATTTAGGCTTGTATGTTAGCTAATAGTATTGAGGACTACAGGGAGTCCTCGGTCTACGACTGAGATCCGTTCCTACGGCAGCGACTTAACTTGAATTTCGACTTAAGTCGGACTCCACCGTTAACGTCAGAATTCACATCAAAATACTTTCTATAAAAAAACAAATACATTGAAATAAACAAGATGATGTACTCAGCATTACTGCTAAAAGTTGGATGGAGAAGAAGAAGGGGAGGTCGTGCTTAGCTATTGCGAAGGAACCTGGTCCTCAATCTTCTCCATCTCAACATGTATCAAAGAACCTTGTTTTGTGGTCATTGTATCCGACATAGGAACGGAACCCTTCACATGCGCTAAATTATGGGCTTTGTCTTTAATAACTGTCACCACGGTCGACCGACTGAAGCCTTGGTGGTGTTGGTGTCGCTCCTTCCTCCAATCTTTTAATGATCTTGAGCTTCGTTTCCGTGGTAATGGATTTTCTTCTGGTTGCAGAACCATTGCTAAAAGAGACAGGTTTCTTCTTTGGGGCGATAATGTCTCAAAAGGAGGCCGAAAAAATGCAAAGATACTCCCGGCGCACAAACACGGACGAGCATTAGCCAGACAAAATGGCGGACGGGCGTTGTAAAGTCGAAACGTCTTCGGTCGAGACCGTCTTAACCCGAGGACTCCCTGTATTGTGAAGCTAGTTTACTTTTCTTGAATAATTTAACTACTTAATACAGTTGCGTATGTAACATGAGTTCATAATTTGTGTACATGTTAAATGCATGGTGTTGATGCTTTATGATCTCTGGTTTTCATTAACTTAAGACAAATAAACTGCTCCCTCAAATATTTCAATTCATGGACAAAGTATAGATTATAAATATGAATGTAACATGGAAAGAAGACGAACTGAATTTGAAATCAGAAGTTATGGAAAATGGTGGCATGCGCATACACTAATCTATGTTAATAAACTATTTGTTAATGCGTATCAGGTGTGTTGTAAGTTTCCAATTTCAGTACACGAAATAGACACACTTTAATTGATTTAGTGGGCCACATAAAGTGTTCCAGTGGTTTGGATCTGGGCCCAGCGGCTTGAGTTTGATATCGGTGAACTACACAAAGGCGAGACAAATGACCCGGAAGAGCACCGTGAACACGCTTTGATTAGTCATCATCGTTAGTCATCCCTGCCTCCGCGTTCGCTTCCGCCCACCGCGCCGCACGGAGAGCATACGGTCCGCTTGGCCTGCCGACCGTTAGCATTTGTTGCAAGTTTTAGACGGCGAGGAAATGCCTCGGAGCCGAATCGAAGCGTCCACCCGTCGAGTGGGAAGGAGACAGTCAGTCATATTGCCATAAAAGCGTCGCATCCCCTCGCAAGAGAGAGACGGGCCTCGCCTCGGGTCCGCGCTCGACGCATCCATTATCAGCGTGGCACCGTTGCCGTTCCGGGAGCTGTCAAGGAGCGGAGACGTGGCAGGAAGTGTCATAACCCCGCCGTGCCCCGAGATTGTTTCCGAATGTAAACGCGCGTTCACGCCCGTGTATCCCTTGGAACACTGGGATGTCTGGAACACTTGAATAGGGCCCGGCTGAAATTCCACGCATGGCTTTTTATAGCCGACTCGCTCTGGGATTTACATATTCTAGAACTAATAATAGAGCCGGCGTATTTATTGCTCAGTTTTGACATCTAGCAGTGTGATGTTTGGAGCGTTAATGTGTCTACTATTAATAATAAGATACGCGCTCACCTTGCGCAACATCAGGCACACCTGCTCAAAAGTTAATGAGATACAAATATACAGCAAAAAGGACCACGATATTAATTAATTGGTGACTATATTCAGTTATGTAATACCACACTCCAACAACAATTTTTGCGAGGATTATTTTCACATCCCCAAAAATATTTATTTATTTATTTATTTATTTTAATTACAAATTTCTTTTGTATTTTCATTTTGGACATGCTGCATTAAAAATAAAATCTCAAATTTTGTAGTATTTACATTTTTCATCCCCCCGTTAAGTACATCAAAATTTTCACTTATGCTTTTTGTGACAGTAAATGGGTGCATATTAAAGGGAGTGATGCTGTGCACACTAAACTGCTGCAGATTAAAAAATATATATACAAACAAAGAAAATAATATTACAATTAAATAACGAATAAAAAAACATCAGAATTTTTGCTGACTTTTTTTTTTTGTCATTTACAACATACAAAGAATGGTACCTATTGGTTTGGCCAGAAGTGTCAGTGAATTTTGCAACATTATGTAAAAAGTTCCTTTCCATTGAAAGAAAATAAAACACATATTGTCACAAATCCATTTTTCTTGTGTCCCTGTCACAACTGGAGAGTGTACTACACTTCCACGACTGTGCAAAACTAACCACGTTCTAGATAAATTCATCACTGAGCCAAACTGATTTTTCCTGTAAGCCTCCATTTTTTGTCGAAGCCATCCGAAACCATTATGAGGAAATGTAGGTCACGTCTTTATATTCGATGTAGAGGGGAAGGAAAGAAGGAAGGAAGAGGCGGACGGAATCTGACTGGATGCCGATTTCCTTGAGCGACGCACAAAGAACCAGCGCGTTGTGCTAATTCCGCAGTTTGTCAAATGAGCACTTGCTAACGGGCATCCCAGCCCTTGACACGTCTATTAACATGGGATGTGCTTGTCCTCCACAATATAAAAACAACAATTAAAAGAGCTGTACAAAAATAAAACAACAATTAATTAGCAATTTTGTAATGATTTCTTGTAGTGGTTGCTATCATATCTTCAGTTGGGCACTTCGTGTACCTCACATTGAGCAGCTATCCGTTAGCATCTGCTCTGCCGTTAACTTCCAACACTGTCAATAACGACCCAGGCCTTATCTGCATCGTCTTGAGACGTTTACCATGCTGCTTCCTCTAGCGCCAACCCCACAAAAAGCTTTTCCTGCCTGTTTCAACCGCTACTAGAATCTTCCATCACCCCGAGGTTCACCGGCAAGCTAACGTTAGCAACTCGCCAGCTAACATGGCGTTACGGAACAGCAGAAAAAAAATGCGTCGTTGTTCCGATCTATACATTAGTCACTATCCAAAAGATTAAATTACTTTACCCTTCACTGAAAAGATCACCACCAAGGTGAAGCAATCCAATCCAATATTTCAAATTTCAGGACCGAGCCATCCTATCGCTAGATAAGATCACTCGCACTCCCAGAAAGCCGTCCATCCTGCAAATGTCTTATCTACGCCGACTCCTTTTTGGGACCTGACATGCTGAATTGAATTGATTTTTTTTTTTTTTTAATTAGGTTCACTCTCTGGGTAAATGCTCTTAATTGCCTGAATTACTGCGCTGGCTCCTTCAGGTGGCTCGGCTTAAGCACAATATGCATTGCTGCTCCGCCACACAAAGCGGTCGCATCGAATCACATCCTTATCAGGGATGAGCAGATTCTCGTAATTAAAAGGCAAGGTACTGTAACTATTACGCTCGTATCGCAGTTTTGCAATTTAGCATTGCCCAACTGTCTAGTATGTGCTGTCTACGCATTGGTCTGTAAGATGTAGCCTCGAATGCAAGTAATATATTTTTATTTTCAGGGTTTAGGCATAGCCGGCTAGCTTACTGCACGCTGCAATGGTAGAGAAATCGGAGTAGTTATAACAACTAAGTAACTTATAATTGATCCCAGTAATGCCAACGAATGCCTTCTGAAGTTCTTATATAGTTGGGGGGCGGGCAAATTAGGCCAGACCCATCAGCGCGTGAAATGGCGGCATTTTAGCCACGCCCCTAAAATCATATTTGCGTTCATATGTACGGAATAGAAACGAATTAGAAACAAATATATGAATTCTGTTTTGTATTCACCATTGTTTACATTTACATTGTCACTGCTTGATGTAAATACCGTAATTTCCGTACTATAAGCCACGGCTTTTGTCGCACGCTTTCAACCCTGCGCCTTATACAATGATGCCGCTAATTTATGCAGTTTTTTCCAGCGGGCGCCAGGGGGAGCTCGAGCAGAAAAGGTAAAAGTGAGACAGGTGTGAATATATGTGTCGAGGAAGATTCAAATTTAATGTAACTTCGCGCTTTGTGCATGAATAAAATTAGCAGGAACCGACCCTCATCGTGGAAAATGCAAGAAAAAATGCGTATGACGCAGCTTTCGAGTTAAAAGCAATCAAGCTGGGCGATAAAGAAGGAAAACAGAGCTGCTCCACATAAACTTGGTATAAATGAATCGATGGTGAGACACTGGAAACGGTAGCGGGAAGAACTGGAGCAATGTAAAAAGACGAAAAAAGCAATAGTCAAAAAGTAATCAAAGCAGGTGGCCTGAACCATGTTGCTGCTGTGTTACTGCCGCGTCTCAGTGACTTTTACCGGTATGTTTTTTTTTAATCCAGCCCTGTTAGTGCTGTGTCACAGGCACTGTTTGGGAAAAAAAAGCTAAGGTATATTATTAAAACTTTAAAAACTCTTTCCGTGTACCGTCTTTCTTTGTAAATATCTCATGTCTGGACACGCGGATTATAGACCGGTGCGGCTTATGTCTCCACAAAATGGTTTTTCGTTTAAAAATTTACTGGGTGAGGCTTATAATCAGGTGCGTCTTATAGTCCAGAAATTACGGGAACTAAGTGTAAACATGCTTTTTTTTTCACATACACATAAAAATACACATAAAAATCAATTTCTACATAATATTGGGCATGAACCGGGATCGGTCACTCGGACCTACAATGTAAATCTAGGTTGATGAAAGACGATCATGAGAGGTCATTTTAAATAGTCTACCTTACTGCCTTAGTGTTTTTCAGTCATGTGTTGGGGGAGGTGGGGGGGGGGTGGGCGCCACAAAAATCAGCAGAGCGGTGAATGCAATAATGGCTCCCTAATTTAACGGCCATTTAATTCAGTCTGCAGGGCGAGTCTTTTGTGTCGGGCGGGAATGGTTTTCAAAAAGCCAATAGAACTCGCCGTTTAATTGCAAAATTAGTCGAATAGAGGGCACCTGTCACTTTTTCAAGCGACGCTCTCCGACTATTTTGATCGGAATGTTTTTTGTGATTGTTTTGTTGTCTTAACGACAAATAACAATGTTGCAAAATTCTCCTGTATGGAAGAAAGGCACCCGCAATTCCCATTCGTCGCGCCTCATTTTTCCACCCTGGGCTTCAGCCAGCATCAGAGCAGAGATTTTTTTTCTTGCCCCCCCCCCATCCTGAGCCCTATCTTTGCTTGTGAGAAGCAGAATAAAGATGACAGTTATCAGCGCTCAGGCAGGCAGTCATGTGACTTGTAATGACACAGCCCAAAGACGAGCCATTACAATCTCTGAAGGGAGCCTCAACACAAAAATCCATTTTGGCCGTGTCTGAGGTGGGGGGGGACGCGAGTCCGCCTGCGATAAGGCGACGCGTCGCCCCTGTTTGTAATTTCGCGAGTCGCACAATCCATTTGAAATGTAGTTTTGGAGATAACAAAGACAAAAGTGGAATTTTTTTTACACGTTAATTTTAGTAATTATCCTTTTTTATTCGTTATCGTACCATCGAGACATCGGGTCAGGGGGGTGGAATTTTGCAACGATGGCCGCTGGCGGCGAGGCACACGCCATGACAGAAAATGGCGGCTCAAAGCGCAACGGCTGGACGCGGGATTCCGTCGTCGTGTTTCTCCCGCACATATTTACACGTGTCAGTCCTTTGTTTGTGCCATTTCAATTAAACAGCCAACGTGAGCAAGAATCCGCGTCAACAAAAATATTGCGCTGCGATAATGTGATCAGCATGGGCGGCGAGCGTATATAGGTGGGGAAGGGGGTTGGGGTGGGGGTGTATACTGCGGCTCAAGCTGCTCCCTTCGCAATCCTGTTCCACTTGGTTAGTCTCAATTTCACAGATGATGTTCTTCGCCGACACCGAGGCTGGAAGTCAAACGCGAAAGCGCAGACGAGGCGCGGAGAAAAATTCAACTTCATCACTGCTGCTTGGCTCAGAAGTCCTCGGCAAATGTCACCTTTCGATCGGGGCGGGGCGTGGCGGGGAATGCGGACCTCCGCAGCGAGCCGCAACCAATGAGACAGCGGGACACGTACGCGCGACTAACGGTGACGTAATTAAGCTTTTGGGGAAAATCAGAAACAGAGCCTGAAGTCTTTCTTAAAGAAAAAAATAATAATAAAAGCTTACTAAACACTCCTAATAGATGCCTGGTACTCTACAGTTTATATTTACACGTTATTTAAATATGTTTCCTTTTCTATTTATGGGAAATCTATTTTCCATTGTACATTTAAAAACTTCCCAGAAAGACTGACTGAATAACACATTAATTACTGTATTTTCCGCACTATAAGGCGCGCCTTCAATGAATGGTCGATTTAAAAAAAAAAAAATCATATATAAGGCGCACCGCATTATAAGGCGCATAGAATAGACGCTACAGTAAAGACTGTGGTTACATTATGCATCCATTAGATGGAGCTGCGCTAAAGGCTCCGTATTGATCCATATATAAGGCGCACCAGATTATAAGGCGCACTGTCGGTTTTTGAGAAAACTAAAGACTTTTAAGTGCGTCTTATAGTGCTACTTTTTATGAGATTTATGTTTTTTGGTGTGTCATCATTTTTTTTAGTTGTAAAGTATGTGTTCTGGCTCCAAAAAGGATGGAATTCTGCGGCATGTTTACACACAACCACCAGTGGTAGCACTAGCTTGCAAGCCTACTTAACATTTTGTTTCATAACGATCGCGTTTCAACACAATCTCCAACACACGCACCCAAAATTAGCAATTAGCAGTGTGACGTTTCTGCAAACTCATTTTGACACAAACGGGCTGGCAAAACAGCCCTGCAGCAGGACTCCCAGATATATTTATGATTTCCGAGGAAAGTTATTAAATCCACAGCGAGGGATTCATTTCTGAATAAACTCTCCGCGCTGAGGTAAAGCTAAAATTGTCACGGTAAAAAAAAACGAAAAAAAACCCAAGATATTCTGCGCTTTGAGAACAAATAAGTGTACAGTATGTGTCATGTTCAAGTGGTGGAGAGTGAGGCCCTTATGGGCGCACACCTACGCCCCAAAAGACGAGCGGCAGGCAGGTGAAGCAGCTGGTGAAAATGACAACATCGCTCCGAGGAGTGGGCAGCGGGAGGCGCGGGATTTGACGAATCAAGGACCTTTTGTTCACGGGCGGGGGGCGCGGGGGGTGGGGGACTGCTCGGCACAGCCGGGCGTCGTTTGGAGCCATTTAGCCAACGCGGAGGAGGACGGGAGACGGGAAGGTCATTTAAGATGATGTGGCCGGAGTGGGGCGTTTAAGTGGACCTTCTTCGCTTGATTGGAGTGCGAGCTCATCGGCGCATCTTGTGCTATTTACACTACATGGAGGGGGAAAAATGCGATTGAGCAAATGTTTATCATTTAATATTTTTAGTATTTGTGGGATAAATGTTAGGGGCCTTTCAAAATGATCTGGCAGTGGCCCACGAGCCATAAGTTCCTCACCGCTGACCTGCCAAACGCTTTGATTGAACAATTCATTATTTTCTATGTAAAATAGTTATTTGGTTTGAACATCTCAGAAGATTAAAAAAAAAACGCAAATGTTTTCATTGTTTACCCCTCAAATTTATGCAAATGTCATATTTTGTAGAAAACAAGTCTGCTTTTCATGAAGGATGGCAGAAATTGGATTTGGATATTTACAAGTTAAACAATGTATGTAAAGCATTAATCGATCATTTCAATAGTTGATTTGGTCATTTATGAGTTGTGAATTAATTGATCAAATTGCTGCATCGCTCATGAATTACACGGAAATCCTGCGAAAGATTGTTTTTGGGAGTCATTTTATGAAATTTAATGGCAAAAAGGGAACAAAAACACCAGCTAAATACTGTTAGAAAGCAGATTTACACGCAAGAAGGGTGGAAAAATAGCCACAAAATGGATACACTCCTTCAACAAAGTCATATTTAGGGCCCTTCGTCTGTGTAAAAGGCCAACAAAACCTGCAACACCAGTTGTTGGGGTTTTTCTTGTGCGTGTGTGGAAAAAAAAACCCCCCACAAAACAGACATATCACTAAATTAATATTTTACACTTCGTAGTAATTCAGATCTGCCAAAATATTAGCAGTACATCTCCATGTAATACAATGCAGGTCGTCAGACAACGCGACGGATAAATAAAATAAATAATATCATATTGTTACACGGAAAAATTTCTACTAATTGTAAACATTAGCCAAACAAATTAGCATCGTTTAAAAAAAAACACGAATAGTTTTAAAGGTAATCTTCATCAGACAGCGCTTCTGAAAATATAAATCACATTTTAAATACATTTAAAGTCGTTCTGCATTAAGTCATCCAAAAATAAAAAAAAATTAAAAAGATGATAGTAATGATTACTTTGTGTCAGTCCCATTAATCTGTTTTCCGTGACATTTTGCGATAGTTTTGAGAACCCGCATTCCAGTTCAAAATAACTAAGAAGACCCTGTACTTAAAGATATTGTTTAAAATAATAACAATAACACGCAGAGTAAGAAAGTATAAATGTGGGTAAAAGTGTGTCGTACCTGGGAGAGGTGGCCCCCCGGCTTCCCCGCTGCTGATGTCCATTTCCTGGCTCTCGACCTGACTGAGCCCGCACTCGGCTGCCTCCGCCTCCCTCTCCCTCTCTCTCTTTCTCGCTCTCTCTGGCCACATCCAACATGGCGGCGACGTCGACGTACGATAAAGCGCACAAGGCCTAAATCCTTAGGGTATCCCCGTTCTCATAATAGATTCTACCTTGCGCAAATTGGTCTGCTGCCATACGTCAGGATGTCCGCCATATTGGATGTCCCATATAGGTCAATGGCGTGAACAGATCTTTTCCAAACACAGTCGTGGGAAATAGATTGGATCTACAAATAACGTTTACCATTTTTAAAAGATAATTACAGCTTTATTACACATTCTAAACTATTTCCAAACTTTTTCAAAACTCTTATAGCAGAACATATAGATTAAGAGGCTATATTAAGTAGATAAATAGTTTTACAGAGATGATGACAGATTACAGCGATGATTACAATGTGAAAAGATTATCTAAAGCTATACAGCGGTGCCACATACACCATCTGGAGAAATTCAAAGTACATTTTTCTTCAAGAAAATGACAAACCGCCCAAAATGTAAACAAAATCCATCCTAATCACCATAAATGCTCTTTATTAAATATATTAATGTATGCGGATTTCTACAGATGTGTTTTTGCTCTGACTGACCAATGAGTGCATGGAAAAATGCTGACATCACCGAGGGTTAGCGCGCTGGGGCCGTGAGGACGAATTTGAAATCTGACAGTTTCTTTGCTAATACGGCAGTTTATTGTTTAATTTACAAATCAACAGTGCTGATTCTGAAGGCCGTGGGCACAGTACCGCATGGGGGCGTGGGGGGGGGGGGGGTTCAACAGTGGAAACATACTTGGGCGTTTGAACTATATGTCCTTCGCATTGAATCTGGCACGTGACTCCAGCCTATTGCCGCTTACCCTAAAAATAAAGGCCAACATGTGTTTGTACAGTCATACACAAACAGACGAGGGTCTCTGTTTGCATACGAAACATGACATATGAATAATGTTTTAAACCGCCCTCCCGTTGAGGCGCAGCAAAGTGCCTTTGGTGCATTTCCAGGGAAGACCGATCGGCACGCTCTTAGCGGCACTCGGCGCCGACATTAGCATAAGTGTTCTTATTAAAGTAGATTTTTTTTTTTGTACTTCACGTTTCACACAAAAGTGGCATGCCCGTGACACACTTCAATTAAGCCCGTCTCTATAGCAACGCTGCTCCGACAGACACCGTGCCTGGTGTACGCAAAAAATATAATCTAAAAATTAATAAATATACACTTTACTTCATTTGATTGCCTTCATTCCTCATCTATATAAAAACAAACAAACACACAAATATAAAAAAAAAATTCAATTGTAGTGGGAGCTAAGCTTTAAGTTGAAATTTCTGGGTGACCCTAAAATGGACTTTAAAGGTCAAGTGTCATCCTTATAAACATTCTAAAATAGATCATGTAATGAAAAATACATATAACATTATTCACTTCAATGTCTATACGAAAAAGTAAATATGAGTGGAGATCGCGTCATCCGTGTGCAAAGTTGCGGAAATCTCATTCGACATCCAAGTGGTCGCCATATTGGGTGCATCTACTGCCTGTGATGTCACACTGGGACATTCGCCATTGAAAACACGCAGCGCCACCTACTATGGGAGACGAACGCGCCCCTTCTGACACGGAAGCTCTTTTTGAAGAAGAGAACGTCTCACAAACGAGTGAAGTGACCGGGGCAATATTGCCCTATCGTTTCAAGACATATTTAGATGATATGCGGATCATCTAAATATATATGGTGACCACTTACCATATTGGCTGCATCTTCTGCCCGTGACGTCACACTGGGACATTCGCCATTGAAAACACGCTGCGCCACCTTACATTGACACATTTAGCACCCCTGACTTAGGTGCGTGGATCTTTTGTTACATTCTGAGAGGTTTAGGTCCCCTCACTCCCCCAAATATTATTAATTTTTTAGCAGCTGTTATACACACCTACGTGCCATTTGGAACCCACGAAGCTCTCGTCTTTTTCACCCGTGCAATCCATTTTTCACGACAGCCGGGTTTTTTTTGAAAAGTACGAAGAGCGAATCCATCTTCCCGAGCGTTCGAACAATATCCAGCAATGCAACGAGCCGGCATTTTGGCTAACGTGAAGGAACAACGAGAGACCTTCCAGCAGGTAAAACTAGTAGAAACGTACAAGACCGCGAGAGTGCGCTACTGCTGTGAATGTCACTTCCTGCTTCTTCTCGAAAACAAATCCCTCGAGAGGATTTTCATGGCGGGAGTTACAAAAAGCCATCAAAATCATGTTGTGTGGTGAAAAAACGGATGGGTCCATTCCGGCTACTGTTTTTTTTTTTTTTTTTTTTAATAACATACTAAAAATCATGCATTTCATGACAGTGGAACTTCAGCCTCTACTGGTGAACTTTGACCTTCTCTCAACATTTGACCGCACGTGTCCAAGTGTTCAGTACTTATTGCGCAACTTGCTCTTCTCTTCGAGGAGATGAATGGCAAAATTCATCACAGGCTTCTGTACCTTTCTGTGACTCTTCCAGTCTCTCTGTTGCAACTTTAATCGAATATCACTCGTCGAAAAAAAAAAAAAAAGCTTTTCAAAAGAATATTATTATAACACGCTATTGTACAAATAAAGTCGTTATTCCGGTACTTTCCGCAAGTAATGGAGTAAATAGATGCTAGTGGCAAAATGACCACGCGATCGTTTGAGTTTTCAGTTTTAACATCGCAGTCGTCCCCTTTTTACACTCGGGCAGGCCTTTTGGTAGCAGCACGGCGCGATGTTTCATTATAGATAAGAGACAATTATGCTCGCGCGTCGTGATGGGATTGTTATCTGCACACACCTCAGAGCGAGGCGCACGCTGTGCAAACAAACTGCTGCTCGCATCCTCACGCCCTTGCTCCTCCACCCCCCCCCCCAAAAGATAAACAGAATGCATTAGGAAAGAAGCATTTCTGTAGGTTTTTCTTTTTTTTTTGTATTCAATACTTTTTTTTTAATCCATTAACTGCAAAAGGGGGTTAATCTGAAAAAGATTTGTCGTTATGACAACCATTACGGGCCACTTTTCATCTTTCATTTGTGGAGCAAATTGGACACAATCATCGGCGGCGGCAGTAAGTAAACGGGGTGAAAGGGGCGCAGGTTAGGGTGGGAGTCGGGGGGTTGGGGATGTTCCTTCCCGGGTCTTCCGCCGCCACCGTTCACGCAGGCCGAGCATGAAATGAGTACCTCTCCGTGACACGTCTTGATTGACGGCGCCACAAATGAGAAATTATTTACTGTGAACAGAGCGGGCCTCCTGCTCTTTGGCGGAGATGCTGCATATCTCGGAGGCGAGTGTGTGAGTGGAAGGTCTGATGCTGATGATGATGACGGTTGGTACATCATCCATCCACCACTGCAGCAGCAGAGGGGACGGGGGGGCACACAGTCGTTGTGATTCCCATGGAGACATGACTTGATTTTGTTGACGGACGCATTATACAACGGACGTTTGAAGCATTTGCAGGAATATTACGAAACTAGTACACGTAATGTATTGCGACAAGCAATTTCTGGTAGACAGTCATTCATTCTGCAGCAATTAAAGATATAAAAATGTACACTGTGATATACATAGATCTTCTCGAGTTCACGCTTAAGTGTTAAAATATAATAATACTATATTTGCGCTGCAGTATTATTATCATAATGTGAAGGTAATTTAAAGAAGGGGTCGAAAAAGAAGGGAGAAGGAGACAAACGATTACAAATCTAGAATTAAACTACAAAATAATGTTAAAATATATACAAATTTAAGTATTAGAACCTCATTGCTTAAATTAAACACATACATAAAAAAATTATATCAAAGTTTTATACGTCCAAGCAACATTTTCAACCTGAGCAATAGGCACATTTTAAATTAGATTTTAAGTAAATCTACAAATTAAAAAAATTATCATTTTATTTTTGAAAATAAAATAAAACATGCTCAAAAACATTCATTGAAAGTTTCACCTGATTTTAACATTCAGTTAAAATTAAAAGTAACATTTTGAAAATACAAATATTAGCTTCAAATTTCAATTTATGTAAACAGAAATTAAGCAAGCAAAATATTGATTAGAATAAGCGCTCAATTTTGGCATAATTTTTAAAAACAGTACAGTATACAGTATTTACAGTACACGCTTTTTTTCTCTCGTTAGGCTGCAGTACACAACATCCAGCATTTTAGTGAGCTGCCGCCATCTAGCGGTCAAATATGATTTCTACTACCTGTGACGTGATTCTTTTTATTCAGATGCCCGTCCTTAGGATCCTTTTAGGGGTTTTGTTAAAATAATAATAATGATGATAAATCAGCATATTCTTCCTGTGTAAAACGTTTAATACACTTTATCTAAAAGTCTACACACCCATGTACAAATGCTTCTTTTGTGTAATAGCCCAAATTCCAGTTCAATTGCAGAGGCTACACTGTACATGACATTAATGGTGGAAAAACATTTTTCAATTATATATCGTCATCTCGTGTTTTTTTAAATCGTTCAAAACGTGGTATTTGAACAGGTCTGTGTAAACTTTTTCTTTTCACAGGAAAAAATGCTGAGCGACATCCACTGGTGACATTGCTGAATAAACACGACAAGCCATGATAAATTGTCTTGCATGAGCTTTATTATATTTCGTGTACACCTTATTACCACCACTCTAATCCAAATCACTGATGATGATGACGACAACCATCATTAAGACGAACATTCCTGGGAGAAAAAAAAAAAAAAATCCTATTTTCTGATGATTGCTGAAAAGGAAGTCAATGGAAGCTACAACACACAGTATGCATACAGTATATAATATATATAGTATTCGTGTGTGTATATAAATATATATACTGTGTTTTTATATACACATAAACATACATAATATACACACAACATACCCACGAGAAAATGGGAAGAGACCAAAAAACGAAAAATAAAAATCAACCACCCCCTAAAAAAAAAAAATAATAATTGAAGACAGTTTGAAAAGAGGAAGTGATGAAAATGAGGAGGGAGGGAGGGAGGTAGATAGATGGAAGGAGAACAGTCGGAAGGGATCATCCCACTTCGCTTGTGATTTTTGGTTTTAAAAAAAAAAAAAAAAAAAAGCATCCAGATAATTTCATCTTCAATTTCAGAGGAGATGAACAGGAAGAAGAGAAGTAGGCAGGAGGAGGAGGAGGGGGGAGGCGAAGGTGCTCTGCCTGTCCTCCAGTGTTTCTTTTCATTAAGTGTTGTGCCCGCGAAGGTTCTAGTTCCCGCCGCCGCTACAGCACCGGCTGCTGCGGCTGTGAGAGGCGGTGTCGTGCAGGTTGACCCCCGCGCCGCTCCGTCCCGCTTGGCCGGCGCCCGCCTGAGGGTCATTCTTTGGTAGCTTGTTGGCTGACGGGACAAAAACCGGACGCACGTTTACAAAAAAGTACTTCTACTACCCTCTTGCCGTATTTTTTTGTGATATTTGTATGCGTGGTGTTCAATTAGAAGGTCCGAAGTTTGAAGTCAACATTGCGACATAAATACAACACTTACCAATAGCCATAAAAATATCATTGACATTGAGGGCGGTCTTGGCTGAAGTCTCCATGAAGAGGAGTCCGTTTTCGTCCGCGTATTCTTGCGCCTCCTGAGCAGAAGATGCGGATCGCGTCTGTTGAAGCCAAACGACGGTACGCACGTACGGTACTTCCGCCTCATACCTGATGTTCCACCGCTCGCTTGTCTGCGATGTCCACCTTGTTGCCGGCCAGCGCGATCACGATGTTGGGGTTGGCTTGCCTCTGCAGCTCCTTGACCCAGTTCTTTGCGCGCACGAACGTGTCCTGAAGATCGACAACTTCACTTGCATTGCTGTCGTTCGTTGTACGCGGCGGTGCTTTCGCTTCCGCGTGGTCCGGCTTGCAAGTTTGTCACGATATGAAAAGTTCCATCTCGTGTCACGTTTTTTGCCATAAAATCAATATTTACATCGAAAGGAAAATTCCCGGTCTACGGAGCGCACCTGATCATAAGCTAGCGCGGCACTAGTATCAACACGGGGTTAGCTTTAGCGTGGGGCTAGCGCTAAACTCTCTCTGTGTACCAAGGCTTATAACCAGGTGTGCTAACGCTAGCCCCACACTAATGCTAGCGCCGCGCTAGCATTAAACTCTGTCTACCGAGGATTATAACCAGGTGCGCTAACACTAGCGCCGCATCACCGCATAAACCGCAGGGTTGAAAACGTGTGAAAAAAAGTCGCGGCTTGTAGGCTGGAAATTACGGTGTATCGATATTGTCTGATATAGAAAAGAGACATCTTGTTTAATGTTTATTGCATCACTCACACGTCTGAAAAAAAGTTTGGGAAGATGATCAAAACAAAAAACTTGCTCTTGTGGATTTAAGAGGCTTTTTAAAATTAATTTTCTAAGGCCTGTGATATCACGTGACTGCATACCATTTTAAACAATCACAACTTAATATATTAGCAATTTTTTGGGAATATTAAATTAGCAATTGAACATATTTTGGGGGTGGGGCCTTATGTGTCAATGTAAAAATACAAGCACAGTAACAATATAGGTCTTGCCGAATAAAGATGTCATGTAACATGTTTGAGAATTCATACAAGATGGCGTTTTTTTTTTTTTTTTATTTCCTAAAAAGTAGCTGATTTGGGGGTTCACTGATTCTCCCTGACAACAACAATTATCATAATTGTTGGTGATTATGTAGGGTTGATTCATAAGTGTTGCTCCAAATGATATTTATAGAAAGAGTGAGCAAACAGGATAGACGCCGAGGACGCGACTTACCGTGTTGGTGATGTCGTAGACCACGATGGCGGCCTGAGCGCCTCGGTAGTACATGGGCGCCAGGCTGTGGTAGCGCTCCTGGCCCGCGGTGTCCCAGATCTCGAACTTGACAGTGACGTCGTCCAGGCTGACCGTTTGAGTCAGGAAAGCCGCTAGGGAGGACAGAGTGCACTTATTTGATTCATTTTAGATATGTATGACCCAAAACGTTTTGAGGCATTGGACAGTGGTGATATAAATGTTTGTGTTTAGAACAAAAATAACATTTTTAGTTACGCAGATAGCAATAGATAGATCATTCATAACACACTGAAACCTAGACTTGTGAGTTCCCGAACAGATCACTGTCATGAAATGCATAATTTTTAGTATGTTATTAATGAAAAAAAGGCAACCGGAATGGAACCATCCATTTTTTCACCACAAAACATGATTTTGACGTACATGGCTTTTTGTAACTCCCGCCATGAAAATCCTCTCGAGCGATTTGTTTTCGACAACAAGCAGGAAGTGATGACGTACAGTGCAGTAGCGCACTCAAGCCGTCTCGTGTGTTTATACTAGTTTTACCTGCTGGAAGGTAGCTCGGGCGGGGAGGTGGTTTGGACGCATGCGGTTTGCCCGTGATCCGCATATCATCTAAATATGGCTCGAAACGATAGGGTAATATTGCCCCGGTCATTTCAATCGATTGTGAGATGTTCTCTTCTTCGAAAAGAGCTTCCGTGTCAGAAAGGACGTGTTCGTCTCCCATAGTAGGTGCCACAGCGTGTTTTCAATGGCGACCGTCCCAGTGTGACGTCACGGACAGAAGATGCAGCCAATATGGCGACCACTCGGATGTCGAATGAGACTTCCGCAACTTTGCGCATGGATGACGCGCTCTCCACTCAGATTTATTTTTTCGTATAGACATTGAAGTGAATAATGTTACGTGTATTTTCATTACAATATCTATATTAGAATGTTTATAGGCGAAACACTTGAACTTTAACGTGCTTCATTGAGACAAATGTAGTGCCTTGCCACCAGCTCACGGCCCCTTGGTACCAAGAAACGATCTTGAACTATTTTAGCACAATCCCGACAACCCGATTTCATGCAAGTACAACCCTTGACCTATGTACGAATGCCTTTACATACAAGTTTTTCAAGTTATGAGTAACTTGTTGTGAAACACTTTTTGCGAAAAAATAAAAACCGCACCCGCGATCAAAACTATCGCATACTGACTGAAGCGCTTACCTCCAATGGTGCTCTCTTGGAATTCGTGGAATTGGCCTTTGACAAAGCGCAGCACCAGGCTGGACTTGCCCACCGCCGACTCCCCCAGCAGCACCAGCTTGAACTGGAAGCTCTTGTTGGGCGCCGCCGTCGCGCCGTTGGGCCTGCTCGCACCGCCGCCGCCGCGTCCCGCCATTGACACAGATGGAAGAGGCTGTTTACGGATGGGGCGGCCCCGAGCCGGAAAAAAACCGGACTGGCGACTCAGGCACTGGTGGTGAGCGGAGTGGACGATCGGACTCCAGAAGGTGCTGCACGTTTGACACAGTGGAAAATTCAGATAATGAATTTATATTCAGACTAATTTGGGTATTCAAGCCATATGGATTAATTTGTTTTTGTTACCAGGTTGTAATCCCCACATATTGAAAGATCTTAAATCATATTACCCAATAGAAATTCATGGAATTGCTATAATCCCTTACAGCCCCCCCAAAACACCCATTTTTCCTCAAACGTTTATAATGTACTGGATTAGTAATGCATAATTGTACCAGTTAAAAGTTTTCATATTACATATATTACTACATTTTTAAAAACTCAATGTGAAAATGTAAGCATTTAAAAAGTGCTCATTATAAAACAATTTAACACATACCAAAAATGGTGTGGAACATAAAGAGTTGAAATTTCTTCCTCAAGGGCCAACAGTCTCACAACAATACAAAAATCATAAAATAAATAATCCAGTCATGACTAAGAACAACAAATTCAGACATGTCTCTCTCTCTTTGGTTTCAGTGTCATGTGACAAATGGAGCGTAAATTGATTGGCTGGATTTGACTGATGTGACGAGTAAGGTCGATTGCTTCTGTCTGCGAGCATAACTTGATTGGCTGGATTTGATGAGTTCAAAACTCAGATCAATTGCTTCAGCCTCGTTAACTTATTTACTCCTTATTGTGTTTTGAATTTTGGACTTTCAATTTGAATTTAAACATTTTTTAACGTTGATTTTGCCGGAATTCTTTCAGTATAGTTTTACACACATTGTTAGGAAAAATCTGAATTTATTTGATTTTGAATTGTTTTACACAATTATTTTCAAAATGTTTGTGCATGTCAAAGCTTGCTGCTTTGAAGTTGAATATTTTAATTGATGCTAAACAAAATCCAGTGGGAGATATTTAAACTCGAAAGCTGTCAGATTCCCCCACCTTCCTATTAAATACTCTGTCATGATTAGGATTGTTGTCTGCGCCATAGTGCAATCATTTGTTTTCTCAATCTTTATCGCCACGTATTCATAATTGTGGTCGAAAAAGGGTAATCCTGTGACGAATAAATACAAAAGTGAGCAAATAGAGGAATTTCCCTTGCAAAACTTGTCTGGTATTTGCCTTGTGTTCAATCCAGGAGGTGTCTCAACAACAGTCAGTTCGCCGCGAGGCTAAATCCTGTTAGCAGCCTAACTACGTGTCATCTGACACGAAACGTTCACGCGAAACTAAACAATCATCACGCCAAAGTTCTTACCAATAACAAATGCTGCGTCAAAAGTAAGCAGCGACCATGGTAGTCCTCCGCAATAACAGCTTTTAATCCTTTACTTGTGGCCAAGTGTTGACAAGTCCAACAATAATGTTGCACTTCCGCCTTGAATAACTTCTTCTTCTGCGTCATCTTTTTTTGGACAGGGTATGCGCTGATTGGACGCTACTGCCCCTAACTGGTGAGTCTGGTCATTGCAAATGTCAAATATTACACTTTCAGCCGGTGGGCCTGATTTAATGCTTTTAATGATTATATTATGATATGTTATATTAACTATTACATTATTAAAATGTTTATATTTTAAAAAATATATGTCAAAATGCTATGAATTAATTAATATAATAGAAGCAAAATTGAATTTAATTATATAACATATATTTAAATGTTAACCACTCCGACGGGTCAACTCTGCTGCCAAATAAATAAACACATTTGTATTATGTATTGCCATAATCATCTTAACGGTTATAAAACATGAGATCGGATGGAAATCCACAAAGGGAAAATAGAATCTGTTCTAAGCCAATTAAAGTATATTTATGCTATTGTAAACAACGTAAAATGTCTAAATATAGGTCAATCAAAACTATTTTTTGATAGCACCATTAATATTATAGCTACTAAAAAGGTTTGTGCATAGCCTTCTATCTGTAAGCCTCTTATTTTTATGTCCACTAGGTGGCAATAAAGGAAAGTAATATCCTTTTATATATATATATATATATATATATATATATATATATATATATATATATGAATCCATTTTCAAAATGAATTTATTGTCATTTATATACCGTACATATAAATTACATACTCCAGTTGGTACAGTATATTACGACAGCATAAATTACAGTATTTTATTATCATGAGAGTGAGTCCAAATGGTTTGCATATTTTTGTATTTCAACTGCTTTCGGAGCTTAAAAAAAGGCATTTTAAAAAAAATCATAATACAGCGATTAACATGAAATCTAACCAATATTTGCGTAGCTGGTGTTAAACATCGCTTGCTAAAATGACATTCAAATTAGACAATGCTTTGACCTCATCAGAGAGATCAGGCCAGTAGAGAGTTTAGGGATACAATACAGTAAATCCCTTAGCAATTTCCAACATGAAAATGAACAAAAATAATATACATGCATATACTGTACTAAGGGTGTATTTTACTGTACTTAGACTTTGGTATTACTGAAGTTAGAATTATGATAAAGGTCACACACAAAAACCCACACAAGTGTAATATACAGTCCAGAATTGCAACATTTATTCTCAAAAACTGATTTACAGTAATGGGGATGCAACCATCGTTTGAGAATTTCCAAAGTATTGGACGTCAGGCAGCTAGCATTAGCTTTAGCTTTAGCGATGATGGATCAAGTGAGGAATGCTGGCAATAAATTAAAAACTATAATTGGGTAAAACCTCATTTATAGCGTGTTATAAGCAAATTCCTTTTCTTTTTCTTTTTTAATCAGCGGGGAATTTTTTTGTACCGATTCACACGCAACATATGTGTTATATTAAGTGGTTGGTGTACAGTAGTTTTATAGATTGGAGCGAGTTATTGTTTTTACTATTGTGCTGCCTATTTCCTCGCAAAGTCCTCTATTATGCTCTAATTGGGAGGACATTTTGAACGCTCGTTACAGCGAAGAGAGACCTTTGACCTCTTCTCGCGTCTTGTTGGTTTCGGAGGCCCGAGGTGCCGCGGAGTTGAGTTGTTTTGCGTGAAAGAGTCACCTTCAAGTCCAGCCACCAGCCAGGCTTTTTGGTGGGAAGGTGCTCGGAATTACAATCAGTTGCCACCTCTTCGAGAGCGCCTCGCCGCCTTTCCCGTTTGTTCCACGCAACTCTCGCTCGTGTAATTAATTTGCGACGTAGCGGGGGAGAGGGGGGACGCCGCCGCGCGTCGACTTCTAACTCCGACGCCGCGACATGTTCGGCATCTGACATCTGTTTTTTTTTTTCCCCTCTCGCTCTTTTTGAACTGCAGTCCGAGTGCACGGAACACGTGGCCGGAGTGGACGCTGGGATTACAAAAGCAGGTGTTGAAAGGGGGGAGGGGGGAGGGGGGGGGACGCGTGGGTGGCCAGTGTGACACGGTTACTGCAGCAACCTGCAGCGTGTGCGTGTATGCGCGTGTGATGAATAAGTAAAAAGATAGTTTTGTCCGTTTCTGTTCAGTGAGGGCACGCAAAAGAAAGAAAAAAAAAACAAAAAACAAAAACATTGAGCGGCGCCCGAGTTGCACAGGGTTGCCATGGCGATGGGGGAGCGACTGCCGTGATTAACACGCGTGGGCCTCTGACCTCCCCCTGTCATCGCCGACGCCCCGCTTGCAACGACTGAGTTCCAATTATGCGCAAGTACCGTAATTTCTCGAAAATAATGCACACATTTTTCCAGAAATATTTTCAAAAAGTTAATAGAACGCATTATATTTAGGTACGGATGAAAAAATGAAAAATATCATATTTTGTAGTCGTATACAGGTACATAGCGTGGTAAAAAACATACATTTGGATATTATTGATATGATATGTCTTATGTTACACATTTATATATATTACGGTAATGTGCGCCCCCCCAACCTGAACTGTCAGAGCTCCTCCGGGGGAGCTAGCATTTTACGATTGTTAGCGTAGCATGCTTGTTGCTAATGCGTCAAAGATTAGAAACGACTGCCCATAAGTTTGTTTAAACTAAGACGAAAAAAATGTCGACTACGACGGCTAGTTCTGCAGCTCCTTTTAAAAGAAATGTGTGATCACCCGTTCCGATGATGCCGGCAACCCAGAAGTTGCGCCGCAGTCCGAAACGACGACAGCTCGCCTCAATCGCTTCAGGTGGGTATCAAAACAACGGGAGAGCGCACACAATTGAAATGCTCGCTTTTTTAAAAAAATGTGCCCATCCCGCTAGTTACTACGTAGTTTGAGCTCACGTTGTTTTGCTAGCCACCTGACGCCATCGTGAAAGATGCTACGGATTGGAGCCGAAGGGAGGGGGAGAGATAACCCTGCGCAACCCGAACTTTTGGGATCCAAAAAAATATTTCAAGTCATCAGTGATGAGTTCTGCAGCGACGCACCAAATAAAGCGACTATGGATCTTTTTCAGATTGGAGGCTTCTTTTGAAGTCTGGGCCAAGGATTTGTCATGAAGTGGATAAACCGCACTGTGCAAAAACGCTTTCGTCAAACAGTGCGAAATATTTATTTAAGACTGTAATATGTGTTATCAACAGTATGAATAAAATGTTATGCAATCATTGAGCATTTATTTTTGTTGGTTGAGGGATTCTGTTCTGACAATTACAGGGACCAGGACAAGCGTGTCCTGTGGCCAAGTCCCGAGATTTTATTACGGCTACATTATCATGTGCGCAATGATTATTATTAAAAGCAATACAAGTACAAACCTAACAAAATATAAATACAGATCATACCTAATATTCTGCGCATATGGGTAGCGGGAAATTGGTGGTGCGCATTGTACATTGGTAGGACGGTTTTCCTGATTTTTTTGGGGGTCTACTTTGGGGGTGCGCATTATACATCAGGGCGCATTATACTCAAGAAATCACGGTACTAGTTCTTCAAATAAATAAAAGTTTTCCTCCATCCTCAGCCGCGAGTGACAAAGTTGCCACTTTCAAGGTTGTAACGCACCTTCGTCGACGGATTTCGCCGCGAGAGACAAAGTATGTTGGCCCGGCGTGAACATCAGAATTCATTAGCGACGCTGGCCGCCGTCCAGTCCAACACACCCAAGCCGGCTTTTGATGTATTTTGTGTTTTAAGGTTATTAGAGATGATTAAAACACTCTCTTTGAAGAGCAAAGCTGTCATTATATTTCTCCCCCTTGTTTTTGTGTTCGACTCCCAATCATCTCACGCAGCGCCACTGGAAAGCCAAGGCGGCCTTGCAATTTGCAGAAAGACTTAAGACTCAATTTTTTGTTTTTTTTTTGCCATTAAGTGGCGACAGCAAAAGGGGGTTATTTGCCTCTAAATTCCATTAAAATGAATCGAAACAGGCCTTATTAAGAGTTTACGGCGGGCGGCGGGCCGAAGCCATCCCTCTTCCACCTTGGCGGTTCTTCCCAGACGTCAGCTGAGCGCGGAGGCGGCTCGTTTACCATTCCGTGTGCGAGCGGCACATAAAAACACGTTCGTCAGGGCTGCCGACTACGGCGGGTTCATTTACTGCTGCTGTCCACCGCTGACGTCAGAAGATGAATATGTGACGATTAGGGCCAGATGTCCGATTAATCGTCGGATTAATTTTTAAAATATGTACGGTGAATTAAATCATTTCTTTTTAGGATCCTTAATGGTTGAAAGTAAAGATGGGAATATAATCAGAACATCTGGCTGTTTTACTGTACTTTAGTATTTGTTTGACTAAAGGACAGAGATAACTTTTTGAGCAGTGAGACATTACAAGAAACAGTCATTCATCCATTTTCTTTGCCGCTTATCCTCACAAGGGTTGCGGAAGTGCTGGAGCCTATTCCGACTGTAAACGGGCAGGAGGCGGGGTACACCCACAACTGGTTGCCAGCTAATCGCATGGACACAAAGACAAATAGCCACACTCATAATCACACCTAGGCGCAATTTAAAGGGAAGAATTAATGTTGGGGGTGGCACGGTGGATGAGCTGGAAAGTGTTGGCCTCACAGTTCGGAGGTCCCAGGTTCGATCTTGGAGCCACCGGTGAGGGGTTTGCATGTTTCCCCCGTGCATGCGTGGGTTTTCCCCGGGCACTCCGGTTTCCTCCCACGTGCCAAAAGACATGCAACATTAATTGGACACTCTAAAATTGCCCCTAGGTGTGATCGTGAGTGCGGCTATTCATCTCTATGTACCCTGTGACTGGCTGGCAACCAGTTCGGGATATACCCCGCCTCCTGCACTTTGACAGCTGGGATAGGCTCCAGCACTCCCTGTGATACTTGTGAGGATAAGCAGCAAAGAAAATGGATGGATGGATGATTAATCATTAGCGTACTAGGGACACTTTGGCTTTTACTCTGAGGTACTGCGGTGCAGTCCCTTACGAGTTTTTCTGTGACCAAATGTATCGAAACTCTATTAATCCATTCCATTCCAAAATGTACAAAATAATAATCTTGTAATATTGTATCAAAACCTAATTGGGAAAAGAATATTGAGAAATTATTGGCCGTGCGCCTGTAAGGGGCGTGGCCTAGCGAGTGACATCAGAAGCTGCAATCGAGTTGGCGGGTTATTTCAGCGTGAGTTGTGGCCTACAGCAGGTCTTTGTTAACTGACTTTGTATGTGTGTGGGCATTACGGTATTCCTTTGTCCATTGTTTGTTTTGTTTTTTCTTCACTAGACTCGAGCGGCAGCGTATCTGAAGCTCGTTAGAATCGCAGATTTTGGCTCACAACAAAAGGGAAAACATCGACCACTCGCTGCTTGTAACTTTAAAAACTCATAACTCCAGGTACCACCGCCAGGTATTTACATCTGGATTGAATACTCTACTTGGAAGGTAGATCCATAGCGAGAAGTACTGAAAAATAATGGCACAATAACACAGATTGTCTATGCTCCGCTCTGCGTTTATGCTAGTACTGGTGTGACCAACGTAAAAACCAAAGAGCAAAGATGGAAAATTAATCAGTCATGGCGAAAACAATAGCCAAAAGACAGAAAACTTTTTGCAATGTCCTGCAGAAGAACCAAACCACTGGTGTACCGAGTCACTGACATCAAAACCTCATGTTTTTGTTTGATTTTTCAAATTTCAGTCTCCATATTAAACAGATAACAGCACGAGGCCACGTGTCTCCCGCTTGAACCTTCATATTGGAAAAAAATTGGAACATGATGGAGGATCATCCACGATGAAAGTAACTCCTCGGAATGTTGACCTCACTTGAGCCAAAACCTTGAAAAAGGTGGCAGGGGATCAGACAGTCAGGAAGTGATCGCTTTGTGCATGCGTGTGCGAGTGCAGATGTATTTTCTGCACTTTCAGGCGTCTTCTATAAAAGACCGGAAATCAACCACGCACAAAACAAAACAAAACAAAACCCTGCAGTCCATTCGATGGTCTTCATCCAATTTTTTTTTTTTCCTGTCTCGCGTCAGTGATGCAGTCGAGAGGAAGAGGAGTGGGCGATTTGAGAGATCAGTGTGCCAAGGAGCGTGCCATTCCACCCAAAAGAGATTCGCTTCTACTTTCAAGACTTTCACACAGATGGATGTTTTTGTTTTGTCTTCACTTTCTCAGTTCATTCCGAACCGGTTTTGTGCAATGAAGCGGTGCACTTCTTTTAGCTCATTGAGTTCGTCTTGCCTCATCTTGACGACATGTCGAAAGCTGTGCCGACGAGGGGCGCGAACGATCCGTAGTTCTTCTTGCGACCTCCTCTCCGCCCGAGGCGAGACCTTCTCTCTGCGTCCGGATAAAGTTCCACAGACGGCAATTTGAGGACAAGCTGAACGTTTTTTCTTTTTTTTTCTCCTCGTAGCTTATCAGGTGCTCGACTTCCCAAAAGGAGAGAGAGGGGAAACTTTCCCAGGGTTCCAGCAGACAGAGTGGGAGGAGATGGAGAGGAAAAGTGGTTCTTGAACTCTTCCCAGAGACTCCATGTCTGTGAAGAGAAACACACGCAACACACACACACACAAGATTTCTTTTGGAGTCACCTGCCAGCGTCCAAACTCAAAGCTCTTTCCCTGCCTCTTTTCCCTTTGGCGCCTCTCCCTCCCTCTCCACATTTTTCACAGACTGAGGCATCCATGGACCCTCTGGCTCCGCCGCTCTCGTCAGCGACTTGGAAAGCTGGGGGAACTTTGTGAACTGCGCCGAGGAAAAGTATTGGATGGGACGCGACGTGGCGGAGGGCAGCAGCAGCAGGCTCCTCGGGAGTTACCACCACGACCCCTAAGTGGAGAGTATCCACCTCCCACCCACCCACAAATATACCCTCCCCACTTGGGTGGTGTCATGACGGGTCAGCGCCCAAGTCTCCTCTTCCCCCTGGCTCTGCTGGGACTCCTGGCCGGGGCGGCCCACCTCAGCCAGGGCTCAGCTAGCGATGACGAGGACTATTACATGCAGGAGCTGCTGACGAGGGAGCAGTACGCCCGGGTCCAGATGTCCGAGAGGCCTGATTGGCGTGAGCTGCCCAAGCTAAACAGTAAGAAAGCGGCCAAAGGGAAAGGAGACGGCGGCAGGCAGGCAGGTAAAAATCGCTGACGTTCTGCATGCTGTCTGTTCTCAGTCAAATTTTATTGACCTGTGAGAGTCACGTTCTTGATCCTTTAGAAAAATTTGATTGGCTCAGGGTAGGTTTATCACAATGGTTCCTGGTTGGTTAGGGGTAATGCCTGGAGTCCCCAGGTTTCAATTTGGAGTTGGGGTTAGGTTTAGCATTTGTGGTAGTGATAGACTAGAAACAGGGTTAGGTTTCCAGAATGAGGATTTCAGGCTTCAAAAGTTAAGGGAGCCAACGATAGGGTTTGTGTTTGAACCAAGACCATTCTTCCACACGTATGTATGAAGGTTTAAGTTTTAGACTAAGAATTGTGCTTCTAGATTGGTTTGACGTTATGGGGTCAAAATTAGGATGGGTTTAGGGTTAGGGTTACAACTACCGTCCCTAACCTAATGTTGTGGTTGTTGGAGTAGGAATCTCTGGTTTGGGTTAGGGTTAGGGTCAGCGTTTGAGTTAGGGTTCAGGCAAGACTCTGGGTTAGGACTCAGGGATTAGGGTTTCAGGGTTTTGCTCAAGAAAAGAGCAATACAATTTCATATGTACGGTGCGACACATGAATCCATCATAATACTGTAACTCAAACCAGTTGCTCTAACATACAAAAACGTGCCTTTCTATTTTTGGGTAAAAACACAGAATATTAATTGTTTTTCTTTCTTTTGTTTAATATTCCGCTAATCTGTCTTTCTCTCGTATGCCGCTTCATTAAGTCAAACAGAGAGTTCAGGTTCGCCGCCGAGTTGGACCGTCCTCCGGGAACTTCTGCGGACAGCCTAAATCAATTGACAACATGATGGATGCGCTGGGAAAACGTACTCAACAACAGCGTCCGCCGCACCCCCCTGCGTATACATCCATCAAAGCCGCGCGCGTTCCGCCAAGTCGACTTCACGTTTTCTCCCCCAAAACAATGGCGTAGTGCTGTCTTCTTTAGGTGGAGAACGTATGAATTCATGCAATGACATTTAGCCGTTTATCTCGGAATGACCCGTCCACAAAACCATACGCACCAAGTAAATGGAGCAATCTTTAAAGACCTTGTACAGTATTATCGCATTACCTTGACACACAGTAGCGTACTGAGCTAGCGTGGATCCAGCGTTTAAGTGCTTGTGATAATGGAGAGCAGCTGTGCACACAACCTGACCTCACGTGTCACCTGTCTGTCTGCTTCATACATCTAAGAGCAGCAGAAACCAGTAAATGCACATCTTGTAGATCCTCTGATACCTGAATGAAAGTATTTCCTGACGAGCAATCTTACCCCGTGTAAAGTTCGTCTTCCCCCTCTCGAGAAACGTAAATCCAATAACCATACCCCCTTCTATAAATGCAGAATCTGCTGACTTCAACTTCTAAACGCACGTTTGCGGCCGCCGATGATGACCTGATGCGTTCCTCCCGTGCGTGAGTCGGAGGCTAAAGACTTTCAGATGTGCAGCGGATCGTTATCACATGGGCGCACTCTTGACGTTGGGCTAAAGCAAAAAAAAAAAAAGAAAGAAAGAAAGAAAGAAAGAAAGAAAAGGAAAGGAAAACGTTCTCCTCATTCCATCTTTTGTGGAATGTGACTCCCCAACCTAGTCATGGGTAGGTTGATGGATGAGAGTCCGAACTGTACCCCAGTTGAGGGTCTCCGTCCAAATTCGATTGTAAGATCATGACTTAAAGCAGTTTCTAACCACCTAAGAACATTTTAATCACTTTTCCATTCTCTTTGACAAAATTCTGTCAGTCAAACATTAGAAGAACATCTAAACCAGAAGCAAACGCGCTCACGTGCCAGTCGACATTTTTTTTTTCTCCCCATCAGACAAATCGGCCAACAAAAAAGCAGAGAACAACAAGAAGGGCCACCAGAAAAGCCCGAACGGAAGCTCGGAAGGAGACGGACAGCCGACGCGCTTCAAAGGTGGTGAGTGGGAGAAATTGTTAACTCTTCAGTTAGTTAGTCTTCATTGACAACTCTGTCCACAAAGTGTCGGACAGTCTTCTTCTTCTTTTCCTTTCGGCTTGTCTCGTTAGGGGTCGCCACAGCGTGTCATCTTTTGCCATCTTAGCCTATCTCCTGCATCTTCCTCTCTGACCCCAACTGCCCTCATGTCTAAGTAACAAAATAAATTTGCTGTTGTTGAATGATTTCTGAAATCTTTGACAGAAATAGTCCACTTCATATTTATGTAAATACAGAGTCATTTTATCATTTCCTGTGTGCATTTGATTTAAAACCAGCACTGACATGAGCGCTAAATGTCTGATATGAAAAGTTTGAACGGCGCGACTTTGAGGCCCTGGACCGTCCGGTACCTCGTTTTTTTTTTTTGCCGTTCACTCAGACCAGATGTTTTATTCCTGAAGGGTTCTGCCCGGAGGATTACATACAGATGCGGTTAATGATTTAAAGCTCGGCTGCAAATTTAAAGCCCGGTGGGCTCGTTCGAGGGGCTCTTAATATGTTATGATCGTTACTCCGTTCGGACAGCCTGCACAGGGATTCCAAGTGGAATTTAAATGCAGTCTTTGACGGTCTTTCGCCTTCAGGCCTGTTTTGAGATGTATTTCCACGAGCGCTTGTTGTTAACTGCCACATTGGAGAGAATTTCTGGTAGTTTTATTTTGAAGTCGCGCAGCTTTTCTGGTCATTTACAGTAGAAAATGTACACACAGGGGAAAAACACAGTAATGTTTAACAGAGCAGCTGAGCTCATGGAACAAGTGGGTGTGTGCAAAAAAAACGAAATGTACAATCATAGATCAGTTTTACATAATGTGGATAGAAAAGCTTGCACAGCCTTGTTTGAATCTCTCTTAGTTACTGTCGAGTTAAAGTCGTTTAAAAACGCTTTTCTCTTCTGAGAAATCAGAAGCAGATTTCAAATGAGAGCGAAAACAGCAGTCGTTACCAGTCATAAATTGTACTACGTGTCGGAGCAATTCGACAGCCGTGAAGCTTCTTGAACTGGCGCTGGCCCGCGGTCGAGACAGAGAGATTTCTCGCCAGGTGGCCGTCGACTTCAATGTCGGTTGGCGCGCAATGGGCAAAAAAAAAATTGCAAAGCCTAAGCCGTCAAATACTCATGGCAAGAAATAGTAAAAAGGAAGAGTAAAGAGGATTTTGGGACACTCTCTGTTATGATTTTCATTTTCTTTGGCTTGAATACATTTTCCTACATTTACAGTATACAGTACATTAGACAGCAGGAATCAATTTAGCTTGTGGCGCAAAACAAAAAATTGCCTCATTGGATGTTTATTTACTCCCCAAAATGAGGGCACATTTTGGCTGGCGGAAGATAAACGTCCACATTCGCAGTGCCCATAAATAACTTTTCTTAGTCTGGCTGCGTGTGCAAATGGTCTTCTCAGATCTTGCGTCACTCTTGAACGGGAAAAGCGCAGACAGCGGCGAGAAAAATTATGCCGGCCGCAACGCTTCCATCGCCGTTACGGTGCCTAGAAGACCGTCCAACGCTTTCACTTCTTTCGCATTTCTCTTCGCCTCTGCAAGCACTTAATGGCCGACGTCCGCTCCAAACTCCACTTCCAGCTGCAAAATGAAAACATTCCTCGACGATGTGCAGCTTTTTTTTTTTTTCCCCCCTCCGGTTTTTTATTGGGGCTTAAGTTTTATAAAAGAAGGGAGCGTATATTGATGTCGTCGACTCATTGAGCACTGGCAGAAAAAAAAAAAAAAAACACTCCTTGATGAAAATTGCTTTTCTGGGAGACAATAAAAGTCAAAGCCATTACTGCGTCGTACTGTATGTGAAGATGGGTGGATTTACGGAGCTGGACTGGATTCTTCTACACAAAGCGGATTCAGATTCAGAAAACTATTCAACGCCGCAGCGCGATTAATTCCCTGACTTTATGATAAGCGTCAAACTGGTGGCCACGTCATCTTTTTTTTTGTGGTCAGCAACTGCAGGAATTCATATTTTGAAGCTTATTAAACACATAATTTCCGAATAGCAACATGTGGTTACACAAGTTAATTGTATTGGCTAAGTTAAAGTAAGGGTCCGAACACATATGAAGATAGAAGAAAAAGAGAGATAAAAGAGATTCAAACCACAATGTCCCTGCAGTGTTTTACACGGCAGAAATGGAGAAAGTTGAAGTTGAGGGCTGCGTCCACTTGTCCAGCGTCCTCTAAGTCCCCACGGTCCAAGTTGTGTGGTCCAATGTAGGCTTCGCTAGCATTAGCTCGTCCATGGTTATGTAATTTCACTCACAATGGTTGGTAGGTGTCCTTGTTGTCTTCCTCCTTGCGGTCCAATTTAGGTCTCGCTAACGTTAGCTCGTCGCAAGCGTTATCTCGTCACTAGCTTTAGCTCGTCACTAGCGTTAGCTCGTCGCGAGCCTTAGCTTGTCGTTGGTTATTTAGTTTCACTCTACAATGAGTGGTAAGTGTTACCGGCCTCAGAAATGGGCAAAGCCGCTCCCTGGTTGCAGGATTAGAGGATAGTAGGGGTGAGGATTTGGATTTTGAGGAGGTAAACAAAGCTCAGAGGGAGCGCGTGCATCCATTCAAATGTCCTGCCTGTCATTGGCACGGATAGAGGAATATTATTTGTAGCAAATACTTAACCATTTTCAGAGCAATTAAGTCCAATGGGACAATTTTACGCAGCACATCGCTTTATGAGTCACTCGTCTAAACCACCGTTTAAATTTCCCTTTCACTGCGTTTTACCCAGAGTGCCCCCCCATGGGACTGGAGACGCTGAAGATCGACGACTTCCAGCTCCACGCGTCCACCACCAAGCGCTACGGCCTCGGCGCGCACAGAGGTCGTCTCAATATTCAGGTGAGGGTTGCGCTCGCCTGTGTTAGAAAAAGAATTGAAACGGTAAGATACTTTAATATTGGCATCAGACCAGTGCCAGCACAGTTGAAATATTAGCATGTTAGCACACAATTGCGCACAGCAGCGAGAATCCGGCGTCCATCTGGACTAAAGCTCCACTGTCCGACCCCCGCCCCATTTCCCCCCACAGGCCGGCCTCTACGAGGACGACCTCTACGACGGGGCCTGGTGCGCCGGGAGGGACGACCCGCTGCAGTGGCTGGAGGTGGACGCCAGGAGGCTGACCAAGTTCACGGGGGTCATCACACAAGGCCGCAGCTCCCTCTGGTCGTGAGTACGCACGCACGCCGAGGCGCAGATGGTCACGCGGCGAGGATGAAAAACGTCCGCTGGCGCGCGTCCGATTTGAAGGGGGATCGCCGGGGAGAGGGGACCGACTTTCCCAAGATGTACCGGAGTGACATCTTGAGCTAACTTATGTGGAAATCTATTTTCTTAAATCAGTGACATGACACACCAAGAGCAGGATCTCTCAAAAGGAAAAATAATATTTTACAATTTCGCTCAATTGTTGGGAGTGTATCATAAAAACTAACAATAAACTGTTATCTTGATACAGGTAGAGTGATACTGTATGCTAAGCGGTAACGATACGTGGTGATATGGATACTTGCTGGCACCACCACCACATACTGTAGATTTGTTAGCCTGTCTATGACGTTTCCACGCTATGTGGTTGTTTGGAATACACAATGTGTCGTTCTCTTTGCTTCACGTATAGTTTGACAGGAAACCTGAACTGAGATTAAGCAGCGTCAAGCCACTTTTTTGACAAATTGTTCACCTGCTAAACGGCTGCTTCTTGTGAAGTCAAGGTCACTCGTATTTTAAAGCGCGAGGTAACGTTATGATATTATAAAAGGCAAAGAAATGGCAACATTTTGTCCCGCACAAGTGGACGTAATGAAGTGTCGTGCCGAGTGTTTTATGTGCGGTGGCCGTCCAGCAGACAGCCGCAGAGGATCCCGGCCCGCCGGGCCCCGTCTCTGCGTGCCGCCTCTGCCGTGACACAGGCGGCAACAATCTAGCGGGATGTTTGTCAGATGATGCGTGACGGCGCCCCCGCAATATCACAGCAAAGACAAACACATGGCGGCGGGGCTTTAATCTTCCGCTCAGCGCAACAATGCAATCGAGCAGGGGCGGGGTCGACTTTTGTGCTCAAGTTAATGCCAGGTTAAACACAGATGAAGCTGAATAAAATATATATGGTACATTATAAAAATGGATGGATGAGGAATTAAACTACAATAAATAGATAATATAATACAAAAGGGAAAATGAAGTACATTTCAAATTTGCAACAGGATAAGCCTCTCAGCAAATGGATGGATATTACACAAATTCTGATCATTCAAATCCTTGGCGGGCCAGATTGACGGAAGCTAAAGTCTGCTGTCTGATAGAATTCGACAAATTCCGAGCTTCTTAATTGCAAATACAGGGATTGACTTCCTTGAGGCGATTCATTTCGAGAAGAAAATGAAAGCGCCTTAGCGTGCCGCTCTTTGCATCACCCGAGGTCCACGAACGCACCGACGCCGAGTCAGAATCTCGCCGCAATTAGCTCCGCGGAGCTGGCCTCGCTCGCGCGTTCGCTCCACGACGGGGCCTTAATTAGCCGAGCCGGGAATTCCTCTGGGGCGGGACCGGCCGGGAGCTGATGTCTTTATCGGGGAGCACAGGAATCTCTGCCAACCTACAGCTCGCATGATCGCGACAGCATTCTGAGGCATGACGGGACGTCGTTGACCTACTTTACTTTTGATTCCAAATCTCTGCTCTAAATTTGTATCGAGTCGTACTGAGGAGCTTTTGTACTTCATTACTGCACTTTGAAAAAGCCTACCACTTTCAACTGTGCTACTGACCAAGTTACTTGACTGCCAGGGTCACACACACGGAAAAAAAAATGATTCATTTGTTTGTGGGTTAGCTGGTTTGCTAGGTCATGCTAACACATTTCAACAAGTCCATTTAATTGTTTTGTGACCCAAATAAAACATCTATCACAATGTTACGTTTCTAAATTAGCAGTGTTGGGCAAAAATTAAATGTCATTGACTAATGAAAAGCAAAGCTAGTTTGTTTGTTCTTCAGTTCACTTGCTAGCACTTCTTATCATTTGTTTGCTAGCTTGGTTGTTAGTTTGCTTGTTAGTTTGTGTTTTGGTTGGCCAGTTAGTCTGTTCGTTCTTTCGTTAGCAGGACTTTGTCAAAACAAACAATGACTAACAAAGCCAAACCAGCTTGTTGTCTACAATGTTTGCATGTCGCAGGGTTAATTTCTTTGCACGCTAGTTTTTAGCTTGCATGACTTTGGTTCATTACGACTTTTCCCGTTTCTTAGCTCATCTGTTAGCAGAGTTAAAAACATTGCTCTACCGTCCTTTTCCAATGAAACAAAAAGTGAAATAATGAAATTTAGCTAACTTGTATTGTATTGTGTGTTGTAGAATCCCAGTTAACGGTGTCTTTAAGGGTTAACTTTTCTTTGTTTTTTTTTTTCACAGGAGCGATTGGGTGACCTCCTACAAGGTCATGGTGAGCAACGACAGTCACTCGTGGGTTACGGTGAAGAACGGCACCGAGGACATGGTGAGGATAATGTTTGGCTCCGTACTGCAGCGCTGCTACAGTTACGCGCAAGTTTAATGAACTGAGAGTCAATAGTAAACACAAACGACCCTTGAGAGGAACGAGAAGCTCATCTCAGATCTCGCAGCCATCAGTAACTGTAATTATGGATGGTAGAAATGTGATTAAGTAGCTATTCTGCGCCCTGGTTTGAATTGCCGCAAGCCGCCCACTCGCGGGCCTACTAGTGCCAAATGCCAGACGCCACCGTTTGTCTTTCGAAATACCAACAGGGTGCAACGGCCATGGGCGTTAAAAACATTGGGACAATAAACTCCCAAAAGTTGAACGACATTCAACGGGGACCGTGGAAGATGACTCCAGTCCTTTTCACTTAATGAGCTTTCATGCAGCGTCTTTGATGGATTATGCGCTGCCCCATATGATCAAATGCAGTTTCCTTGGAAGTTTCCCAAAAAAAGTGCAAATGAATTATTAGTGGGCAACCTACAGCATAGGAGCCAAATTACAGCCCACAAGTATTTTGATCTGGCAATGAATACGTAAAAAAAAACATAATAAGGTGACCGACCAATGAAAAAAAGGTAGTCCACCAGTTTGTTCATGCGCTAAAATGCTAGTTTGCTAGTTTGTTTGGCCGTTAGTTAGCAGGATTAGAGTGTTAGTTTAGTAGTTTGGTTAGTTTCTTTGCTAGCTAGGTTATGCAAAACCTAGCTACCACCTAGTTTTTTTGTTAACCTGTTTTTTTTTTTTAGCAATACAATGTAGCGCCGCCAATGAATGAAAAAAAGTATTACTGTAATTTTTAGGTTCGCTAGTTTACCAATTAGCTGGTTAGTTGTTTTTATTTCTTTGTCGACTAGTTAGTGTGCAAGCTCGTTATTTAATTGTTTTGTTAGCTTGCTAAATAGCTCTTTAGTTTGCCGGTGTGCTAGTTTGTTAGCTGCTAGTTCATTCGTTAGCTTGTTAGCTCAGTTTTTCATCAATCGGCTAGTTCTGTTTTTGTAGCTCGCTAATATGTTTACCTCATGGAAACTGTCACAAAAAGGGAAAACATGTTCATTCATAAACAAAACCTGAAAAGCATATGAGTCTGATTTTTATTTTTTTTTCACTTTTTTAGTATATATATATATATATATATATATATATATATATAATATATATATATATATATATATATATATATATTAAATGCCATAAACTGTTTGCCTCTATTTTTGTGCCAGGCCTACTAAGCTTTTTTTTTTTTTTTTTTACTTCACGTCAGGATTGATCCTTGATTTTTAATAATCAAGATTTAAATGTGCCTCATATGTCCTAACTCAGCATCTTTTTTTTTTTTTTTTTCGTTTTTTTGCCTTAGTAGATCTTCAGAGGAAACAGGGAAAAGGAGATCCCGGTGCGCAACATTTTCCCGACTCCTTTGGTGGCTCGCTACATCCGAATCAACCCCCAGTCCTGGTTCAACAGCGGCAGCATCTGCATGAGGGCCGAGATCCTCGGGTGCCCCCTGCCAGGTGAGCCGGGGGTCGCCGCGGGTCGCCTTACGTTTTGTTGCTAGGCAGATTTCCTGTGGTCATTTGTGGTTTTGCCAGACAGACCCGAATAATTATTACCACCGACGCAATGAGGTCATCACCACCGACGAGTTGGACTTCACCCTTCACAGTTACAAGGAAATGAGGCAGGTCAGTCGCCCGCGGCCATGGAGAAAATAGTCATTTAAAAAAAGAGAATCGAAAGATAAAATCACTCAGTTTTTATTAATATATCCCAAGAGGTGTTGAATTAATTGATTATGTTGTCTTATTTTACTAATTCATTTTTTTTTACTTTTACTCAATTTTACTACATTTAATGTTTCAGTTACCTTTTCTTCTATGAGAAGTTCATAATTTTGGAAACACCTGCCCAATCAAAGCTATATAGCAAAAATAAAATAAAAAACAAATTACATTTTAATTTAATTTGCCATGTATTTATTCTATTTTTATTCAACTAAGCAGCCCAAGTGCAAGTGTTTAATTATTATTTCTTTGACAATTTCAACCAAAATTATTTTTTAAGGACATAATTTTAATACTAATCTTGTATTCTATTTTTGGTTACCTCATTTAAGGTTATAAAAGGTTCCAAAAATATATATTTAAAAATGTAAATCTGCTCAGTTTGACACTTTATTACAATTAGAGGTGTTAAACAGTAATTTTATTTTTTTAAATTCATTTATTTTAACCCTAAAGCATGCCACTCATAATTTCCCTCTAGGAGAAGGTCAAAACATTAAAAACACCTGCACGATAAAGGAGTGCAAATAAAGCTCATTATTAAATGACATGAATTGTTTTCATACTATTTGTAAGTATACTATACTATTAAAGTGATTATTAAACTGCGTTTAATAGGACGACGACATTTACGATGTCCTGAACGGCTTTCGTGGACCACGGTGACCCCCACCCCCCCCTCCTTCCCCCCCAATCCCCAACACAGCCATCTGAGTGCGGCCATTTTTTTTTTTTTTTTTTTTTGATGCGGTGCCTTGAATCACTCCAGCGCGGTGATCAAAGTCAACTAAACGGACCGCGTCCTTCATGGCTCTGCGGCCACAATGCGTGTCTGTCGGGCTTCAAGGGGAGGTCCTGGTGAAAGAAAAGAGCTGCTATTTTTAAAGCCCTGGAAGCCTTTTCACCTACCCCCGCGGTCAACCCCCCCCCGTGACATTTCATTTGAGGGTGCAGGTAACTGATAGCGCTCCGCCGTCAACCCGGCCGCTTTTACATAATGTACTGAATATGGCCCATTGTGGCTTCTCCAATATGGAGCAGCCGCACGCCGTCGCGGTGATTAGAGGAAAAAGAGGAGAAATTACCTCGTTTGCTGAAGAGGCAGAATGAGAATGGAGGGGGGGAGGCTTCAAGATGAGGAAAAGTGTGGTGGTGTGGGCTGGGCTGGGCTGGGCTGGGCTCCTAAAGTCTTCTCTGCCGACCTAATCCTGATTAGAAGGACAGATCTACAGTACTTTTACAAGCGCTATTTTGTGTTAATCGCTTCCCAAATGTCTTTTGGCTGCACCGCTTGGAGTATTCATGTACGTTTGGGCCGTTCTGGCCGTCCATCCATCCATTTTCTTTGCCACTTATCCTCACGAGGGTCGCGGGGAGTGCTGAAGCCTGCCCCAGCTGTCAACGGGCAGGAGGCGGGGTGCACCCTGAACTGGTCGCCGGCCAATAGCAGGGCACATAGAGACAAACAGCCGCACTCACAATCACACCTAGGGGCAATTTAGAGCGTCCAATTCATGTTGCATGTTTTTGGGGATGTGGGAGGAAACCAGAGTGCCCGGAGAAAACCCAAGCAGGCACAGGGAGAACATGCAAACTCCACACAGGCGGGTCCGGGATCAAACCCAGGTCCTCAGAATTACGAGACCAACGCTTTACCAGCTGAGCCCTTCCATGCATGATGACATGCCGCACTTTGGTTGAGGATAATTGCTGGAAACCTGCAAAGACTGAGAACTGGATAGTCCTCAATTTCGGAAATATAACAACTGTCCATGACCATTTTCCAAGCCGCCAATCCTCACAACGGTCGTGGGAGTGCCGGAGTCTATCCCAGCTAACAAGGGCGTTGGGTAAAACGCTGCCTTGTGCTACAGAGTGCCTCATCGTCAACTGCGAGTGGACGCACGTCACTGTACAGTCAAAGGAGGTCCTGCTTTGTTCGCTGAAGACCCTCATTTTTATTTGAGTCCAGTTTTTGCTTTGTCACAGGGTGCCGATCTCCGAAAGAGCGGCGAAGTTCTCGCTCGACACCGGTAGGGTGCTTGGGTTCAGTGCTCTGGCAGTATAAACACTGAGTTTGCGCGGGATATCGCCGAAAATCAAAAGGCGGCGCTACGTCGAGACGACAGGAAGTGGTAACGTGTTTGTTCCGTCCCTGCACAGCTGATGAAGGTGGTCAACGAAATGTGCCCCAACATCACTCGCATCTACAACATCGGCAAAAGCCACGGCGGCCTCAAACTCTACGCCATCGAGATTTCCGACAACCCCGGGGAGCACGAAGTGGGTGAGTGCCTTCGCGCCTGATTACCAGAACTACCAGAATAACTTCGGAAAATGAAAGTTGGAGAAGTGGGAAATGTACCTTTTTCGGAAATGGACTTTTTCAACCCGGAGTCTGGCTTCCAGGTGAGCCGGAGTTCCGCTACACGGCCGGTTCCCACGGCAACGAGGTGCTGGGTCGCGAGCTCCTCCTCCTGCTGATGCAGTTCATGTGCTTGGAGTATCTCTCGGGCAACCAGCGGGTCCGACACCTGGTGCACGAGACCCGCATCCACCTGCTGCCGTCCGTCAATCCCGACGGGTACGAGAAAGCCTTTGAAGTGGTAGGTCCGCCGTGACGGATGCACGTGTCGTTTCTTCGGCGGAAGGCGGGGGTGGTTCTCTGGGGGGTGGCTGACGTGCGGGACGCCACGTGCGATGCACGCCTGCCACGCATCGCCTTCAATCAAGAAAATGTGATTAATGAGTGGAACAGAACACCGCCGAGGCCAAAATGAGTCAACGATGTGAATCTAGGTCACGAGTGCACAAGATATGGCACCCGGGCCAAATAGGGACCGTTCCGGTCGGTCATCTGGCCCAACGGGCATTTCCATTATCAGGAGGCCTGCAATATTTGTCGCCTTAATTTATCGACTTTTCCTAAAATTGGCTAATTTAAATTGTTTATTCACTTGTTTTTCATGTATCTCAATAAATAACTGGATTTTGAAAAAAATACCATAAGTAAAATAAGCAATTCTATATGTACATTACCATTTTTATTTTATTTCATCAAATAAATTTTGATTCCTTGGGATTTAATTTATACTAAAAACACAAATTGGGAGCAGTTTTTATTACAAAGAGTACTTTACACATTTGACTTTTACGTGTTAACAGTACAAATGATTACATTTTAAGACATAAAAATAAATCAAAATCATTTTCAAAGGGTTGAAAATAATAGTACAATATCTTAAATACATCTAAATACAGATCATTTGAATCTTTTTCTGCTTCTTTGAATGGAAAACCCCTTGAGATGCGCCGTCTCATTTTTTTTAGGAGGGTGCAACATAAGTACTAGTCATCGAATAAATACAAAAATGTGGCATACATTTTACATATTCTACATCCGGTATGGACAAAAAAATGAATTTTTGTCAGCTCGTTAAATTGCAACAAACATTTCCATTTCCGCCACTTTTATGATGCACAATTAAAAAAATAAAAATAATACTTTAAAGGTTCTCACCCACGTAGAGTTCTTGTCGTGCCCACACAACCTGAAGCGGTCTCGGTCCTTGCGCAGGGTTCCGAGCTCAGCGGTTGGTCCCTGGGCCGGTGGAGCAACGACGGGATCGACATCCACCACAACTTCCCCGACCTCAACTCCATCCTGTGGGAAGCCGAGGCCAAAAAGTGGATCCCGCGCCGGATGGCCAACCACTTCGTCTCCGTTCCCGAGTGGTACCAGGCCAAAAACGCCTCGGTCAGTCTGCCTTGGTCGCGTGAAGTCTGAAAAGTAGTCACTGTATGTTATTCTGCTTCAAAATTATGAATATTATAAAATATTTGACGTGCCTTTGCTTCGCCGATTCAAACCATTCCAACTTGATGATTCTCGGCTAATTTTGGAACATCTTTGGAACAATTCCCACATTTTCACAATGAAATTCACATATTAAAAGATATCTTACACCCCCCCCAAAAAAAATAGAAATGAAAGGATAGTTTACATCCACGTTTTGCGACTTTAACCATCACATTCTGTTTGTTAAAAGTCACAAAGTGTATGACTCAGAATTCTGAGCCGAACCCCCCCCCCCTTTGGCAAACCCCACAGCGAGGGGCATCCATGCCTGGAGAGGATTTACACACACACACGGGCAAAAAAAAGAAAAAGAATTTAAAAAATGGAGGAGCACGTGGGCGTAGAAGCGGCGTCTATTTCAGGAGGAGCGGATGCGCCGCCGTCTGTTAGTGAGAAGAGGAAATAGAATCCGCGTGGCTATAAAAAGCGCATCGGCGGTGTTGTGACGTTGCCTGTTGTGAGTCACGCTCTGGGGGGGGGGGGGTTCCAAAATAGCTGCAGAGGTACTAGGATGCCCGGCCCCCCTCCTCAGCATCGGGACCGCTACGCCGTTAGCTCGAGGCTGATTAATAAGCAAACGAGCGCAATATCGTTGGCTAGCGGTGCTAATCCTAATTGCTTTTCACAGAGGATAAAGAAAATATGTTCGTTAATGATTTATAACAACACCTCACAGATGCTATTTGATCGCCCGTCTATGCCATTTTGCATTAAATCTCGTTTTTCTGACCAACTGCTGCTCGTTGTCTCGCGTGTTAAGTTCACTGACCGCCGTATACAGTAGAATATCTCAGATGTGTGTTTGCAAGTCAAAGCACAAAACTCATCTGGTCACTCATATATCAGGGCACCACTGTTTAACAGTGGTTCTGACATCTTGATGATGTAATTCTGATTTTTATTTGAACCCCGCGCGCACACCCATCACCGCCCTTATGTACACTGCCGTAGGTTGCCGTAGAGACGCGCGCTCTCATCACCTGGATGGAAAAGATCCCCTTCGTCCTGGGGGGCAACCTCCAGGGGGGCGAGCTGGTGGTGACCTTCCCCTACGACAAGACCCGCTCGCAGGGCGTGACCCGGGAGCAGACGCCCACGCCGGACGACCACGTGTTCCGCTGGCTGTCCTTCGCCTACGCCTCCACCCACCGCCTCATGACGGCCGCCAACCGGCGGGTGTGCCACAGGGAGGACTTCGCCAAGGAGGACGGGACCATCAACGGGGCGTCCTGGCACACGGCGGCAGGCAGTCAGTGAGCTCATTGAAACGGGCCAAAAAAAAAGTATTGGGACACGCCGCGCATCACGTGACCGACGCAGGCCGACGCTTCGATTCTCGCTCGCTTTTGGGTGTCCCAACACTTTTTTTTTTTTGGTGATCGCGTCGTGGAAAGACGGCGCTGTCACGGAGACGCGTGTGTGCTCTGTTGGCAGGCATGAACGACTTCAGCTATTTGCACACCAACTGCTTTGAGCTCTCCATGTACGTGGGCTGTGACAAATTCCCGCACGAGAGCGAGCTGCCAGAGGAGTGGGAGAACAATCGCGAGTCTCTTCTCGTCTTCATGGAGCAGGCAAAACAACGCACACACTGACACACACATATGCAGCCCACGCGCATGAAAAAAAAAATAATAATAATAAAACACACCTGACTGAGGCCAGTCGGAGGTAATTTGAGGATCCTTTCGGCACATCTGACTTCGCCTGTGCCTCACTGGATACATGAAGTTGTACTATTAGTTTGCCAAAGTTGAAGGAGTAGTGAGAACATCAAACAGATGCTGAAAATGCTATTATGGAGAGCATATCATGGATATCAAAGTCGTTTGAGCGTTTATCGGGTGTCGAGGATATCCATCTTAAGACTTAATATACTGTATAGTATAGTATGGTATTAGTATAGTGCAGTATAGTATGGTATAGTACAGTACAGTATAGTATGGTATAGTATTAGTATAGTGCAGTATAGTATAGTATTATATAGCAGAGTATGGTATGGTATCGTATGGTATAGTATAGTATCGTATGGTATTAGTATAGTGCAGTATAGTATAGTATAGTACAGTACAGTACAGTATAGTATGGTATAGTATTAGTATAGTGCAGTATAGTATAGTATTATATAGCAGAGTATGGTATGGTATAGTATAGTATCGTATGGTATTAGTACAGTGCAGTATAGTATAGTATAGTACAGTATAGTGTGGTATAGTATAGTATGGTATGGTATGGCATAGTATTGTATAATATAGTAGAGTATGGTATGGTATAGTATAGTATAGTATAGTATGGCATAGTATAATATGGTATTAGTATAGCATAATATTATATAGCATAGTATGGTATTAGTATAGCATAATATTATATAGCATAGTATGGTATTAGTATAGTATAGTGCAGTATAGTATAGCATAGTATAGTATGGTATAGTGCCGTATAGTATAGTATATTGGATGTTGTTCCATGCACAGGTGCATCGTGGGATAAAAGGCGTGGTGAGGGACCTCCAAGGCAACGGATTAGCCAACGCCACCATCGCCGTGGAGGGCATCGGCCACGACATCCGCACAGGTACACAAACACGACTGAAGCTCTTTATTTCTTTTAATCACCAAAAGTATGTGTTTTTTTGGGGTTTTTTTTGGTTTTAGTTTGTTTTTTAGAGTTAATGCCTTGAAATAAACGCGGCCTTCAAAGCCAAAGCAGCATTGAAGTCGAGAGGGTGAAATTGAAAGTGCTTCAAAAGTACATCAGCCATTTTTATGGCCGGAAGAAATTATATTTACAGTTAGCGAACGATTTACTTCTCAGTGCAAATGTATATTATTCAATTATGCTTTTTGCAGGTAATTAATTGTTTGAATTCAAATCACTGGCTCAAAGGCTAAAAAAAAAACAGTAATAATAAAAATAAGTGAAGCAGCAGTGTGGCAAAAGCAGACTAGAAGAAATCTGTATTGGTCATGATTTTTTTTTGTATTTTTATTTTTCCCCTCCAGCTGCCGACGGGGACTACTGGCGCCTGCTGAACCCGGGCGAGTACCGCGTCACGGCGCGGGCCGAGGGCTACAGCATGGTGAGCAAGAGGTGCGAGGTGGGCTACGCCATGGGGGCCACCCGCTGCGACTTCACGCTGGGCCGCACCAACCTATCTCGCATCCGGGAGATCATGGAGCGATTCAACAAGCAAGCCGGCGCCAAAGCGCCCGCCAGGCCGCCGCCGCCGCCGCTGCAAGCTCGGCGGTCTGGAGAGAGACGACCGGGGACCTAACGCGATGGGGTGGGAAGGACTAAGGAACGAAACCAGAACCTATTCGTGATTGCGGGGATGATGATGATGATGATAGAAAGCAAAGTATTATTGTTGAAAAACATCTCAAAAATACACTCTCAAAACTACATTTTACAGATTTATGTATATATAAACCCACGTTTGTGTGGGGATACATTCCAGACCCATCCCTAAATATTTTTTTAAAAACGAATTTTAAAATTTTTCTCATCCCTCTCACAAGTTTTCAACATTAAAAAAAATTTTTAATCATGTTTTTGGTGTCTATTCTCAGTTTTGCATTAATTGTCACTCCCGATCAAGTTTTACTGTCAAACCAAAGAAATCAATAGTTTTGTATAGCAAAAGTTTGTTAGCTGAATGCTAACATACAATAGGAAACACCATATGTGGGCTAACCAGAATTAGCATGGATGTCACAATAATTACAAAGCCTGATAAAACAGCTACTTTTCCACAAATGGAGCAGCAACACATGCAGACAATACACACAGGCATGTATTCTCTGTGCTTTATGGGAATGCATGTCGGGGACCTTCTCTAGCTCTCTTTCCTGTAATTCAACATTGATTTTTTTAAAAAAAAAATGTAAATAAAAGAGAAAACAGACACTGCCTGAGCATCTACTCTCATGTATGTACATAGAGGACCTGTTAAATTATGTAAACCACATCAGACGCAATGCAAAAAAATATGCACGTCGCTTCACAAGAAATAAAGTCCATCTACGCTAACCGTGACGCCGTTTGGATTTTGATTTTAGAGTCACGTTTGCTTGTAAACTTGACTTTGGAGTGTCAGCGGTCAAAACGGTCAACGGGGGCGAGCAGGAGAAGAAGAAGAAGAAAAGCAATTTGCGTTCCCGCGGAGGTGTCCAATTCTCACTTTGGCCGACGCGCGTTTCGGCGGGGATCACCGGACCGAGCGATCTGGGTGTTTATGTTCTCCGCTCGATCTCGAGGTGCGAATGTACGTAAACGGGCTGGCCAGGCGCCGCCGCCGCCGCCCACCCTGAGGCGGTTCCAATGTAGCCGTCGGAAACTCAACCGCAGAAGGGGTGGAGCCATTGAGTCCAACGAGTTAAACGTTAATGCTGTATGACAATTTGCAGTGGAAATTAAAAAAAAAAAAAAAAAAGTCAACACACCTCTGTTCAAGCACCAGATCTTGTGATATTTTTTTTCATTTCCTTATTAAAAAATCCATCCATTTTCTGAGCCGCTTGTCCTCACAAGGGTCGCGGGCATGCCCAAGCCAATACATAGCATAATATTTCATTAAATTATTACTGCATACTGAGAGCTGGCAGTGCTTTATGATAACTTCCAAACTAAACTTGCACACGCTTGTGCAGAAAAATAGATTACATTTAAATAACATTTGTCAAAAAATACACAAAAAAAACATTGAATACGGGAGGATGAAAAATGGAACAGATCCATTTCAAATAAACTATAATACCCTGATAAAATAATAAAAATAAATTGATTAAAAAAAACTCATTCAATGGAAGCATTGCAAATTCATTAGTTAAAAATAAAATATATATTTTTTCAATCATGATCAATATCAATCAATATCATGTAACGTTTATTTTTAAATATGTCATGAATTTATTTAAGTTGCATTGTTTCAAATGTATTTTTGTTGGGTTATTTTTATTTATTTATTTATTTATTTCCCCTCTCTCTCTCCTTTCCTTGCTCGCTAACTGAACGTCTGGCCCCGTCGGCTTCGATTTAATTAATGACAGCAGCATGAGGACGCGGACACGTTTCCACTTTAATGATGGAGGACACCAAATCCGAACCCGCCATCGCGTTCTCCAGCCGCATTTACAAACATTGCCATCATTATCGTCAATATCACATTATTATCATCATCATTGTGTGCAACAGTTCGCTCTGGAGGTTTAGAACAGCAGGGCGGCGGGGGCTTGGGGGGGGGGGGCGCGCGTGGGGGCGTCCCACAGCAGAGCTTCTTTGCATCGAAATCAGCACATTCCATGACAACACAATGAACTTTCTACCAAAAATACCATTTTGAAAACAACCACCAGTCATGACGTTAATAACTATGTCGTCCATGTGCAGCATCGCCCACGCTGATGAACGCGGATTCGAGGTCGTACACGCACGTGGAATAAGGCAACGGTTCACTCTTCACATATGTGTTGAAAATATTTTGAATATATTTTGAAAGGAAAATAGTCTACGTCACCCATATTACAGATTTTAAGGCATAAGTTGTCTTGCTGTGTTGTACTGCACTCCACAAACTAATACTGTAATTATTCTTATTATTATTATAACACTGTCTTCTTAAATCATAAATTCATCATTTCATATTTACATAAATATAAAAAAATCACTTTATGTAAAATCGTTGTTGTTTCATACCAAGGAGTATCAAGACCAAATTATTAAAAAAAATATGTGAATTAAAAAAATAATAATCACAAGGCTAACTTAATTAATACATAACAATAATGCAATTTATTTGGAATGTGAGCCAGATTAAAACTTTCTTCTTATTTATTTATATGGAGTGCATTATTATCGTATTGTTAGTCCCGTTAAACTTTCCCCTTTCATTAAAATGTACTTTTTGAAAAAAAGTGTGTAAAAAATGTGTAATTACAACTTGTTGATGACTGATTTTTTTGTAACACTATATTTTTTTTTCATTAAATCATCACAACTTTATTCGTAACATTCGTAATGTTACAACTTAATTTCCGCAACTTTATTTAAACGACAACCATTTTCGGAACTATTAGCCCAAACTTCATTTCAACTCACTTCTCATAAACGTTAAAAGGTTTTTTTGTAAAAATTACAACCCTAACCTTGTGCGTTAAAATTTGCTTTTTATGAGACCATGAAAAAAGTACGACTTCAATTTTTTTTGGTAATATTACAAATCTGTTCTTGTCCATTAAAGCAAAAAAAAAATTTTTTTCATTATGTAACAAAGACTATTTGTCAAACATTGTGTTAACGTAACATTACGTCTTTTTTTTGGGGGGGGGGGTTGTGAACTGTGTCATGTCATTATCCAAGCCGCTTATCCTCACAAGGGTCACAGGAAAGCCGGAGCCTATCCCAGCTAGCTTCGGGCGAAAGGCGGGACTATAGCCCGAACTGGTCGCCAGTCAGTCGCAAGGCAAATATCGACACCATCACTGAGCAGGGAATCGACCCCGCGCCGCCAGCACCAAAGGCAGGCGTGCGTACCACTACACCATGAGTACTTCAGTTCTGAACTGTACTATTTAGATTTTCTTTTGTAGTGTTCTAATGCTTCTCGGTAGCTTTGTTGAAGTACATTGCAAAAACAACAAAAACCGCTCGAGATGAAGTGTTTCTGAGTCCTGTTTGTGCATATTGTAAAAATGGAATTTCTTATGATTATATTGATTATCCCGCACCGGGGGTCACCGACCTTTGTGAATAGGCGAGTCAGTTTGAGCCATATTTTTGTAATAACAAATTTGCTAAAGGTCATTTCAACTACAGCCTACTGGATTCTATATTTGTAATAAATATATTCATCCAAGTCACCGTTGTCATACCCAAAGCCCGCGGGCCAGATGCGGCCCGCCACGTGATTTTATGTGGCCCGCGGAGGCGAATTCTGCGGATCAACTTCCGTGATATTTGTTCAAATCTGTACCAAAATTTCAAATTGTCATATCATAAATGATGATACTGAAGCATTTTTGTGTTACCAAACATCAACAATAGTTGGAAAAAAAAAAACATTACCCTTGATTTCTGATTCCGAAACTAGGTGATAAATTAAATGTGCAAATACGGTGGGTCAGTTCAAGATTTTCATGGTTTCAGTCAGAGAATCCGCAACTGCAATGTGGCCCCCGATAAAAACGGGTCAAAGAGTCAACATTTCAACAAGGTAGGAAACAAATGTTAATATGCAACTGTGCATTTCTATAAATGTCTGCTCGTGTTGACATTTTCAAAATGACCACTTGAACAGCATTCTTAGGAAATCACAACGTCCCATCATTGCTAAGCTATTTTTAGAACAGACTTGTATGCTACTTATGTGGTCCTGGGGGAGGGTGGGGGGCTGCCCAACACACACACATAGCGGGACGACAAAGGTCTGTCGGTGAATAAAAACTACCTGAAGGCCCGGATTGAGTCCAATCAGCTCGACGCAAGGAACAATCCATGGAAGCATCAAAGAAGCAAGATTGCGGTACTGTGGGACTGCGGTCCGTCCACTTGAAGAGGAATAAAAGTCCGGCTACCTGAAATAATCTGGATTAAGATTCACTGGAGTACAATTGCGGGATTGTGACAGTTCAGTGCTACATACCACTCTTCAGTAAATAACTCGCTGTAGTAAGATTCGGTGCAGCTAACCTTTGACCCCGCGAGAGGGTTGCGCACCCGCGCTGAATCCACAGGGGCTTCCACGTCACCCGCGGAAACCGATAACTCCCCCCCCCACCACCACCACCGCCCACGGATGTATCGTCGCGGCAACCCCCGCGTCCGCCGCTCACTCCGCCCTGGGCAAAGCGCCGCCGCGGCCCCCGCGGCCCCCGCGGACCCCGAGGCCCGACCCGTTCAAAGAGCGGCTGCGCTTGAGCAGCCGGTCCGCGATGTCGCCGCACGTCTTGCGGTACTGGTGGCGCAGCAGCGAGTACACGAAGGGGTCGCACGCCGCCTTGCTGTACGCCAAGCACTTGGAGACCGTGCCCCAGTGGGGGCTGATGGGGACCGCCGGGAACAACTCCACGATCCTGAAGCCGGGAGAAGACAGAATTGGAAAAAAAAAAAAAAAAAAAAATCAATCAAAAGTCTCAATTTTGTTCAAGAATTTCGGTGGGGTGGGGGGACAGGAAGTGGGGAGGGTCTTCACGCCGCAGCATTTCTTTCGCGCGCCGGCAACAGAACGAGTCGAGACCCCCAAAAGGGGTCTGGCTCACCTGGTGATGACGTAGGGAGCGAAGCAGAGCATGAAGGTGCCGATGAAGGTGCTGATCTTCCGGGTGGCTCGTTGCCGACGCCGACGCTGCTCCTCCAGGCAGCGCTGGCGGACGCTGCAAAGGAGAGAAAAATAATAATAATAATAATAATGACGTTTCAAAAGGGCCACGTGGGCCATTTTCCTGTGGCCACACGCTTGTTTCTTCCAAAGCGAACTCATCCAAGCGTGTCTTTGCGCTGATATTAATAAGCAGAACATTTCGATCGGAATATTTACGCCAGTTATAATCCGCTAGGACGCAGGTGTCAAACTCAAGGCCCGGGGGCCAAATCTGGCCCACCACATAATTTCATGTGGCCCGCGAAGGCAAATCTATGAGTATCGAATTCCATGATTTAAAAATGAACAAATAAATAATCTGTACTATAGTTTCAAATTGTCACATTATGAATGATAACGTTGAGATATTGCTGTGCCCAAACAACAGCAATAGTTCAAAAACCCGTCACCCTTGATTTGTGATTTCAAAAGTCGCTCTTCAATTTCATCTGCAAATATGATGTGAACGATTTTCGTGGTTTCACATTCATAATGGCCCTCTGAGGGGAAACTCACTACAATGTGGCCCGCGGCAAAAATTGGTTCGACACCCCCGCACTAGATGAATTGCTGAATATTACCGTAGGTCATTTTTAATAAGGCGGCACGGTGGGATCAACTGGAAAAGCGTTGGCCTCACAGTTCTGAGGTCCCGGTTTCAATCCCGGCCCCCGCCTGTGTGGCGTTTGCATGTTCTCCCCGTTGCCTGCGTGGGTTTTCTCCGGGCACGCCGGTTTCCTCCCACATCCCAAAAAACATGCAACATTAATCGGACGCTCTAAATTGCCCGTAGGTGTGATTGTGAGTGCGGCTTTTTTGTCTCCATGTGCCCCGGGATTGGCCGCCGACCAGTTCAGAGTGTACCCCGCCTCCCGCCCGTGGACAGCTGGGATAGGCTCCAGCGCTCCCCGTGACCCTTGTGAGGATAAGCAGCTAAGAAAATGGATGGATCATTAGGATAAAGCCCTAAAGTCTGGCGTCATCTGTAGTAGCCATCAACACGCACACTTGTTATGATTTTTTTTTTTTTTTTTTTTTTTGCGGAGGGGAGTTCGCCTCACCTGGGGTGGATGTCGACCAGCAGCACGAGGGTCTGCATGGTGATGACGTCGATCCGCCGGCAGTGGAAGCGGGCCACTTTCAGCACTTTGAGGTACGTGACGCACAGCACCACCAGCGACAGCAGGAAGGTGAAGGAGTGGAAGAGGACGGTGAAGACCACGAAGGGGGTGCGGCCGCCGGCCCGGTCCCTCGGCGCGGCCAGCGTGCAGGCGGCGTACAGCCGGTGGTAGCCCAGCCACGACAGGCAGGTGGCGGCCATGGAGAAGCCGATGGAGTGCGCCCAGGCGTAGCCCAGCACCAGGGCGGCGTCCCGGTGGCGCATCTTGGAGTGGTAGCGCAGCGGGAAGACCACCGCGACCCAGCGGTCGATGCTGAGCGCCGCCATGCTCAGCATGGAGTTGGTGGACAGGAAGGTCTCCAGGAAGCCGGCCGCCCGGCACAGGGCGTCGCCGCCCGGCTGGGCGCTGCCGGCCAGGGCGGCCAGCGTCAGCGGCATGTTGGCCACGGTGAGCAACAGGTTGCAGAAGGTCAGGTTGAGGTTGAAGAGCCCCGGAGCCTGCTTGCGGATCTCGGGGCTGTACACGAAGCAGATCAGCACCAGGACGTTGGACAGCAGCGACACCACGATGATGGCCAGCACCGAGGCGAACACCAGAACCTCCGCCGGCTCCATCCTCACATTAAACTACCGCCTGCACTTTCAGGGCGCTCATATCCGTGCGGCGGCGGCGGCGCTCCCGGAGCGGCCGCGGTCGTCTCCCCCGGACCCCCTCCCCGTCCTCCTCTCCACTACAAAGACCATCAACAGAAGGCTTCCCCCGCTTCTTCTTCTTCTTCTGGCGAGAGTCAAGCAAACGCCGCGTCCGCGGCGGAGGGCTTCTGTCGTCCTGCGATGCGCTCGCGAAGGCATCAGCGCCCCGCACGCGCCGCGCACTGTGTGGAATCGAGACCCTCGCACGCAGGAGCGCACATTCGCACAAGGGGGGTGCGCGCGTGCAATCAGGACCACTCCACTGCTCCAACTACCGGAGACGAATTCCCTGTGTGGTTTTTTCCGGCGAATAAAGTCCGGCTCCCGTATCCGAATCCGACCCGGTGTGAGAGTTTGACGTTTAGTCAACAATGAAAGTGCAAATCACTTCGACATATAAAATAACGTCAAATGTAAAAAGAAAATATTCAATGAAATAATTAAATGTCAAGCCAATAAATATGCAAATGAACAGAGGTTGAAAAAAATGTTGCATCAGTGGGTCATTAAACTGGGGACGGGGGATTCTTTGCTATAATATTGTACTTTATGGAATATATGGAACATTTTTTCTTCCACATTTTGTTGCTTTAATTCAATGGACATTGTGTTGCTCCTTGTGTGCCCATCTTGGCCAACGAGAGGCAGCATAATATCCATCTGTCCATTTGCTTAGCCACTTATCCTCACAAGGGGTTGCGGGGAGTGCTGGAGCCTATCTCAGCAGTCAACAGGCAGGAGGCGGGGTACACCCTGAATTGGTCACCAGCCAATCGCAGGACACATGGAGACAAACGACCAATCGCACTCACAATCACACCTTGGGGCAATTTAGAGTGTCCAATTAACCTAGCATGTTTTAGGGATGTGGGAGGCAACCGGAGTGCCCAAGAAAACCCACGCAGGCACGCGAAGAACATGCAAACTCCACACAGGCGGGTCCGGGATTGAACCCAGGACCGCAGAACTGTGAGGCCAATGGTTTACCAGCTTCTCCACTGTGCCACGCAGCATAATGTGAAATACATATCACAACTACTCAGTAATCTGCAGTAATATTTGTCGTTCTCCACAGAGGATAGAGAACGTATCCTCACAAAGGTGTGTCTGTCTACATGCGTTGCTCCATTTTGTGTTCCAATACACCGTTCCAACACCAATACTATTTGTTGGTGATTTTATTTATATTTTGAATATCAATTCATTCAGTGTATATTTTCAAATTAGTGACTTAAATTATTTGAGCATTTTTCGAAGAATACAAAATTGTGTCCAATAACAACAATGTAACGTCACATTTTATGAGGATTTTTTAAAACAATACTGAGGCAAGTATGGACTCAAGTACGCATGGTAACAAAGTATTAGTACTTGACTACTTCCCACTACTGGTCATACTTGTAACTGGCCACCAGTCCATTTCGCACCTCTCGGCATTTGCATTAAAGCGCAAGCGGAAGCAGAATCCCAACACGCTGATCACGCCCGCCCCGTCAAGCCGTTCCGACATCTTCCGTTTCCCTCCCGGGAGTCGACGGACGCCGCCCCCGCGGTTGTGCGCCGCCGCCGCCCCCCACCCCCACATGTCACCAGAACCGCCACCATCACTCATGTGGACTGTGGACCTTCCTGATCAAATGCGTGAGGAGGAAGAGGAGGAGGATGAAAGGGGGCGAGCGGCTGGGGCGTTGTTGTTGTTGCGGTGTACAGAAAAGTGTATGGGGAGCATTTATTCAGAATCGACTCGATGTACTAGTATACGCTTTATCCTCACTAGTAACACAATCGAGCACACAAGGAGAAAGACCGTTAAATATTGGTACTTCCTTGGCTAAGTCATAGTAAAGTACTTCGAATGATGCAGTGTCAACTACTATGTCACTAGTAGCACTTGTAGCATTTGGAGTTGTCAACTAGTACAGTCTTGCTTCACTATTTACATGCAGTTCTCCTACTAGCACGCCGAAGTTGTCATATTAGTGAATAGAAACATTTTACTGGTACGTGGATCTTAATCTGGATGTGGAATAAGAACTCAAACATCTTCCTACTGAATGATATGCGAGTTTCATCAAAATGCCATCTTGATCTGGCGCCGATGATGGAACGCGACGGCGGCCGCGGGGAAGCGAGGACGCGCTGAGGCTTAGTGGAGCTTAGCTGCTACTTCTTGCATCGGCAGCTGTGTCCTCGTTGGGAGTGGGGTGGGGTCGGGGGGGTGAGCACTCCCCACTAGTCTTGTTAAATGGTCCGGTTGAGCCTGAGGGGAGACTTCCTGGTTGCATCCCATCCTTTGTGTAACGATGCTAACATTAGCATTCTTAAACACTAGTAATCCACCACGTAGACACGTTTAGGCTAATCGTTGGGATGCATTGTACAGTACATAAATTCTGCTATATTGTTGATACTCCAAAGTATATTGAAAATTGTTTACAAATGATTTGGTCAGGAAAGAAGCGCGGAATCGTAATCATTTGGCAAAACTCTCCAGAACAACCCAGGCTGAACCCAGCTCCCCTCGACATACGAGCATTCTCTCTGAGTCGATATATATCGCTTCGGCATTCTTCCTCGGCCCAAATCACGACGCTACTTTCCCGAGGTTTTGCCGCCATCTCGAATCGTTTCACAAATAGCGTTAAAAACACAATGAGGTGAATTTTTCAACGAATAACTGAGGAGCGTTTCCAAAATGGAAACTTGGTCAACAGTGAAGAACACTTCATGGTGATTTTTTTTTTTCCCCCTTTCCGTTCATGCATTTGATGGGTGCAGGTCTGATGTTTGAGGCTGATTCCTCCTGTCAGAAGAGTGAACAAGCGCGGGACTTGACAGCGTGCGAGAAGGCCCGCAGCGCTCCTCCTTTTCGCGGCGGCGGCAGCGTCCGTTTGAACGCGCTGCCGCTTCCCATCCCACACTTGATTTGCCGCCGACTGACAGCCCTGCGCGCGCTCGCTTAACGCGAGCCGCCGGCCGCGCTCACCTTTCGTACGAAGCCTTTGCGCACGTCGCGACGTGAGCTCGAGGTTCCTCTCGAGGAACGTAAACCTAGAAGACACTTCGCGAGGATTTTTTTTGTTATTGTTGTTATCTTTTTTTCTGAAAGTTTTTCGATTGAGAGGAGTGAAAATGTTAACACAGTCATGGTCTGCGCATAAAAGTAAATACTGAAATAAAATCTACCTAAATGAATGTTTGAAAATTTACAGTTTTAAAAGTTTCAAAGTCAGCGGATTAAAAGTTAAATACAACAAAAGTGTGACAATCAAATGTACTGGTTTAGAAACGGGGGGGAAAAAATATTTAAGTTGGTGAAATGTTTATTTTGGTCATTCTTTTACATCCACTAGAGGGGGCTCACAAACCACAAGTGCAAATAAAAAAAACGGGAATATTATTTTAAGTTTTTTAGTAAAGAATTAGGTCCATCCATCCTTTTTCTTTGCTGCTTATCCTCATGAGGGTCGCAGGGAGTGCCGGAGCCTATCCCAGCTGTCAACGGGCAGGAGGCGGGGGGCTCACCCTGAACTGGTTGCCAGCCAATCGCAGGGCACACAGAGACAAACAGCCGCACTCACGATCACACCTTGGGGCAATTTAGAGGGTCCAATTAATCTTGCATGTTTTTGGGATGTGGGAGGAAACCGGAGTGCCTGGAGAAAACCCACCCAGGCACGGGGAGAACATGCAAACTCCACACAAACGGGTCCGGGATTGAACCTGGGACCTCAGAACTGTGAGGCCAACGCGCAGTCTAAAAAATACATTTGAAACTATTGATTTTTCCCAAAATGTAGCTTTTTTTTTTTTTTTTTTGCACCAGTGGGTTTTTTTCACCTTGACATCATTTAGCACAGCACTTTTTGCCCGATTTTTCAAAGTTCCAGTAATGTGGAATGAAAACTTGAATTTTACGGGACCAGCGTTTTTAATCCGTGTTAAATAAACTGGAGCGACGGACAGGTTTAACGGACCGGTTTCGGCAACGTGCGCAGCGGCGTCGGACTCCAACTCCTGCCCAGCGGAACATTGAACGCCACCGCCCGGACGGGGACGAACGCGAGCGGACCGGCGCTTGTCGCGGCGCCGTTTCGTCAGATGATATTAAACGCACAGGTCGAAGCGTACGTCGTGTTCGCTTCACATTTACAGAATCCACCGAGGGGGGTCAAACTCGCAGGCGCTAAATTAATAACCAGGACCGTGCGAGCACAGGTGCGCCAGGCTTGCGATTTGATGATGTAACACAGAAGAAGACCTTTGCAACCGAGCTGCAATATTACATTGGGAGTACTGCTATGTTGCTATGCTAACTGTGTTGCTGCACTTTAAAAGGGGTTTCATTTTGTTAGCCCGTCTATTGTGTTTTCCATTGTGTGTTAGCATCAAGCTATCTGACGGTGACAAAACAACGTGTAACTCTCTTATTTTATTCATGAATGGCAAACTTGAAACAAGCGCGCAGCCTCTTTATGGAAGAATCGAAGTGAAGTTTTCTGCCACCGTTTTAACGCTCGTAATGTCAATTTTTGCTCACAAAAGTGACGGTTCGTGGCTTGAAAACTTCTCACGTCGGGTCACGCTTAAATAGAGGTGCCAATTAATGTACTAGCTTTGCAAAGGCCGCTGATTGGATGGTGCAGGTGTTCCTAATCTTGTGGCCCGTGGGGAACCTTGCGAATACAGTATATTCATATCGACATCGAGAATGGCGGTATTTAAATTAGGGGGAGAAAAAACTTGGCAGTATTTAAATAAAGAGAAAAAAAACTCCTTTAATGAGCATGTTGCAGCTTAGTGGTTAATCCATAAAAACGGTTGCCTGGCAATGAGGGTCTCCTCACAAGTCTGTTTGAGCTCCCTTGTTAGCCTCAAATAGCAGAAAACGTGATCACGCGCTCAGTTGCGCCGCTCATAATAAGGCTCGCTTATGTTTCAAGTTATGGATTGAAGAATATACGCGTTGCGGTGGCGATCAAGATGAAGCAGTATTCGTTCCATCCGAGGTGTGTGATACGATCGTCGGGCACTTTTCGGGGAACAAAAGTGGAGGAAAAGCCTCAAACCAGCCAAGATAATTTATGTAATTCAGTGAAAATTGACTACAAAACATGCATGATAAATTGTATTATTGGTAACATATTTTACATAAATGTATTTAATTACTCTTTGGCTACCTATACTTTAAGTACTGGAGGGTCTTGAGGTCAACTTTATCCTGCAAAACAAACAGTGATTCTAATACTAGTAACATGCCCCCCCACTCCACCCCCGGTCCCCCCCCCCCACCCCCTCAGTACTGAATGTTCTAAAATCACGTCCTGTAGTTCACACCCTAACCACAAAAGTGAAGATTTGTAGCTTAATTTAGCATCATTTCACTGCAGAGTTACATATTTGGGGGTTACTTTGAAAACCCCTTTTTGTTTTTGTTTTTTTTAATTCAGTGACTGATAGAAAATATACATCATATCATAAATGGTGGTAAAATTGAAAGGTGAAATTTAGTAAGACCATTGGAAGACAGTATTGAACTGTACACACACACAAACGTTGTCATTGAATGACTGCTGCCCTCTAGCGAAACACCGCGACATTACAAGCGCCACCGTTGAAATGAGTCATCAGGCTGCACATTCAAATCTTTGGCGCTCCCTTGTGGGAGATTAAAAAACACGTTCTTGCTTTAGAAATCTGGATAAATTCATCTGAGGCGCATTGATCTGTAGGTGGCAATATGCAGTCAGTAAAAAGTGATATGATACGGTACAATACTCTGAAGTTAAAATTAACGTGGGCTTTAGACCGTTATTAAACGTTTCAGTTTGGGAGAACTGGAGATCTTTTTTTGGGGCCCTGTACCTTTAATTAACCCGATGGTGGTCACAAATTGACTCCCGCAGAACTGTATCCTTATTTTTTAATTCACCACCGTCGTGTCCACATTCAACCTGAAATTGAGGCGCCGCGTCTGCAATCCATTTAATTAGCACCCGCAGGAAATTACCCAGTGGGCAGTGCCGATAAGCCGCCGAAAAGCCCAGGAGAGCTCGGAGGCCCGGCCGCCTGATTGACCTTCATCATTAATATAGTTATCAAATTAACGGGGGGGGGGGGGGTCAAAGAAGACTCCCATTCATTTGTGGGTGGCTAGTAAAAGTGATATCATGTTTATATTGGTCTTCATGACACAAAAACGGCGTGCAGATGAAGATGACGATGGGTTGAAAAGAGTGTAAGACTGACATTGGGTTATGGGGACAAATCACAATTGGGGCCTGTTTGGGAGAATCCACTTGAAACGACATGAAAATAAAGGGGACAGAAGAAGATTTTGTCGCCCAAACGCTGGTTTAATTTTACACACAAAGCTCAGGGAGAGGTCGTGCAATGCTCCGTAATCGACACGCAAGCGGCGCAGTGGGGGAAAGTCACTCTTTGTTGCGGTTGCAACAACAACTTCTCCGCCTTGTCGGACTCTCGGTCCTCTCGAGCCGAGCGGACTCGCCGCTTTCAGGTGCCAATTAACTTCGCCCGAGAGCTCTCTGCTGTAATTGGCATCAATGAGGACGCTGCAGCGGCCATTTTCCCCGGCCCCGGCCGTAAATGGCACCTGGGCCTCCTGTCGCGCGGAAGTGACGATTGAGCATTTAAACTTTACCAGATGAAGGGGCGCTGAGGCTAGTTCAGAAGTCCAGAGCTGGCCTATGGCTGCCAGTTCGGTTTTGGGGCTCTCTATCTATAGCGCTTCTGATAATATTGATCCCTGATCACTCATACATCTTCAATAAAGCTCCTTTCCTACTCCTAGCAAAAAAAAAAAAAGAACCCAAAAAGGCCCAGAATCTTTATCCAGCCCTCTTATTTTTCCAAGGTGAATAGTGACAATTCCAGGCCATTTGCTTGAGGTGGTCCAATTCCCGGCCTCCTTCAGTCGACTGAGGCAGCGAGAGCTCTCGTGTTAATAATTTAAAGGAGACGAGCGCAAATGAATGGCGCTGTTAGCTCGCTTGCTTTAAATGGATGGTTTGAAAATGGAATTTGTGGTTTTATCGCAGCGAGTGGCTGCGTGTCAGACAGAAATCCATACGGCTGCTCATTTTATACAACTCGTCACTGGCCACAACATCATATACGTCTGCATAATCGAATACATAATTATATGGTATTCTATTATAGCTTGTGCATTTGGATCCTGGGAGAAATCACATTTCAAATTTCAGTCAGGAATCAAAAACTTGACTTAATTTGGGACAAATACTTAACTAAACGTTGTTATTTGCTAAATAAACATGATTACCCCAATAACAAATTTTGTAAAAATGACACTTCTTTGATATTGCCATTTATAAAATAAGGCGAATTACATTTTTTTTTAAAACGTCCCTAATGTACCTTTGGTGTTTGTGCAAATTACACACCTCCGGGCACATAGAGTATGAAATACATGTATTAGAGCAGCACGTATGTTCTTTATCCTCTGTGAAGAGCAACGAATATTACAGTGCCGTCCAGAGCTTTGCAACTGTATTTGTTGTGTATATCTATACTGTGTCTGTATTATAGTGCCCCCAGGTGGCCAAAGCGCACACATCACAAGGACCAGCACAATGTCCATTGAATGGAAATGAAGCAACATGTGGCAAAAAACAATTACAGCACTTACATTCTATTGAATTCTTTAAATACTGTATTTTTTTTAAAATAAAGTACAATACTATAGTTGCTGAATTCAATAGGGAAAGATGATTTGAGTTTTTTTTTTTTTTTTTTAATTGAATTGAAACAGTCCACAATAAAGCACCAAATGATACTGGATGCACTAATCCTTTCTTTCTTTCTTTTTTTAAAATGCGTTAACATGTGTGTGCTTGGAAGGCCCAAAAAAATACATATTTTACATTGTTTGTGCAACATTCGGTGATCAAACTGACAAAAGGAAAATTATTAGAAAAGGTGTCGATTGCAACCAATATTAAAGCGCAACGCTGCTTTTGTCCCGCGCCCCTAGCCGCTATCGCCTCTGCTTTAATTTAATATCTCTTTATCTCCCGCCGTTGTTTGTCTTTTATTGAGGTTGCGCCTGCATATCGTCCCCGATCTCCAAGCCAGAAGTGAGGGTCAGGGTGGGGGGGACGGGGGGAGTGGCCCTCTTGTTTATTGGCTTCCATTGAGCCCCGCGCAGGACTTGATTTGGCTATCTGCTCTCATATTAAGCTCTTTCACGTATTTGGCGCCCACGCGGATATTGTTTGTAAGCACATGGAGATATTCTGGACCGCCGGCGAATTAAATATGCCGCCCTCGCTTTTGTAATATCCTCTTGGCGGCCCCCCCCCATCCACGCGCGCCGTGAGAATGCCGCTGATCTTTTATGTTGACTATCGAGTTCGGGCGGGAGGAATTCAATCTTCATCTTCATCTCCGCCCTCAAAGTACATTAGAAAAAGTGAGCATGTGTGCGCTTGGAAATCTGTATTGATATTATTTGACACAAGCTAATAACAGAGAAGACGACGTTTACCATACGTAAAATGTGGTGCGGCCAGTGCTAGGGGTCGTATCCAAAATGGCGTCATAAACCGCATGTTTTGGAAATGTAGAGAGAAGCTGGAGAACCTGGAGAAAACGCACACAAGTGTGGGAAGAACATCTCATACATCAATATAAAATAGAGTACAGTATAAAGCTTGTGCACCTACGTCATCACATCACGTGACTTTTGTTTACGTCGCCATATTGCCGGTCTAGCAAAGCATTGTTCGATGCTAAGTCGGTCGGAGACGACACGAAAATACATCTTATAGCACGACTTCATTTAGAAGGTGAAAATAAACGAAGCTACGTGGAAAAATTAGACAAACTCGGCATAGAGGACCCGTATTTAATGCCGAAGTCGATGTTTTCGCCGATAAGAAATTGGACCGTTAATTCGCTTCCGCTTGTCTCGGACAACTGGATCTACGCATGGCTCCGGTGAGTAAGTGGTCGAGATTTGGCAAAGACGTTCGAGTGAAGGGAAAACATCAGAACTTTGGCAATACTTGCGTCGAACAGATGGAGGACCCCCTTGAAGCCATCACGGTTTAAAAAAAAAAATATATATATATATGAAAACGTGAACTGTTTAAATAGCTCGTGTCAAATGAGCACACTTGTGTCCGAGGTCCAGACAATTGTCCGGCAAATGGTTTCCATCCGAGCCGCAGCCGAGGTTAAGAGAGTCACCCTGGCAATTTATATGTAAATTTCCGACACTTGTTGGGGGCTTCCGAAACTTCCGGAGTGGCCGCTCTTCATTGGAAAGGCTGCAATTATGTTCATTGGGGGGTGGCGGTGGGGGGCGGTGGGTGCCTAAAAACACAGCTGGCTCCTCGTGTGACCCGCTCCATCTCTGGATGGCTTCGCGTCGGTAACGCAAAACATTGGCCAAAATTGTTTCGATGAGGCCTTTTAACTTGATTAGTTTACACAAAACGGCTCGTATGTGGCAGTTATGGATTGTTGTAAGACATGGGGGGGGGGGGGGGGGGGGGGACGACAACTTTGGTACTTCCAAAATTGGACTGTCGCAAATACAGAAACAGAATAATAAACTAGTTCATAACACAATTCCAATGAAGCGGAACAATCCGGATTCAGGACGTGCAACAAATTGTACAACTCTCTCGGAAATTTTACTTTTTTAATTCATTTATCTGCACGGTTTTCATGAAAAATGAATTCATTTGAAAACGTGTCATCCAGATTAAATAAAATCGCTGAATGATCCCCCAGAGGGGAAACTATGTCAACTAAATCAAATCAAAATACATGGCGAGAAACTGTTAGACAAAAACAAGTGGTGTCACTTTTTTCAAAAATACAGATAAAAAGCAGCTCATAACAGGCATAGAGTATATTTAATGTCAACAAACGTTGTTGTGTATGGATGATTAAAAACTCCAAATAATATTAGTTAGCAATTTAGAATCATCTCATCATAGTTACATCATCAATTTATGAACTGCTTTCAGAATCAGAAATCAAGCCGAATGTGTTTTTCAACTATTTACGTTTGGTAACACAAAAATGCTTGTTATATCTGAACTTTATCATCTATGACATATGACAATTTGAAATTTTGGTCCCGATTTTTACAAGAATCACGGAAATTGACACTCTAGATTTGGCATCGCGGGCCACATAAAATCATGTGGCGGGCCAGATCTGGCCCACAGGCCTTGAGTTTGACACCTGTGATTTACAGTTTCAATTCTCCTGTAATTTTTGTCATTAATTAACGACTATTTCCCTTAACATTGATCCATAACGTATTTAGTCATTTTAAAATTGTAACCAATTTCTTGTAAATTTTATATATATATATATATATATATATATATATATATATGTAGAGAATTTTTTTTGTCTTTTTTACTTATTTTGGGGATGTATTCAAGTTCACCCAGCCGCACATTAAATATCACGCCGTGAGAGTCACGCCCTCACCTCGTGCATTTCCGGCTCATCTATCGCACGGGCAGATGGCATCGGTCCAGGAGGTCCTGAGGGGTTCGCGGACGTGGGACTTCATGTGGCTTTGCAGCGGCGTGCGGCTGAAGGGCGACTACCGGGGGTGTTGCAAACACAACACCGCGGCATGACCGATACGCTGGAGTTCTCCTTGCTCAAGACAAAGTGGGCCTTGCTGGGACTCGCCCCTCCAGTCGGTCCACCGTCAGGGTTCGAGTCCAGGTGCCGTCTGCCGTAAGACTCTAAGACTCTGCAGATTTTTTAGAAAACTAGTCAGTATCAGGCGTGACCATCGTTTATTTCACGCAGTGTAACAACATTCTTGTACAGGTGTTGCCTTTGGATGCGCACAATAAAAGGCCACTTGAAAATGTGTGTGTGTGTGTGGGGGGGGGGATTCCTTATCTATGCCATCTGCGATGAAAACCTTCATGTTGGAAGTAATGAGCAACAAGGGCAGTAGGGGGCAGTAGCACTTTGAGCCCGGCTTCATTTGGGACTTGATACTGCTGAACTAATTCAATTTTTTGGGGAGACAGTTAAATGAAGTGGCACTTAAATATGAATCATAGTAGCGGAAAAAAAAAAAAAAAACACGGAATCAGATATCTTCAGATATCGGTTATCTACCAGTTGGAGTGCAGCGTAAACATGACCCTAAATCAGAATTTCGCACTTGTATCTGCAGTGTAAATCCAGCCTTAAAGTTAGGGACAGATGGTCCGGTTTAAAAAAAAAAGTGTTAATTATCGTGGATTACTGCTATATTTTATTTAATTGTCAAGTTCAGGCAGGCTCCAGAGAAACAGTCAGTGTGTAAGTGAACTTGTAAAAGGTTCACCAGACAAAGATCAGCCTTGTTGACACTAAACTTGAGGCTTCCTTCATCCTCGCCTACCCCTTCGGCTGCTTTGTCGTTGATGCATGAGCCGACGACGGCCACACGCTCACCCAGAGGGGACGCGTGCACTGACGTCAAAATGTAGGACCCCCGGAGACGTAAACGTCAATGCAAGAGGGCTGCCGTCCTGATCCTTCTCACTCTATATCCATCTAGATCGGGGCCGAGGAAACGTTTATGCTCAGAGGCTGCATTTTGGTTTTTAAAACGGACCGATTGGGTTGGTCTTTTGTAGATGGCGCAATATAAAATGTACAAACAAGTTGCCTCCGGAGGTGTTTACAACCCTTTGCGCATCAGACATGTGAACGTGGTGTTGTGTGGCAAAAAAAAAAAAAAAGTACTTTTCTTACATTTCATTTATGTCATTTATGTGTAAAAGCCGCAAGTGCCCACATTGAAACCCACATTCAATAATATTTACAAAGACTGTATACAGAAAGTTTAACGCTCGCACCGTGCTAAAGCTAGCGCTAGCACTTACGTTGCGCTAAAGCTAGCTCTAAAGATAATGCTAGCGCTAACTCCGCACTAAAGCTAGCACTAACACTAACAGGGCCGGTTAAAATAAAACTTACCGGTAAATATCACTGAGAGACGCCAGTAACACAGCAGCAACACGCTAACACAGCGCAGCGCTAACAGGGCCGGTAAAAGTCACTTCCTCGACACATATATTCCACCAGTCTCACAGTTACCTTTTCCCTTCGAGTGCCCCCTTGTGGCCGTCAGAAAAACAAAATGCACAAATTAGCCGCCTCACCGCATAAACCGCAGGGTTGAACGCGTGTGAAAAAAGTCGCGGCTCGTAGGCCGGAAATTACGGTAGTAAGATTTCATATCAATGGGGAAAGATGATAAAAGTGTTAATGCTAATGAAACTAATATCGCAAAGCACTGCTGTAGTCCACCAGGGTCCTTGCTAACATGCAACAGCTGCCAGGGGGAGGGGGCAGGAGTTGCCGGAGGATGAGGGATGCTTGGGTGTCAAAGGAAACCGGATACCTCCCCCGGGCATGTTTTGGAGAGCCCCGAAATAACTCCCGCTTTTTCGATTCGTGACTTGTAAACACACAGGCCACAAGATGCGCGATACGAGCTCACGCGGGCGTCGCTGCGCGTACGTGTGTGTCGGCTCGAGGTGTTTTCACGGAGGCGGGGGGTGGGGGGGGGGGCACTCAATTATCCTGCGGAGGAGAAAGGGATGTCTGTGATCTCATCTCCCCCAAAGTGGAGAATGATTGAGTAGAGAGGCTGTAATTTATTAATTATGGCCTATATTCTTAGACTTCGGCTCTGGCTTCATTCAATTTGTATGGATTGAGCGGTAATTACTGCGTTGCGGGCGCGTGCGCGCAACGAGTCGATTGCAGGTTACTTACAGTATGTTGTTTGTCCTCATGTCGTCTGGCGTCCTGTCGCCTCCTCTCAAAATCCTCAGGTCAAGCAGATGTGCGATTGCTCTTCTTCTGTGGTTTTATCAAGAGCAGATGTAGAGACAGGCTATTAGGGTCAATTAATTAGGATTGGTTCTGAGGAAACAGGAGGTTATACTGTAGATAATATGATGGAGAACATGAGGATTGCAACCCTAAGAAGCTGATAGTACTTGCTCCTCGCATGCATATTTTGGAATTCAATAAAGAACTTGCGCTATCTGCTTGTTGTGATCAAATAAAAGCAGTGCAACTTGAATGGTTGAATCTACGCGCCTTGGAATTAGCCTCTATTAGCGGAGCAGCATTGCTTAGCAAAAATAAATAAATGCAAATCGTGGCCGAAAGTGACCACGACGCTCGGCTTTGCGTAATTGCAGCGTGGCTCTCGACGGAGAATTGGAAATAATAATTGGGAATAATTTGCGAGCGCGTGTAGGAAGCCGCGGGAGGACGGCGAGCCGCGCAATTATGGGCTGGGAAGACGCGGGACGAAGCCGCCAACGAGCCGCTCGAGTGTCCCGCCGAGAGACGCGTCCGAGCGCGCGGCGGTGACTCAAACGCCGCTTCCGTCCCGAAGTATCGGCCGCCGTGTCTTCCTGGTTGATTCCAGAGAGCCCTTGTGACTCACTTTTGTTAATTTACGTGCACGCGAGGCAGAGAGAGTTCAACGTTTGACAAATTTTCGCTTCGCTGAGGTTAAAAAAAAAACATTAATATTCATCGGGATGTAATTTCTTTGACTATGGAATGAAGTGAGGTTGTGTCAAGACTCCCATGTTTGAAATCATTATGTGGGGAATCATAACATTGGATTTTTTTTTTTTTTTTTGCAAACTGCCCACTGACAAACACAATGTTGCCACTACTTTTTTCAGGCTGTTGCCAGAGGTTGATTTGTTTGTAAAAGTTTCCAAATACCTTTGCCGTTGTGTAACGCCGTCACTTAATTATGTAGACCATTGATGTCAAACTGAAGGCCCGGGGGCCAGATGCGGCCCGCCACATAATTTGTGTGGCCCGCGGAGGCAAATCATCTGTCAATTTCCATGATTCCTGTGAAAATCTGGAACAAAATTCCAAATTGTCATAGAAATGAGAATGTTGAAGTATTATAAGGCTTTTTGTGTTGCCAAACATGAATAATGGCTGAAAAAAAAATCATTACCCTCAATTTCTGATTCCCAAACTAATTCATAAACTGCGTTTGTAAAGATGACGCAGCGATTGAAATTTTTTTTATGGTTTCACAGTCATAGCAGCCCTCTGAGGGAAACCGTAACTACAATGTGGCCCATGACAAAAATGAGTTTGACACACCTGATGTAGCCGATTACTTAAATTTCACGATTACTTAAATTACATATTTGCATTACTGAAGTTGGATGTCCATCTCAGATACGGTCTTAAAAGTTGCTAAATTTAGCAGTATAAGTGTTTAATGTGACGGTTTAATGCACAGGTGTCAAACTCAAGGCCAAGGGGCCAGATCTGGCCCCCCACATGATTTTATATGGCCCGCAAAGCCAAATCTATTGTTAGTTTCCATGATTCTTCTAAAATTCTGTACCAAAATTTCCAATTGTCATTTATCGTAACTGATAAAGTTGAGAAATTACAAGCATTTTTGTGTTACCAAACGTAAACAGTTGAAAAAAAAACATTACCCTTGATTTCTGATTCCAAAACTAGTTCATAAATTGATGATGTACGTATGATGAGATAACTAAATATTTTTGTTTCACAGTCATATTGGCCCTCTGAGGGGAAACTGGAACAAGAATGTGGCCCACGAGAAAAATGAGTTTGACACCTCTGGTTTAATGTGTCGAACCCCCTCTGACAATTTCGATAACTACGGAGGTCAACTTTTTGGTGTCGTCATAGTGACAGCTGCGCGTTACGGGGCTTTGCCCACAGGCTCGGCCGCGAGATATGATCAATGGGCGGCCATGAATAATGAAGAGGCCAGGCGTAGCAGACACTTAATTACACTTTGGAGAAGCCATTCTGGATAATTGAGGAGAATAAAGACGACCAAAGTGGATGAACGCTGACCGCAAACCGAATTTTGCGCGTTTGTTCTCGAAGAGAGGCCTTCTGCCTTATTATACAGCAAATTGTCATTTGTCATCCTGTGATTTGACGTTTTTTAAAAAATGAGAGTTGGTTTTACGTGCCTCGGTCATTTCCTTTGACCAGATTATTGTTCTTTTAATGTTAAGGATAATTGCCACGCATGCAGACAGCGCCGTGCGCCTGCCATCTGTGACGGTTACGTGAAATTAGCGCTAAACTACTTAACGGACACTTTGGCCCATTGTCTGCCGTTGTCATAATCAGCCCGAATAACGGCCGGCATCAATACGGTCTTGAAACCCGATTTGAGCGTTAATGGAGTCAGATAGGGGGGGGTGGCGTTGGAGGCGTGCTCTAGGGGTTAATGCTGTTAGAGATGTTGGCAAAGAGCAAATTAAATCAGCCATAGATCGAGCCCTCTACACACAGCCAGACAACCAGAGCCATTGAGGAAGGGGGGGAAGAAAGACGCTAGGGGGTAATATTTGAGCCCCGCTCGCAGACGTATGGAAATAAAAGTCTGGATGTCAGTGGTCATCGCAATCATTGAGTCTAATGCGCTTCCTGTCATCCGTGGAAGCAGACGCTACGACACGATTCCGCACTTGGCCGGCCCCTCAACTTGCGGTCACGGCTTCGGGCGGGCGCAGCCGTTGACAGCTGACGCAGACGCTCGTGTTACCAAGTGAAACTTTGGCCATCTTTACGTCTCCCGAGACCAGAGTTGATTTATGTCAGGTGATCAATAATCGGAGGCTTCACACCTCCAGCAATTTTTTTTTCTTTTTTTAAATGGACGCTCTTGTGACTGCCACTTCAAACGTAGGTCGTGCAAGTTTGACTTCTGAGGTCTTGCATACCCTGAAGCATGCTAAACACGATCACTTTTCCTCCTTGGAGAATAACCAACATTTTGACTTTGACAGTGACTTTGATGCTAACTTATAATTATATTGCTTTAATGACAAGTTTGAACGGGTGTTTCCTTCTATAAAACAGTAAATACCGTAATTTCCGGCCTATAAGCTGCGACTTTTTCCACACGGTTTATGCGGTGACGCAGCTAATTTGTACATTTTTTCTAACGGTCGCAAGGGGACACTCGAGCGGAAAAGGTATCGAGTGAGACCGAATATATGTGCCGAGGAAGTGACTTTTACCAGTCCGGAATGTTAGCACTGCGCTAGCGTGTTACTGTCATGTCTCTGTGATTTTTACCAGTATCTTTTTATAACCGGCGCTGTTAGCTAGCGTTAGAGCGGTGGTGTTAGCGCGGCGGTGCTAGCATTATACTCTGTGCACTGTCTTTCTTTGTAAATATCTCGTATTTCAATGTCGGTTTCAATGTGGGCACTTGTGGCTTTATGTATATATCAAATGGTATTTCCTTTACAAATGTACTGGGTGAGGCTTATAACCAGGTGCGCTCTGTAGGTCGGGAATTACGGTAGTGGCTTTTTACACGGCAACTGTCAACGCCGTCGGAGCTCCGTCGTACTTTGTAATGATCGCGACAAACCTTCGTAAACCCAGTGGTTGAGAACACAACCAAAGAAATTTTACCAAAGCAGATGCAAGCAGAGGTTTCCTAGGGCAAAGTTGTCAGTGGAAGATTTATGAGCACCAGCAGAAGGTAAACAAGATGAGGTCTCCTCGCGAGCTGAGGATGGATGGCGATGCGAGTCCGGCTGACGCTAAAAGTGAGAGGTGGACTCGGGGAAAGTAGGGGGTTACGCAGACCTCTCAGTATCCATTTTACCCTCGAGAGTTCGATCCTGGTCTGTGACACATGTGGCCCTCAAGGTGAGCTAGTCTGGAGTTTTCGTGGGGTTTGGCATGTTGAGCTTCTGCAAAATTCAGTCTAGGCACATTGGGTAGTTTTTGACGAGTACAGAAGACCACTTTTTTTTCCTTACAAGGCTGAGAAATTGTTTGAATTGGCAACCAATCTAGGAAGTAGAGTGCCATTTTGAGATACGAGCCACCTTACTTTGGACTTCCTTCCTGACCACTTTTTCTGCAATTAAGGTGAAAATTTCAACATTGAACTTTTTTTGAATGCTTTTCCACACTTGTTTCCAAGTGTTTTTTTTATACCACATACTGGTTTAGGTTGTGGGTAAATTTATTTCCCAACAATTTGTACTCCGGTCTGGTCGCAGGGAATATAGAACTGACTTACATTTTCGCAGATCTATGATCGCAAGTTAACAAACCATCGTTGGCGAATTTCACGTAGCCAACACCTACTAGTTAGAACATTTTGTAATGCTTTATTCAACAAACACCTAACAAAAACATATTTAACGTTCATACACAATGGTCACAATTGGACTCCCGGACTGGCTAACATTTAGCTACATCAGCAGCGTGCAACAGCCAACTCTACTTTTCTTCGCTGACGTGTCACTCACCAGGGGAGAGCCAGCCTTTTTAAGCCGTACACACTCAAAGTCATAGATAATGGTGTTGATTGTGAGGATATGGAGGCCTCACAAGCACATTTTGTTTAATAACGTAAAACCCAATTCATCGATGGGATAATCGAGTCTAAAAATGTTCAATAGCAGCTGACATTGTGTTGTCGTCTTGTTGAGACTGAATCAACAATATCAAGCAGTGCCCTCGGTTTTGCCTGAATAGCTTCAAGATGCAATTATTTAATGGTAATGCGCATAAATGTATACTTTACCCAAATCCGTGCCCTCACCTTTTGAGGCGCAATTGTGGAAGGACTCGACTTTGGTGCCACTAATTGCAAATTGTCAACTTCTTCGCACGGGGGAGCGTTCTGCTGCAACAATGTCTTTGTGCGGGTCCGTGCTCCTCCTTAGTAGCAGCTGTCATTATTTATAGATCTACCCCCCCCCCCCAGACGTGACAAATTAAAACACACTGTCCGACCTCTCGAGTGCGTGCCGCCGCTAATGCGGCGCAATACAGGAAGCGATTGTCTCCTCTTTTGTCTTCCTCTCGCCTCTCTTTTCATTGAATGCTCGCTAATGAGTAAGTAAATGGCGGGGAAAGGTGCGCGTGTACAATTTTTTTTTTTTTAAAAGTAGCGGCCTTTGTGGCGGGTAATTAGGAGCAGCGAGAGGCGTGCAGGTGTTGAGCCGGGCCGCTAGGGGGGTCACGTTTGCCGAGCTTTCCCGACTATTAAAATGATCACTTTCAATAGCGAACAAAGAGAAGAGAGTGCGTATGTAGCGGCGGGTATTTTCCCCACCTCTAATGCTTTATCTGCCTTTTGATGTGGCGCTCATAAAAGGCCTATTGGGTTCCCACAATGACCCGCGAAATGGACGAGGGCCGACGTCGCGGGCTCCGACTGTTGCCGCCATTAACTAAAAGGCCCCGGACATTATGAAAGAGACCGTCGGATGAAAGAACACTGAGGGGGAGATGAAGAAGAAGAAAAAAAGAAAAAAAAAACAATAATTGAAAAATTGCCTAATGCTAAAGTGAAAGAAAATGGAGCCGTGATAAGCCACTGTGATATTCCGTTATCTCCGGTAAATGCGGCCAAACAAGACGATGCGGCCAGCCATTCTTTTTGAAATGGATATGCTTCAATTACCTGCGTGTCTAAATCTAGTTAGGTCGGCCATTGTCCGCAGCTTGGATGGGGTGTTGAAGCAAATTACACCTTACAACCTACTACAAAAACTCCAGAGAGCCGCGACTGCCACCAAAAAAGAAAAATAAAAGCAGTACGAAAGAGGTTACAGGACACACTAACATTGGTTAGCTCAAATTTAGTGTCGCTTTTGAGCCTTTTTTGAATGAAATAAAATCAAAATATGTTTTAGTATGATTAACAGGTGTGCAAAAAAACTGTTTAAGTGTATGAAATAGATTGCTGATTAACCTGAGTGTTGAAGTCAATGAGGCAAAACAAAAAACTACCTGGCGGTCCAGCCAGTATCAATTAGATTGCGGTAGATTCCAAAAATGTAAACTTCATATCAGATACAGTGGTGCCTCGGTTCTCGACTACAATCCGTTCCAGAAGGCCAGTTGAAAAGTGAATCGCTTGAAAACCGAAGCGCGTTTTACCATTACAATGAATGGAAAGTGAAATAATGCGTTCCACTCTTAAAAAAAAAAAAAAAAAAGTTTTTTTAAGCTTTTCCTGATAATAAACTGCATAGTAGAAATACATGTATAGTCTAAATACTTACATAATTCAAACCTCTTTTTTTTTTTTTTTTTGCTTAAAATGTGTGCTTTAGTAGTAGAGAAAGGGAAGATTGGGAGTGCATTGCCGTATCTGCCTTGTAAACCTTTTTTTTTTTATTAACAAAAGTGCAGAATAACTTTAAACAAGCAATAATGGGGGGGGGGACAAATTGTTTCGTAATGACATAATCAGAGATTCTCGCATCCAATAATAAACGTTTTATATACAACTGACATTTTCAATAGCCGACCAAAAAGTTGAGCCAATTATCCACACATTTTTGCTATATTGCGGCCTACACTGATGTATAAAATGTCGAGTGGAAGAAACAGGGAGCACTTCTCGCTCCCCAACCCCCCGATAAAATAAAATAAAAAATCTTCACTTCATTAAATACTCGATTGTGGAATAGCATGGAATAGTTCAGCTCATTTTAGAATAACAAAGACGAACATAAAAATTTGAAAAAAAGTGAAGCTATGAATACTTAGATGCACTGTAGCCCAATTAAATTAATTCAAAATAAATTGTTTTTGCCCCCTGTGCAAGTGACTTGTCAAAATGGCGTGCCTCAAACGGATGGTTGGGCAAAGCACTCAACGCCACTACAACCCTTCCCTCCGACACTTTGGTGGTCTTCCGGGTCAACGGCGAGAAAGCCGACACCATCCACAGAATCACCCTCGGCATATCGTAAAAAAAGTCGGAACGCAAATGGTTGACTTTTAGCTAAGAACGTAGCGCTTAAACTACTCCCATCCCGCATTAGTACATTAAACTAAAAAATGTTAACGTTCTCCCAATAACATGTTTCTGTATTAAATCATAAATTTTCATCTAAGAATGCGATTAAACTGCAAAACATGACATTGTACTCACCGTCTTCCTTAAGGGCATGAGGTGACGCTTCTTGGCATCTGTAAAAACAAAACCAGTTAGTAGTTTGTACACTTGGAGAAAATTATACAGCTCATATGTAGCATTTGTTTCATGTGCAATTACCTCAGAGAGAACTTTTTTTGTTGACCCCAAACAAATTTTTCATTTTTTCCTCAACAGGTTTTTATGGATTTCCAGGCTTTCAAGTTGTCTAAAATACGTGCAGTGGGTGCATGCAAGTGTTTGGATGTATTTGTACTTTTGTAGAGTCATAAAAAATGGCTGTAATCCACCACAACTTTTCTGGGTGTGTGAGGTCCAGTTGGTCCACCACAAGCTGTTTCATGGTTGATTTTTTTTTCTCTGTCTTCTTCAAACGTGAGCCATCTTTTGTGCGCCTTTACGACTGGAAGTAAATGAGATGGTTAGACCAAAAAAAAAGAAAAATAGCATGACCAGCCAACATTTTGGACAGCTATGCATTTTTTCCTATATTTTGCTTCCTTGGCTTAATGAGCTGATGGCTCTTTATTATTAGGAAATATTAAACTGGTTTTGAGAATATGGACCACACAATGTAACAGCACATAAGGGAACCTTCCATGACAAGACGCAGTCCTTACTTCGCTGTTTAATTGCAACTCGAACGAGTCTTAAGACATCACTGTTGAAAAATGAACATTATGTTGCTGAAAAGCACGAGAGAAATTATACTTTTAGGATAAAGTGCATTGCAAGAATAAAATTGTACTTACAATTTTCAAAAGCTGCAGCCAACATTTAATATGAATCATCCACACATACGTTCCAGTGTTTTGAAGTAGCATCAAAACTGAGTGAGCTTGTTTGACATTGTCTGATGTATTGAATTTATTTCACATTTTGGCTGCGCAAAAAGGATCTGAGTGCTCACCCAGCAAATCAATGACACAAAAACTGAACGCTTTCATAAATCATGTCATTATCAGAGGTTATAAATTTGAGGGTTGGGGGAAGTGCGTTTACGCCGATGCAGATTAAGCGGACTAATGCACGTACACAGATCAATGTGGCGGCATGCTGTTGTTTTGTGCCACTAATTGGTTGTCGTCGACATCATTGACGCCTCGGGTCCATTTAGTGGACGGCTTTTGATACAATGCTGGAGGCCATTGGTCATCAATTCACCGATAATCTGACATTATGTGCTGGAGGTCAGATAATGCAGTTTATATATATATATTTAAAACTTTCGATATTTAAACCTTTATCAAGCCACATCAGGCAATTTAAAAGATTATCATTTGCAACTTTGACCTGGCAGCAGACAACGATTAGACACCTAAGTTATCATGGAGTCTTTGAGTCAATAGATAAACCTAGATATGATATTTGTGTCAATTTGGCCATTTTGGAGTCAGTTCATCGTAAAAGGTAAAAATGTGTACAATTTCCCCTGTCAAGGCAGCATAAATGCCATTTCATATTAGGCTCTGATCCAATCAGACATCCACTATCACGGGAATGACTGGAGCTCAAGCCAGCTAATCATTTCCAGGATGCGGCGGAGGCCCATTGAGCCATTACGCCACTTAAATAGAATCATTGACTTTATATCTCCATCTTCTCTGCCGATTTGGCTGAAGGGCCTCACAAATTCTATTAGGCACAATTGAAAACCCAAACTGGAGGAGGAAGAAATTGGCCGCTGTTACCCGTTTTGTTCTGTATCTCTATGATCTACAACAGCGCATCATCATCATCATTATTTTTTGGTGCAAGCTGTCCCCCCCCCCCCCCCCCCCCCACTCCCACCGACCCGGCAAGCCTACCGGACGCAGACTGCTGCGATTACTTCCTTGCCAATAAAGCGGGATCTGTTTAGTCTGCTGATGTCTTATCAGTGTCAGACCAGCATCTGGGTTAAGAAGAAGGTCCACCACACATACCAGACAGAAGACCTAACAGCAACCCAAGTAAAAATGAGCAATGTTTTTTTATTTATTAAAGAAACGAAGGCATTACAGACAAAAACAGATGCGCACAGCAGAAGAAGCCCAACAACAGTGACAGAAATACAACTTTCAATAAAAGTTACACTGGATGCCAGTAGATAAAGGCTTCAAAAAAAAAAAAAAAAAAAAAGAAAGAAATGGAGGCAACCAAATGTTGATATTGGATGTTGAAAAGTGGAGAGGCAAAGATCAGGGTAGCTCACTTGGGCTTGGTCTCGGCGTCGGTGACGTGGCGGATGAAGACTGCGTCTTCCGGATGGACCACGTCGCCCATCTCGTGCATGTAGGACGCGGCGATGGCGATCAGGCCGCCGTCGCTGCTGAAGGCCAGCGACGCGATGCTGGTCGGGTAGTGGTGGAACTGGCACAGGCGCTTCTTGTTGAACGGGTCCCAAATGTTGACGAAGCCATCAGAACCGCCTGGAAGGAGAAAAGAGAAGGACAGTGGTTGGGAATTATTGTGTTAAGAGTTCCGCGTTCTCTGGCAAAACATGACACTTTGGTTCCGCACTCAGCGCAAACGATTTTTAATAATGTATACAAACTACGTTGTACCTGTCGCAAAGGTGTTGTGCACGCTGTGAAAGGAGATGGCATTGACGGGGTAGACTTGCTCCACGCCGTCCTTCAGTCGGTGGCACTTGAAGGCATACTTCTTCTTCTGGACTTCCGGATTAGGGTCCAGGTACTCCACGGCCACACGACCCTCGATGGAGCTCAAGACGTAGCCCTGTACACGAAGAGAAAGGTTTGTGACCACAATGTCGATATCAACCCAGCTTCTTCCAAATCTTGCAATGCTCGTCATCTTTGTATTTTCCAGCCGACTGGACGGTACCAAACTCCCTCTCACCGGTCAGTTTTGGTACAATGACAAAGACAGCAAGTGAATCAACAGGTTGTTCTCCTGGCACCTGTTTGTTTGGGAAGGCTCGGATGCAGCGGGTCTGAAACTTGAGACTGGACTCTCTCCTCTGCTGCACGTAGCCCATATTCCTCAAGTCCCACACCAGCACGCGTCTGCCTGCCGTGCCGACGATCAGCCGGTCGCCCGCCACAGACATGGTGTACACCTTCGGTCGACAAGTGCAAAAATCTATACTCAGACACACGCGGACATTTGGTTACGCGCGCCACGACGAGCCAATGATGTCGTACCCTCTCGGGTTGCGTGAAGGTGCCGGCGTTGCAGGGGGCTCTCGGATCCCAGAGTCGGACTGACCGATCCCAGCTGCCCGTCACCATGACGTTCACCTCCGGGCAGTGTTCGACACAGCGAATGGGGGCATCGTGCTTTCCCACTATGGTGTCTGAAAAAACATTTTATTTTATTGAAACCCACAGCATATACCCTAGACAACCTACAGCGTGCATATAAAAAGTCTACACACCCCTGTTCAAAGTCTAGGAATTAGTAATATTAAAAGGTAACCCCAAGATAAATCATTTTTTAAAAAATTCCACCAGTGACCTCTAGGCTGTACAACAGAGAGAGAAAACCACAGATATTAAGGTTGCACATATGTGCACACCCTTTTATATCAGGCTGTGCTCAGAAGTAACACATGTGAACTCAGGTGTGTGCCGATTCCGAATTAACATGAGTTTGCATGTGATTGGATAATTTTGACCACAGTCACAAACTATTATACAATAACCTTGGTCAACATGTTACCTTGGTCTGTGTTCAAGTCGTGCATTTTTAAATTAGTATCCAAATCTCCACTCCAAGCATGCGTCGGGTCCTGTGGGAGAGGACATTGTGCTCTTACAACAACATGTTAAAACTCAAATATTAACGTAAGTTAGTTAACGTGACACCTGCTACATACATAAAAAGCACAATCTAGAACAGGCGCAGTGTGTTGGTACTTCATGCGCATGTTGTTGGCCACCACGTCATACAATCGGACCGTGCAGTCCCAGGAGGACACCAGCAGGAAGTTTCCGTTGCTGGGGCTGAACTTGACGGCGGTGATGCCATCTTCTGGCACCTGGTTCAGTTTGTACTCACTGGAGACCATGGTCTGTGGGTGAAAAAAAAAAAAAGGGGGGGGGGGGGATCACTTTCAACTACACACAATAAAGCATTGTTTTTTTTTGTCAACAGGGCGGTTTATTTCTGACATTCACTTCTTACAATAACATCTTTGCAAACAGAGAAGAGCTATCTTCCAAAAGGACTGTAAGTGTTGCCAACTTAACAATTAAATCACTTTATTTTCACTTCTGAGTCCCCTCGATGAGTGAGTTGAATTTCCAACAAGACAAGCGCGCAACCAATTTCACATTGCAAACTCAGTGTTTCTAAACATTGCCCAAGACACAGTGCCCATTTCTGTGGTGCAAAAACAGATTTATCTACAAGTTGAGAACTATTTGACCTGCCTCCAAGCTCGAGATTTGTTTGCTTCACCTGTACAACTTCACATGAGAACAGAGAGAAAGACGGCAGCAGACGTGAATCAGAAAAGCCATGCAGCTTGACGACTATTTTTAGAATTGACTGTTGAATATTTAGATAAAATCTTTAAAGATTATTAATGTTAAACTAAACCTGCTTTGACTTATTGTCTTGTTACTGCAGCTGTAAATAAATAAATACTAGGTCTTTGGGTGTTAATCCATGGTTAACGTGGGGAAAACTGTTCAGGAGGGGAAAATAAAAAACCCATAAGGCATTTATTAAATTGTCATTTGCCTAAACTGTAATTAATAGGTAAAATGAAAAAACTCAGAAGGTATTTTTAACTGTCGTTAGCTTCTTCCATAACAAAATGGCGGAAATTTCCGTGAAGTACAAAGCGTTTGTATTTAATATCGCGGAAGAATGTGTCTCAAATGAAGTTAAGCGAAAGGTTTTGTGCAGCCGTTGGTAATATTAATATGTCAAGCAAAAATCTTGTTCATTCTCAAACATCACAACCAGGTATTAGCCTTAGCCGGAAGCTAACCGAAAGCTAAACCGGCACGTTCTACTCACCGTGGCGTCACCAACTTCCACTTTGCAAGTATATTGAAAACGCTTCACAGAGAAAAAGATATTTTCATTTAGATTAATTTAGGTTCTTTGCGCAGATTCTGAGCAAAGACCACGTAAATATCCACGGAATGGTGTGCACTCGGCTAACTGCTTTTGTCCGACTCCGGAAGGCGACAGCTTTGAAGCTGCTGCTGATTGGCTGAAACCAAATGCTCAAATTCCCGCTTGCGCGTTGATTGGATAGTTTTAATTCGAAGGAGTACTTCCAATGTCCCTGCACAGGTCACGTGTTGCCGGAACCTCTCGTTGGCATGTCTCGCGCATGCGTGTTAGGGTCATCCGGTTTCCCTTAACTCCCCAAAATAAAATGAACCGCAACGTATTAATTTAGTCTGGTCTAATCATGCAGCAACTTGTATACGTTAAGAAGACAAATGCAAATGAATAATAAATGATTCTGATCCTTTGCTCTTTGTAAATTCTTCCGAATACATCACAAGTCTGTATTTTTTTTTTTGGCAACAACAACTTTACTGGGACAACATACAAGATTGCGGTCAGAATAAAAGAGACGTATTATATTGGGCTCCTTGGTTTACTTTGCCACAATTACCTCCTTTGTGTTAAAAGAAAGAGAAAAAAATGTTTGTTTGCTGCAGTAAATCACGAGCCTCACAACAATTCTATTGCACAAGTAAGGGAATGTCAGAGTATTTAATCCCACAAAACAGCCACGAACACGGTCTTAAAAATACATTATGTACAATCTTGCACATGAAAAATATATTCAAACACTTTGAAGCAATCGAGACAATATAGATTGTCCCTATAATGGAGATGCATATATTGGACATAAAAGAAAGTCACGTGTGGTCAATCTACAAAATAGACACAGAACTTGAAAATATGTACAAAGGTTTTTCAAGTTGCCGGCAAATTGAGCGTGTTAAACAGGCCTCAGTAGCGGAACCGGGTGGGGGTAGTACATGTGGTGAGAAAAGGCCAGGATGGGCGCCTGGCCGCCGGGCGAGCTCCCCGGCGCGCTTCCGCTGGCCTCCGGAGCTCCGTGGTCGTGGTAGAGGATGGGCACCCGCACCATCCTCTGCGCCGCCGCGTGGCTCAGGTTGGCCGACTCCAGTTCGGCGGCCAGCTGCCTCTTCCACTTGTTCCTGCGGTTCTGGAACCAGATCTTCACCTGAGTCTCGCTCAAGCGCAGCGAGGCGGCCAGGCCGGCGCGCTCCGAGCTGCTCAGGTAGCGCTTGATGTCGAAGGTGGACTCCAGCTGGAACACCTGGCTCCTGGAGAACACGGTGCGAGTCTTCTTCTTCCTGCACGGCTTCCCGTCACAGTCGTCGGGCTTCTTTCGCCAGTCGTCCTCGCCGGGATCGGCGTCCTTCTTTGGCTCCTCCGGGTCACTTTCGTCGTCATCTGCGCTTTCCTCTTTGGCGTCCGGTTCGCTTTTCGGGGGTTCGGGCGAGGGTCCGTCGTGCAACAACAGCTCATCCTTATCTGAACCTGAAAAAAAAACAACAACAAATAAAAAAAAAAAAGAATAAAAAAGAGGGCTTCATAGTTATGTGCAAACTCTCAAAATGAATGCCACACACAAAAGTGAGGTAAGTCATGACATAAAATGTAATATATTGTAAAATATTTCAATAATACAATACCATGGTATATTGTACACGTATTGCATGTTTCCCTTTTTTGAATTTTTGTAAGCGATATAGTGAATACCCACCTCAATCTTTACGTTTTACTTATGCCGTGAATATTTGCACGACAATCGTCATGCCCATCACATCAAATCAATATTTTACTCGTATTTACATGTTGTTCAAATGTATTTATACGCATTTATATTTATAATTTATTCAGTGTATTTTTTTCTATTGCGATTAGTAAGAATATTCAAGTGAAAATTAATTCACCTGTTAAAGGGCTGCATTAATATGACTCATGACAGGCATAACTTAATTTGTCATCAAAGGTGGTTCTGATTTTATGATTAAGATTAATTGTATTTTAAATTAATATATTTTTAAATACTCTTTATTCAAAAAGTTTATTGACAACGTTCATTTTCCCTCTCACCACTAGATTAATTGATACTTAGAACATCTGGGATAGTATATTTTAAGATACTTACTTACCTTATACTGTAATCTGGAAAAAAAAATAATAATATTTTGGGAGTGAAAAACACCCATACAGATTTGAAGATGTTTCATCTGGATTAGATCTGATAACAGATTTATTATATTATACATTATATATTATTATATATTATATATACATACAAATTACAGTATTATAAGATTTCTTTGGGAATGGGGTAGTGCATAAACATGTAATACATACAATGAAAATAAATAAATAAATAAAAGATGCTTTAGAAGTTCCATGGCACTATTGTACACAAGTGTTCAGGGGAATTGAAGGTAATATGATGTACCTCGAGCCTTGAGATGAGCACCAAGCATGTAAGGATACCACCAAGGAGACGCTGAGGGCAGACCAAGCCGCTGTGAGGGCAGCTCCAGGCGGGGTAGCGATAAATCAGCCAGGCGGGAGAAGAAGCTGCCTTCCAAGAAGCCTCTGGGCCTGGTGGGCTTGCTGTTGCCGTGGTGATCGTCGATGCTGAGCAGGTTCTTGATGGAGAACTTGATGGAGTCTTTGGCAGACTGGCGCGTCTCTTGTTGCACGTCAGGGTCTGCCATCACCCTTTTAGTTCCGCACCCGAATCACCATCAGAATGTGACAATTCAAAAGTTGAAAGAAAGAACTGATGCAGCAGCAGCAGCAGCAGCAGCAGCCTTGCAGAAGTAAAAAAGTATCCAAAAGATGTGCTCTCAGTGGTGCTGAAGAGAGGGATAAAAATGCTGTGCCTGTCTTCAATGAAGATGTAGTGATGACATGAAAAATGACAGCCCACTTAAAACACACTGGATCCACGTGATTGGCCAGTGCAGCGAGCAAATGGGCTTGGAGTCTACACTGAGACCAGAATAGACACCAAAAGGAATACAAAAGGTTTTTTTTTTTTTTTTTTTTTTGGGGGGGGGGACCCAAAAGTACAGCCACTTAGCCAATAAGAGCAGGGGTGGGCAACCTCCGCCCTGCGGGCCACGTGCGGCCTTCGAGAAGTCGCGATTCATCCAGCCAAGACATTTTTAAAATAAACATTGGAGCTTTTCAAACACCTCCATTACAAAATCAATGTTCAGTCATATCTAATAAGAGCAAATCGCGCTGTTCGACTTTGACTTGAGAGCAATCTCATACGGGTGGAAGCTGCTGCAGGCTGACGTAAAAAAATCACACAAAATATTGAGTTACAGTTAAAAATAAATAAGCAAATAAATCAATATAAATTTAAAAAAAATGTTGTACCTAAAGGAGTGGCCAGTTATTGCAATGTGCTTCAGTGTGTTCACACAGAAATTGAATCAGTCCCACCCGAAAATAAAAGAAGTGAGTCAATTATTCATAACAGGCTCTTCTTCTTCTTCTTTTTAATGTGAAGCGCATATATGGCAGGGAAGCTCATTAGAGGTGACAGGCCAGTCATTGAACGTAATTGACTGCTCCGAGTTTGTCCGTCGTGAAGTGGGAGAATGCTGCGCTCTAGTGGACAACGGGGAAACAGGACAGGTGGCTGGGGAACCCTTTTTCCCCCACTTTGATCAACAAGTATACACATGCGCAACAAGAAGATGGAATAATCCATTGCACGAGAAGGGAGGAGGGATTTACTTGTCTTGTGCAATCATAGATTAAACATTTTCATGTTTTCAAGCACGAGCAAGGCAAACAATCATAACTGCTTTACATCAGAGAAATATTAGCTTGTGGAGCTTTCCCAAAGCCGTTTCCAGTATTTTTAATATTAGGTAAATAAACCACGACAATTATACTAACAGTCTTCTTACTTTAATGAGGTTGGTTTAGCGCGAAGGCACAGAAACATTAAAAAGAAGAGAATCCATTGCTGTGGTGGTACATTTCTGCATAATCAAATGATCATAACTGGAATATCCATACAAATTGACATCAGTGCACCACAAAGAAGGACATAAGAAATGGCAAAATGTAACAACAAATCCATGTCTTGTAGGGATGCGGGGAGACAACTCCATCGTCCTTTCCAAAGTCACGTGACGCACGCAATAATGAATGTGGGGAGTGTAACGTGGCAGTCTTGGTAGTGCAATTTGACGGGTTACAGTTGGACAGAATCCTAAACGTCATACTCCTTATCGATGAATTTGGCCATAGTGGACAGCTGGATGTTTGTCGTGCCCTCGTAGATGGTACCTGTATCGGAAGACAAACGTTCAAAACTGTCATTTTGGTCCAATCCCAAAGCGCGGTTCACTAATGCCGGAAAACACTTCGTATTTTCCTGCTGTATTGCCAGCATTTTTGTGCACGTACGTACCAATTTTACAGTCCCTGTAGTATTTCTCTATTGGGTAGTCTTTTGTGAAGCCCACCCCTCCCATCCATTCGATGCATTTGGACGTCGTCAAGGTGGCAACCTGATGAAGACAAGAACAAAAAAACACCAGTTGACCACTTTGGCCTAAATTCAATGCCCGTGTTACCTATACTTTGCATTTTCTTGGTCTTAACCAGGTGATTTAAAACAGCAACTTTATGCCACTCCAGTTAAAAAAAAAAAAGACTCTTTCCATTGTTGCCAATAACAAAAATGTTCCGTTTGACCCGGAATGTTTGACTGCACGAGTCCATTCTACAAGAATGGCTAAGGAAGCGTGAGGCGTCACCTCCGCCGTGAAGTATTTAGCCATGCAGGCCTCCTTGATGAAGGGTCTGCCGGCCTCCTTCAGACGGGCGGCGTTGTACGTCAGCAGGCGGGCGGCTTCGATTTGCGTCGCCACGTGGGCGATTTGGTGCTGCATACCCTGAAGGGCGAATGGTTGCAGAGAGAAAAACAGACACTTTGATCAACACCATGGGGGAAATTCAGTCGCCCTTCCAATAACTCATCTGTTGTGTTCATGAAATGCATGACAACAGAATTACATAGTGGATAAAAATAAAATGCAGCATGTCTCCTTGAATATTTATATCAAATTTACCTGAAAGTCGAAGATCCGTTTTCCGAACTGCTTCCTCTGTCTTGTGTAAGGAACCGTTTGGTCAAAGCAACCTTGTGCAACACCGAGCATCTATAACACAGTTAACATTAAAAAATTACTCATTTTATAAGATTTTCTTTTAAACGTAATTTTTCTTTTTTAATACCTGAGCTGCAATTCCAATCCTCCCCTCATTCAGCATCCCGATAGCGTACTTGTACCCGTGACCGACCTGGCCCAAGATGTTCTTCTCGGGCACCTGAACGACATAGGGTGCAATTTTTGCAGCGGTCACGAGATTCATTTGGCGCCAAAGCAGGTCTCGAGTTCAGACCTTGACGTTGTCAAAATTAAGTGGGCAGGTGGAGGACGCGCGCAGGCCGAGTTTGTTTTCCTTCTTGCCGATTTCCAGGCCTTCCGTTTCCCGGTCGACGATGAAGCAAGTGATGCCCCTGTAACCCTGTCAATCGCAAATCATAAGCCTCGGAACTTCTGACAATTCAACTTTTTGTTCCTTGAAAAGGGGATGAGTTTATTTAGGGCTGGAGCGACTCACAGCTGAGGGGTCCACATTGGCCATCACCAGGAACACGCCGGCATGTTCCGCATTGCTGATCCACATCTTCGACCCGTTGATGACGTAGTAGTCTTTGTGCTTTTCCGCACGGGTCTTCAGCGCAAAAGCGTCGCTACCCGACTCGGCCTCGGACAGGCAAAAGCTGCCGATCTGCGTGAGAGAAAAATCTGGGAAAATGCACTTCGGAACGTGCCGACTGAGAGACCGGAAGAGTCACAGAAAGGTGTAGAGCTCGTGCACCTACGTCATAAAATCACGTGACTTTTGTTTTCCTTGCCATATTGCCGGTCAAGCTAAAAATTGCTCAATGTTAAGTCGGTTGGAGACGACACGGAAATATGTCTTGTAGCACGACGCAGAGTCTTGTCCGATACTGTCAGACATTTAAAAGGTGAAAATATACAATTGTACGTGGAAAAATTAGATACACTCGGCATAGTGGACCCGTATTTAATCCCGAAATCGATGTTTTCGCCGATAAGAAATTGGACTGTTTATTCGCTTCCGCTCATCTTGGACAACCGGATAAACACACGGATCTGGTGAGTAAGTCGTACGCAGAAAACTTTGAAAGCGTATAAAAGTCTGGACGCATACGAATACTTTGTTGCTGGATTTGTTCTCAATCAGGAATAAATTCCACATAGTGACGGTTTTGACGGCTTGTGAACGCGGAAGTGTGTTCGGCCACACGTTAACTTTTGCCGGAATCCATCGATCTTTTCAGCTAGTATTCAATACAAATACCAATATTTAAATATATGACCCCTGGTTTTACACAAACTCGCATTCATTAACGATGATTGGAAAAAAAAAAAAAAAGAGGACGGAGTTATCTCCATGGAACGTACATGGAAGCGATTGCGGTCACACTTTACCTCTGTAAACCTCTGCGACAGACATTCTTTTAACACGCATTGTTCTCAAATGAGCCAACTTGGCATTCTAAATACTTCTTGGTAATTTGAGATTGAGAAGAATAATTCCTACCTGAAATGATGCAATCGCTACAGAGGCGTGTGTGGATTTTGGTTGGCCACCATCCATCACATTTAATTGCCGAAATCCATCGATATTTTCTGATCTTTTCAGCTGGTATTCCATAAAATGATCTCTTTGAATATCTGTCTCGTCTGTTGTGACAACCGACAGCACGACAGGTCACAGGTATTGGAAATATTCTCCTCCGGTTCAACGTCTCCCACAATGTCGAGCCGATCTGTTTGAACGGCAATGTGGCGCCGTGAAAATGGTCACGTCACGTGCACGAGCTCTATAGGAGTGGACATCCTCATATGATTAATAATGGTCAACAAAATTCTCATATCTGAAGAAGCTAAATAGTGTCAGTTGAACGTATCAGCAGTGTTTTTTCAATTGCAATAAATGTAAAATGTCTCACCATGTCGGTAGACAACCGGCTGAGGTACTTCTCCTTCTGTGCCGCAGTGCCCAGTTGCACGAAGAGCGTGTTGATCAGAGTGTTCTGGATGTCGCACAGCACGGCCACGGAGGCGTCCACCTTCGCCAGCTCCTCGATGACCAGGATGGAGGAAAAGAACGTTGAGCCGGTGCCGCCGTACTCCACGTCGATCTCGATGCCCATGAGCTGCCCGGCGGAATGAAAGAAGGAATAAAAAGCATTGTGCAACTCACACCATTCCTCATTTCAGAAAGATTCATGGGAGAAAGAAGGCGTCTTACACCCTGCTCAAATAGAGACGTGATCACTGCTTCGTCCAAGTTAGATTGCTCATCCATCTTTGCCACAAAGGGGGCGATACGTTCTTGTGCATACTTTTTCACTGTCAAAACACACAGAAACAATTAATGGGCTCTGCATTAATATTATTGCAGTGGTGCTATGAGTTATGAGTTGAAGTAATTCTGTGACCACAACGGTAGTTCCAAACACGTGTATCTCATGTATATATGAAAATTACATCATTATGCTCACCCGATTCCCTCATCATACTCTCCTCCTCAGAAAATGACTGGAGAGGAGGGAAGTTCACCACGCCGCTCGTCTGCACTGAGTCCACATCCAGGGCAGACTTGGTGGACGTGTTCCTCCATCCTGGCTGGAATCCCGCCCACGACCGAGTGAGCTTTCTGCAAGACTTAGACAACAGACAGAAAATCATTCCAGACACTTTTGCCTGCAAAAATTTAGCAATGCCAACATTTTCCAATGTAATATGTGACACGCTTTACAGTTTGTGAGAGAATAAATGACTTGGCAGTTTGGAAATTGCAACACCTCGAATGGCCGAGAAGCAAACTTGAAACTACCCCATACAGAATGTGAATTACAGAGTCCACTATTAAAAATCCCTATAATGTGATAACAAACTAACGGTTAGCCCGTTATCACATTCCATTTGTCTAACGGAGTAAGGAAAGATTGCATATGTTAAAAAAAACAACAACAGCATGTGACTCTCAATGCTAGCTTTTAGCATCTCTGCTAATTGCTTTTGCGACGTTGCTAACGTAAGAGGCATCTAGTGCAGGTGAGAATTTAACGAAATTTACAAAATCAGACATACTTGGCATGTAATGACGCGAAGTCACCGTTCACAGACTTACCTTTGACAAAGTCCTTACCAACACGGCGGCCATGACTTGTTACACAATGTTTACATGCCTACGTCACATCAGGTGGATGTTGCATTTAAAAAAACCATCGGGCATACGAGGATCACTTACTGTCAAAGATGACATGACAAAGGTATTTTATTAATATGGCTATTTTGTTTCCTACAAAATATAAACACAAAGAAACCGTTTGTATAATGCTCTGAATAGAACTGGGGCTTCAGGTGAACATTTTATGAATATAGTTGTTACAATTTCTTATAGTCTTTGAATACAACACTACCGAAACGGACTACAAAGGCGTGTTGGGAAACAACTGGTAGCTGCTAAACGTTCGCCTGCCAGCTAATGAGATACATTATTCTAACCGTGTCTGTTAGAATAATTAAAATTAAACGTTATGTCATAGGAGAGGGTAGAGGGAAAGAGACTCAATGGACGACATTAGAGTGGAAGGAAGGACCGCTGCGAAGGTTCGAAATGGCGTGCTAACGGTTAGCCAAGTTGCTAACATCTCACCGGTTGAAAGTGCTGTTTGAAGCACGTCTGTTTTATAGTCGACACATTGTGTCCTTTTTGGGGCATGTTCGTCAAGTCGCAGCGCTAAACGACGAGCACGATGGAAGAGATAAAGACGGAACCCGTGGATTTCGTGAGGGAATTCCAAGAGTACCTGACACAGCAAACGCAACACGTCAACATGATCTCGGGCTCGATTTGTGAGGAAAAGGACCCAGGTATGGATGTGGAGGAAGCACTTTGCACAGTTAGTCGTTTTCCCTTGATATCCATGTTAAAGTTCACATACTAGTATCCTCTTTGTAATACATTTCAGTGCAGTATTAGCGCTAGTGTCTTCCTAGTAACGTTGTTTTCCTACTACTAGCCCCGAGGAGTGAACACAATGGTCTGGACCCCCCGTCGGTGGAGGTCAGCCTGCCCGTGGAGGAAGGCTCGGATGTGCAAATGGACGGCCTGGAGAGGACGTGCGATGGCAAATACAAGTGCAGCTTCTGCAGCTACGCCAACAAGGGCATGGCTCGATTGATAGAACACATTCGCATCCACACAGGTCAGACCACCGGAACTAGCATAACCAGTCGTTTACTAGTTGGCGGATAGCCTAACAAGCTAACACGGCAGGCTACATTCTCACCCAGTGCTCTTGCATCCAAAGAGCGGTGGTGTTTAAAAAAAAAACAAAAACACAACAACAAAAAAATTTTTTTTTAATACATTCAGTGGTGCATTGACTTTGTGAGTCATTTCATGGGAACGCCGAAAGAACTCAAATCTGTCTTTCCACATTGAAATGCAGTAATACTAAAAGTAATTTGTCATAAATTGCCCCTCCCTTGTGTCTGGCAGGAGAAAAGCCGCACCGCTGCCAGCTGTGCCCGTTCGCCTCGGCGTATGAACGGCACCTGGAGGCCCATATGCGCTCGCACACAGGCGAGAAACCGTACAAGTGCGACCTGTGCGCCTTCCGCTGCAGCGACCGCAGCAACCTGTCGCACCATCGCCGCCGGCGCCACAAGCAGCTGCCCGCTCGGGTGGCGCGCCCGCCCTTCGTCGGCAAGCGAGGCCTGGCCACCCTGCAGAAGCGGAGCGGCTCGCTGGGCTTCGGCAGACGCCTGCTCATCAATTTCACCCCGCCGCCCAAGTCGGACTACGCCAGCGACGCGCTTCACAAGCATCACCACCATCTGAACATGGCTGAGCACAGGAACCCCCCCAGGCTGCTGCAGAGTGACTTCAACAGAGGAGCGAACATTTTTAGCAACCCGCTAGAGCAGCTGGCTTCACTGCAGCCGGGCGACCTCCACTCCGAGCCGTCTCACGTTACTCAGAACGGTGACGAAAAGCCCATTGTGATACAGGAAGTCACGGGCGCGCGAGCCACGTCATGTTCCAACGGCGTGCAGACTTTGACCCCCAAAACGGAGTACTCCGCTTCGGACCACAGGAGCTCCGCATCCGGACTCTGCTCGGACACCCAGGCCGAGGCGTTGTGCGCGAGCCGCAGCCGGTCCGGCACTCCGCTCGCCACCACGCCGGAATGCGACGAGCCACAGCGGTGCCCGCACTGCGACATTCAGTTTCCCGACAACGTCCTGTACACCATCCACATGGGATGCCACGTCTACGAGCACCCCTTCCGTTGCAACGTCTGCGGCCACACATGCACGGACAAGTACGACTTTGCCTGCCATTTTGCACAAGGGCAGCACAGGAAGTGACTCTGTTTGGAATAACTCCCGAGTCACAATACGCTACTCGCAAAAATGTAGTGATATTGGAGATTTGGGTAAAATTTCATCCATAAAATGCACCACGATGGTGCCTTAAGATACAAGTTTATTTTGTTCCATGGCCACACTCATAACTTACAACTCAATTTCAAATTATCTTTCCCTGTTGCAATGAAGGGATGTATGAAGGAGTATGTCAAGTGTCCCTGGTAAACCATTTTGTATTTCTTTGCAGGAATGTAGTTTTCCGTAGGCAGCTACGCATGTAACAACACGTGAATTAACAGTATTTTACATACTTTGTTTTTATCATTCAGCTAAATTAGCTCGACACACTAACTGTGCCTGTACTTTATTTTTTTAATCACGTCTATATTGTAAATTGCACGACTTTACACTCTCTTTCAAAACAACTATATATAAAGAATTTTTTTAATTTACCGGTAAATTTGATCATTTTGAGTTTGTAGCTTTTTTGTTTTGGAAATATTTAAGTCTTTCACCATAATTGTATTCCCTATAGTCTACATACAATTTCCCAGTAGATGACATATATGGTCTTTAATAGATGAATGATAACATTTGTGGTTGGAGCATAAATAGTTGGTTTCTCCACACCTAAGTAAGCCTCGTTGCTTGAACCGATGAAGCCAGCTCGGATGAGAGGTGAACCGTCTTCTAAGATAAGTTGCGATTGTTTTAATGTCCTGAGAATGCAATGACCTGGATGAATGAGAACGTTCACAGGCACGCTTTAATATAATAAAGGCATTTTTCAACAGACTGGCTAAAAGTCGGAATGATTCTGGATTATTTTTAACATGATTTCTTGTCTCTCGCCGTCGAAACGGGCCACTGCCGTCTTCACAACACGGTCCACATCTACATCCTCTCCTGGACTAAAATTCGGGTCCTGAAGAAACTGTCCACGCAACCTTTGGAGGAATTGCGCTTTGGATTCGTTTAGGTGAGCGGCCAAGGACCTCATGTGTTGAGACGATGCGCCAGTTTCTGAAATTTCACAAATGGGTGGTTCTGATTGGCTAAATCCCACATTTAGAAATTGACCAGAAAGAAACATGTATTCAGTTCTCAAGTATTGTTACAACAAAACAAAACTGAGCATGTTCAAATGAAATACAATGAATCAACATGAAAAATAATAACATTGTGGACAGCTGACCTCTGGCTTTTTTCATAGCCTCTGAAATGAGACGACGACAGGCCTGGTCAGCCTGGTGAATTACGCTGGCTGCGCATCTTTGCCGGTCAGCCTCCTGCAGGGTAAAAATCCAACACTTTAAGTGCTATATTTGAGCAAATTTTATGTTCCTAACAAATCACAACTGATATCAACTGAAAGTGGAATTGAAAGGACAATTACAAATGAACTAAGGTGAAGAAATGCAGAGAAACTTTTTTTTTTTTTTTTCAATTTAAAAGCCAAACCGCAACTATTTGTGGAAAAACTATATGGTGTAAATTCATCATTCCTGATCCGTCTTACACAAACCTTTTGTTCTCTGTCGTCGTCGACTGGGCTCAGTGGGTCGCTGAGTGCATTAGAGATCAACTCCATCACTTTCTGTCTGAAAAAAAACAGATTGAAGAATAGCAAAAGAAAGAGGGGGGAAAAAAATACAACTCATATGTTCATCTTACATGTCGCAATTTGTCAATTTATCTGCAGTGTCCACTGCGATGCTCTTTGCCTCCCACGGGTTTTTTATCGGATTGGGACGCTCTTGACGCTTCGCCATCTCCTCGATGACGCCGGTGGGGACGGGACAAGGACGGTTGTCATTCCGGCTAACGCACAGGTCCAAGTGGCACTGTGCGTACACCTGGCAAAAACCCAGTGAGTCTGCAACGGCAGCATAACACAGAGGTGAGCTAATGTATCTGTTGTGCTTTGTGCTTGCATTTATTTGTGCAGGTATTTTGTCATATTTAAATTTTAATCCCCGTTGAGCTAAATTATCAAATTGGGTAATATATATAATTGAGAGTAAAAATTCAGTTTTACTTTTGTGCATTTCATTCTGTACCATTTTACTTGTATCAGTATTTTTTTTTGTACTTCGACTTATGTGTAAATATTTTTGCCACCTCTTTCTTACATTTTTTCCCCAGATTGTGAAAATATGCCTACACTTTCTAGCCAGCTGGAAGACTTCATATCTCATGCTTGGATAGTAGAAATTGTCATCCAGCAGAAACAAAAGCGGCGCCGCGTCATCCCGGTCAGGGCTGAAAGGCGACGTCAGCAGGGCACGGGCGCAGCGTTCCCATGCGGCCCAGTCGATGCCGACGCCGCTGGGAAACTCAAGCGGGATTTCCTGTTTATCCAGGAACTTCTCAATGCACTGCAACACAGCATGGCGGTGGAGCTTCCACTCTGTGCGCTGGAAAAGGTAAAAAAAATAAACCGACATGCATCAATGGTCACATTGGTAGCCCAAAATTGCACGAAGGTTTCCTCAAGTTATATCGTGGGTCACCGTTCACTTTTTTTGAGCATTTGTTGGAATATTACACTATTCTTTCTTTTTGTAACAGCCTCCCATGTGGGAAAGGCGAGCCACAATTGCTGATGCACATGTTTCAAGCATGTGGGATGAGTAAATCTATAAAAATAGGAGATTAACAGTATAAAAGATGTACTCCATTATGTAAAAATCTATACACAGTGTACTCCCACAATGGGGATTGAGACTGAGCACTGCCACCAAAAGCTAAAATCTACATATACGCCCAACCAAGAAGGCTTATTGTCTACAAATGCAAAAAAAAAAAAAAATGCCAAAGCCATTAAAAAAAAATATTAAACTAGACAGACTAAACTATGGCCTTGTGTTGAAGTTCTTGCCCCTCAGTTCAACCTCGATGCTTGGCACCAAGATTCCATCAGATGGCGACAAAGCATGATTTTTCCTTCATGGTTTTGCCCTGAACACAAAAATTCTACAATGGAGCCAAATGAATGGATACAATGGTGTTCAGTAGATATTCGAATGGCACTGCAGCATAATGTCTACATGCAAACGTTATGTATCAATTACTTGTAATTTTATTAGTATTTTTAATAATGCATATGCGTAAAAAATGACGAATACATTATTTCAAAAACACAAAAAGATTATTTGAAACTTTACCGCCTGCTGTAACGTAGCGTCTTCGACTGCCTCTCTGGTGTTAAAAGCCTGACCCGGGATTAGCTCGTCGTACGGAATGACAGCGGCTCTCCACCCGCGACGTCTCGCGGCGTGACAGACACTGCGGGACAGGGAGGACTTCCCCGCTGCGGGTAGACCGCAGAGGACGCACAGACAAGCCCGAGTCCGGCTGAAGCGCTTGGGGTTGACCGACGTTGCCATAAGACGGCCACAAAACTTGTTTACATTGCTACGGCGGCCATATCAGTTTACCCAGACTTCCGGGTTCGCAGATGAACCGCCCACTTCCGGTTGAAGCCCAGGAAAAATAAAATAAACTGATCAGTTAAATTTTCTTTCTGGAAAACACACAAAGTGTTGGGCCTTACAAAAAACAACAACAACAAAAAAAAAAAGCTAATCGTAGAACAGAAAATTTTTTCTATAAGTAAAGGAGGATTAAGAAAAAAGTTAAGACAAAATTACAATTGAAATTTCCTTTAATTCAAAAAAACATTAAAATTGTTCCAAAACTATACAATATATACAGTATAAGTAACTAACAACTGAATTACATACGTTCCAATAAATATTAGTGATACACATGACATTCTGCGGATTTAAGAGTGCATTCATCTGAGCTGTAAACAACTTTTTACATTTGAAATTCACACACATACACACACAAAAAAAAAATCTTAGTTTGGTGGACGCGGGGAGGGAATCGCTTTCGGGACTCCGGGCCCCTGTCTGGGAGCCAAATGGTGTGAAGAGTTAGTGTTCAAATCAGCATTCCAATGATCCCCTTCTCCATACCTGAAACTGAAAGTGTGCACCAAATCAGAAATTGAAATTGGACAAGTGACAAATGTACAGTAATACATACGATTAATGCGTTCTTACCCAGAAATCGGAGCTGAAGTAGCCGGCGAGTATGGAAGCTGTAACGAGGAAAAAATAAGAAACTTCAGGTACTGTATATCACAAGGATATTCGAAAACCTTTCCACACAGACAACCTCCTGGTTCGTATTTACTCAGCGCATTTAGCGGAAACCAAAACTGGTTTGTCTAGACGCTGCATATTACACGTAATTGAATACCCTGCAACGGTGACAAGTAAAGAAAATATTTACCCTCTGTGGAGGGACATCGTCTGGGATACGAGTGGTAGCGTGCGTCTCGGTATTGCCGTTTGAATGTTGATTAGCGCTGCCGTGTCCAGAATGTTGTGGCCTGGGAAAGTTGAAATAAGCACGCTTACATTTTTACTTCATCTTCAAAAATCATACAGTAAGATTCTGTTTACCTGAAACGGCGAACCTGTTTGAGGCACGGGTTGAATGCATCCCTCCTGAAGAGGAAGAGCAGCACCAGAACAAGAAGAACCAGCACAGGCACGACGAGCAGGAAGAAGATCAAAAGGCCGTTTCTGAGTGAGTAGTCTTGAGGTACACAATGTACATTTGATGAGGGTCAAGTTTGGACAAAAAACTGTTGCAAGATCCAGAAAACTGCTATTTTTGTCTTAGATATTTAAGACAATACTCCTTTTTTTAATAGTATGTAAAATGCCTGAGAACAGACTGGCATCGGGAAATCAAATCTTGAGGGCACCTATCTTGGTGGGACCGCTGTCGATGCTGCCGCCTCCCCCCGCACGGTTACAGTTTGGCGGGCTCCAACCATCGTCGCAGTGGCAGTTTCCTTGGTCGTTGCATACCTGGAGACAAAAAAAACAAAAAGCCTAACACAGTGAGACTTGATGAAACGACAATGAAGAGGTGGCGAAAAAGCATCATCCTAACCCCGTGGTCGTTGCAAGTCGTCTGGGCATCGCATGCTAAGTTGGGAAGCAGAGCCGAGGCATTCACGCACCTAAAATCGAGGCAGGTCTAAAAAGAAGAGAACAATGAAAAAATGTGAACGTGCTAGAAAGGTAATATTGAGTGTAGGAAAACCATTGATGCATTTCCCGAGCCGCTTATCCTGCATGTTCTCCCCATGCCTGCATGGGTTTTCTCTGGGCACTGCGGTCTCCTCCCACATCCCAAAAAGTTTTTGTGTGTGTGTCACAAAAAAAAAAAAAACAAACAAAAAAAAAAAAACAGCACAATTGAAAGACATTCTAAAGAAAAAGCTAGAATAGAGAAAGTTTCCCGGATGGTCTTCTAAAAAGATTCTGGTCGTATTTCTTTTTCATCTGCTTACTTTGCCTTCAGCACACGGACTCCCGGGGTTAACATAGGCAGGATCCAGCACATCTGGCCCGAGGTTGAAGTCGGCGTTGACACACCTGGACCCGTTTATGACCTGGATACTGACGTGGGCGCCTGGAGGCGGTTGGTTGACGTCCACATTAGTGCACTGCACTTTTCCGCACATGGCGTCCCTGCAATTTAACACTCATTTGACCTTTTTCCACCCATTCCTATTTCAGGGTTAGATCAGCAGACAAAAATTACACTCACGCCACCGCACATCTGATGTAATCTCCACTGCTGGTGATCCCACAGTTCCCAAATAGGTTGCCCTGCATGTTTGCATGCAGAAAACAAACATCTGACGCCTTTGTCGCCGGATCTGACAAAATGAGTGGAAAAACATTCTTTGAAATTCAATATTATTGACAAAAGAACCAAAGTACTATCAACGAGACACTTCCTGTACTATGTTGAAAAGACGCAGACCATGAATTCCGTATCTGAGCCTCTAGAAGGGATTTACCCAACTTAATCCACCATTATTATGTGCCCCCCTCCAAAACAAAAAATAAATAATTGAAGCAGTGAAGCTATGAGACAGTTGGGAACAAAGTAATATAATTTCATGGGGGAAAAAGTACCGTATTTTCCGCACTATAAGGCGCATCCAAAAGCCTTTAATTTTCTTAAAAGCAGACGGTGCGCCTTATATATGGAAAAAAGTTTTAATGTAGGCCATTCATTGGAGGTGCGCCTTATAATGCGAAAAATACGGTACTTCTGGTAGTTTTTAGGCCAGCGGAGAAGGCCTGGCTAACCCAGACCAACAAGCATGACTACAACTATTGACGAAGAAAAAAAAAAAAAAAAAAAAACTACCTGGTGCAAAAAGACCTCGGCACTGGGAGTCGTATGTCTGGCATCGGCCCTCGTAGCAGTACGCCGCGTTGTTCTGACAGGACAGGCCGTCCATGATGTAGAAGTCGTTGGGGCAGAAGGCACTGGTGCCATTACAGAACTCGGGAAGATCGCACGCGTCGACAGACCCCCTGCACTGTGTCCCAGCAACTCTGAACTATGAAGAATAAAATAAAACAAAGGCCTTCAACAAAAAGGTGGAGAATTTTGCCAAACTGGGTTCAGCACCACATTGCACACCTGTAAAAAGTAATATTATCAGTTATAAAACGTAAAAAAAGTAGTGGCAAAGGGATAAAAAGTGTCCCTACCTGACAGTCATTACAGCAACTCCCCTGAGCACACGAGGATCCAGTGCTGAGTTTGCAAGTGGCAGCAACACAACATCTATTCTGGCATTCCTGTCAAGACAGGGTCAAGACAAACCTGGGTAATTATTTAAAAAAAAAAAAAAAAAAAAAAAAAAAACACAACCCTAAAATGTGCATTATATATAAAATAAACATTTTATGATCATTCCACAGCATTTTTTCATCGTTTTTCGATGACCTGACACTGAATGATGGATTCATGTTCAATACTGAATGGGAACTGAAACCATACAGGTCGCACAGAGTTCATGTGAGCCAACTGCAACAACGTCAGTGACTTACAAGAATTCATATGAAATCAAAAAAAAAGGTTGACTTTTGGTTTGGACACCTCGTGGTGGACAAGCTTGTGTCATGGAAGTATGGAATTATAATTACCCATTTACATGTGTGATCTTTCTGTTACGAAATAAGAGTTAAAATGTCATTTTTTTTAACCATAAAAATTTATCTATCAACAACGGCGTTCCTCCAGGCTCCATGCTTTGTCCCTTTGTTTTCTCAATTTACATGCTCCCACAATGTGAACTCATTGCTTGTCATGGACTCTCTTTCTACACATTTGCTGATGACACATGAAAAAGCTTGTGAAGAACTGTCATATAGTAAAGTACCTCTGGGGTGCCGCAGTCACACTCCTCGCCTTCTTCCAACAAGCCATTACCACATTGCGAGGTGCCAATGACATCCGAAAGGGAAGGCTGGTTTATCAGACACACCCCTCGTCCCCTGAGGATGAGCGCCTCAAAATCTTCGCCGCTGCACCGGCTGAAACTTGTGGCGCCGCTAAATGGTAAACGGTATCAGCAGATGTTTTGGAAATAATTCGATGGGAAAGTACACAAAAACATTTTTTTTTTTTTAAATTATCACCTTGCGCTGGCTGCCATGATGCAGCTTCCTCCATCACAGTTGCAGCGGTTGTCATCATGGTTCATGCCCAGGTTGTGACCCATCTCATGGGCCACAATGGTGGAGGCAAAAACAAGCGAGTCGTCGCCAAACTGGTAAATCACATTCAACTCAGTCAGCAACGATAAGAAAATCAAGGTAATATTTCCTACATGTCAAACTGTTCCTTCAAATCAAGAGTAGAAAAAAGAAGAGTTCCTCTATAAATGTATTTGGATTTCAAATTTCACAGGTGTGTTAATTTTTAACTCACAGTCAAAGGTCATTATCTGTAAAATCAACCAGGAATTTTCCCTTTTTTTCCCCTCAGGTTTTCTTCAAATTTTGTGGTGTGGTTGGAAAGACAAGTATAACGCAAGAACACAAAACATTTTTGCAGTAAATCTCAGCGAGACAGAGCTCGTGCACCTACGTCATAAAATCACGTGACTCGCCATATTGCCGGTCAAACAAAGCATTGATACAAGTTAATTCCGTTGAGATGAAACGAAAATGTCGTATAGCACGACACCCAGATGTCCGATACCGTACAACATGTAGAAGGTGGTGGTAAACGAAGGTACGTGGAAAAATGAGAGACGTACACGGAAGCGATTGCGGCCACACGTCAACCTCCGTAAACTTGAGATTTCCACAATTTTAAACTTGAAAAAGATATGTAAAACACTATCCCATATCCCAGTGTTCATTTCCCAACAAAAAGACATGCAACTAACCCATTGTAAGGAATCTAAATGCAAAAGAATGGAAAGAATTTAAGTAATCCGCGTTGTCATTGTCATAATGACGTCTCGGTCAAACAGGTTGGACTCCTCTGAACTCTTTCTGTACAGTATGTGACTGTGAGGCCTCCCCATGAATAATAGAATAAATAGTATCACTTTCCACACAAGAGATCGTGCGCCGCATTTATGATGCTAGTTGCTGCTTGGAATAAAACAGTTAAATTAGCTGTGTTGACCTGAGGATTTAGACGGCATGTCGAACCACCCACAGAGATGCTTACGAGTCAAAGTGATGTTCGCTGTGCTTATGGTGGAGCTAACAAATTAGAGATGTTTTACAACTGAAGATGGGAGTTAAGACAGCAATAGTTATGTCACAGAAATTATTTACCCAAGGGCTCAACTCAGCATAATTTTAAGCCAATCACCGATTTATTAGTGGCTAAAAAAGTGTTAAACCGTTGTGAAGTGGTCGGAGGTGACAATTAGTGAAATCAACTACTGCGATATACGAGTCAAACCAACCAAGGTAACACATCAAAAAGGTGGAAATGAGTTTGAAATAAGTGCATTTCCTCAACTGACATCTTTGCATAAACTAAAAAAATAAACATGAACTCCCCCGGTGAAGGTGGTCTCCATTAGGCTAGCACCAATTAGCTGCACGGATAACATTGAAGCGCAGAAGAAGCAAAACAGAAGAACCAGGATTCTACCTTGGTCCGGCGAGGTTAAAGTAAGCCATTTAAAATGAAAAACTTTTGTGTAGGGCGGGGCAGAAGCCCAAACATAACAGTGTACTCTCATATTCAGATTGTTTTAAAACTATTAAATCAGACTTTGTACTTGTCAGACTATTACTTTGGGGTAGTACAACGGGTAATGATTTGCTAGTCATCCGTTAATAATACAAACAACGAAAGGGGTTTTTCGGGGGTCCATCAGAGCTCATATAAAAGACTTCTGTGCTCTAACAATTGGTTAAACCCTACTTAGTGTGCCATTTTTTTCCTGCCCTGAAATTTGGATTTTTGCCTGTTTTACTGCCACTTCTCCTCTCCCCCCCCTATTCTCCTTTGATAGGGGGCGACGTGGCGATAATCGAAGGGAGGCTGTAGCTGGAAGGATTCTCGATAATTGACTCTAAATCAAGTAATGTATAGGAAGGGGCACCAAGTGTGTAAAGGATGTGTTAACGGTAAAAAAATCAACTATGGTGATTTGTTAAGGTGTACGACTAACCACGCTGATTCCTCCAGAGCTGGTCGCCGAACACACTGTGCCAACAAAGGCCATGCCCAGCACACCTCCTGGGAATGAATTTGCCCGACCGCTACAAAAACAACAACTGTTACAACTTGCAGATCGCGTGTCTTCTGATCACCCGACGGCTGTGAACTCACACCACAAGCTGACCAATGTCGTGCCGGTTCCTCGGCAACAAGGTGGACTTCCTCCACTTGACGAAGTTCCGCAGCACGGCGCCTGCGGACCCCTCCACCGCGAAAGGGTTGCCCTCGCTAAAAATCTCCAGGCCCACTAGCACCACACGGATATTCAGCGGCTTGTAATACTACAATGGAAAGGACAGGATAATTAAAAAAAAAAAAATGAACGAAATTAATGCTTCTTGATCTTTTCAGACGTCTTACCCCATCAAGCAGGTTGGCCATTTCCACCATCTCCTCTTGTATCGCAGTTTCATTTTCTTGCTTGAACCGATACTGTCAAAATGAATACAGTGAATGACCGAAAGAACGAGATCCCGGATACAAGTGGCCGAATTGAGATTCCCCCGCAGGGTGTCTGGACTCTCCCTTAGAGATAGGGTGAGAAGCTCGGTCATCCGGGAGGGGCTCAGTGTCGAGCCGCTGCTCCTCCGCGTTGAGAGGAGCCCGATGAGGTGGCTGGGGCATCTGATTCCGATGCCTTCCGGACGCCTCCCTGGTGAGGTTTTTCCGGGCAGAGACCCTGAGGACGACCCAGGACATGCTGGAGAGACTATGTCTCTTTGCTGTCTTGGGAACACCTCGGGATCCCTCCGGAAGAGCCGGAAGAAGTGGCTGGGGAAAGGGAAATCTGGGTATCCCCCTGAAGCTACTTCCCCCGCGACCCAACCCGGAAAAGCGGTAGATAATGGACGGATGGATGGACAGTGAACTCCAGTCTATTTGCTGTTGAATTGACAAATTCACCTACTGACATTTTTTTCCCCCCCGAGTAATGAGAGAACAAACACCCTGGTGAAGATGGCCATTTTCTTTGCGTTCATTTACAAACTTACCCGGAGTTCATCCACAACCAAAACCAGCTCCACGTATCTCGTCTGAGGTAAATTGCGTTTCCTCTATTGAAGCAAAAAACGCGTAGAACAAAAAGGGAACCTTAGAATCTCTGTCTAAAAGTGCAATACACAGCACACATGTACGGTAAATGTGAGCATCCAGACCCGCAGCAGAGATGAGATGACGTGTCTGGGCTCAAAAGGTTCACGGTTCGGGGCAGGCACGGCCTCGTGGATGACGCCACAGGCGACAGAGTCCGTCTGGATATCGGCCAGTCGGTAAAGAAGGTGATCGTTGCTGGCAGACTGCGGCACAGGCTCGAGTCCATAACTCTCGTTTGCAAAAAGGATCACACCCCTGAAGCGGAATGATGGGTAAAACTTTAGGGAAGTGACCATATGTAAAGCGCATGTCAATATTTTGTGGGGGAACCAACGTATAATATAGATATTGAGCAAGGAAATCTGCCAAAAAGAAACGATCAGACAGTCAAGGTCAGTCAATAAAACCAAACCTCAATCCGTAGCACGTGCTGAGCGCCACCATCGAATCCTCGTAGCCTTCCACCTCTCCGTGGTAATAACAATGCACCTGGGAGAAAACAAAAGAAACCATTCAAGCCAGCCAATTAAAACAAAATTCAAAAATGGTTTCCGAAAGGAAAATGGTTCCTAACCCTTAAATTCACATGACTTACATGTTTTGGGTGGGTTCTTGTGGGATTACCAGAGACGTAAAACGTATCCCGAACAAAATCTGGATGTAAAAAGTCTCTGCGAAGGAGGAAATTACATTACATGACATCATCTTGATATAAAATTCTGCAAATGTCAAGTGGCTATAAACCTGTTCCTCTTGAGATGAAGGACGTGAGCTCTGTTTTCTATTTTTAGCTCATATGATTTATACTCCTCGTCAGATTGTTGAAGCTGTTAAAAAAAATACATGAAAAGCTTTTTTTTTTGGGGGGGGGGGGGGGGGGGTTGTTTTTACCTACTTCTGGCCACAATTAACTGTCACTTGCCTTTGTAAGAAGCAGTTGAGGTTGAACAATGGAATAATTGGAAAGTTTTAACCCATTAGTCATGTCTAGAAGTGAAATACAAAAGATTAAGATTAGAGCAATATTCACACGTCGTCAACAACTTTTGGTCGCGTTTTCGGCTTTCGCAGCGAAGAGCGACCGCTCATTAATCGGACAAAGACTCACCCTTGTTGTCTACTCCTGAAATGCAAAAGAAACACAATACAGCGACGGTGAGGTATTCTTCGACCATGTTCTCCCAAAAGCACGTGCTAACTACGATGAGACGTCGATGATAATCCAGTAGTTTTAGTGCAGTCTTATTACCCACCGTGGAACCTCAGTTACCTTCTTCTGCACAGGTGCGTCATAGTGGGAGTGGCCAAAAACAGCTTTTTAATTCTTAAATCTTCTGCTTCAGTTGTATTTGCAAAATAGCTTCTTCACAGCTACACATTATTCTATTTTCAGTCTTTTTTTTTTAAAACAAAAAAAGGTTTACTAGTTATTGTACAACAAACCTCAATAACTAAAACAAATAAATGGATGGATATACTTGTCATCAATTTATGACATGGACGGTCAATAAAAATAAAAATGACATACATATATAAATATATAAAATTAGTTTAAATGTATTGCGCTACAATACAAGGAAAATAGGTTTTATTTCGGTGTTTAACTATCGCGACAAACTACGAGACTTAACGTCACGTAACGCGGAAGTCTTACAGTTTGAAGTTCACAAAAGCAAAGATGGAAAGTGTTCGTGCTCTTTCCGATTCAATTTAACATTTATCGTTCTTTCAAAAAGGGTCGAGTCCTTCACAGTATTTCGAGATTATGCCTTCATTCCAAACCAGCAGTTTATTGTGTTACTTTGTTTAAAAGCAGTTATCATTAGAGCGACCGAGCTAATTAGCTCATCAATGTCTCGACATTTTATTCACCTTCGCCACTAGCTAAATAAAAATGGCCAAAACTTACAGGCCGAGGAATGTTAAGGCATCACTTCCTAGACAATATCAAAATGTCCGTGTAACTGAGTAATGCGGTTAACTATTTCCGACTAGAGTTCGTGTCACATAATTTTACTGTATATTTTGTGGAATCGAAGCAACAGATCGTCGTGAAGTTTCCTTGTGAGTACAAACACTTGAGTCACTTTATGTTCTTTTGCTTTGTAATGTGTCTCTTTAATGTGTTCTTGTTACTTTCTACCCTCATTTTGCAGAATGACAGACTTTGAACCGTCAGTAAAGAGAGCCCGGATTGATACCCTGTCTCCATCATCAAAATCATCTCTCCAAAATAATCTTATTTTCCAAGATTAAACGACTTTCAGTTTTAAAAAAACACGTTTTTCTGCGTAGGCTCAACATTATGCATTCAGAACAACAGTAATGGGACATGAGGTCAACAAGAAGACGGCAACAAGATGAATTCAAGGATAAAGACTGGCATGGATGGTTTGCGAGGTGTCAAAACAAAAAAATCCCATCGCAGGGTTGGCTCGAAGCAGCAAAGGTCCAGAAGCACCCTGGAAAGATGGTTACTGAAGCCCACACCAAATCAAAACGATTCTGAAATAACCGATGAAGACGGCCCTCAAAGCCCCCCAGGTCACTCTCATGGTGGTCTCAATGCTGTGTCGGACTCTGATGAAGACACGCAACCTCTATCGCCACAAGAGCTGGACTGCGACGGCCATGTCTGGACTCCGTTAACGGATTCAGAAAGTGAATCCATTCTTCAAGAATGCGGTTCGGAGAAACGGGAAGTGGCATCGGGCTCCACAGCCTCGGGGTGCTTTGTCAAAGCCAAGATAACGGATTTCTTTTCAGGCCCTTCGCCCGCATGCTTGAGACGAGGCAAGGCTAAAAAGTGCTGTGAAACACAGGACACGGATGAGGAAAATGAACCCGACGCCACCTGGCTGGGGAGGCCGATTGGCGAACTGAGGAGGATGCCCCAATGTGGTAGACCACTTCCTCCGCTCAAGGATGTTCCTGGCGTGCACACTGTGATGACAAGGGTTCGGGATGCTGCTTCGTCACATCATTAAAACCCACACTACTCACACAAAGTTGGGGATATTCATCTTTCAGGTGTTAATTTCAGGATGAACCTTAAAATAAATGATCATCTTTATCATTCATTTAAAAATACTTTCCAAGGACATCCACTTCCATGCCTTTCTGTGACTCTGCCAGTCTTTTACTATGATCTATTAATGTTATAGTGCATTTTAAATTCAACCTTAAATTTAACCCCAAATCAGAAAATCCCTAACTTTTTGTGATTCGGACATCCTGTTCATTCTTTTTTTCTTTTTAAATTGCATGCATTTCTTTTCTTCATTATTGACAGACTGACCTTGTGGGTCACACAAGTGTTCCGTATCCTGCCACATTCGACGATACTTGGGATGATGCCCATGTCAAAATGCCCTGTTCCAGCAGGAATCTATTTCCTGTGCAAGATGAGGTAATGTCACACTTAATTTGTTCATCATTTTTTGCCTGTCTACGATTGTGCATGAGTACACCCTGAACCGGTCACCAGACGTCTCTGCCTCACATTTCTGAATTAGGATTTTAAATTTGGAGTTTGGATACTAGCTCCGTGCTTGCGTGGGCTTCCCCACAATTTCCAAAGACATTCATATTAGTTTCACTGAAGACCTGAAATTTTTGTGTCAATTTGACACTGAATGTTGTTTTTTTTTTGTATGTGTGCATTGAATTTGGAAAGTTTTTTTTTTTTGCTGCATTTTCTTCCCAAGTCAGCTGACAAAGGCTTCAGCTCATGTGTGACCCTATGTGAAGAAACACTATTGAGAATGGATGGATCCATCCATCCATTTTCTGAGCTGCTTATCCTCACGAGGATTGTGGGAGTGCTGGAACCAATCCCATCTTTCACCGGTATACCCTGAACTGATTGGCAGCCAATCGAAGGGCACATGGAGACCGACAACAGTCGCACTCACGATCACACTTAAGGGCAATTTAGAGTTTCCAATTAATGCATGTTTTTGGGATGAGGGAGGAAACTGGAGTGCCCGGCGAAAACCCACGTCGGCTCGGGGAGAACATGCAAACTCTACACAGGTGGGGCCGGGATGTGAACCTCGGTCCTCAGAACTCTGAGGCCAACGCGCTACAACTGTTCCAATTTTCTGCATATTTCTAACCTTTGTAAAATGTAATATGGTTGCATGAATATGTATTAGGTTTTTTAAAAGGGTCTTTTAAGTAAGTAAGTTTTCTTTCGGCTTGTCCCGTTAGGGGTTGCCACAGCGTGACAACTCAGATGAACGATCATATTTTGCTTGGCACAGTTTTTACGCCGGATGCCCTTCCTGACGCAACCCCTGTCGGGAAGTAGAGGTCCCAGTGTAAATGGTATGATGATAATAAAACTCTAAACAAGCTATTCCTCCCTCAGGAAACACAAGAACTTCAGAACAAGAGTCGGTGGGAGCTGATAAAGCAGACTTTGACGAGAAGAATTACGAGCATTCCTGAGTTGAAGGCAAGTTTCTCGACCGACCCGCTCCGTCGTTATTGTCATTACCACAATACGCCTTTTGGTGGCGTCAGTGTTGTACAAAACGAGATGCATCCGGTTCTTATCAGAATATAGTATATGGAGGTGGAATTTTTGTTATTACTTGAAATGATACAATAAATATATTTTTATGTGTTACAGAATGCAATATTGAAATACTGTGCTTCTACTGCTAAGAAGTGGGACTTCACTGCATTACATTTGTACTGCACTCAGGTAAAAGTTTATACTGTTTGTACAGTAGTCCTTGCATTTGATTGGTCAATAAAGATCAATACGTAAATATTGCTCAAATGAGGGAAATTAAGTCACCACAGTAGCATAATTCACTCAACGCATTTGAGTGCTTCAATATTTAACATTTCGAGACTAACGCACGTGTTGTAAGTTATTAAACATTAGATGAAGAAACAATGTAATTATGAGAAAAATAGCCCATTTAGAGTCAACAGAAGTTAAATAAAAATATTAAAAACTGAGCATAATTATCTTCATAAAGGCAGATGAATCAGACCCCGTATGTATACGTCCAAAATGATTTTTACAGTTTACCGAACTCCCACTCACAGCACAACATCCTACATGTCAGTCTTTTCCCGAGTCCCGTTTAAAGGCCATTCATCATGTGAGGGTTTCGATGCACCCCTTGCACCCGCCTGCACCTCCCATGTGCGTGCGCCATTGCGTGTAGAGAACCAGAAAGGGCTGCACCCACTGTCTGCCTCACGAGGCGGTGAGGGTATTCCATTTTTCCAGACAGACGGGTGATGGGAGAAATCTCTCCTGAGCTTGTAAACATGAGAAATCTGAAGAAGTGTTATTTTTCTCAAGGAGAGAGACCTTTAACTCACACGCCGGCCACCACTGCATTAAGAATACATCACATTTTGATGCAAAAAAAAAAATAAAAATACATGGATTTTTTTTTTCTCCACAAGGAAGTGGTGATGAAAAATGTGTTGCTGTCAATCTGTAAAACAAATACAAAAAAAAAGCTTAATGGATTTTCCACGAGCAGAATGTTACCCGCCTTTCACAAGCAAAATGGGTGTGTGGAGGAATAATTTAATCTCTTGCCCGAAAGGTCATGTTTGGTAACTTGTCATGAAGGAAAATGGCTGACATTAGAACACACTTTACCCCGCCCCTTTTTTATTGTTGAATCAATCGGCCGTCACATGCATGCTATAAATCACGTTGGAATGGGGGGTAAAATCCCAGCATGTTAACTGCCTTTGAACTGTGCAAAATTTGGTTATGATAATTCATTTTTGATGCCGTGTCCTCTGCTTGATTGATGACGTTTTAAATATGTAATAGTGTGCAGACTTGGGAAGGCCATATTTAGACGTGGTCTTTAGCAACGTTTAATGACTTTAGTTTTGGGTGTCTTTGTTGATGTCATCTGGAGCAATTAGTATTTATCTAATATCATTCTTGGAAAAAAAAAATCATACTTTCAAATGTGTTTTGCCAAGTCAAAGTTTGTGTAACAAAAGTGGAGCCCTGACCTACCAGTGAGAAGATTGAAAAATAGAGATGTGTGGGGACTCATGCTCATATATTACATTGGGGGGTTCATTCAAAAACATTTCGATTCTATTCTGATGGTCATTGACTTGTAAATTAGGTCACCTGCCAGTTGATATTTAGGAAAATCAGAGAAAAATACAATTTGCATAATAACTTGGTGTACCTGCACATCAACACGATTGACGATTGATTGGATAAAATAATCTGACGTTCACATACGTGTATAGAAAGTAGTGCAGCAAAGGCAAAGTTGGAGACGCAGATTGTTGGAAATAGATGAATACAACTTGATTGAGAACCTGCCTGCACTGACCACTGCCTCTTTAATTTCCATCTAGATTTACTCAAAACTGTAATAAGTCAATCTGTACATGTATAAACAACATACATAGGTAACACAGATAGGTTCTAGTTTCCTTTTAAACTATAATCAGGCCGCATTGTCTATCAATATTTGTTTCTCATACTGCAGGAGACAGGTAAGTGGGATGCATTTGAGTGTCAGAGCGAGGTAGACATGAGTGGCACAGAGTGACAGGCCTGGAGCCTCCCTTGAATATTCATCTCGGTGCGCACACACTTCACACATAACAAAAGCTGTTGACGGACAGTTCTCCTCGACCAAATTTACGAGCTTGCGTATGTATGTGTGTGTGTGTGTGTGTGTTATTTGTGAAGGCAGCCAAGCAGATTGTTTTACTGCTCGGCCCTGTTGGGAATAGAAACAGAAGGCGCCCGCACACATTTGTGCACACAACTCTTTGTTTGACGTGATGTACCGACCTGAATCAAGCGGTGCAGTTATCTCAGCTGATTTGATGCACCGCCTGGCGCTGATTTTAAAAAAGGGCTCGGCCTCGTATTGGCTCAGCGCCGTCCGCCGCCGCGCCCAAGTCAAGTGCCTTCATTCATCATTTCGACCGGCGAGCAAGCTCATTACTTAATGTGAGTGTTTAGGCAGGCTTCCTTTGCCGTCGTACAAATCTCCCGGGCTCCTTGTCCTAGCAAGTCTTCACTACCCTTGGCCATTTCCATTTCCACGCCCACCATCCCAAAGAGCGTTTGATGACTTGGCTCGGCCGAGCAGTACTGATGAGATTGCTCCATGATTGATCTTTTTGACATTTGTGCGGGGATAAACATGTCACGTATTTAATCGGGCAGGTCCCCTCATTTGGTTATCAGATGTTACTTTCCGGTGTTTTTAGCATGATATGAAAAGGATTTATTTCAAATTTGAATATTTGGCTCGTTAGATGCCGATCAATTAACAATTTATAGGTGTGCTGTGAGAGCTTGACTTCTTTTTGTAATTTCATTCAAATTTGTCATTTAAACAGCAGCTCCGGGGAGGCTAGTGTGACATCTTGCCAAGAAATTCAAGCAGAAAATCTCTAAAAACTTTAAAGTTTAATGGATGGAAGAATTGTGATGTTGCTAAAAAATAAGTAGCCCTATTTCCAATGTACATGATCTAATAAGATGTTTTTGATATGAGTAAATATGACCTCCTACTATTGCAAATTCAACAGATGGCTATGTTCACTACTGTCGAACTTGTCGAATATAATAACTGTTTTTAGTTTAAAATTTTTTCATTACACTGGCAGGGTTGATGACTTGAAAATGATCATTTTCATGAAGTATTTACTGGAAAATCAGAAAAATATAATTAGCATCATAATTTGGAATGCAAAATGTATCAAATTTGTTTTAGCTGTAACCTCTCTTGTTATTGATGTTAGAAAACTGAATTTTGTTTATTGCATAATTTACTAGTCGTACACTAATGATTTTAATCTTCTGCAGACTTAAACACTAAATAAACAAGTAAATACTGGTGCTTGAATTAGACCTTTTTCAGAAGGTGTGCAAAAGCAGCTGCAGCTTCTGTGAAATTAGACATTTGATTCCAAACTTGTTAAGAGTGTCACATGTGAGTTTCGTGGCAAGGCAACAAACATAAACAGACATTTTCTCTCTCTCCAAGGTCCTGGAGCCTGCCGCCGCCGAACATCTGTTTGGCTCCCTGCTGCCAAACCTGGTGCAATTAGCACTGAGGGTGTCAGAGCTGTGCACCAAGGTAACACCCATCGCTAACCAGCGCGCTCACTTGTCCGCAAAAGAGTCTGCGCCCGTGGCAACGCAACGGCTGCCGTTTGACCCCCGAAGGTCGTACACAGCATGACCAGTTAATCCCAAACGGCAGTAGAAGCGCAACGCCAAGGAAACTAGCTTTTCGTCTTCCCACGTCAACGTTGTTTATGGGCACTGTGGTCCAGTTTTGTCCATCTGCTGGGATTTCAAGATGATAATTCTTTAATTACATTTACATAAATGGGTTGAAAGATGGTGTGATTAAACTTCAAATTTATCATCAAACAGCCCCTTTCATACTTGCCAGTAAAAAAAGCAACACCGCGCCCATGTTTCTCCTCTGTATATTCTCCACTGACACACAAGTTGTAACCAGTGGTACCATTTCACACTTTTTTTCACCAAGACATTCTCAGTTATCAGTTTTTCATTTGATTGTTTTATATTTTTGACCCTTTGTACTTATTTAAGGCCCTTAATTGTATGGATGATTCAAGAGGCGGGCAAGAGTCGTGCCAATTTAGCACCCTTATATGCAATTCTTCAACCTCTCAACAGATTATTTTGACCTTCCTCTGCGGTCGTGCTCCTCTGCTCCTTCTTTTCCAGCCTATACCGCTCCTCAAGAGGGGGACCAGCCACTCCATTAGCATGTCGCAGGAGCAGGTGGCCTGCTTGCTCGCCAACGCCTTCTTCTGCACCTTCCCGCGGCGTAACTCTCGACGCAGCGAGTACAGCAACTACCCGGACATCAACTTCTTTCGGTAACTCTCGAGCCTGCTAGCTGACTGGAAGACGTCCCGCAAAATCAACCTGTAGATCACTGCTCAGACATCCTCCCGCCCCCAACCTTTATGGCATCCCGGTGTAATTATCTAAATGGAGGGGAAAATTAGATTAGCATCGAGTCAGATGGAGAATGCCACTGGGTGTTTGGTTGAGGACTGTGACAGTGTGCAGTGGCATTGCAAGTTCATTCACATCAGGGTTTTGTTTTTGCGATATCCAAGCAAAGAAGGGGTCTTAATTCTCTGTTCATCCTATGCGAGCCTAATCACATGCTCGTTTTACAATACATTTTTTATTCTTACCAAATGGGATTTTGTGTTATTAAAAATGTAAGGAACATGGAAGTAGTGGTAATTGATGTTATATTAAGGTTCAAGCGGATCATAAAACGAACTTTTAAGTGTAGAGGCAACATACATCCATTCATTTTCTTTGCCACTTATCCTCACGAGGGTCGCAGGAAGTGCCGGAGCCTATCCCAGCTGTCAACGGGCAGGAGGCGGGGTACACCCTGAACTGGTTGCCAGCCAATCACAGGGCACATAGAGACAAACAGCCACACTCCTAATCATACCTAGTGGCAATTAATGTTGCATGTTTTTGGGATATGGGAGGAAACCGGAGTGCCTGGAGAAAACCCACGGAGGCACGGGGAGAACATGCAAAGTCCACACAGGCGGGTCTGGGATTGAACCCGGCACCTCAGAACTGTAGAGGCAACATTTTAAATAAAATCTGAAGATTGAAGTTACAGTGATGTATAAGGGTTAGTTACATTCATTGATTCCTCACAACTCAAAACTCTCATATCTCAAAGGATCATTCATTTGTGTGTAATGATTATAAAGTTACGTTAGTTATGAGGCACTGGGTGAAATTCATTTTGGAGCCTTTACAACTTAGTGACGTTGTTGTACTAAGCAAACGGATGCTTCCCGGGTCACAGTAAGCGCAGTTCCAGATCTTCGGTTATCCTCACACTCGTACCGTCTTGCGTTTTGTCATAAAAACAATGTTCACTGAGCTGAAGTCATGCACAGTAGTTATTTTGCTTGACTTTTGAGGCATATTTTTTTTCTAGGGAATTTTGGTTCCACTCCAAATTGCACATCATCTGTGGTTACGCTCTATATTATATAATTGTAAAAGAATTGCACATTCTCCCAAGACCATATTGCCTTCCGTCCTCACTTAAAAGCCTGCTCTCACCAGCAGGTCAAGTCAAAGACACTTCACCCTCAGGACTGTACCGACGCAGGATTGCTGCTTCCGGCCTTCACTGTTAACACAAAACCCAAGACTGATGAATGAGATTCTCGTCCACCTGAGGGGCTTTTACAGTGTCAACCCTTTTGTCATTTCATCTCCCCCCCACACACATGAAAATACTTATTGCGCGCTCAGGAGTGAAATGGCGTATTTAATGTCCGCTCAAAACTTCGCCAATAGCAGCGTTGTGTATATTAGTTGCCAGGAAAGTGGAGCTGACCTCACGCTTCCTTGCTTTAAAAGCAACGCAGGATGTCTTAATGCATCCCCAAGTAGGAGGCCCGAACTCCGGCCATGGCTTTGTGTGTGTTTGAGAGAAAGCGAGTGCTACAAAGTGGCACAAGTGATGGCAAGCCTGAGGCAACTCCATTGTTGGCCTCGGCGGAGGAGATCCTACATAATCGGTGAGTGACTGAAAGGGAGGCTGAGTGAGGGCTGAACTAATTCTTATCAAAGCATGGCTGAACTCACGTGGAGGCAGTGGACGGCTCCCATCTCTGCGACACTTAATGCTCTAATCAGTATGGGGGGTTGTGATCTCACAAACATGTCCTTGCTTTAAAAAAATAGATGTATTTGGTTAATAAATGAGCATAAACCCATGGGTTGATGCGCAATCTGATGACATGCAATATAATAGCGATGTCGAAGATGAGCGTTACTTTTGAATGGCACTTTCAGATAGATTACCATGGGATGTACCTGCACTTGTTAAAAAAAAAAACAACAGTAATATATCTAAATATTTTATTGCGTCCAGGCTGTTTGAGGGATCTTCATCCAGGAAGATTGAGAAGTTAAAAACTCTGATGTGCTACTTCAAAAGTGTCACTGAGCAAAGTAAGTTTTTGTTTCATTTTCACTACCAAATGTACTCAATGATACAAGAAGACAAATTTATTCCCTGATTATTGTACTTCTCAGAGCCTTGTGGTCTGGTGACATTCACGCGGAAAAGCTTGGAAAATCTTCCAGACTGGGAAAGGTATAGATAATGTAAAGATTTGGACTATGTTATTAGCAACTTTTTGGAGTAATAAGTAATAATTTCCCCCACACCCCCCATTTTTAGCTCAGAGACCCTTCTAACCAAGTTGTACATTGCATCCGAAGGAACCATTGAAGATGATGGTTATGGAATGCTTCAGGTAAGACAGGCGTAGTATAGACCAGTGATTATAAAAGTGTTGTATGCAGGCACATTATAGATAGAGAAATTTGCCAAGTTTGCACGATATCTGTGCAAAAGAGCCTAAACTGGCTCCATTTGGGAGCTTTTTAACCAAAATGCTTACTGTTGCTGAAAAGGCCTGCGAGAGGGTGCACCGGGACCAGGGTCAACACCTCCGAGCCCGCTCGGCTTTCCACCTCAGCCACTCTTCCTGTTTTCTTGTCAGATGGCCCACTTTGCCTTTAACCTTTTGTTTGCCTCCAGTCGCCACCAGCTGACAGCTGACGAGCGCTCACGGGAACGCCGCGGCCCGGATTGATGGCCGCTCCACCCAGGGGGTAGGGGCGTGGGGGGGGGGGGGGTGCTTCTTGACAGCCTGTCAAAGTAGACTTCGGTGGGCTGGCTGTCCTCATAGTTGAGTGACCGGTTTGGGGACATCAGCCCCTATGCGCCTTCCTTCCGGGAGTTGTGATGGGGTTTGCTCCCAGCTGTCTGCAGGCTAATGAGCAACGACTGACAGGCTTCAAATTGAGAATCATATCTTCCGCATGGCTGCTTTCTGACTTGTACGTGTCTGAGGAGAAACAACAGATTCTAGAGCTGGTCCTACTTGAAATACTACAAAAGACGTCAAATGCTCCAGTTTAGCGGGGGGGGGGGGGGTGTTCTTAGCCCTTACGATTCAAGCACTACTCCCAGAGACAACAAATTTATGAGTCAGCCTTCACAATCAGCTTGGTACAGGTCAAATGTAGTAGACTAAATCAAACCAAATGCATATTTTTGGGGGATTTCAGGTGGATTTTGCCAATCAATTTGTTGGAGGAGGTGTCACCAGTTCGGGTCTCGTTCAAGAGGAGATCCGTTTCCTCATCAACCCTGAGCTCATTGTGTCCCGCCTCTTTACTGAAGCTCTGGATCATGACGAGTGTCTGATCATCACAGGTGGGTAATACAATCGAACAATATCATCCTCCTATGTAAAACATTTAATGTAATGGTAATAATTTACCATATTATTGCCGTCCAATCAAATGAAAAAATGGATTCAGGCTGTCTTTTGTCCCCGTCCTCGCTCAGCAAGGGCTTGAATGATAGTTGTGCCATTTGGCCATTTCTCTTGTCACACGTCTCCTCCTGATTGTTTGCGAAGAACCCGGTTGGTGGGACGGAGATTGGGCACGCCTGATTGTTGTGATGAGTAATTCCCACTGACTGTCCTCCAGGATTGAGTGGCGGAAACATCGTGAGGAAGGGTCGGGACAAATCCACAGCAGCCGTAACGAGTTTGAGACTCAGATTCCCAGTGTGAGATCGTCAGCCTCCTGCTGGGACTCCACTTTTTGTTACCTCTGTTTTTAGTAGTGACTCATTCAGACCTCTGCGGCGGCTTGATTGCGTCCATGGAAGACAAATCAATACCAGGAATCTACTCCCCCCCCGCGACCCCAAAAAAAGAAAACCGCAACAAAAATTGTGCTGCTTTGAAGAATGACGTCTGTTTCGTCCAATGACAAATTAAAATTCAACCAGTGATTGTACAGTCCTGACTGTGCAGGAAGCTGAGACTTAATTTGAAAGCCCATAAACATCAAGAGCGAGATATGTGCCGACTGAGTGGATTCAGTCGCTGTTGATTTTAAGGTTCCGCCATGAAATGTTGCAAGTTAGTAAGACTAAAACAGGGAGTAAGGAACTCCGAGGCCCTAATTTTCACTGTAATCAATAAGGTATAAAGCCAAATTACAGAACATGTAATATGTGCCAATTTTTATTTTAACGTCCATGTCGTGAGTGTAAGCATCAGAGGCCTCATTGTCGTTTCCCAAAGGAAGTCACCTTCAGTTTCTTCTGCTCACTCTTTTTCTTACACCCACTTAACTTGATTACATGGGCCCAGAATTAAATATATCTGGAAGACCTGCCCGAGACCTGCTCTGCTAATGGACTCTCCCATTCCATCATTTTTATTAAACCCCGCCTCGTATCTCTCTCGTCCCTGTTACGGCATCCGAGCTTTAGCTGCATTGTGGCCACCTGGTAAATCATATTACCCTCTGATGCTTTTTGGGACACACAGGAGGGGAATGTAATGGATCTTGCTGCCACACTGAAATCTGCAAAAGTCCTCAGGCCTAATTGGATTGATTAAGATTCCTGGCCAAGATCGTGGCGGTCAAACAGAAATACCACCAAGGAGAAGCTGCACGATTCTCTCAATCGCAGGAAATAAAGATACAGGTTTCATACAGTGTGTGAAACTCTCCAGTTAATTTGGGGTTTTCAGGTGTGTTTATCAAAAAATGACTTTTACCTTATGATGAGATGCATCCCTTTCAAGTTTCTTCAGTATTTACACGTGAATGGAATTCAGTTAAACTTCAAGACATGTGTGACTTACTCTTGTGACTCTTACTAATAAAGTAGAAGTAAATAGTCAAACTGGAGATAAATTTGCCCATAAAGAAACGTACATGATTTTATAATGACACAATTATCCCCTCCACTCAATTATCACCAATGTTTAGCAAAAAAAATGACATGTTGCTCCTTTGTTGTTTAAATGGACCGTGTCTTCAACTGTGCAAAGTGCGAATGGATTACATTTTGCAGGCCACCCTAAGAAATTTGGTGGGCCGAATCTGTCCCCAGACCATTTGTTTGAGAAATTATCGCTCGCGCTCTCTCTCACCCCGATGCACTGTGCCTCCATATGAAGCCCCCACTGCTAATCACTTGGTTTATCTACCGCAGTGTGTGGAGCGTCTCAGCGAGTGCTCTCGACAGCCATCGTCCTAATGAGCTTTAATGAGAACTCAGCCCTTATGTTTTAACCATGGACACTTCAGATAATATTTCTTTTCCCATCATCCTGAACGTGGGATTTGTCTGCTAGCTTACAATGTGTAGCAATAAATATCATGCCATGTGCATGTCTGTTTTTGCTGTGCAGGTACTCAGCAGTACAGTACATACACGGGCTACGCGCAGACGTACAAATTTGGCGGCAGCCACCAGGACACGACTCCCAGGTATTCAAACCCCACCTGATAAAAAGACCCCTAAAAGCAGTATTTTTAACCCTTTCATCTAACCGTGTGCATGCTAGCAATGTGGAGACGTTTCTGTGATATACAGTAGATTCATGTGTTTGACCTTGATGCAGACTGAAAGGCATCAACAAGTGTGTGAATGAGTTGCCATCAACCCACAAATCTGAAAGATTTATAGTTTTGAGTCAAACTCTTTTTATAAGTGTAGTGTACACACACATCCCCCAAAATTTCAATCGGTTGCGCAGGTTGATTTGGTTTTACATACAGTAAATCTTGACCGATTTTCAGCCTATAAACTTGTCACAAAAATGGACATCATTTCAAACCTCACATGGCTTGGGAGCTTCTGATTTTCATTAAATTCTTGAATTATAATAAATGACAGTATTCTACTAAATACTGTATTGTAAAAAATATCAAAGCAACAAATGCAAATAAAAAATACGTTTGTTCATTTACAGTACAGTATATTGATAGCAAAAAAAATGTTTTGCAGACGTGAAATGATTTTAGCCATATTTGCTGGACTTTTGTTTGTCTGATGTAACAAAACGTCTTTGTTTCAGAGACGACTGGAAAAGAAGATGCACAGAGATTGTGGCGATTGACGCTCTGCCATTCAGGAATTACTTGGAACAGTTTCATCCAGAGAGAATAGACCGGGAACTCAATAAGGTTCCTTTTTTTGTTTCATTTTATTTGCAAGTTTGGCCTTTAGGTTATCATCAATTTTATACCAGTGCTGCTCTTCATAATTCAGTATTTTTGTTTTTAAATTCACTTTTACTTGGTGGAATATCGTTTCAACTGCAAAACCTTTTGGGTGATAATTCGAAACATCAATACATTGGCTCATGGTTATGATTCTCAATGTAAATATTTTAGGGGCCCATCCATGTGTTGCAAACAAATGGGACTGTAATATGTGTATACAATCTATAATTGCACATTAATACACCCAAGATAATTAGTTTCAATTTATGCATTTAAAAATCATAGATTGTCTGAATACAGCAGTCTTCCCTTGTAGACACATCTATTTGTAACAAGAAATGAAGACGTTGGTGTGCCGTCAGACGGCTCGGGGAGGTGTTTGACAGCTCTGACGAGGTTGTGAGGAATGCTCCAACCTGAGGATCAATCCCTTTTGGAATACTCCACTGTCCGCATAAATGCCACGTCCGCCAGATTTATGGTAGGGCAAGTGGGTGGGGGTGGTCCGAGTGTTCCATTTGCTTAAAAATCCAGTGTGAGAATAAATATGATGCGGTCATCTTGCGATTAGCAACACACCATACGACCCACTCATGGTGTTACCATCCGTGGGACTGGAAGTGGAATGACATGCGGGTGATGTATGATTGTTACGCTAGGCTGACCAGCCTTTATGTGCTCATGCGTTGAATGACTTGTCAAGCACGGCCCTGCAGGCAAATGGAATGACTTTGGAGAATTGCTGCGTCCTGTAGTCCATTTACATTGCATTATTTGGAAGTGTTAATGTTCTTATAAAGCCTCCCGATGACCTGTGTGACTGTAAGGGGACCTTAAAAAGGACCTGATTGACCTTGGTTTAGTACAGTATCCAAATCGGGCATATTACAGTTTTGTAGATGAGCCTGTTGAATTTAGTAGAATTTCCTACAAAATGAAAATGAAAACCAGAACTCTGTTAAATACCTGCTTTAAAATGTTTTCATAATTTTCATCTTCTTGGCAAGATTTAGTGATTTAAGTGGTACTTATATGCAATTATTTTGGAATCCCCCCCTCCCAAAAAAATCTAACCTTTTCCTCTGCATGGATGTTTTCTGATTAAATCCTCACAAGAATGTGTTAAATATGACAGCTACTGTTGTCACTATTCTTAATTTAGTTCATCTCTCAAGACATATGCAACTTTTCTGTAAAGAATGTAATAGGATTTGATATTTGTCATACATGCATTCATTATTTATTACCCCCCCCAAATTTCTCTGAGCATTAAGTTAACCAATTTTCTGACTAAATTCTCCTGTTTAAAAAATGCCAGCTCATGACAGTTCATTAAATTATTAAATGTTCATGACAAAGTAGCATCAAGTATCAAATGATGTTTTACTGATGCAGTATTTAAAGTCAAGCCTTTGTCTCTAATACAGGCTTACTGTGGTTTTGCCCGCCCCGGTGAGCACAGCGACAACCTTTCCGCGGTGGCCACTGGAAATTGGGGCTGCGGCGTTTTTGGAGGCGATGCGCGTCTCAAAGGCAAGTTGTGATGCAACGCTACTCAAATTCTGTCCTCGCCGATCGTCTTCTTGCACAGAAGGCAATAAATGTCAGGATGAGTGGCTCCAGTGATGCCATTTGTCTTGCGGGAATACATTCATTTACTTATGGCCTATTCGTTGCCTTCCTCCTATTGATCAAGTGACAAAGCTAATACGGTTCATTAATAGTAAAATTGATTGCCAGCAGTAGTCCATCAATCTGCAACTTGCTCTTCTGCCTGAGCGAGTGGATTCTGGAAGCTGCTGTAGATCTTGTACACCGTCATGCGTGTTTGGTAATTATGTGGAGTGACTTGCAGACCTCCTTGGGCCCAATCAGCTACTGTCTGCTTAATGAACTGCCTTCCGGAGAGATCTTTGTAATAGTGATAGTGGTTCTCCTCCCAGCTCTTCCTTCATTTCCTTTAGCATCATCTAGTTGGGTGACAATTGGAGAAAAAGCATTAAAAACAGTGCAGTGAGACTTTTTTTTTTAAGATTCTGATAAACACTGGGCTGTAAATTGGTTATCTATTGTTTTATGCATTTTTAATTTAAAGCTCCCTGAATGGCACAGCGAAGAGAGTGGCAGTATTAATTACAATAGGAATTTGTTATTGTGGTTGCATCATATTGTGAGCTAGTATTTTGCACCTTTATTGATTTTAAATAAGGTATTAGCTAATGACTTGGCTACTGGGTGTATTTCCAGTCTCTTTAAATATTCATATATCAGTGGGGGTTAGACCTATTCCCCAGTTTAGCCCCTTTGCTATTAAGAATCAGATACTACTTCAAAAGTCATGCAAGTTGTTGCAAACCGCCGGTTACATGCGGAGAAACATTTTCGCAGCACTCCCGATTGAGCTTTAACGCCAACTTTCTTTCTACCCCGACCCAGCGCTGCTCCAGATACTGGCAGCTGCCGAGGCGGGACGCGACGTGGCTTATTTCACCTTCGGAGACAGCCAGCTCGTGACAGATGTCCACGGCATACATACCTTCCTCACACGGAGCTGCATCAGTGTTGGTAAGGGGCTCTTCTAAGTGTCCCACCTGCACCTTGTTTATACGCAACTCTGCATTTTTTCACCTGGAGGATTGCAATCTTCATGAAAAAAAAAATGGAAATATGATTAAATTAGTAGCATGCATAACACCACCAATTCTGAACAGCCCAAAACATGTCCACCTGATTGTTTTGATAGAAAAAAATGATTACTATCTGGGTGACATGGCTCCATTCCAGTCTTGAACAGCAATGTATAGATATATTATGCTGTAATGTTTATAATCTCCATCCATACTTTCATCTGAATTGGCACCTTTGTTTTATGGGACATGCATGACAAAGATTTAGTAGGCCTGGGTGTTGTAATGTTTGCTTGTACAATATATAAAGCACTATTGTTGTAGTGTCTGTTTGCATACATTTGCTTTTAATAGGGGATTAGCTTTTGAGTGTTTGTTGGCTCTGGCCGATGGCAGCGCTCGCGTGAGTGTCTTCAATTTTTGCACTGTTCTCCTGGTATTTAGTAAACGATTGAGAAGTGTATCAGTGATTGTGACTCTCCCTTCCCACTTGAGAAGGCATTACAGTTTGTAAATACACAGTTGAACTCCATAAAAGCGATTTATAAAAACAACACGATTGATAAACTGCGATGTAGTGGAGGAAGTGTATTCCTGCTTATGAGCCAACCCCCCAGCACACAGTGGTCATAACCAATTAACCAAACCTTCAATCAAAGCCCACTCTTTCTGCACCTCATGCTTTTCTAGGGTGACCAATAAAAGCCCCTATGAGTGATTAATTGTAACTTTTGTCTCGGTTGCAGGGGAGGTGTACGATCTCATGGTTCAGTATTACAGCGACGTGTGCAGGAGCTGCAGCAATCAGTGCCCTGACGTCAGCCTCTACTCCTTCATCTACAGACAGGTCGGCTCCTCCCCGCCTGCCCAGTGACTCCCACCAGACAACCCGTCCCCGCGGATGACTCTTAATTTCAGGAGACCTGTGAGTCACTGCGCCTTTGGAATTAGAAGACACACACACACACAGCTGGAAACCCTTCTCACTTTGCCTTGAGAACACATTCAGTTAATAATTATTATTTTGCCCCACTAGCTTCCTTTGCCAGTCCAAAACTAAACCACCAGAGATGATTAATGTGGAGCGTCTGGACAGTGTTTATTTTGTTGCTAATTTTCCAATACAACAAGTGTGATTATTATTATTATTTTTTTTTTGAAGCAACGGTTGCCATCTGTCTTTTGTCATTTTGCCTTATTTTTTACACCCACACAAATCCAGCCTAATTGAATCGACTGTCAGAAATCGAGTTAGAGGCTAACTAGGACGGGCACTGGAGAGCTTGGGAGTCATCTCGGGGGGGAAAAAAAAATATGGATTTGAAGAGCAGAGAAAATGTTGCTCACATTCAGGCTGTACACAATACCCCAATCAATCTAGTTCTCATTTGACTTGTAATTTGTGTGACACTGCAAACTGAATAATAACAGTACTTGTATTGGTTGTCTTTAAAGTTGAGGGATTTCATCAATTTGAATAATAAATGACAGCTCGTCTTGTCCTGTCGCTGTGAGCAGGCAACTATGCTTCCTCTCCATTTATCTTTTAATAAGGTCATACCCCCTTATATAATCTGTACATGACACCTCGTTAAGTCATGTCAAGATCATGGACTAGCCAGTCAAAGGTAAGGACCAGACGGTGAGGGTAACTCAATTTCATGGAGGTAAGTAGACTTGTTACTTGAGATATTCTGCCGACTTTGTGAAAGGTTGAAAGGAAGTTTGGACGTGGACGCAGACAGGTACCGGAGCGTTCACAAAGAATCATTCGGAAAAGAGAAACCATCCTTTGAGGTCAGTGCAGATGTTGAGTGCTGCATCGTGACAGAACGGCAATGGTGAATTGGTTATGCTTTTGTAAGCCGAGGAGTAGCTGTGGAGACATCAAATGAAAACAAGGCCACAACGTTCAATCACAAGTTCCAGTTGAAGCAGACACGAGGATCATGGACCCACCCTGCAATTGTCAACCATCCAGGTTGGTGTTTCTGAACTTATGGCAAGTACTTTTTGTCCCAACTGTAAGCAGATGAAGCCATCGTTCATCTGATAGCTCAAATTGTGTGTTAGTGATGGTACACGTGAGCACAACACGAGTTAAAAATATTACAGTGGTTCCTTGTTATATGAGTTGAATTGGTCGTAATTCTCTCTGTGCAATGTATCTTGTTAAATGCCTTATTATTCCTGTTATGTCAACATTGATCGAATAATATTTGCCAAAGGTTGTCTGTGATGTCGGCAGTGTGTGCCGAACAGACACGGTAGGGGAGCCCTAAATGGAGCAAATGAGCTCAATGGGCCGTTTGCCGGCATGAGCTCAAGGTGGGGGTGGCGCGTCTGTCTCTTTGTAGCCTGTTGAGTTCAAAACCAGCCGTCGGTGGTATCCTGGCACATTGATCTGCCTATTGTGACTCTGGTGTGTCTTCGACCTTTGGCTGCTATCTGCAGTGTTCCAAATGCAGGTGCTTTTTAGACCTAATAGGAAATAGCGTAGAACAGCTTTGCAATAAGGCTTATAGTTTTCATCCTCTTTATTCAATTGAATGTGTGTCTTTTTGCTTATTAATGAACCCCAGATGAGAATAACATGCAAGAGGTATTCATCAATACATTCTTTTTGGTTTACTATCCAAGAAGGTCACCTCCAGTGAAGGCCTACTTTGAATTAATTACTTATTTGCACGCCCTTTTTTAAAAATCATTAGCGTGAATTCCCCATGTAGCCAAGAACCCCTTGTGTGCAGATTAAAGGTATTATTAGATGAATATTGATATGTTTGATAAAACACTGCAAGGTGTGGTTTACATGTGTTTTGGCCTTCATAATTTTCGCAGTCATGAGTTTACTCATTAACAAATTATTCAGCTTTATTTTCATTGGGGCAAAAAAAAAATCTGCAGTCTTAGGGCAAATTAACATTTGTTCATGGGAATCGCTTTGCATTTTACACTGATATGGATCCTATTGCTGTTACGGTGTGGAAAATGGATGGATTGATGAAGTCTTTTTCCCGCCACCTTCAATTTAAACCCTCATAGTCAAACGCTGCAAAAATGGTACAATTTAGATTTCAGGAATCCCACTGTAGAAGACAATACTGCTCTGCAATCACTTGCAGAGAAGCAGGATACCGTTTAACGGCCATCACTTTTCAAATAACCTTTCATGAAATTCTCAGGGAAACACGAATGTTCAACTTCCGGCACGTGTTGCGTTGTCACGGCGCTGTTAAGAAATTGAATGCCCCCCTGGTCACGCCACGGCTCGTAGCTGCGAGCGCGTCTGAACCCTAAACGCTCGTCCACTTCCTGTGAGCGAGGCACAGCAGTGGCAGTGCGAAGAACATTTGATGGTAATCGCATCTCCTCCTGCAGCTTTATGCACACTGAGATGCTTCCTCGGCCAAAGGCGCATCCTTTACCAGCCACAAAAACTTGCTTGCTTTGTTTTTTTTTTTTTGTGTGTGGCATGAATGCCCTGCAGTCAAAAACACTCTTCAGTATCAGCTTCTTGTAGCGCAGTAGGTACTTGGTATAAATCCTCCACAGTGGCCATTATTAATCAGTGACAGCTATGGCCATTTTAGTTCGGTGTTTCCACTGCAATTGATCCGGAAGGGAAAATCAATTTTTATGTGATAGCCGTAGCTTTTAACCAAACCGACTGCCATCTCCGTTAAGGTCAAGGATTGAGTGAGGGAAGGTTTTTTCTTAGATTGCCTATCCATCATTGCAGCTTCACGTGATTGATACGGACTCATCTTGAGTGAAAGATGGAACGAGCCCAACAATCAGGTGGAGCACGATCCCTATCGTAACTAACTTGACTGAAAGTGTTTTCTATTTTATTTTTGTTCAAATCAGCCACCTAATTTAGAAACAATACCCCAGTGAACTGACCACATCTATTTTCGTAAACTTATGAGCGTTCACACTTATTTCTATCAAGCATGTCAAATTTTCCCAATTCACCAGAAATTAACTATTGATGTTTGCAGCACACGGCGGTTTTGCTCTTCCCTGTTTTTGAACTGAAGGCATCTCCTCGGGCGTCTAATTGCACACGTGTTGCTCCCTCCACTCACGGAGTTGCGGAAGATAACACCATCTGTTCCGTGTCCACGGAAGACGCATGGAGATTTAAAAAAAAAAAGAGAAAAATATATGCTGCTCCTTGGCAGACAGTTCAAAGTTTTAATCTAGCAGCGTGTCTGAGAGACACAGCTTTTCAATATTTTAGGATAAGTAATGATAGTGGTGATGAATGCAAACATTGATAGTGACGTTGCGTTTGACAGGGCGTCCGAGCAGATGTCAGGGAGAAGCCAAAAGACAGATGTTTCTCCACTCCTTTCAAAGGCCTCCTTTTAAAACCTGTTGGATTTGATCAGGATGGGATTGGCGCCAACACAACGCAGCAGCATTTATTAACAAAGGTAAAAAAAAAAAAAAAAAAAAAACATAAATCCAGTGTCAGTTGGGAGGATGTTCTTCTGTCATATTTTTAGATCACAATGCACGAATTATACAAAGAAAGTGTTTATGAGAATAATCCATTAAAGCAGTGATCTCCAATCACATTGTTGTGTAATGCGATATCATAGGTGTGCTGCAAGAAATAATCCAATTTCAGTTAACTGGGTGAAAAAACTTTCATTTACTAGAAGTAATGTATACACTACTATGGTATTTAAAAAAAAAAAAAAGCAAATGAACTTTATGCTGACTGTCTTGAGATACTGAGATATGCTGAGATCTGAGTTTTCAAGAAGTCTCACGTAATAGAGCCTGCCACACAGGTTTTTATCCCACTGTTTTGTGTTTAAAACATATTTTTCCACATTTTATGACCATTACGGTGTTTGAAATTTGAGGCACCATTATACCTGGTTTGTGTAAAAATCAGTTTAAACCAACATACAGAAACTCATTTTTGTCATCACGGGCCACATCATAGTTATGGTTTCCATCAGAAACATTTATACATTTTGTATACAAAAATATATTAATTAAAGAACTTGAACGACAACCTTTGAGATCATAAGCTAATAGAATGTATGTAGTGGGGTCGATCTGGCCCCCTTGAGTTTGACATCTGTGCTGACAAACAAAAAGATTCATCCAGCCATCCATTTATTGTTGTAACCACTTATCCTCACGTGGGTTGCGGGATTACCGGAGTCTATCCCAGCTATCTTTGGGCAGGAGGCGGCGTGTACCCTGTACTAGTTGCCAGCCAATCTATGTCTTCATCATCCTTTTACTTTGCTTGTCAGTTGAACAAGAAAACCAAAAAGCAGGACCAGAAAAAAGCCAGACAGTATGTGAGTCTCCATATAGAAAAAAGCTCTCTCAAGGGCAATTTAATATTTTTTTTTTTTTACCAAAGAGAATCTCCGACAGAGTGGACCTCCAGGCGCCACCTCGCATCAGGATTGTTATGGAGCTGTCACAGTTAGGGTGACAGCACACAATGTAACAGCCCCCCCGCCCCTCACCCACTTCCCAAGGTATAAGACGGGATGTATTCGGAGCCCGTAAAGGCAAAAGGGCACAAGTAAATGAGTTGCTCAAGGCCTCCCTGTGCCTTTGACAGGTTTCACAGCTAGAGGAAGAGTTGAGTTGTTGCACCAAGGAAACGGACCTTAAAATCAGCAGTGATGCTGCTGGTCGACATCCTGGGTCGAAAAGGACCGCGGCAGGGCCTTCGTGGATTATCAGTTTAAGACCATTTCATTTTTCACTATACTACAACAGAGCCGTCGTTGCTTCGATATGACCAATGAATAACGAGACGGCTCTTTTATTTTTATAGGGTCCACTTGTGCAGCATGTCTTGAACATTTTCTGGAGTTCTCCTCAGTCATGTTCCCTAAATTCGTTATAAGGTCATTTTTGAGCCCCACCCAGTGATCCCACGTGAGAATGTATAGAATAGTCACTAAATATAACAAAATAAATAGCACGATAACAGGGCTTATGGGACCTTCGTTACCATGATGACTAGGTCATGGCGACATGTCCAGCGGCTACGTGTTCTCAACCAGTTCAGAGACGGAAGAGAAAAACAAGCCTGCAGAGAGATGATATGAAAGTATCATTTTGATATTGTCACTCGTAGAGGCACTGAAAATTGCAACTCATGCGAAGTCGTACGTGGAGAAAGTTTGTGCACTGGCTGTAGAATGTAAATTATATAAATTGTGATGTCATAATCCAGCAAATTCTGAATCCCATTCAGAATATGTAGCTAACAAAAGTGTTACTTGGTTTAATTTAACTTTTGAATCATGACAGCGTAAGCACTGAAAAAGTGAAAGTGAAAAATGTGCTTGAATTCGTTAAACTGTCATATAAGACTTTTAGAGGAAAAAAAAATCTCAAGTATCTGTCCCCTCAACAAAACAAAGTCCATGGAAGTCTATTTTGTGGCAGAGTAGACTATTTACGATAAGTTGTTTTGTCTTCCATTGTGTGGATACAAGAGCTGTCTGGCAAGCCAGTTTCTCAGCAATGTGGACTTTGAGGGCCCATAAAACCTGTCTGTGGTTACATATGAACCCGAGTCTAATCGGGCTTATTTTACAGCGGGACACATGTTCTCTAGAAAGCACCATCACTCCCGAGCCAAGTGGCGCTGGTCCGTGCTCGGATCTCGGTGACAAAACTGAGAGAGACAAAGCCAAAGCGGGAGGGGTTAAAGAGGATTCATTTCATTAGGATACACTTTTTTTTTTTTTTTTTTGCGGATAAGTGAATTAGAAACTCCAGATGTTCAATCATCCAAGCGCTCATAAAAATCTGAAGTTGTGTCTCCCGAGTGAGATATTGTCACGCTGCCTGTAGCTATAATGGTAAGATTTAGGATCCGCGGTCCTCGGTGACAAGCTTCTCAGCCGAGGGACCCTCTCCGTCACCAGATATTGCGCTCCCCAGCCGCTCATTAAAGATGGGAACCATTACTTTGGGCATGGCTCGCTTCTCGCCGCCGCCGCTTCATCTACCTTCACAGCCCCCTGGAAGTAAATAAACATAAATGAGCTCAAGAACGGGCAGACGGCACCTGGGCCAAAGCTGTGAAAGATTTTACTTTGGCTGTGTGGTTCATTACTTTCTTAATCTGTCTCATCATATCTCGTTATACCACTAAGTGGTTGGGTTAAATTTATTGAATTCCACATGATGAGCTGGGACTACATTGAATTTTCGCTTACTCGACCTCATCTGTAGAGCTTTTAGCTACAATTTTCACATGATCTTCAAACTTTGTTGCATCAGCACTGACTTTGCGACAAATTACCTGACAAATACCCGACAAATTGACTATTAACTGGAAGTAATGCCCATCACTTCTGAATGTTCTTGGGCTTGGATAGTCCCAACTCCAAACAATGACTCAATGAGTGAGTTTTTTGGGACAGAAAATATGAGTCAAAAGTGTCCCTCTCATTCTGACAGTGGAACTCTAAAAGGTTTGTTCTGCCAAACAAGCGACAGAGCACACATTTGCTCTTGCATCTGCTGGACCAGCAAATTCTCAAATTAATCGGCGGCGTCGCAGGCACTGCTCTGCAGAAGGTCCAAGAGTAATGGAGTCACTGGCAGCTGTGGGCCAGAGGGGGCCCTCTCTTTTGTCACCTCTACGTCCGGAAAACGCTGCTCCATCGGGACGGGGATATGAGGACAAATGGCCTCTCGGGAGCGAGTGTTTGCTGAAGCACACCTCTCCAGCTCTCCTCAGTCAACCCCCATCCCGAACGTTCAACACTCACGCCATCTCGCATCTGCCACAATGGCTCGGGCTAACTAGCATGCACGCATGCCGACCCATGCCTTTTTATTTACCGCCGTGACAAGCATTACTATTAGCTGCCTGGTGGCGCTTTTCACTTGTCAACCCCGATGAGACGTCCCTTCACAAGCCACGGCCAGCGCATGAATTTCTGGCGGTTACTCGAGATGTGCTCTGCGAAGAGGCCTTTTAATGAATTCATTCCATCTAACTTTCCCCTCACTGTCTCCTTGAATCCACTCACGTCTGAGTCTGCGTCCTATGCTCGCCGGTAGGCAGGCGATCGCGTTAACGGTTGTTACTCTGATGCAAAGAGAACGTTTATGCCACTGCCTGTGCGTGGTGCTTTTGTGGATGATTGACTCTAATGTCAGGGATGAGCGCCTGGCACAATCGTTTACCTTCTAAGATCTTCACTTCCATCTGACCTCTCGCAACTGGTCTTCACTTGTCTGACTTCTGACAACTGAGTGAATTGATGTGCAGCCCTTCAATAAAAATAATTACGTTGATAGTTGTTTTTTTTTCCCCCGTTGACTCAACACCTTGGCCCAGTCGCTCCTCCATTCCGACTTTTTACAGAACAACCTCTTTCCTGGGGGCCACTTAAATTAGCTGAGGTCTATTTGATGAGAGCCGGGGCACGACATGACTTGTCGCAGGACCATGGGGGCATAAATCATTCCCAAGAGCGGCGGCCGTGGCAGGCTAGGACGTCACAACCACTGCCCGAGATTTACGCTGCGCAGCAAAATGCAGCCCCAGCAATCTGGATTCTGTTCCACCGGCTCATCTTAAAATTGGTTATCGATCCTCCAATCGCAAAATGAATCATTGGGGTGCCAACTAGTTGCTACATTTACAGTAGCGGTAATACCAGCCATCTTACATCAGCGATGGATTGTTGTTCTGAAGAAAAAGTAGCGCAGTTTCAAGGACTGAGTCGGAGATGGGGGGGGGGGGGGGAGTCTACTTTGAGATGAATGGGTATCAAATTGTCATCCGGAACCTCATTAGGACAAATCCGAGCAGGTGCTAATGCTGACAGCCAGCTGAAGAGTTTGAAGTTATCTTCCATTGCAGGTGTTCACAACATATTGTGATTGATTCATTTTGATTTTTCTTTGCAGATACGAAAAATGTCAACATCCATTATACAACCCGTTATTTCAGTGAATTTAATGCTCAATTGTGTGTTTTTCATTACACCACGATGGAGTCTGTCAGTATAATCTGCTTTTCTCATGAAGCGCTTTATTTTTTTTTTTTGCTACATCGCCATGTGAAATTTAATGGGGATTCACTTCTTGCCCAATTAGGCTTCAAGATGGTTTGTAAATGTAGCTTCTGCCCTGGGAGTGCTAACCCCCCGCCCTATAAATGCCAGGGTGGCTATTATCAGAAATCCTTTGTGAGTGAAATCAGACATCTTAATTATATCGACTCTCTCCTAATTGAATAATTGCAACAATGGCAGCGGCACTTTCTTTGAAATCTCTCCTAAATGTCAATATTGGAGAAACAAGACAAAAAGGACATTTTGGGAGGAAAAATGTCAGGTTTTGAAAAGGGAGCTGTGTCATTGCTCACTGGCCTCTGAATTAGCTCGTTTTGGATATTATTATTCTTGGGATTTTGACTAACTGGCTTTCTCTTGTCCTAATTACCGTTTTCTGTACTGTTATTCATGTTTAGAGAGCTTGCCAGGATACTTCTTTTAACCTGTAAGTCATTTGTCAAGTTGCAGCATAGTCCTTTCTCCTGCAGGCAAACCGGTCCGGAGGGTGCCTTTTGAGTCAATAGTGGTCAGCATGTAAGGCTCAACCTGCTTTTTATTGGCAGTGGCGTCTCTAGGTGGGCATCCGCCATTGATCCGGATGTGAACTGCCATCGCCCTGTTGTCACCCTTAGCGTTTGCTATAGATGACCCCGGTTGAGGCTCTGTCGATAAAACTCCAAGGTGCACAGCCGGCCTTTTGGATGGTGAGGTGATAGGAACAGTTGTTTATCCCTCAGGTCTCTTCAATATTGAGATTCAGACTGGACAAGACTCCCAAGTCCCTCCATATAAGTATCGACTACGCAGGACGTTCAGAAGCAATATCATTGCCTTCTTTTGGAAGTTTTCTGCGAGAACAGACCATAACATTCGCCCTCTGAAGGACTTATTTTGCATTCCCCAAGGACACCGTTATTGCACCTTACAAAGAAGGCACTGGAAAATAGATGGATGGATGCTTTTCAAACGTATGATTGAGTCTTTTGTCCTCTGCGAAATGGATTGCCATCCAAATCCATCTTCTAAGCAGTGGACTGTACATTGCTGAAAGTCTCCCATATGGAAATGTAAATCAGTTTGGTGAACGGTGGCAGTGCGGTGACTAATTGTGTGCTTTTATGCAAATCCAGTTTCAATCAGCTTAATTTGTTGTTTTAGTGGCTGAGCGACGACAGAGTGACAAAACACAACGTGCGCTATGTTAAGAACAATTAACACGCAGAGATGTTTGATTAATAAAATGAGATTATGGATCTTAACGACGTATACAACTACAAAGTGAGTTGGACAACAATGAATGCTGGCTGAGTTGTTCAGTTTTTGTGGGGTCAAATTGTTACATGTTGCCTAGCCTAGCGTATCTGTACCTCTGCCTGGTGTTGGACTGCTTTTTGGTATCGACCTGTTTCCGAAAAAAAACCACAGCAGACATCATGCGTCTGGCTCAAAGTCCTGCATTTGGGTCCGCGTCTGCCCCGTTGGTTAGTGACATGTATAGTGGAATAGAATAGTCGTGTAGTGCAGTGTAGAATAAGCCTTTATTTGTTCCTCAGTGGGGAAATTCCAGGTTTAGACTAGTGCCTACTACAGACAAAGAGACAAAAATTTCCGATGAAAAAAAACAACCTTACTTTGCAGATGATTTTATTTTACTTCTATTACATTACATATTATAGCACATTTTAATTACACAATATTCCATAAAATACTCTTTTTTCTCACCTATAACTCCACATTCATCACTGGCTCAATATATAGTGCTCTGTTTTCATGTGTTACAATTGATTACAGTTGGATTATTATTCCCTACACAATCAATTATTGAAGAACACAGACAGTACATTCTTTACTTTTCATGATTCTGAACAAAACTCCAATAGACATTTACTTAGTACAGCTGGAAGATATCGTAAAATAGATTTTGCATCTCTTAAGGCATCCCTTTTTTTCTGAATACTCTTAATATATTTTACTTATTTTCACAGTATAATCTTTGGACATATAAAAACTACAAGTGCTTTCTAGGAATAGACATGCATCTGTTTTGTTTTGTATTATTTGGTTGAAATGGAAATACAAAAAATAACCTTGATTCTACGACAGAAACATTGCAAATTGTATGTGTACAAGTGCATGACACTAACAGGATGATCACACTGCTGCATGATTTGTGATGCTTGAACAATTGACTCACATTGCGTTAAACAAACTCCACCAGAACTACCCACCACAATTGTTAATATACCTCTAATAATTACAACTATAAAAAAATGCACCTTGGTCTTTAGCCAAATAAATATAACTGTAATAAATTGCACATACAGTATACCTTCACTGGGCTAACGTATGATATTGCACATTGACCCTAGTTTACAACAATTACTCGTACGTCTACAAAATGAATAAATTCCTGAACACGTGAACACAGTGGTTTGCCTCATTTACCACTTACACTGTCTCGCTTGAAAGTATTATTGCTATAGTCAAGAACACAGCTACATACACTTCTCAAGACTCCAGCACAGATCGTCATTTATTTTGTATTAGCTACATTTTTAGATTTTTATCGATATTGTGGCTTCTGCACATAGCCTCTTTGGCAATTTTAGTATCAGCAGCATCACATTTGCACCGAACTGAATTCCGCATATAAGATGGATCAAAAATGGAACAGAACGGCACATGCTCAGTGAAAATGTTTGGCACGTGTTCTACTATACACTTTATAGAGTTTATCAGTGGCGCCCATGCATTTGGTACCTGAACAGACAGCGATAGCTACCACTACGATATTAATGAACCGCGATTATGCTAATATAGTACAATACTGTACGTAGGGAATCACTTAAGTCACTCTGAAAGAAGAGAACATGGCTTTGGTTTCCTAAAGGCTGCGGGCCAGTTTGTCTGCCAAGCCAGGCAATCACAAAACTAATATCGAATCTACCAATGATAATCTCATGATAATGTTCAAGCCTCGACTGTTGAGGTGAAAATTAACTAACTACATTGCACAAACAATAAAGATCAATCTTGACACAGCTAAAATCTAAGTTTGTGTAGGTTTGGTTGAGTGGTAGCTGTGCTATGTCCCTGATCTGTGAGGCTTGCCACGCCCTGCCGGCCCTCCACAACCTTGGTCGTTGCGGCGTTGCCGCAAGTGTCGCACAGGTCCCTAATTTCCAGAAGGCCCTCGTTCAGCGCTTTGACAAAAACGGCTGAGCTCGTCTGCGTGTTCTCCCAGAAACTGGACACGGAGAAGATGATGTGGTCTGGTTGCGGGTTGTAGCAGGCTCCGTAGCCATTGGGCACCACAGGACCATAACAGCAGAACATTGCCACTGTGGTCGGAACCTGAAGACCAGAGGAGACAGGATGTTCAACTGAAGCACTCATTGTGTACTGGATCTTGAATTTTCCACCTAATCTCTTGGATCTCAAGAGATAACAATACCTGACTAGTGGACAGGATAAATTGGTTACTAGCCAGGTATGTTTCATCACAAAATATCTCGGGACGCTCCATGTTAAGCTCCCTGGCGCTTTTCAGTAGTCCCAGAAGATGATTGTCGATTGCCATTCCTGTAATAGCCTTAACAAAACATTAAAATATAAGAAATAAGCGGCATGGTCTTTAGTATCCATCTGGAAACCAATGGATTTTCTTTGATAACTGCACTCCATTCAGGACTTTGGCTGTGTTTGGAATCATTGTTTCTTTTCCTTATCCCTGGATTCCAAGCACAGTCTGTGATTTACTGATGATTTTTAAACCAGCAGTCGTGAAATGAAGCATTGTCGCACTTACTGCGATTGTGTAATTTGTCTGGGCGTTTATTGCATCCCTCAGTCGTTTCATTTTTTCAGTTTGCTGTAAGAAAATCGAAAAAAAACAGTCACAGGTTTTATCATCAATGTTTTAAAGGATGTCTCGAGGGATCATCTGTTTGGCGTGTTGGCTGTATTGCACCTGTGAAGAGAGGGCTTGATTAACAAACATGGGGAAGTAAACTGAGGAAAAATGGCTCACGGTGTAAGCGGTCCCCTCATCTGTCATTGACTTGACAAAAGCTAAGGCTTCAACAGTGGCAGAGCGAATGTTATCCACCCGGCCGTCCCGGAACCGTCTGATGGACGCGCTCTCATACGTGGAAACCAGCCTTCCACTGCACCTGAACACAAGATAAGCGAAGTCATCGCAACATCACTAACAGTGGTCAATAATTTGAAAGGGAATTTTTTACTTAAAAAATGCAAGCTGGAGGGCCACTTGTACGAATGCATCTGGGCTCATTTTTTGCTTCTTAATAAATTCTTTTCCATAATCTTTGAATGTGAAAACATCCATATCCAGATTATTCACCAGCCTGGAGGAAAACCACAAGGCGTTACTGTGTAAGACTTGGTTTCTCTGGGAAAATGTTTTCTTCACGGTTCACCTCTGGAGTCGCTCTCTGGATGCTCCCAAGAGTCCCTGGACTTGGGCGTTACATTTCCACAAGAGTCTTCTTGGGACCGGAAGCTTTCGATTGCTGGCTGGCTTGGTGGCCTCTAATGTGCTCCTGGTTCTGTTCACAACAACAAAATATGCATTTACATTCAACTTTTGATGTAGTCTTGTTCTGCAGCAACTTACATTTGTTTAGTCAAATATTCCGAACATTGCACCAAAACCACACCCTCAAACGCGGAGTGCTCGCACACCACTCCACATATTCCATCCATTCCTACAACAAACTAAGAGGAAGATGAGACTTTAATTGTTGGACCAACTACGTTTACGGACAGCAGATGTGTCATCGGCCTTACCTGCATCGACTTGTCATACCAGCGATTTGCGCCGTTCTTTTCCCACCCACCACCATGTAGCATGAGCAGAGCCCGGTTGGTATCAGTGGGCTTCATCCCAGTGGCCTCATCCAAGCATAACACACACAGGCAAGTCTCTATCAGAGCCAGAGAGTCCATGTTGGTTTGATCTAGAAGTTAGACATATTTGTTAGCGTGTGTTTTGAATTTTTTTAAATATTTGATAGGAGCACACCTTTTATCAAAATGTCTCGAGCTTGTGCCCACTCAGTTCGCCCATCGGATGTCAGGATACCAAAAGGAGGAGATCTCTCTTCAGCGTTTCCTGCCATTAACGTGATTTTCTCAAGTTGGGATAAGATCTCTGTTTCACTGAGCGGCTTTCTGTCAGTGACTACATCCAATGCGAAAAACTGTATAGAGAAAAACAGCCACCAGAGATCAGGCATTTCATAACAATCACATATCTTTGCCTCGTACATTAAAGACTCAGAATGAAAATGCTAAGAGTGTAAAGAACCCCAAATCGGTCTCCTGTGCTATAATCAGGTAATGTTGTGACTCAAGGAAGCTCTTAGACAAAGTGGTAGATTTAATCAGTTGTAATTCAGTTAACTGACGATGTCTCCAAGGGGATTGGCCCTTGTGTGTTGCAGATTGATGCTTGTCAGAAACATAGCCAGATGAAAACCCTGACTGCGGTTACTCAGTTGCTTAATTTAAAAGCCCACTTTATTCTGTCCAGAAATTTGGGATTAACCCAAGCAAACAGTTAGCAAAAGCACCCCAACAGCGCTAGTTAGTTTATGTGGGTGAAAACCAGCGGACTTTGTACAATTTGTTAAGAAGGAAGCAAGGACAGCATCTAAAATTGTCTGGCGATTCCCAAATGGGAATCGAAACCTGCTTAATAGCTCGCATTCAACACGAGGCGCACGTAATTAATTAATTAGCTCCATAGCCTGCTATTACGTGCCAATGTTCTGTTAGTTTGGAAAGATCATTCTCAATCATTCAAATCCCCAGGGGAGCTGTTGTGAAAAAGAGCCGCCTCCTGACTCTCTACTGAGCTCCGACATAGATCCATCAAGGATTTCATGTGTTCGTGCACATTGATGCATTCACTGGTCAGAAAGTTTGTCTCACACGAACTGGAGCCACAAATCTTAGTGCCCTGACCTGGTTTTTGCAGGCCACGATGATGTGCTCCGTTGCTGCGGAGGCTGCGTTCATGCGGACCTTAAGCGTGTCTGTCTTTAGGCTCGGGTAGCGGTATGAGGTAAACATGCGGGAGTATTGCTCCATGCACAGAGGTGTCCCAGCCAGCTGCCCTCGCGCAAACTCCACTGGGAGTGCTCGTCTGAGGAAGAAAGATTAGCATTCACGTTGAGAATTGCCTCATAATTTCATCACAGTATGATCAAGTTTTGCGGGACTCACGCATCAATGAGGGCCTTGTACTCCAGCACACCTCTGATGAGACGAGCAGCGTATCTGAAGAGTCCGAATTAGAAAGTTAAGGGGCCGAAAACAATGTCTCTTGCCCAGCAATCATGATGAGGTGCACTCCCGCCTTTTTAAGTACCGGTGGTAATCACATTAGTGGAAATTACCGGGCTACAGAGGGAACACTCGCATATGCTCATCAGTGTGTATGTGAGTGGGCGACATTGGCAACAAGAGAAAACACGGCCGCTTGTCATCTTTCATGCTGCTAGTCATTCGTCTTTGGCGTTATTACGTTCGGAAGACAGATCAATGCAATGGGGGGCATCCGCCGAGCACCACACCCCTAAATGAGGCCTGACTCGCGGCCTCGGTGGGGAGCTTAGTCTTGTCGCTCCCAATGAAATTATTGTCTGTGGCAGTGGGTCAAAGCACCTGCTAGTTGTGGTCTGGAAATATTCAGTGATTGCATCGAATCTGGTGATATTTACAACTGGAAAAGATTTTTTGATAAAAATGATGCTCCGTTTCTTATTGTTTGAATCCACCCGTTTTGAGTATCAATGTTAGCATTTTAGAATTACAAGTATCAAGGCTTGTGAATTTGCTTTGGATTCTGATACAAGGTGAAGGACGCTATACGTTTTGCTTTGTTGTTCAAGACCTTCTCGAAAAACAGATGGGTTGTCTTTGTCCGTATTAGTGGCCAGATATGATTCCCAATTTAACATCCTTTGACTTTTTTCCTGAGTTTTGGTAAAACACCAAGTCTCCTGTACCAAACCTGAGACTGAGTCCAGTTAATATATCAAAGTATAAACTCGACTTCACGGCAATATATCTTGAGCTATTAACTAGACTACCCTACAATAAATCACAACTATAAGTGTGGGGCAGAAACTTTCATTGAATTGCCAAAAATCCTACAATGATATTGAGCTTTAGATAATGTTTTTGGATATTTTCCAACAAAGTCTTTACATGGCGGAAACAAAACTGCGTTGCCTACCTCAGGGCGTCCTTATGATCTTTAAATGTTTGCTTGGGAAACACCATGGCGGGATTGGAGTTGACCGGTAGGGCCAACCTGTTGCTCAGGTACATGTCCTCTAACCAGTAGTCGTACACCTGGAGGATTTGGAAAAACATGTAATTTTTGACTCGAGGGATCATGTTCAGAGTAGGGGATTGAGCGCAACCGACTAGAAACCCCATTACGGTGCATTTCTGCTGGATGCAAAAGGAACGTGGGTGAGGCCCAGCCAGAGTGGGAGCTGTGATGGATATCACTGAGCCGCCTGAGTTGCGACCTGTCACCCAGAGTCTCTTAGAAATATTGAAGCAACAACAACAAATAGAGCCTCGAATAAATCACATTTTACTTGTCCTTTTTTCAGGATCATTACGTGTATTTATCATTTTAGGTAAAAAGATAGGGACGATGTTCAACTAATTGATGCCAGATGGCTCCGGGCTGATTTGCTAAAAATTGATTGATCCAATACAGATGACTGCTGCTAAGGACTGAAGCAAAGTTGAATGTATCTCTTGAAGAAATGTCGAAATACTGGTGGTAGGGATCAAAGATATGAAAAGAGCACTTGCTTTCTAAAAAGAATACTATCTATTGATCTTTGACTTTCTTAGTGACAGGTATTGTATTTGGTACTCACCAGACTTAATCCAAGATTTAATACCACCCCAATTATGTCACTTATAAAACCCATCAATACCATCCAAAAAGGTGAGATAACATGCAACTGTGCCACATCTTTTGGAGCAGTTCAGAATCTGTATTTATTGAGTCAAACAAAACCACAAAAAGTTAAACAGATCATCGTCACCAGAGATGTTGATTATTAAATGTATTCATGTGTTTCTGCAATTGATGTTGTGCTTTCTCAAGAAAAGTAAAGGCATTTTAGGATCTTTATATATCTTTATATGATCTTTATATCTTTATGGTATACAGTGATGCCTTGAGATATGAGTTTAGTTCTGTGATGACGCACAGAATTCAAATCATTCACATCTCAAATCACATTACCTCATTGAAATGAATGGGAATGCCATTAATCTGTTCCAGTCAATTTTCTCTGGGTCACCTGGGGGAGGTGTCAAAAACGGTTGGGTACCACTGCGCTATGCATTCCCCGCGTCTCAAGTTTGGCCTCACAAGTCAATGTAAAAAAACGTCCCAATGATGTTTCCCAACTTAATAAAACTCCTCTCTTGCATCTCAAGGCACCACTGTACGGTATAATTGAAAATTGAGTTGGCGTAATGTCAACATTTGATCCTGGATCGTAACAGAAACTGATGTGCAACACTGCCTTATTGTCCCAGCCCTGGTTTATACCCAGTTTTCCATCTTGTCCCTCCTTTCCAGGAGCTTCTTCTGCAGAACTTCGCCAGTGCCTCCGGGGGCTCCGAATTTCTCCACGATGGCCTTGGTTTTGTGGAACTGCTCATCCTTCACCAGGTGCCGCACGCATTTCAGGTAGGTCTCCAGGGTCTGCTTGAGCGGGGGCACGGGGACCTTGGGCAAGCCCTGATGTAATCATACGGGAAAGCAGCGCCAGTTTGATTGCTGGAGAACAGCTGCTAAATGTCATCATCCCCCCTTCACAACCATCTTCCAGTGATTGTTCATTAGTGAGATGGATGAAAGAGAGGTTAGTTTTACACATTAATTTGTAAACAGTTAATAATTCATTTTTAATGGTTCAAGGCCAATTAGGCGATAAATTCCCACGCATTATTGGGAATACTTTATGTATGAGTACATGTATAGTCTTAAAAAAAAGGATAAAAGCAAATGAATGATCTTTTCTTTCTGATGTATTACCATTTGGATATGGTCGTTAAAACTGACCCGTGCATCGGAATGTTCCAAGTTATTTTCATAAATTGGTCTTTTTTTTTTTTCCTTCTCTTTAACAACACAACCGGCACGGGGTGGCACAATACAGCCACTGGTCAAATCATTAGGTACGCTTGCAGCTTCCAATAAAATCCAATATCCATGACTTATTACGTTTCAAAGATAATAATGCTTAGTAATGCTATTTAGCAAATATAAATATACACATATACACTACTCGAAAAAATGTCTCAAAAAGTGGGTGCATCTAAATCTAGTTTCTAATTGTCCTAGCTGTCACTGCAGGTCGCTGGCGCAGATAGTTTAACAAAGATATGTTATTGGTCGTCAATAAATAACTTTCCAATTGAATGAAATTGGATCTCTTAAGGCACACTGGGTGGGAATCACTGCATTAAACTACCTAATATTGTTTTTCGGATGCACTGCAGGGGCTGTCCCGACTTCTGAAGTTGCAGTCACACGCTACACGTAAAACGTAAAAGTGGATTAGAAATAAAATACAAAAATAAGAAGTGGGGTGGGGGGGAAATAAGCATACTTCCGGGGCCGCTGCGTCAGTCTCTCTCACCGGACGAGACATCTTCACTGTCGGGCTGACTGCACGGAGCATGCAAAGGCAAAAGAAACTAACTTTAATCATGATAAAATAGAAAGAGGAGTCGAGTACATGTGCATTTAATCAATTTTCATGTTATCATTTGCTTCACACAATAACAAGCTTTGCAAGATTTGACCGTTATATTTCTATTAGCGGTTTATAAAATCTCAAATTAGCAGAAGTTTTCTTCTATTTTCTTGCAACAGATTAATCTGCCCAGAAAGTATATACTATAATAATCATGTGCATTACCGTTTTAAACCATCCACTCACATGCACTTAAACAATTGGTGGCAAAGCTATGGATCATGGGTCAAACACATCCTGTGAGAGCATTTGAGCCGGCCAGTCATGCAATTCTACAAGCACATAAAAAAAATTCCAATAATAAAATAAAAGTTACTGTACCTGTTCCGGGGAGGTAGATCAGCGAGACCCCTGCGTCCACTTAGCCGTATCCCATGTTAAGTTAAGTCCCCATCTTGGAAGAAGGGGAATGTGGGGGTTGGGGGGGTGAATCTAAGATGCTCCACTATGCACGCACACTGTCCGAGTGACACTCCACGTCGCGGAAAGTCCGCCGTGGAAAAAAGATGCTCAGAGAAGGTGTTTAGTCGGACTCTACCTAAGCGCCCCACTACCCTCCCTCCATCCTCCATCCCGGAGACATGAAACTCCTCCCATCGAAATCTATTTGTGAGGCATATTATCTACCCCCCCCCCCCCACAACCAACTCCTACCCCACCCCAACTTGCCCCCTCCCCAACATCCGACAGTCAAATTATGATATCAATGACAGCTAGCGCCACACTTTGCCCGGTCCACACGAAAGGAACCCAAACTATGTGGGAAGTTGCGTTTATTTAGTAATTTGTTGTGCGCCATCCTCTCGTTTAAAATTTGTGCGTGACCGGGAAAAACGTATATAATACGCTTATAATGGAGTTATAAATAATCGTTATAGTAATAAACCCCCAGAGAAACTGCTATAAAAAGCCTAAAAACATTTACTCTTTGCTCATGCTTATATTTTCTGTATTTTTTTTCACATACATTTTACATTCCATGTATATTATTATTATAAATCTGGTCATATTAATTGTTTCTCTGGCATGCATCAGGAAGAAAAGAAGCCACATCAAGTCTCACAGATCCAAACAGAGATTTATTAAACCTCACAGTCAATAATTGAACACACGGATTTATTTTGTCAGAAGGAGATCTGACTTGTCTTGACAAAATGCTCCATAGCGACACACACGTGCGTTCACGCACGCACACACATATCTCACACACACTTGAGCTTATTTTATTTTTTGTGTACTTTTTGAACATTGTGCATCTTGTGTTATCCACTTGTACAAATCCGGTTGTGCTGATACATTTAATTCCCGACGACAAGAAAAAAGGAGATTGCGGCAGTCCCTTTTGTCATATAAAACCAAATATCACCAACGAGATACTAAAATCTGACTTTTTCAAGTAAAAAGCAAAAGACTAAAAAATATAGATGCTTTTTTTCTTGTTTGTGTGTGTGCTAGCGGATGTGTGCGGTTTATATTTGGTCCCACATTGATCTACACTTTTTTTTTTTTTACCCCCCTTTTACAATAAACACAATGAAATTGCAACCATGAAAAAAAAAAGTCACACACACTCACGCAGTCGTGATTTCGGTGGTTGGGTGTTTTATATTGCACCTGACTTGGAATGAGACGACGTGAGATCCACACGGAGGATTTCAGGGGGGGGAGGGGTGGCGGGGTGTTTCGGAGAAGCTCGCCCGCCTCAGGTGAACTCCGCGCCGGACGACTCCTCGGACTGCGACCGCTGCGCTTTGAAGGCGTCGAAGCCGTTCTCGTCCACGGCCAGGCAGTTGCCCGCCGAGCTGTAGCCCTTCTTCTTCTTCTTCTTGGCCCGCCTCTCCTCCATGCGGATGGTGTCGTACAAGCCTTGCGGAGCCTCCTCCAGCAGGGTGTCCCTCTCCGAGTAGGACGGCCGCATTTGGCACACGCTGCGCAGCAGGAGCAGCGCGGGTGCGTAGAGGACGTTGACCAAGCCCATGCCCAGGTTGAGCTGCACGAAGCCCAAGTTGTGCACGATCTGACCCGCCACCACCGGCCCCATAGCGTACGCCACCGAGTAGGAGATGTCCGCGATGGCGTACACGCTGCCGTAGACGGACACGTGGCGCACGTCCACCAGGAAGGCGAGCGTGGGCAGCAGCGCCGTGTCCACCAGCGCGATGCCGAAGCAGATGCCGCACAGCGGAGCGATGAGCTCGCCGAAGGTCTTGCACGCCGGCACCGTGCACGAGCTGGCGCCGATGATGACCATGCCCAGCGCGCCGTAGAACCACTGCAAGTTGGGGTGACGCGCCGCCAGCTTGACGGTGATGTACACGCCCAAGACGTGCGGGAAGAAGGCGGGCAGCCACGTCAAGCCCATCTGCCACTGCTTGGAGTGCATGGTGCTCTCCATCCAGTTGGCGATGGTGGGCTCCAGGAAGGCCAGCGGGATGTTGCACACGGTGAGCGCGCCGGCCACCACCGCGATGTACGGGTCGATCATCAGCCGGTAGATGGGGGTGCCCACCGGCATGTTCTCTCGAGTCCTGTTGGAGAAGGGCCGGATGACGGTGAGGAAGAGGAAGCCGTCCGCCAGGCACACGAAGGCGAGCACCAGGAAGGGCACCCGCTTGCCGGCGAACTCGTAGAGAACCCCGCCGAAGGGAGGCGCCACCAGGCTCCCGAAGGAGATGAAGGCCAGCGCGATGCCCAGCGCCCGGCTGCGCTCGGCCTCCTCCGTGTACTTGTCGGCGATCATGGCGAGGCCCGAGGTGTCCGCGAACGCCGAGCCCAGACCCTGCAAGCTCCTGGCGGCGAACAACGTGGCGTAGTTCTCCCCGAAGGCGAAAATGCACGTGGAGAGAAACATGACAGTCAGCCCGATGAGCAGCGGGACGTCGTACCCGACGCGGTCGATGAAGGTGCCGCTCAGAGGGTTGACCAGCAGCTGCAGGATGGCTTTGGACGCGAACAGAACTCCGATCTGGACGTCCAGGTTGTTGCCGTTGGCTTGACCCGCGCCCGTGCCGTTGCCGTACGCGCTGGCGTTTGGGTGCAGGATGAGGTGGACGTGCTCAGACTGCTCGTTCTCCAGGTCGGCCAGGTAGTCCGGGATGATGGGCACGATGACCATGTAAAGCATGTTGTCCAGCAGCAGCGCCACGCACACAATCACCAGGATGATGCGCCGCTGCCGGTGCGGGTCCTGCATGGCGCTTCCCAGCTGCTTGGTGCGCGCGCTCATCTCAGACAGCTTGACCGCCGCCGACCTGGCCAGCCCAGACGATCCCACGTCCTCGTTCATCTTCGCGTGCTATCTTCTTCTCCTGTTTGAGTCAAACTGTGCAGGATTCTCTCATCGGCGCGCCGGTCTTGCCGCCTCGCCCCCGTGCATAAAAAGGAGAGCAAATCTACGCGCACGCCTGGGCTCCCTCCATGCTTCTCTTGGCTTCTTCCCCCCTTTCACGCGGCGAAGTTGGCTGCAGCTTGCTGGCGCCGCCGAGGACGCGCTGAGTCTTCCATCCTCACCTGTGGCACTTTTGCGCTCGGCTCTGACAGCATCAATGCTGCCTCCGTGGCCATTGGTGCTCATTACCCACTATTTTGGTTCCTTTTTTTTTTTTTTTTGTCGTCTCCTCCCCACCCGCCTCCTCACGCAGAGGAGTGACATCAGCATCAGCAACCTGCGCCGAGTGGACGCCTCCAATACTCTGCCCCCTTTATGCTAATTAGGATTAACAGGATTAACCAATGGGAGACTCCGTGCACTCCTTCATTATCATTCCAAGATTGTTTTTTTTTAAAAGTTGCTTCATTTTCGGAGGTGGCAAAAGTACTCACGCTCACGGGATGAATATTTATCTACTATCTCTAGATTAAATTAAAAATGTACTATGCTTGAAAATGGGAAAAAAAGTACTGTTTAAAAAAGGTTCTATATCATTTTAGTCGCGGGCCACACATAAAAAACATGAACCACCTCATCATATTTACACATGAAATTTATAAACTGGTAAAGTAAGGGGTTTTTCCAACTATTATTGTTTGGTAACGCAAAAATGCTTGTAATAGCCCAATGTTATCAATTATGATATGACAATTTGAAATGTTGGTACAGATTTGAACAAAAAATCATGGAAGCTGATACACATGATTTGCCTCCGCGGGCCACATAAAATCATGCGGCGGCAGCAAAATAAGTTAAATTAAAGCTCAGAATTATATAATACCCAAAGAATTGAAACGTGCCGCAATTTTAGATAAAAAATAAAAACTGCAACAGTGTGACTGTTACACAAAATCACACTCATTTTAAATCACATTTAAAAAAAACTACATAAAATGTTGATCAAAATTTTCCATTTTGCCAAATTTTCCACCCTAACTCCCCTTGCAAGACATTTATGTATTTATTGCAACAAAACTAAACACACTGGTACAAGAATCCCAAACTTTTTTTTTTTTTTTAATGAAGAAGATCCCCAACCTAAAGTATTGCTCAATCGGAAGTGTTATGTATCATGTTGGAGAAGATATTCACATTTAAATGGTGACCGTTATAATCCTATCGTGAGATATCTTGACAAATTATAAATTTGGTGAAGGTGACGCTGGCAACACCTTGTGGCATAAAATGGCAAATGCACACTGTAGCTGTTGCAACATCACTCTTTCGTGATCATAACAAAAACATGTAAAGTTAGAGAGAGATGTTTATTATTAGCTTTGCTGATAAGCAAGCTATTTGTGAAGCAATATTCATTTAAGTGTACTGGTTACAAATCTAATGCACCACAGTGAGATGTCCGTTTATTGTAGAAAAATTGAGAATATTAGCCCCTCCCCACTGCAAACTGTTTAAACATATAGTTAAAGTCTTTTTTTTTAAATTGTATTTATTTATTTATTGCATATAAATTGAACAATGATAATGTGGAGGAAGGATTTTTGGATTCAGCTCATATAGTTAGACAAATTATTATGGCCAAAGAGTCCATTTATTAAAAATAGAACTTTTTTTTTCCACGTTCACCATTTAGCATTGACAAGTTTTAGAAATATATATATAAGTACATGTACATACAGTACAGTATTGTAGTGAATTGGCAAATAATTTTTGGCCGGTAGAGGGCAGCAAAGACGACGAAAACTAAATACCGACCAGTACTGCAAACACTAACTTCAATTGATTGACAGATTTTTTTTCTCCCTCATCTGATCTGCGCAAAACATGTTCTGAACAAATTTAACTTCCAAAAGACTTTAGTCGCAAACTCCACACATTAATACATTGAATAATTTGCATCCCTGGTGAGCGTGATGCATTTGACTTAACGCTTTTGTGTTTTAGTTGCGTCAATAGAAAAATATTGATTCTGAACTTCTCTATATAGTGTAGTTGTGTGCCGTTAAATTGTGTTTTTGCCTCGTATCGAAACATTTCTATAATCTTAATGTGATAGTGGAGGTATTAAGAAGTGGATTAAAAAGTCAGGTCAGTCCCCTCTTGATGGGCCGTGTACCCACCAGTGACATCACAGAGAGTATTCATGTACGTATGTATTCATTAGATGGTTTGATGGAGTTTACATGATCAAAACAGGAGGATTAGGACAGTCCAAGGGAACGGGGACAATATAATAGAAGTACAGCAGGCCCGCACGTCTTCCATCAGCCGTGCCGAGGTTCCACTGAAAGGATCGGCGCGACGCGACTGTACGGGGAGAGCGTTTTAATGAATATTCCAGACGACACGCTCTCATCGATGACCGCTGACGCACGCCGACGTCTAATCTCGTTGTCGCCGCAATCATTTTCCAAACGGTTTCAAGAAAAGTCCCCGCGGTCGCCGCAGCGGCGGCATTGCGTAATCTCTTTGGTCACCGGATCCAACCTGCAGACGCTGACGTCATGTAAACTTTGACACCTTTTTTTTCTTTTCTCATCACCTTTGTTCTCAAAGTGAATGAGGCGGGATATAATTACTCTAAATATGATTGTTTGAGGCGGCACAGTGGATCAGATGGTAAAGTGGTAGGCCTCACAGTTCTGAAGACCTGGGTTCCGCCTGTGTGGAGTTTGCGTGTTCTCCCTGTGCCTGCGTGGGTTTTCTCCGGGCACTCCGATTTCCTCGCACATCCCCGAAAACCTTAATTGGACACTCTAAATTGCCCCTAGGTGTGATTGTGAATGCGGCTGTTCGTCTCGATGTGGCCTGTGATTGGCTGGCAACCAGTTCAGGGTGTACCCCTCATCTCCCTGTGACCCTCGTGAGGATAAGCGGCAAAGAAATTGGATGGATGATTGTTTGGAAAACAAACATGTTGCTCACTAATATGGGCTCATTTTTACTCAACTTTCTCATGCCTTTCATTTCACAAAAGCTGTATTTCTACACAAGAACTTCCCATCTTTAGCAAAAAATACTTTTAAAAATGTGTTTTAATAACTTTAATTGTGTCTAAGTTACATAGACAAAAGAGGATCGCAAAGTCACACTGGTGTGAGCTATCGAGCAATAAATAACTTGTGATTAAAGAATGCATTAAAGCTAATTCAGGTTAATTAAAGTACTCAAGGGTGTCGCACCAACAATGCACAATGGGAACCTTTTAGTGCCGCGAATTACGCGGAAAAGCTTTGGAAAAGTTTAGGAGGTGGATTAAAAAGCATTCTGTACATGTTTGGAGCCACGCTATATTCGGCCATGACAAGATGTCCTCCCTCAACTTCCTATTAGTGCGGCTTCTAACTCGGGCTCGGGACCGAATTGGATCACTAGTCCAGTCGCTCACCTCGTGAAAGTTTTCCAAGAATGCCACATGCTAATCTCGCCGTGCACTGCGTCCACTCTGAGGATTATATCGGTGCTAAATGAAGCGTTTCAACATGATCTCTTTTTCGTCTTTAAGAGGCTTTTTGGTCTGGATTTCAAGGCAACACGGTGGCCTACTTCTGCCTCACGGGTCCGGCTTTCCCCGTGTGGAATTTGCACGTTTTCCCCCCGGCTTGTGTGGGATTTCTCCAGGTACTCCGGTTTACTCGCACATTTGGAAAACGTGCATGTGACACTATTTTTTATGAGAATAATATTCCACAAAAATGGGCCCCACAGAACCATTATCCCCTCTACCCCCGCCACGACGTGCCGCCAACGACGCCAGCCCTTTCTGCCTCACAGGTCAGCGTGACGGCCCCGTCTTGCGTTTCCTGGCGGCTTAAATGGGGCGAATTTGTTGAACGGATCAGCGCCAGTGCATTCGGGGATGCGTCATTTATAAAAAGAAAAATGCCAAACTGTTGCATGTTGTAGCAGTCGTGATTTAATTATTACAGTCAATCACTCCACCTTATCTACTTATTTAGGGATTACCATTCCTCTTTGTACAGTAAATGAACACATTTGTTATATTCACTGATTTACTCACTGTCATCTATGAGGACAAAAGTATTGGGACACTGAAAAGGGGTGGGGGGGTCGAGCGTCACCATCTGTTTTCCTAGCAGGTTCTTACATAACAAACTCACTTTAATACACCGTTAAGGACCTTTGGCCAACTGTTCCCAAAATGCATTCAGTCTTAAGTGAAAAGTTTGTTTTTCTTGGAAATAAAATTTTGAATTTTAGTCCGACCAGCGTTGAACGAGTTGGGTTATTATATATATATATATATATTTTTTAACTGCGAGTGCATATCGGAAAAAGTTGGAAAAGTCGTCAAGTTTATTTGTTGGGATGCTTTTGGGGGATATTTAAAGCAGGTAAATATTTATTTTGTAACCAAGCATTTTTGGTTTAGCAAAAGAGAAAACATACCAGAATGATCGGAATGGTACCTTTTAAATTCGAGCAAAGCAAGAGAGGATCTGAATAATTCCTGGATTTGTGCCCAAATATTTTTTGTTCATGAAACTTGATAGAAGCCTGGAGCCATGTTTTCATCATATTTTAAAAACAAAGTACCCGCAGTGAAATATTATTAAAAGTGTGCAAACAGTTCCAATAAATCGCTCATCTTTTCCATCTATTTGGACTTGGGCTTCTTCAAATCCGGCTCGGCCACCTTCTGCCCGGTAAGGAAGTACCACACGCCTCCGCGGTAGAACTCGTTACCGAACGAGTAGAGCAGCGCGTTGAAGATGGGGTTGGTCTTGGCCACTACCGGAAGCACCTGGGAAGGAAGGAAGCGCAAAAGTTTTGAGGGTGAGGTTTTTTTTTTTTAGAGGGCTTGGAACGATCAATTGTAGTGTTTTGGGATTGGAGACCCTCACCATTCGTAGCTTTGGAGATATGACCTTGACGTTTTGGAAGCAGGCGTAGATGCACATGAGGACGTAAGGGCCCCAGCACATTAGCATCACCCTCAACGGCAAACTAGTGTTGAACTGAAAACGGACCATATTTCAATTCACTGTCATATAAGCACAATTCAAAGGGCGCACGGTTCTTTGAAATGGGTTTCCGGGCGCGCTCACCCGGTGTTGATGGATTTTCTTGAAGTGTTTGTGGATGCCGCTGTAGCACGACAGCATGGTGAACGCCGGGAAGGCCAAGTAGAGCAACACCAGGGTCAGCATGAAGGTGACAAAGTCCCTAACAAGAATATTAAACTCCGTTGTTAAGTTATGGTTCTGTGTTATGCCTTTAGTGTTTGGTCAGTGTGTCTCTCGTACCGGTCTCCTCTGGTGTAGTCCAGTGTGCAGCAGGTCCCCATGGGTTCAAAATCGTACACACCCCAGCCCATGAGCGGGACGGCGGCCCAGAAGATTGACAGGACCCAGATGATGCCGCTCAGAACCATTGCCGTGCTCCAGAAGAGCTTTTGTCCTGCGAGGACATAACGTAGCACAAAAATGTCAGCCTTTGCCAAGGTACAAAACAATCGCTGCACATCTTTTGGATTTTGCTCATGCGATTATATTCATCTTCCACGTTGAACTCACTGGTGCAGTACTGGTGGTATCGGTCCCAAGCGATGGCCGCCATGAAGCTGATGGACGCCAGGACGGCGATCATGCCCTGGAAGCCGTGATACTCGCATCCGCTCTGGCCAAAAGGCCAATGTCTACAAGAGGGGAGGGAGGGGCGGACAAAGAAACACGTGACAAATACATGCGTGCTTCTAAAAACATAATGGTCTTGAAAAAAAAAAAAAAAGTCATTTTTTCCCCTTATAATCCTCTTAAAGACTTTCATATTTTCCTGAGTGCAGATTCCAAGTAGTGTTGGGACCCTTCTTCATTTTATCAGCTTAAGTGATTGGATTACTTTGTTTGTCATTCTGGTAGCAGGCTTTCACCAATTCTTACATGCCCTTTATTGTAATATCATTAAATATGACCCTCATCTGGTTTAAGAAGGGTATTATTACATGATTTATTAACGCCAGCACTCGTTCTGGACGGAGGAGTTGAGACTGCAGATGCCGACCAACAGGATCCCCGGAAGCTGGTGGCACCGGTGTTTGAGAGCGGAGACGACGACTTCCATCCATCCATTTTCTTTGCCGCTTATCCTCACGAGGGTCGCGGGGAGTGCTGGAGCCTATCCCAGCTGTCAACGAGCAGGAGGCGGGGTAAACCTTGAACTGGTTGCCAGCCAATCGCAGGAGATGATGACTTGTTTCCAAGATTTTGAAGGGTAATTTTTATATACTTGTTGACATTCTTTAATTACTCATATTTGGCTATGGTACCAACACTTTTCTGTGGCACATGAAATTTTCAGGACATTTTCATGTACATTTGCCTGATGATCAATACAGGGTGTACATATTCCAGCTCCCCACCACCTGATGGATTAATTTTCACTTTCCAGGAACTTTAAATAAATTTTTTTAGTTGTTGAATGTTCAAAGTGTGGAAAATTTTACAATCTATTTTAGCATATTTAACACTGAGCATGTTCAAGAATGTTAGTCATGATGATGGTACTTTGAAAGCTTAGTATTATTAATTAATTTTTAATTAAAATTAATATAGGTTAAAAAATTAAATTTGTGTGGTTTAATTATTTTTTTGTGTAGTACTAAGTGTATATATATATTTTTTTAAATAAATACGGTCTAAGGGACGAGCACACGGACATTTTAGATGGCTATCAGGGATATTGAATGAATCTTCAAAAAAAAAATACTTGGAACAGCGCCTCGCCATTTTGTAATTCCTCTATTTTATCTTTTAATTACAAATAAATGTGTTCTTAAGGGGTCTCCGCGGGTGTTCGGCGTTACCGGAGGTAGCTGGCGTAGGCGGCAGTGAGTCCGTTCACGTTGAGGCTGATGTCTGCCAGGGCCAAGTTGAAGACCAGATAGTTGCTGGGGGTCCTCAGCTCCCGGACGCCCAGGAAGGAGGCGACGGTGACGGCGTTCAGGAGGAACCCGAGGACGCCTGCGGACGGACGCGGGGCACTTCAAGGTAAGAACAGAACGACAACAAAACCTTCTCACCGGTGCTCTTCGCTTCCACTTACCGCCGACAAAGAGCGCAGAGCCGAACAAGAACATGTCAAAATCGACGAAGCCCTCGGGTAACGTGTACGCCGCCATGTTGTCCACCGAAGACCACAACAACTTTCGCTTTTCCCAACTCAAAACGTCTTTGACTCCCCCCTTAACAAAAAAGTGTCAAATGAAGTTGGCCGGCCGATGTGTGCCCCACCCCACAAGTGAAACTTTGTGTCGGCCTCCAGTCACATGAAGGGGGGCTGGCGGGTGTGACAGAACAATGAGTTTAAAATTTGTTACTAAGTGCTGCTGCAATCCCCCCAAGAATGTCCTAATCAGAAACCTTTGCTCTGCTTTATTAGCAAATGCGGGCGTCTTCACATGTCATAAGACAGGAGAAAATACAAGATTTTATCATATATGCTTGTAAATATCAAATACATGCAGAAGTTATCCAACACTATTAATTAAAATATACCGTGAATACAGTTGGGGGGGGGGGTTCTTAATTACAAGCTGTACACCTTCTTCTTCTTTACATTTTAGTTCAATTCCATTGCAGGTCTTTTGCTACTGTTTATCCATCGATTTTCTGCACCGAACCGCTCATCCTCATCAGGATCTCGGGTGAGATGAAGCCTTTCTGAACTGATTAAGGTAAGAGGGAGAGTAATGCACACCCCGTACTGGTTGTCAGTCAACCACAGGTCTTTTGCTACTGTTTCTCTAAATATGGGATCATATTATTTTAAGATTTCGGGTCTGCCCAAATATCGCATGCCCCACCCAAAATTAAAGTAAGCATATTGGAAAGTCGGGAGCACAGAACCCTCCTCGGTTCTTTCAGTCCTTAGGTTTTGGTTTTCCAAACTGATGTTTGTGTTTTCTTCCCTGTGCTTGTCTTTGTTTTCTTCCCAAATTCTAGAAAATAACAAAACATAAAGCATAAATCACATAGATAATTTTAGCCGAAATAGGCTTCAGTTCAACTGTATCCCTAACGGGGAAAAGCGCTGTGCAACGTGGTTCTTGAAAAAACGTTTTCTTTGCTCTCACAGAAGCCTTTTGTGAAATTGTGTAGCGAGTCTGATTGCATATTTCATTAATCTGCTTGCAGATTATCACCAACTCATCAGCAAATGAATTACTGACGTGTTCTGGTAAATATGTTTTTGTAGTGCGGTGCAGGAGCGCCACAACCTCCTCTAACTTTGAAAAAAGAAATAAAATAAAAAGGAATGCATGCTTTTGATGATGACCATAAAAATGTGGTCGCATAATAGTGGAATATAAACATGCTTGTTCATTCCTGTGACGCAAAAGAACAAGTTTTTGTTGCTTTTCTTGTTTGTCAGGCACAAAAATGAAATCAAAGTCGGGAAAAAAGTTATATTAAAAAAGACACAGATGACTGGATTAAGGGATTTGTCCTCTTTTAAAATCAAAACTGCACCTGTAAAAACAATTGTGACATATTCAAAGTAGGTCAGCGAAACATGAAGATTGTGTAAATTATGGACTCTGTAATAATGAGACTTTTTAATATAAAAGTAACACATAATATCAATCATGGGGCTAAAATCATACATTTTTTGTCAAAAAAATGTTGTTGGAAGTATTGCAACGTCCTAAAATAATAACAGCACGACCAGTTCACTTAAGTTGTCTTAATGCTGTCTTTTCCTCAACATGTTCCAGAAATGAGTCAATAAAGATCCCACTTTCAATTAATCGAGCTTTGTGAGGTCACACAAGAGACTTGAGAATTCTGCCGCAAGCTCCAGTCGTGCTTCTGCATAAAAATGTCACCAGTGGAAAGCGAGTGAAAGTGGCAAGCGCGCAACCTATCAGGTTGCAGGCTAGCGCCGGTGTCATCGTGTGAATGAAAATAACCCCAAAGTAAACTCCTCCTCCTCCTGCCGGTCTAATCCCGGCGCATCCTTTTTATCTGAGGATTGACGGCGGGCGGCGCAGAATGGAGCTGATGGACCACCATGCATTTGACGTGCCCTTAAACAACTTTTTTTTAGGACTCTATTTAGTAGTCAACTAGCTTGTAGCGTTTAGGAGCCCCGTGGGAACCAAAATGAGTCTACATTTTTCTTGTGCTCTCTATGTGGCTTTAGTGGTTCTCCCCGTCATGAGCACTTCGTGTCCTGCGCAATGTAGCTGCTTCTTCCACAAACTGAGCGACGGTTCCAAAGCTAGGTAAGAATGGACATTTCCAGCTTCTTCTTGAGTTCCTTTTTTTTTGTTTTTTTTTTTTAATATATTGCATGCAAAATTGACTGTCCACTGCTGGTTTTGTCAATTCAGTAGTGGAGGATTAACTTTGAGTTGCTCTTTAATCTGCTTTGCTTGTTACTGGACAATAGGCCGCTATTTTTGCAGTTTTATTTCAAATAAATTCTTCTTTTAATGTGCATCTTGTTACAATTTTTAAATCATGACAACATTCTATTCATTAGTGTGTAATTGAGTAATCCGCTGAAAATTACATTTTATACAAGTTAACATAAGTGACCACTGTAAGAAAAATATATATTGTGGATAAATTATTTTCAATGTTATCCTACAAACTAAAAAACTGCTTGCCGAGGCTAAAATAAAAACACATTTCTTATTTATTTTGATGTCTTCATGAAGATTCTGTTGCATTTATTTAACCCCTGCAGAAGTGTCCTGTGCAGTGACCCTGCTATCAGCGTCATTCCTACCAATTTCCCCACGGACACCTCCAAGATACGCATTGAGAAGACCTCCATCACGAGGATTTCCAGTGGCAACTTTCGCTACCTCGGCAGCATGGAGTTCCTGTGGATGTCTTTCAACTCCCTGAGCTCGCTCAGCGTGGACAGTTTCCAGGGTCTCAGCAACCTGGACGAACTGAGGCTGGATGGGAACGCCCTCACGTCGTTCCCGTGGAAGTCTCTGAGCGACATGCCCAACCTGAAGCTGCTTGACCTGCACAACAACAAAATTGCCAGCATGCCCGCCGAGGCCCTGGCGTACATAAAGAATATTACCTATCTTGATTTATCCAGCAACATCCTCACCACCGTCCCCGCAGATGTCCTCTCACTTTGGCTAAGTGTGAAACCACAGCAGGACGCCGATTCTTCCAAGTTTATTCTTGGTGAGTTTCAAAAGGCTCCTTGATTCCAGACATTATTTAGTTTTTTTCATCACCGCTAGAGAGGGATTAGTCTAATTTTAGAATTTGTGCATGTGGTTATAATAGCTCTCATGCACCAAGGTTTTAATGTTGATGCTTGGTTTTCAGGTCTTCATGACAACCCGTGGTTGTGCGACTGCCGGCTTTATGATCTTGTCCAGTTCCAGAAATCCCCGAGGTCATCAGTGGCTCTAATAGATCCCAGGCTGAGGTGTGCTGACCCAGAGAGTCTATCTGGTGTTTTTTTCACCGAAGCACAACTGCAAAGGTGCCAGGGTCCTCGGGTGCATACGGCTGTTGCGCGGGTTCGAAGCTCGCTCGGCAACAACGTCCTTCTCCGTTGCGGTACCGTTGGCGTTCCGATCCCTGAGCTTTCTTGGAATCGTGCCGATGGCAAGAAAATCAACGGCACTAGTGAGTTCTCCTGAATGAAATCCAGAGGTGCTAAGATTAGAACTGCATCTATTTCCGCATAAGTGTCAGCAGGATTAAAGTTATTCTCTTTGTGGCAATCTGCTTAACCTTGCCAACCTTTTCTTTATTTTCAGTTCAGCAAGAGATCTCAAAGGAGGGCATCATTTGGTCCATTCTGAGTGTGCCCGCAGTCTCCTACAGGGATTCGGGAAAGTACGTCTGCAAAGCGACCAACTTTGTCGGCACCGCAGACGCCATCATCTCTTTGGTGATCACAGACACCTTTCGGTCCGAAGAAGTAGGAGGTGCAGTCGCCAGGAGACCAAGAGGGAAGAAATCCGGCGCTATTGGGAGGGCTGCGTATCAGGAAAAGCTGATAGCCAGATATGTCCCACCCCCGACTGCCTCGCCAGGGAAGCCTCTTATAGAACCCCTTAATGGAAAAGGGAACACGGGGAAGTATGAGGTTGAGAGCTACAGCGTTTCCTCCGCCTCTCGAGGACGAGGCAGGGGTTCAAACCCTCGAAAGACAGGGCAGGACACTTTGGGTAACATGGTGGCCAACGCCTCATCCTTACAACAAGCCCCGGAGAAAAGGGTTGTGCGTTCGGTAAAGGTGATCGGCGATACCGACCACACAGTCTCCTTGAACTGGCGAGCTCCGACGGCCACAAACACCACCGAGTTCAGTGTACTGTATGCCGTGTTTGGCGAGCGAGACATGCGGCGGATCAACGTCGGAGCAGGCAAAAACCGTATCACCATCGATGGCCTGGTCCCGAAAACAAAGTATATCGCTTGCGTTTGCGTAAAAGGCCTCATCCCGAAAAAGGAGCAATGCGTAATCTTCTCAACGGATGAGGCGGCCAGCGCAAGCGGCACCCAGAAGCTCATCAACGTTGTGGTCATCACGGTGGCCTGCGTGATCGCCGTGCCCCTCACTCTCATTGTGTGCTGCGGCGCCATTAAGAAGCGTTGCCAAAAGCTCCTGGGCAGGCCGTCAAAGGAAATTCAAGACTCCTACGTCACATTTGAGACTCTGGGCCCTGGTGCCAAAACTAAAGGGATGGAAGGAGAGTATCTGACACGACTAAACCCCGATGAGTCCAACAGGCTGCTCTCGGCGCGATCCAGCGTTGACTCGGAGGCCATTACCAGGACTGAGGGGCCACCTAACGAGTACTTCTGCTAGATCCCAACGTTTGCCTCAATTCCTGGCGAATGCACTTTGAGACTGGAGTAGTGAAGACTGACTTCTCTTCGAGAGATCTCCAAAGGACATCGACAGCACATTTGCCATTGGATTAAATAACTTTACAGCCTTGCTGGGGGAAAAAAAAAGTGAATATTATATAGGACAGCAAAACGGGGAAATTATTTACAGTGAAATGCTTATTTCCTGTATATTTGTTGTTGTGTATAAATGTTTTGGGACCTCACATTAAAAGGTGACATTTCAACTTTTAAACCTAAACAACATCTTTTATCCGCAATAACCTCTGCACTGTGTGAAAAATGAATATGGTTATGGTTAGTCTGTTTTTTATGTCGTTATGTGCCAGGTGTTTCCACCCAAAACTCAACACAACTCGCACAGTTTCTTATGTGTAAATATGTTGTCAACTGTACATGAAAGAATTGCATGTAAATGTTTTTTATAAATATATGCTTATTATGTCTTACAAAATACATGTTTGGTTGAAACAATGAGTGCAGGTCATTAATCACAGGTAAGCATTTTTCTGATTGTTTGTTAGCATAAAACATTCCTTAAAAATTAGAATTATCAATGCTTTCTTCACTGTCTAACGTCTAATGGTTCAGTCCACAGTGGGTCGGAACATGCGATACAGAGGGAATTTTTTTTTTTTTTTTTGCAAGCCGAGGCTCAGTCCGCCCTAATGTACTAATTCCAGGGTTTATCCAATGGTACAAAAGCCTTTGAGCCCTAGCGCTGATCCACTGTTCCCCCCTTATGGTACAAGGATGTATAGCAGTCAAAACAATACAAAGGAGACCGCAGCTGATCGCTGATAGAAAAACCTGTCGAGAGGAACGTAATCAGAGGTCAGATTACAGTCCTCCCCAGACATCTGTCACCCGCTCCCTTGGCACCGCTACCAGGGCAGCTTCTGTTGCCTTCTGTTGTCGCCCGTGGCCTCGTTACGCTGGGAGCTTGACCTACTCGCGTATCTGAAAATTCCTGACAATAGAACAGCTCAAATGTGTTGCAGGAGCATCTTCCAAGACAGATATACATAGACCTGAGTGCATCTCACGTCTCCTGGTGCCGTAAATGTTACGTCAAGGAAGCTTAGACTAATGGGATTTGGGCAATGTAACCCGTCCACGGCGTGTTCTGCCTGCAACAGGGTCGTTTCCATGCTCCACTGGGAACATGGATGCCTTTTCTGTTGTGCTCAGTACTGATTTGGGTTTTATCTCATTACTTTTGGATCCTCATCTTGTCTGAATGGTTGTTCCTGCGCCAATGAGACCCTGGGAAGGTGAGTCGATTCTGGTGTGGTAGCCATCTTATGGTTTAAGACCCCTCATTTAATTTCCTGGTCTTAGATTTGCATGGAAACCCCAATGAATCAAATTCCAGAGGACATTCCACAATTTTTCGTTAAGGTCCGAGTGGAAAACTCGGGAATCCTTCTCCCAAGTGGGTGCCTTGGAGTTCTTGTGGCTCAGTTTGAATGACATCACCCTGATGGGGCTGACCGAGTTGCAACTGGAGAGCAACAACTTGCCTTGGACTGTATTCCAGGACACACCGAAACTCAAAATTCTAGACCTGAAACGCAATTGTCTAGATGTCCTACCAAAAGGTGCCCTGAGACACCAGGAAACCTTCGACAACCTGCAGGTGGCTGGTGATGAAGTCCAGTGCAGGAAAAAGCCAAAAAAGAACACAAGTCTGTCGACCGATCCAAATCAGGAACTGTGGTGCATCTTTATTAAATCAAGAACTCCCATCAATCCCTCTTCAGAACCGCTTATCCTGTTGAGGTTGTCACCGAACCGGAGTCGATCCTGGCTGAGTTCGGGTGGACTGGATGGGTTGCTATCCAATCAGACGGCGCATTTTGAGACCGAAAACTAATCAAATCAGCAACTCGGAGACATTTATTCTTTATTTTCAGAAGAACCAAACAAACAAATGTGTGTGTGTATCTCTATATATCGTGTATGTATGTATATTAATTTCATTCATATTTATCTTCTCAATAATCTTCAGCATGTGTCATTCCTGGATTTAAAAAAAAAGAGAAAGCCAAAGACAAATGCTGAGACATTTATTTTTTTTTCTCGCACAATCACTCAAAGGATTTGTTACATAAGCGCCATATTCCCGAGCATTTATCCATACACTGCTAAACAGATTAGAGTGATTTTTCTCTCCGGAGCCTTGTCAGCAGGACATGATATTTCCATTTAATAACAGCTATCACCACTCATTGATCGGGAAAATGCATGTAAGCGTCCCATCTGCTTGACAGTTGTCATTTTAACGGTTTGAACTCAACCTTTGCAGAGAAAGCAGTTGAGGACAAATATTACAAATAAGAGTTTTTAGTGTCTCTGTTCTGTTATTTTACATGTACTGTATAAGGTTTTAAATATGTTTTCTTATGTCCATAAATGGAAAGAAAAATCAATATTTCTCCACCTCATTCCGATTTCATGATTCTGTGTTTTGTCACTGCCAATGTTTAAGGATTTGTATTAATCTAATAATCTGATCGACTGAAGCTTCTGCACGCACGAATGGACAAACGCGCGCACAAAATAATGCAGCGCAGGCCCCGTTATGTTGAAATATTTATTCAAAATCAAGTAAATACAAAGACAGTACAAATATGTCGCATGCAAAGACCAGGCAGTGCTTTTTATTGTTACTATGGTATCTCCACGTATTTTACAGTTTGCAGTATAACAATGTACAATGATCACATGACTCAAGTTGCCTACATTTGAAGGCATTGATGAGAAACACAAATGTGCACGAGTTCTACATATTTTGACCTTGATTCTACTTCTTTTGAGTAACTACAAAAGGAAAGGTGCATGCAGTTTAAGTACAAATCTATTGATCATATTTATGAGCATGATTTTGTACTTCATTACATGCTTCAGACTAGATACTGTATATCCAAACACTCATAAGATTATATTGTACATATGTTGAAAAATCAAAACGTATAAAAGCACGTTTGTGGAAAACAACGACATGAAAACTACCTCGCGAGCTAGCTTTTGTTACAGCGGGATGCTAGCGTGGCACATGGTCATCGTACAAAAAAAGAGCAAGCTTTAAGCATGAATTAAGAAAAAAGAACATCTCTAACATGCTATGGTAAACTAATTTCAGTGTTTTAAAAAATATGTAAAAAAAAAAAAAAAGAAGAAAAATGCTGCAAAAAAAAATTTTTTTCGTGAGAAGTGTCCAGTCGTTGAATGGCTAGCAACGTTAGCTGCTCTTCACAAACTTGACGGGGTACTTGAAATACACAAATGTAATTGAAAAAAATTGATACCCACTGAGTACATGACACAAATCCAATTAACAGATCTCATCAATTGATTCTGCAATCAGTTTTTTTTTTTTTTAAATCAAAGAGATACTTAAACACTTAAATGTTGTTCTCTAAGGGTTCCCCACCCCTGAGGGGTGAAAGAGGAGGTTTGTGGTGTGGAATTTTATTACAAATGGATGCACACATCAAATATACGTCGCAAGGCGTATAATATAGTGGAGGCCTCGATTTGAGGAAATATGGTAATCTTTGTTTCTTTCCACTCACAAAAGAAATGTGGTTAAAATGATATAATCCCCCTCAAGATGGCAGTGTGGTGAATATCTTCACATCTTAAAACTTTTCAGGTTTCTCTTTTCCTGAGGACATTTTGTTTTTGCTCCCTACATTGAAAAGTGCCTACTGTGTACTCCTTTGTCAATATATTTTTGTCCCGAGTTACCAAATCAGATATTGTACATACAGTAATTTTTAGTATTATATATATATATATATATATATATATATATATATTTTTTTTTTTTACTTTGTATTGAGGTTAATTTCAGTCTTTACTTGTATAAGAGTTGAATCACGACTTCTACAGGTACGAGTCTATATTTACAGTGTGTGTACTTCTACTTAAGTACAAAGTGCGAATACTTTTCGCACATTTGTTTAACAGTAACCTTGATTGTTTTCAATAATTTTCTGCTCCAGCCTCATTTTCAACTCTGAAACCAGCGCTGAGCTCATGTTGCCCTCCTTGCGACGTCCCAACTTTCCTTTCTTCGAGCCTTTGGAGGCCAAGGCCCCCGATACAGTCGGGACCATGCGGGACCACTCGGGGGGTCTGTTGGTGGCCGCAGCCGGCGGGGGTAGGCACGGGGCGCAGGGCGGCGGCGGCCTTGTTCTCAGGATGACTGCCTCCTGCTTGGGGCTCCCCTCCGGATCTTCCATGAAGAACTTCTCAGAGGGGTTGCCGAATTTGAACGCGGGCACGCGGAAGGTCCAGGGCTGCCGGCGCCTGGCCCGCCTCCTGATGACGCGGCGCGCCGGCGTCACCCGGTTTTGCGACTTGGCGTTGCGCATGTACATGGCCGTGGAGATGAGAACGGTCGCTCCTACCAACAAGCTAATAATCAACGTAAGCATCCCTAAAGCTGTCATGGGATTGTCCCGACTTTTCATTAAAAAGGCTGCCATGGGCCCCTTGAGAGGAGTCTGCAAAAGAGCACAAATACAAGTGGAATCATCCAAGCGTCAATACGAGCGTCATTGATTGGCGGATGAGTAAAGCACTGGCAGAGGAAGCCCAAAAAACAACCGCTACACTACAGGGACTCTATTCTGTACACCAGGGGTGTCAAACATAAGACCCAAGTGCAAAAAAAAAACGTGGGGTGAATTGTGAGAAAAATGTTTAGTTCATTGAACATGAATACAGGTGCTGTTTTTGCATTCAACCAAAACTGGAAACTCATTTAGATTCATTTTTGTCAGGTTGTATGTTGCCCCTGAAGTACAAGTTTGACACCCCCTGCTTGCTACACACTCAAGTCTCGACAAGTGTTTGGGAGTGCGTCTGGCAGTGCGTTGAGCTCGGTGGATTCGACTTTGGCGTGTAGTTGATGAGGAACGACACGACACGAGAGCCAATCAGCGTACAAGAGCATGTTTAGATCAAGAAAAACTTAAAACGAATGTGTCCCAAAGGAAAAGGTAATTTCTTTCGTTTACTTTCAGCAATTGTCTCCTACAATTTTTTCTTAGGATCCTATGAAGAAAATTTTGGGATTTGTTTCTAAATAAATTCTACTGTACACGTTTGAAGGCAACTTGTGAAAACGTACAAAAACTGACAACTATATAGTACTGAATCGTGGCCGTTTAGGCTTCCAGTTGGCTCGCTAACTCCACTTCGAAATGCGTGTTCCCCTTAGGTGTGGCCCCTTTAGAGCGCCTCGTTGTCAGCCGTGAGTGGGCAAGGTGGAATCACCAGGAGGAGAAATGAAGGAAGTGTGGAAGAAGTCCCAAGTCGACTGATAGCGTGTGGACCCGGGACTTCGGACTGGACCTTGAGAGGGCCTCGCAGTCTTGCCGTGGAAAACCCCCACGAAGACCCACATTTCACGTTAGACTAACAGAAGACTCTTAATTGTCCCCCGTCTGAACGTGAGTACAAATGCATTTAACTCTTTTGTACATGCTCTTGTACTCTTTGACAAACCTAGTCAAGAGACAACCACGACGTGACACGGAGGAACCCCCTCCCTCACTTGGGTCTGCGGACCACTTTGATAGAGTTACTCTCTGGGTTGATTCTGGACTTTTTCACTGCGCTACAGTACAGGATTGTGGATATGCAGACGGTTAGCAAAACAAGGGTGATGACAAGGCTGAAACAAATTCCGAAAACTGTCAGCGGACGCTTGCTGAGGCCCAGGAAGTATGAAACAACGCGTCCCTTGATCTGGAAAGCACGATGCACAACACACAACAAGACCAGAAACAAGCAATCATCAACATGCTGAGCCAACGCAAGGAAAACACAGGTGAGTACACGTACTTGCGTCGGAACGAATGAAAACATGAAATCTAGTACAGTGAACCCCGATCGATTTGTCATTCACACATTTTTCATGTACTTGACGTATCAACGAGTACAAAAAAAAAGTAAAATGTGGCAAAGCGGCGGCAATCTACAGCAAAGGTCAGTTCGGGCCGCAAGGTAAGAAGATCTCACCTCTTCGGTGATGTCGATGTTGACCACGGCGGTGGTGCTGAAAGACGGAGACCCTCGGTCTCGCGCCTGCACCACGAGGGACCACTTGCAGTCCTTCTGCACGGTGATGTTGTTCACGATCTCCATGGACTTGATGTACGGCTTCAACTGGATCTCGCCCGTCTCGGCGTCGATGTCGAACGCATTTTCGGGATCTGCCGTCATGATGCAGTACTCCACCACGTTGTTGGGAGACTCGGCGTCGTCGTCCATCGCCTGCGAGCGTCGAGGTTATAGACCTCTTATAAAACCAGAACGGAATACTAGTAAAAGACCTTCTCACACCTCCACTTTGACCGGGCTTCCGATGACCATGGTCTTCTCCAGCAGCGGGTTGTCAAACTCGGGCGAGTGGTCGTTCACGTCCAGCACGGTGACGAAGACCTCAGCCAGGCTGTATTTCCCCTCTGAGTCCTCGGCCTTGACGTAGAAGTTGAACTTGGAGCGCACCTCCGCGTCCAGCGTGGTCCACGGCTGCGTGGAGATGAGGCCCGTCGACGGGTGGATGGAAAACCTCCATCGTATCAAACAGATCACATTTAAGTTTTAATCGGCTAGGAATAGCCATTTTGTGTGAAATTGCAGCGAATGCAAATCGCAAATATGTTCACTCTCCACGCAACGTTAGCGTTGTATCTGCGGCGCAGTATATGTTTCGTGCCCAGGATTACTGCAATTTTATTCACCGTGATAACTCACAAGTTACTTGCAAACTGCTAACTTTCACACAATTAGCTCAGGTGGCCGCCTGCACACGAGCATAAATTTGCACTTTCCCTTCGCCACGCGCGCCTTCCTGCAGCTGTCGCCCCGCTCGTTAATTGGCTCTTCCGACTCGAGATGGGCCCTCGCCCGACTATTTTTAACCCTCCGATCCAATTAGGAGATGAGCCGCCATCTTAAGGACGATGCTGTTTGTGTAGTGTTGTGGCCGAATAAACCAGTTTTCTCTTCTCTATTTTTTTGCTCGGAAAGCTAATCGTGGATCAGGAGGACCAAATTCGGGAGCTCAGCACACGTATTGAATCATGGTTTAAACATTTAATCTAGTGTTTACTTACAGATCTGATCCTGATCCATAAATGGTGTATTTGACCTCACCCCAGGGTCCTGAATCAGGATCGTTGGCCTGGTGCAGGAAAAAGTTCAAATGATGAAAACGTAAACAAGATAACATACGGTTGAGGATAAATTAATACAATTTCAGGGGAAAAAAAAAACATTAAAACGCAATCTAGAAATGTAGGTTAATGCGTCAGATCGTCTTTAGACCAGCAGAGACGGCGACCCACTGTCACAGTAGAAACACTGGTCCCGCCGGGCGAGTTCTCGGCCACCCTGGCGATGTAATACTGCGACGTGAATTTGGGGGTGTTGTCGTTAGTGTCCAGGAGGTTGATCACGATGTCCGCCGTCGCGCTGAAGCGCTCAGGAGTGTCGAGCTCCACTGCCAACAGCTGCCGTGATATAAATTATTATTTATTGATAAGCGTGTATGACTTTACTGACCACGAAAGACTCCTGACCTTAAACGAGAGGGTTGGTCCCTTCTCGTAGTCGATGCCGGATGTGTCCTCCACGATGATGGTCACTTGGGCCTCATTCAGAACCGTCTGTGGGACCACTCTAAGAACTCGATTTGGACCCACCAGCCTTAGCTTGAACTTTGCGTTTGCTCCCTGCAAATTAAACGGCATTTAAAGCATTATATTAAAAAAAACTCACAGGTATTCAATGTTTTTTTTTTTTCAGCCAGTATTTTTTTCCATTTTATTTTATTTTGCAGAAAATCGTCACGTCTGTGTTCCCAATGGGTGGCGTGCGGATTCGGCAATTCTGTGTGCGAGTGGCTGGACGTGAGCTGTGGTCGACGCCAGTGTAAGTTCTGAGTTTGTGCTTTATTGTTCTCATGGCATTCAGTTAAAGGATGAAAGTGCATCGGAAATTTTGGGTTTTGAAGGAATTGAAGTAAGCAAGTATACCGGAAAAATGATTTGAATTGCTAAAAATGATTCAGTTGCCTTAAAAAAAAACATAAAAAAGGCTGAGGAACACAGGTAGAAGGATAATATGGACTGCCTTAAAACTTATTTTCATGCATTTATTAAAATCAAAAGTGATAACAGGCCATTAAAGTTTGATGCTGGGTGAACGTACCTGATCAGAATCGTTGACGGTGATCTTGAATCCCCGCAAGATCTCCCCAGAGGGAGGGTGCTCGTACATGGTGACTTCGAACTTGATTTGTGGTCCGTTCTCGCCGTAAAAGGTGGGCGGGTGGTTGTTGAGATCCACCACGCGCACCATCACCACGGCGATGTCGTAATCCTGCAGCAGATGGTCCGCTCCCACCTCAGATGCCTGCATGGGAACATGACACGGGTCGGCTCATCTGGAAGAGCCAAAATATCCATCCGTACCATACGGCACGACGCGCAAAGGCCAGAATCCAGTTTCGAACCCCAAACCTCAGAATTGTTCGTCAGACGTGCGAACCACCAACAAAAAGGTGTTAAAACTAAAGGCGCTACCTTGACTTTAATCTCGTAGAGTTCTTTTTTGAGCAAGGAGGGGTGCGTTGTCAACGTGATGCATCCACTGGTACTGTTGATGTCGAAGACACCATCACTTCCTGTAAGAGAGACCAGAGTTTAGTCATGGCTAAACATAGTTTTCCCCCCCGCCGGTCTGATGATTATTGCTAACTGGTCTTACCATCAATGATGGAATAATAAATAGTGTTGGGATTCCCTTGGTCGCCATCTCTGGCGTACACGGTGAATATCTCTGAGCCCTAAATGACAAAGGTCGGATCAAACTCCGTCCACTGTTATGGGAGGGTGCGGACAACTTACAGGAACGGAGACTTCGTAGATGTAGCCAAAGTAAGGCGTTCCTACGAAAGATGGAGGCATGTCCTGGGCATCGAGGACATTGACTGTTACGGTGGCCGTGGAGGTCAAAACCTGGTGTTTGCCCTTATATTTCCCTCCGCCATCCTGAGGAAAACCGACACAAGCGTGATGAGAGTTTGCCCCAACTGGCTTTGGGCCAGAGGCCTAGGACTAGTTCCCAGTCAGTTGCCAGGGCACAGCTACACAAACAGGCTCACATTGACACCTATGGACAATTTCTTTCAGACTTTGAGCATAAAGTTCTCTCGCCTTGGCGACCACTGTCACAAAGTGTGTGGGCGTGGTCTCGTAGTCCAGCCTCTCGCCCGGTTTCACCCTCAGGATCCCGCTGTGGGCGTCGATGGCGAACTTGGCGAACGGCATCGGCTGGCGATGTCACACAGGAGGTTCAAATTGTGGTTACTTTGATCAGCGACAACACGGATAGAACCGAGCAATCGTAAGCCTTTATTAAGCCTTCAATGCATTGGTCAAAATGTAATTAAAATTTAATCCACTCAAGTAACACATTTCCAGACCGCCCGTTTGGTATGAGATTAATCTTTTCTCTCGACACGCTATTCCATTACTTTAATGGCTTTTTTTGGCGGGGGGTTATTCACTTCTAAATGGCAGCCCTGTGATATCAGCTTCATCATTTAGAAAAAAAATTACAGATGGGAACTGCTTGTTCATGCTTTGAAACCAAGGATATCTTCGAAAATTATATTAAATTGTCATACACCACCGTGTACCACACTTTTAGAACCACCGATCCCTGCATTTTCCGCAGTATCGAGAACCAGGCCGTGCGGAACCACTAGAGGCGTCCTCTCAAGCAACGTACTCTCCCTAGTCCCCCAAGGCCAGCCAGTAACATTCCCTGAGACCCTGGTTTTTGCAAAAACCCCTCAGGGTCCCTTGACCCGAGAGGGTTGAGAAGGATTGATACAACCCATCCATCCGATCTCTATTAAGAGGAGCCTGTACAGGATCGTGGGGGACTTTGATGGGTTTTTATCAACCTCCCCTGGTGAGGTGTTCCAGACATGTCCAAGTGTGAGGAGAAAACCTTGCTTGACCCTGCCCCAGACCAGAAAATCCAACTCTAACCCTGTCCTGCTCGTGGAAACCGCACCAAAGAAAGATAAAACTAAATCCAAGTTCAAACGGAAGACTGTTGCAGCAATCAGAGCAAGACAAAACCCTTTCAAAATGTTTCATTATTCTGTTCTCGTCTCCCACTGCAAAAGAGAAGCAGCTTTGGATTTCTTTACATTCAAATGCAAAAACAAATCCCACTTCAAATTTAATATCATCAAGTCGGGGGGCTTAAATACAACGGCGCGTCATCCCAAAGCCGGAGGTTCACCTGGAGGGAATAGGAGACGCTGCCTCCTGAGCCCATATCTTTATCCCGCGCCTGGACTCGGTAGATGCTGCTCCCTGCCACGACATCCTGCACAAAAACAAAACAAAACAAGACTATCTGAGGCTTTTTATTTTTACATTGCCTGTGTTAATAGCCACCTTAGTTTGAACATGAAAAGTGACAGTTGGGAATAACACCATGTTACCATGTTAGGCTTCAGTTCAGGTTAACGGCAGAGTCTCACTTTTCTGCCACCTGGAAGTACCGTGGTGAATGTACATTAAGAAATACATCTCTATATCGTACCTCAGGGATATTGACAATAAAAGGCAGGTTTTGGAATTCGGGAGGTTCGTCGTTGGCGTCAGTGACAAACACTCTCACGTTTTCAACCACCTGAAGACAAAACACAGGACTCCACTAAGAACTGTCGGTTTTCAACAGCTCGTAACCCGCCTTTGCTTACTTTATTCCGCCCATCTGTAATACTAACAAGTGCAGAAATCTCATCTTGTTTCTGGAACAAAAAGGATCAAATTTTGTCAGTTGACTCACACTTCCTGAGAGCTGAGCATGTCGCATAAGGCCTCACCTCCCGGTCCAGTTCCAGAACGAGGGTCACATTTCCTGACTTGGGATCGACTCTAAAATACTCTTTGGAGCCCATTTGGAATGTCAGACCGTATCGAATGGGATCTCCCTCAGGATCGGTACCGTTGAGGATGTATATCTGCGTTCCTGGGTGGGAAACATAGAAAGTAAGACCACATTTTTTTTGGGGGGGGGGGCTAAATAGCAACTGGAAAAGACCCCATTGTTTTCCTTTGAAGAAACAATCACAATCCATTCATTCACCCATTTTCATTTGCCATCATTTATCCTCTTGCTTACGGCCATGCTACCCTGAGAACGGCCGATCTCGTCAGATCTCGGAAGCTAAGCGGGTTTTGGCCCTGGTTAGTACTTAGATGGGAGACCGCTTGGGAATACCAGATGAAAGCAGAGGGTTTGCGTCAGGAAGCGCATCCAGCCTGAAACTGTGCCAAACAAATATGCGTTCATCTGAGATTACCCCTATCGGGACAAGCCGAAAGGAAAAGAAGAAGATCATCATTTATCCTCTTTTGGGTCGTGGGTGACTTGGCGCCTGTCCCACTTGAGTTCTGGCAAGATCTGGGTTACAGTCAATCACACAAACAACCATTCATCAAAAGCTTGAAGTCGACTAATCGGTAATGACGCTTTTTTCCGCTTCTCATCTTCCAATCAGTCCATTTACATCCATACGTCCGCCGTCATCACTGAACTTCCAACGAACTGTAGAGGGTCGAAATAACCGACCGACATGGAGGTCCAGTCTTTCTACATCTGCGCAGTGGTTACCCCTGATATCTTCGGCTATTCTGATCGCCGTTAGCTCCATCACTGTCGGGACACTGTCCCGGTACGGCATCTGGCTGTACTATGCTTTAAGCGTGTGGAAATATTTTACTAAAAATTGAGACCGGTGTCAGTTAAACTACGATACATGTTTTGGGGATGTGAGACAAAACTGGAGTACTCTTAGAAAAAACCCACGCAGGTACCGGGAAAACATGCAAACTCCATACAGGCGAGGTCCGCGGAATTGCGAAATCGAGCAGTGAATTCAGCTCATACCGACTGCCGTGTCCTCGGAGATGCTGAACAAAGCCATGTTCCCATTTGTGCTGCTGGGTCCATTGTCGTAGAAATACGGAGCATAGTCGGATTGTCCTTTTACCGGAAACCAGATGAGCATCAAATTAGCGACAAGATAGACCAATAACATTTTTGCTTTGATTTTGTTTACCAACCAACACTTACTTGCTGGAAACAAGACGGAAGAAAGGAAGCATGAAAAAGAAAATTGCAACGATTAATTCTTGTGAAATGATGTTTCAAATTGAATTAGAATGCAGCAAAAAAAAAAAAAAGTATTTAAACACAAATAACAGCGAGAAAAATGACGCACTAAGGATGGACCATCGTTGGAGGGGATTAACCGCCTAAGAAGTCTTATCCACACACAAACACGCACAAAGAAAACAAACCTTACCCGAGCTGAAGTGCAGGAGGAGGACAAACGTGAAAACCGCCGTTTTCTTCCCTTTCTTCATCCTGGCGGGGCAGCGAGGCCCGGCTGGCTCATGTGGAAGCCTTCCCGGGTTTGGGGGTGCGCCGGACGGTCTGGCGGCGAGCTGCGTGACCTTCTCCTGGCGGCTCAGGAAGGGAAGGGAAGAAGAGGCTGGGACTCACAAGGCGCTAATCCAGTGACGCATCCCTTTGCTCCGCAGACATCTTCCGACTGCGCCGCCGCCGTGTCGCGGATTTTTCCGGGGAGAGCGTTCGCACCTTTAACTGAGACGAAGCCAAGTGAAAGACACTTCTCTTAGTCTGACGGAAATTTGGATGCAGTCTCCCACCCCCGCCACCCCCCGTTTATGGCGAGGGATGCGTTCCAGACACACCCGCGATAGCTGAAAACCCACAACACAGAGACCGAGTTTTTTGGTTTGTTTTAACCCTCCCACATGCTTTAAATTTACGTTAAAAACTAACAATTTTTAGATTAACTGCAAATGTATGAAAACTAAAACTAGACTATCTCTAAAATATCTTTTGTAGCGAGGAAGTCAAAATAAGCAACTGAAAATGTGGTTGCATAAGTGTGCACACCCTCCAGTAGGTCCAGATGTGGCTATCTTCAGAAATAACCAATTGCATTCAAACTTCTTTGAATAGGGGGAACCAGGGTGGTCTCAGGTAAAAAAAAAAAATAATAATAATAAAAATGGATGAATGGTTGTGGCGGCACTCTGGATCAGCTGGTAAAGCGTTGGCCTCACAGTTCTGAGGACCCGGGTTCAATCCCGGCCCCCGCCTGTGTGGAGTTTGCGCGTTCTTCCTATGTCTGCGTGGGTTTTCTTCGGGTGCTCCGGTTTCCTCCCACATCCCAAAAACATCCAACATTAATTGGACACTCTAAATTGCCCCAAGGTGTGATTCTGAGTGTGGCTGTTTGTCTCTATGTGCCCTGCGATTGGCTGGCAACCAGTTCAGGGTGTCCCCCGCCTCCTGCCCGTCGACAGCTGGGATAGACTACGGCACTCCCCGTGACCCTCGTGAGATTAAGCGGCAAAAGAAAATGGATGGATGGATGAATGGTTGCTCATCTATGTGAGCCTGTACTGTTTCATGACAGGCGGAACACCCATCCATCCATTTTCCGAGCCGCTTATCCTCACAAGGGTCGCGGAAGTGCTGGAGCCCATACCAGTCAACTTCGGGCGAAAGGCGGACTGTACCACTTGACTGCACCATCAGTCAGATTTGACTGTCAATTTGAGAACTACCTGAGATTATCATTATTTCTGTACACTTTTTTTGGGGGGGGGCGGGTGTTGGGGGGGGGGTGCCATGAGATTTTCCGACTGGGGGGGCAGCAGTTGCACATGGTCTTAACAAAGATATGAGTCACTAGTCGTCATCAGACCCAGTGGCCTATAAGCCTCACGCTGCTCTCTTGGCAGCTCTTGAATCCCACTTTTCGCTGCCGTCCGACGGTTACTAACCCCCCCCCCCGGCCTTCTTTACCCACCCCCTCCGCCTTAAGATGCAAAACTTTTGCGGCAAAGCTTTGCGCTTTCTGTTGATTTTTCTTTTTCAATTTGAGCTGAGCCTTCTTAGCACCAAGTGCGGGAGCGTAGGGAAAAGCGAGAACTAATCCCTCATAGCCACAAATCACAAGCAGACAAAAAGAAAATCGAGGAGGGACTGCAGCCCCCCCCCCCCCCAAAATAACGGCCAGATATAAACGGATAAAAAATGTGGGACAGAAACTGAAATTTTATGCTTTTAAATCGAATGGGGTCTCATTTGCATACAGACGTTGCGCGTGCAGTTCTTGCGCCCTGGCGCGACGTTAACATGTCAAACAGGTGTGATGCCGCACAGACGGTTTTGCACGTGCGGAATAAAAATAGCCTTTGACGCTGGATGATGTCAGCCAATCAGAAGGCCGGCTCCGGCCACTTCGGCTTTACGTGAGAAACGACGCATCACATTTTTGGAGATAAATGAAAAAAAATGCGTGACACGTGCAAAACAATTTATAGCCACGTAGATCGAGGGGTCTCAAAGGTGTGGCCCGCAAGGTGATGTTTTGCGGCCCCCACCTAGATATGAAATTATAACGGTAGTGCGGCCCGCGAGTTTTATCTGGATGGCACTTTTACGGTGTTGTGTGGGGAGCAGACCAACCACGGGTGGGGTAGATGGCTAATATATCAATATTGCACTGTATTTAAGTCGGTTTAAATGAGGGGTTAAGGGTCATCCATAGTTCCGCGTGTGACATGGCGCCGTCACCGCGAAACAGATGTCAAAACGCGGCAAACGCACGCGGGCACGGGCGGCGTACGCTCGGCTCCAGTTGTCAGCATCTGCTGCGAGCGCGGCGGCGGCCTTGGTCCGCTCAGGAGGTTTTAATTTGAAAGGAGCGACCAGATGGCGGACAAGAGGATTAGCGCGCGCTTTTAAGCCTTTGTCAGCTGCTGTGACGCCGCGCGGCGTCGATGTGTGCCTGGAGCAAAGGGAGCCACCTTTCTGGACCCTGCAGTGTACGTTTAATGTAATTAAGACCAATCCTTTGACTTAACTTTATGAATGCAAAAATTAATTTTAAAAAAGAAAAAAAGAGCTTTTCAGTTATTTTAAAAGCAACTTTTAAAATACGGATTTTTTTTCAAAGAAAGCAAAGCTTTTCAGATTTAAAAAATAACTAATTTTTTTAATGATTCAATTGGTTAGATGTCCCAATTAAAATTAATGAGAAATTAAAATATGTAAAACTAAATAAAATATTTTGTTTGAATTGACAACACTCAGACTTGCATAAATTTGCATTTTTTTTCAAGATTGTAATTTCGATTGTGCCCATATTAACTTTTACAAAAATATGACTAACATGGATATTGTCATTTACCACTAGGTGACAGTATTGCTCTGAGAATGCCACTGTCTGTGCCTTCATAGGGTGAGTAGTTTTACTTTTTCTTTAAGACATTAAAAATGTTAAAATGTTACTTATGGCTAATAAATGCTCTGTGGTGGTGACAGTTTAAACCTGGAACTTAAATTGACCTTACTTTAAAAGTCAAATTGAGGACAAATGTGATTATTCTGAGTTGTTCATTACACAGACATATTTAAAATATCACTGTACTCATTGAAATAAATGCAAACAAGTGTATTGTACAGCACTTTATTAAATTAATGTACCCATAGAAAGACTCAGACAAGTGTAATGTAATTTATCTATTACATGGTTTTGACGAATATGAACTGCAGATCAACGACAAATAACAGGCAGAAATTAAAAACACTTCCACCATCAGAGCGACGCCTCTGCACGTGAAGATTTTTGTTCTCGGCAAGTATTTATTTCTTTTTTTTAAGTATGTGAAGCGCTTGTGTTGAGAGACTGCAAGAGTATAACACTACTGTTTGCTGCTAAGTTACGACAACACTCAGCTCAGTGGAACGTAAATGGGGAGGAAAAAAAAAATAATAATAAAATGTTCACTTCCTTCTGCCGCCGCCATTTGCCAGGATCATCACCAGCCTGGTGAAGATGTTTAGCGTGTCCATGTAAATGCCCAGACACCTACAAAAAAAAACAAAACAAAACACGCACACACATACAGTATGATGAGTGTTGCTGCAAGTGACAATGTTGACACAGTACAGTAAAATTTGAGTTTTGAAATTCAAACTCGTAAGTCACAAGACCCGCATTTCAAATTTTAAGAGCATAAATACATCATCTGTTTCTTCATTAGTATTTAATGCTGCAATCGACTACATTGTACTGCTCCTTTAGGTGTGCCTCACTTAATCACCAGGAGGCAGTATAGTACAGTACACTCATGCAGACACGAATAGACATGTTACTACTACTATAAGGTACTCAGTGAGATTCTTTTTTTGTGCAAGAAAAAGACTGACTGTATTGTTACATTGTCTTCCTGTGCTGCTTTACCGTTAGTTTTCCACTATACCTTGCGTCTACAACGATGCTAACCATTAGCATGACAAACCATTTTTGCAGCACTTGTTAGCATTAAGCTAGGCAGCCTTTTTTTTTTAAATAGAATTTTTATGACATTTTTGTTTGGTGGTGCACCATGAGATTTTTATAATGCAAATAATGTGCAATGGCTCTAAAGTGTTGCTGCATTTAACTAACAACTGTCATTAGCCAAATGAGCATTAAAGCCGATAAACCCGAAATAAAGTTTTTAATCATTTGGCCTGGACTTACGCGTTAATAGGGTCGTATTTTTGCACACCATACAGTGGCTGCGTCTCGGCCCTCTTGATGACTTTCTGCGTGTCGTAGAGCAAGAACATGCTGAAGAGGACCAGGCCGCCGTACACTGCCACTGAGTACAACCCGGCCCCGAACGCCGAGGTGGGGGGAAGGAACATAGACCCTGCGGAAGAGTTTGGGCGTCATCTTCAGAGTTCAGGCGTTCATTTGAAGCACGTGCTTGTGCGCGCTCACCAATAGATGAAGCAAAGACCACCCCGAAGCCGACGGCCAGGGGTCCGCCCATGTTGAGGAACTTCTCGCTCGGGGCGCACATGGCCACCGTGGACAGCCCGCCCACAATGCCTGCCGTGTACCAGGCGGCCCTCATCATCAGGGGTCCGCCCAGGAGCGTGAGGGGGGCCACGACGGCGCCCATCACACCTGTACATTTGAGTTTGCATATATATATATATATATATATATATATATATATATATATATATATATATACACACACACAAGTATAGGATTATTATTTTAGGAACACTGCCTGAGACTCTACACGGCTGCCCTCTAGTGTCCATGGCACTTGCCTGCATGCAGCATCCACGCCAGGTGCTTGGGCATGGGGCTATGCTCATAAGAGATGGACCGGACCAGCATGCCGGCGCCGATCATGGCTGCAAAGGTAGCGCCGATCGCCTGGTATTAAAAAAAAAAAAAAAACAAATAAAAACTACATTCAAGTTGAACCTCTTTTAGGTTTTCAAGGCAGCGATCCTCACCATCCAAGAGCCTCTCATCATGAGCCCCATGAGCGCCGGGGTTCGACTCACGGCGACCGCCGACAGAGCCGTCAGGCCGACGCTGCCCGCAAAGTACATGTAAGTGGAGTGGATCCGGTCTTTCACGTACTGAGGCCAGATCCTGGGCAAAACAAAAGAAATTATACAATTTATAAAATAATTTGGAGGATGGAAAGGAGTGGGTTGACCATTTACTCACACTGCTTTCTCAATGGCACCGATGTCATTGGACATTCCCATGCCATAGTAGCATAAAGCCCCAAGTCCCACTGCGGCACCTCCAGCTAGAATCATTCTCCCCATGCTGTCAACTGTAACAAAAAAAAAAACCCACATTTTCCAATACTGTATTATTTCCCCTTTTGAATTGTGTTTGAAACGCAGACGTCACTCGATGGACTTACTTTTTAAAGCAGTTCCCGTGGCCGGCTCGAAAACCGCCTCCTTGAGTTGGTCTCTGGCGGTCCTTGCTCGGCGGAAACCAAATCGCGCTTTTGAAGAAAAACCCTGCCAAAAACAGAAACAGGGATGATTAAAAGCGACTGTACATGTTTCGTATGGATCTGCATGTTCCGTCGCCGATACGCCGAGTTGAAATGCTAAACACTTGTAGTACTGCATGTTCTTGTCTCTCAGATCGGATCTCCCCATAACAGTAATGTGGCTCTTAATAGGAAGTGCCCATGCCAAAAACTGCATCTTTCTCTCACTTTATTTGTGTCTCCTTAATTTTCTAAAGAGCATAGACAGTCGCTCCACTCAGTCTATACGTTATTAATCGAATTGAATTGAAATGCTCGCTGTTGGTGGTGATGTGATGCTAACAAAAGAGCGTGAACTTCCGGTTTCCCACGACAACGACGTGCAGTCTTCGTCTGTACCTGCGCCGGCGTGAACACGCTCGGACTGGGCTTCAGGTTGAGGGCGGAGGACCTCAGGGTGCCGGAGTTGTGCGCCAGCCCGAGACGGAGCCCGGGAGCCACCGGGGGGAGGCTCCTCAGGCATGCTAGCCTTGCCACAAACATGGGTTCGGAGATGTGTCACTCTAGCAGGTGGACATAGATAAAGGAAAAATTCGAGATGTTAATCATGATAGTACAACACAACAACGTCCACTCGCGTGATATAATTAAAGATGTTGACTCAAACAGCAGCTTAGTCACAACTTGCTAAGTCATGGTCTTAATACATTATGTAATTATCGTTAAGGTGACTTACGGAGATGCGCGTAACTGTTGTGTTCACCTTCCCTGGCAAGTAACAAATTCGCTACGGCGTTGCGCGAGTTTCTGACGCAAGCTGTTTTACAAGCTTCCGGAAGGTTCGTGAGACGTCATCACAACGCGACCATGCTGTCGGGAGATGTAGTTCTTCAAAGTCGAGTCGTCGCGTCACAAAGATAGTTTAGATATTGCTTGATAACGACTTAAAAAAGTTAAGTAAACTGGTATTAAAATCAACTATTTTCTCGTGAACTTACTACTAGGTCAGAATTAATATTTTTAAAATGTGCCTGTGTTTGCATAAATCATTTATATCATGCACCACGACACAAAAAGTGCTTACAAAGTCATGTCAACGTTACACGAATAATAGTCAAATAGATAAGCACATAAATAAATTGTATTGTACTTGGATAGGAAGTAAATAAACCCATAAATTTTGTCATTTAAAGCTACCCTTTCATGTTTTTTTATCGTTAATTTCATCTATAAATTAATAATAGCTTTATTGATGTGATTGCAGTGTGCACCTGTTAATAATAGTTTGGTTACCTGATGAGTGAGAGGTGGCGAAGTAATATTGTCAATACATTAATAATTATATTGCTCAATTATATCAAACAGTTTACATTTCAAAAGGGATGTAAATAAAATTTGTGGAGGTGTCCCAAATGAATCGTCCGATGTTCAGTTGTCCTTGTGCGTTTCCCCCACTAGAGGGAGCCACAAGACTTGTGTGACTACATGCATCAAACTAGTATAAAACATAATTTTAAAACATTCAATGTTATAACAGATTCTGCCAACGATCGTTTTTCATGCACTTTCGTGGCACGCGCTTGTGCAGATGTGCTTTTTATTTGCCGTTTTAAAATCTAAATCAAGTGACAAAGGGAGGTCTCTTCCTACGTCATCCAGTCAGAGGCAAACATGCAGTTGGTCCTAAAACTTTTTCATTCGTCCCACGTTGGACTGACTTGCAGCCACTACACTAGAAATAGGCTGACCATTGCCGATGCATTTTTTTTTATTGAACTCATTTACACCTGCTTGCTTTTTGTGTGTACCTGGAGGAAACCATGGATTTAATCCGAGTTGGACGCGCTCAATTTGAGGGATTAAACAGATCAGCATGGTGGGTATACACGACTATAACGGACACCTGATAGAGTGGCCGCAGTGGGAATGCAAAGTTTAGCGCAATTAAGTCAGGATCACGCAGTGAGCTGCGGAAAGCTCAGCTCGGTTGCAAAACTGTATTTGTACTTTATTAAAATCGCACGATTACAATATCAATCCAATTACTCACTGGTCTGCATGCTTTTTGGTATTAACCAATCATATCTCACGATTTCCTAAACAAGTCTATTATGCAAAGTTAGTCAAAATAACATGCACAATACCTTCATTTTATTTATTATTTGTTTTAAAAAGTATGTGAGGTCAAATCCACATATAAAAACAGTGTATTATCTTGAAAATTTGTCCAAGTCAAACAGTTGTATTGCTATAAAAGGTATATAAAGTCAAATAAAAAAAAGAAGCTAAATTGTCTGATAAAATGTATTCAAAAATTATAATCAGATATGTTGTATTCTACTGAACATTTGATAAAATCTAACAAATACGAAAGTTGCGTTGTCTTAAAAAGTATTTAAAGGCAACTAAATATGAAAGTTGTTTTATCTGAAAAAGGTATGTAATAATCAAATAAAAAATGGTATGTTATTCACTTAACGAGGTATTTAATGTCAACCAAATACTGTCTGTTAAAATGTTCTATGGTTTATGTAGTGAAATAAAATAAGTTAAAAAGTACATAATTGTCAAGTCAGATGAAGAAATTGTATTCTTACAAAGTTGTATAGATGTTAAATTAAGTTGCACAAAGTACAAGTACAAAAAATATTTAATGAGTAACCAGGTAAGTTATTATAGATCACTGATTTAATCTTTTTGATTAAAATTATTATTATTTCTTTTAATTTGAATTTAAAGTGAATTTATTGCATTGCAGTTCATTAATTAAGTCTGTAGAAAGAAAAAAAAAAGTCACCAGTCAGGAGTATAAGAAAGATGTTAATAAAAAAAAGAAGAAGTAGCGATGTGGCGTTTGCTTTTCTGGGTTGTTTGTAAAAGGCAAAAGCGGGACCGAGAGGTTTGACCTCCTCCGGCGTCAAAATGACCCCGAGACGAGCCTGCGGAGCTGCTCGCGCCTTGATGCGCAAATGACCCCGCGCGCTTTGACGCTTTGCGGGGGTCACTCTCGCGTGAAGGGGGCTTTTGTGGTCGCGGCATGCGGCGTGGCGGTGCAAGACCCAGTCGAAAACGCAACCCCCGCCCTGTGAAGTCCTCAAGTCTGTCAAGTCGCAAATGATCAAATTTCCCTTAAATTATTTATTAGCTACATATGAGGTATTCTGTTTCTGCTATCTATGCTCGTGATGTATAGTAGAAATGGTAAATAATGGAGTTTTTGCTTGTTTTTGTTTACATTTAGTTTGTTGGTGTGCCGTGAGATCCTTTGGATGTAGATATCGCGCCTTGGCTCCAAAAAAAATCTTGGGAAATTCGGGTCTACACGGTATTTTCCTCACACGCCGTCGCACCCAAATGGCTGCTAACTTCCCGGAGAATTTCACAAGCAGTTGTCCGAGCATGCCGAGTGTTTAGGCTACGTGCAGCCATTAAAATCATTTGGGGAAATAAAAACAACAACACAAATTCTCTGATGTGCTTCTGTGCTGCAGAGGTCTGGATGGGATTTGAAGAGTGTGCAGTAATGAAGGCAAGATTTGGTTCCGTGCATCCGTTTTTATCCTCGCGAGACGCGGGCCCGTATTGACACCCACACTACGGACAATTTACTCTTATTACGTCTAACGTGCATGTTTTTGGGAATGTGGGAGGCAGCGGTCGAAAACCCACATCAGTACGTGGGAAACATAAACGCTACACAAGGAAGCCGGCAGCTGAGATCTGAACCCTGAACCTCAGAACTGTGAGGGAGGTGTGTTACCCACTCAGCGCGGGATCGATTCCCGCTCAGTGATGGTGTCGTTATCCGCCCTGTGACTGACTGGCGACCAGTTCAGGGTGTAGTCCGCCTTTCGCCCGAAGCTAGCTGGGATAGGCTCCAGCTTTCCCGCAACCCCTTGTGAGGATAAACGGCTTGTATAATGACGTGACATCCTCCTAACCCACATTCCCTGCGACTGAATTTGGTAGGATGTTCGGTGGCGGTCGTAGGCGCAGAACGGCAGCCACGTTGGCATTTTTTGAGTATCTTGAAGAGATCTTCTGACGTTAGGATGTCAGCGTAGGTTCGCGATGGACCAAAGCGCGAGATTTTTGCAAGATATCTTGTCATCACTGTCGCGTGTGTACTAACTGGCAGGCCATCAACTTTTGGCTTTCACAGGCAAGTCTACAACTGCAGCGTTCGGATAAGCCCCCCCCCTCGTCGAGGAAGAAACCCAGATTCGGAGGGAACTGTGAGGCGTCATCGGCACCTCAGCCGATCGTCTGGTTGTGTATCAGTTGGTGGCTCACGTGTTGAAAAGATCTCGCGGCGGCGATGACGGTAGCGGCAGCTGGATGTCGGGACCACCGTGACCTTGGGCGAGGAAATGGCGGGTGTCGGATTACGACCCCCACGAGGAGCGTTTCGTTTAATTGCGGCTTGTCACATAAAGCTAACAAGTGGCCACAGACTCGGATTTACAGTTCCCGACCGGGCCGGCGTGGTGGGTGGGCGGGCACCTTTGGGGATGCACCGTTGCACTTAGGATAACAAGCGCTTCCTGACGGAAGCCGGGAATCAGACTCGTGTCTTCTTTCTATTTTGACTTTCCTTCTCGAGATGTGGCACAATGGAAATCTTGATTTACGAGTATAATTTATTGAATCACCAGACCTGAATTGAACTTGACACTGAATCAATTTTTTCTGCGGCGACATAAACTGAAATGCAATTAATCTGATCCAGGTCTCAAAAAAAAAAAACTGCTGTTTTCTAAAAATTAGTTTTGAATAAAGAAGACAAAGAAAATCCATCCATTTTCTGTACCCTTATAAGAACAATTAAAGATATGAACTAGTTTTATCTAGTTGAGACTGTGGTTTAATTGACGCTCAGGTTCAATTCCAACTTCCTAATTTTTTGACACAAAAGTAACCCACAAAATGTTTGACGCGTTGGCTTTATCTGCAGGTCGAAACATCACAAGAACCAGTCTGCAGGAGAGGAGACCACAAATAGCTGCTAGGCTCTTTCAAGGGAACGGATCGGCAGAACCCTTCAAGAGGGAGACGCAGCGGCTGCTGCCGCTGCTGCAGCCGAGACAATGAAAATCAAATACGCCGTGCCCGTCGTCTTCTTCGTGGCGCTCGTGATCATCCAGAAGGAGAATAATATTATCTCGAGGTGAGTGCAGAAATTATCCTTTCAGTGACACTTCGCTGAGTTGTGAGGTTGTCAAATCGAGAACTACAAAGAAGTCGCAAAACACTTTTTCTGCCTCTTATCACTCCATCGCAGTCAGGAAATGGTAGACTTTTGCATCACATCAGTTTAAGGAAACAAAAACATTTCATTCTTGCTCGGTCCAAGAGTCAAAGCATACAGTGAAGCAAATAAGTATTTGAACACCCTGCTATATTGCAAGTTCACCCACTTAGAAATCATGGAGGGATCTGAAATTTTCATCGTAGGTGCATGTCCACTGTGAGAGAGAAAAAAATCCAGAAATCACAATGTATGATTCTTTTTTAACGATTTATTTGTGATACAGCTGCAAATAAGTATTTGAACACCTGTCTATCAGCTAGAATTCTGAGCCTCAAAAACCTGTTAGTCTGCCGTTTAAAGTCCACCTCCACTCGTGTATTATCCTGAATCAGATGCAATGTGAGGTCGCTAGCTGCATAAAGACGCCTGCCCACCCCGTACAATCAGTAAGACTCAAACTTGTAACAGAGACAAAATTGTACAACTCCACACAGCTGGAAAGGGCGACAGAGAAATTGCCAAGCAGCTTGGTGAAAAAAGGTCCACTGTTGGAGCAATCATTAGAAAATGGAAGAAGCTAAACATGACAGTCAATCTCAATTGGAGTGGAGCCCCATGCAAGATATCACCTCGTGGGGTCTCAATGATCCGTAGAACGGTGAGGAATCAGCCCAGGACTACACGACAGGACTTGGTCAATGACCTGAAAAGAGCTGAGACCACCGTTTCCAAGGTGACTGTTGGTAATGTACTAAGACGTCATGGTTTGAAATCATGCATGGCACGGAAGGTTCCCCTGCTTAAACCAGCACATGTCAAGGAATGTCTTAAGTTTGCCAATGACCATTTGGATGATACAGAGGAGTCATGGGAGAAGGTTTTGTGGTTAGATGAGTCATTATTCCACTAACCGTGTTTGGAGGAAGACGAATGATGAGTTCCATCCCAAGAACGCCATCCCTACTGTGAAGCATGGGGGTGGTAGCGTCATGCTTTGGGTTTTTTTTTTTCTGCACATGGGACAGGACAACTGCACTGTATTAAGGAGAGGATGACCGCGGCCATGTATTGTGAGATTTTGGGGAACAACCTCTTTTCCCCCCAGTTAGAGTATTGAAGATGGGTCATGGCTGGGTCTTTCAACACGACAATGACCCCAAGCACACAGCCAGGAAAACCAAGGAGTTGCTCCGAAAGAAGCAGAGCAAGGTTCTGGCGTGGCCAAGGCAGTCCCCAGACCTAAACCCAATCGAAAATCTTTAGAGAGAGATGAAACTCCGTGTTTCTCAGCGACAGAGAGAAGATCAGCGTGGAGGAGTGGGCCAAAATCCCTCCTGCAGTGTGTGCAAACCTGGTGAACAACTACAGCAAATGTTTGACCTCTGTAAATGCAAACAAAAGCTACTGTACCAAATATTCACATTGGTTTTCTCAGGTGTTCAAATACTTATTTCCAGTTGTATCACACAAATAAATCATTAAAAAAATCATACATTGTGATTTCTGGATTTTTCTTTTTAGATTATCTCTCTATAATGAAAATTTCAAACCCCTCCATGACTTCTAAGTAGGAGAACATGCAATATAGCAGGGTGTTCAAATACTTGTTTTCTTCACTGTAATTTGATTGAAGATGAAATGAAGTATATTGTAAGACTGAAACATAAAATATGATTTTGGCTAATGTAAGCTTAAGTCGCTTGCACTTGCATTCACATACAGCACGGGGAGAACGTGCAACCCCGCCAACCACGCATGCCCTCCACACCGAAAGGGGCTGAGGTTCAAACTCCATACAGTTCTTGCTGCCCTAAATGTTAACGTAAACTGAAACGTTTAACTGAGCGTATATTCCTGTGATTCCATTCACTGTCTCAGGGTATCAGATAAACTGGCCTTGAAGCAGACACCCCAGACCCCGATCCACGCCGGCAGATCGGGCAGCGCCCTGGCAAGGCGCAACGTTTCGGTCCCCTCCCTGGCCGAGCCGAGCTCAGCCTTCACGCTGATGAAGCGGCACCTGGAGAGATACAGAAAGCGTCAGCTGGAGGCGGCACCGATTATCAACGGTAGGAAAGACATTCTCCTTCTGGCCACCACCAGGACCGGTTCCTCCTTCGTGGGCGAGTTTTTCAACCAGCATGGCGACAACATGTTTTACCTGTACGAGCCGCTGTGGCATGTGGAGAAAATGCTGACGTTGGAGACGGGCGGCACCAACGCCACAGCCACCGCCAAAGCGTACTGCAACGTGCTCCGCCACCTCTTCCTGTGTGACTTCTCACTGCTGGAGAGCTTCATCGAACCCCTCCCCATGGATCACATCACTGCCTCGCTGTTCCGCAGAGAGTCCAGCAGCTCCCTGTGCCAGGAGGCGGTCTGCAGCCCCTTCGTCAAAGGGGTCTACGAGCGCTACCGCTGTAGGAACACGCGCTGCGGGCCTCTCAACCTGACCATGGCTTCCGAGTCCTGCCTGCTGAAGGAACACCGAGCCATTAAGGTGGTCAGAGTGCGCCAGTTGGAAATTCTTCGTCCCCTGGCCGAGGACCCACGTCTCAATGTGAAATTTATCCAGCTGGTTCGGGATCCTCGGGCCGTGCTCTCCTCCCGCATGGTGGCCTTCCCCGGCAAATACAAAACCTGGAACAATTGGCTCACGAACAAGGACGCGGACATCGACGACAACGAGGTGAAGAAGCTGAAGAGCAACTGCGACAACATCAGGATGTCGGTGGAGCTTGGACTCAGGCAGCCGCTGTGGTTGCGCAACCGCTACATGCTGGTGCGCTACGAGGACGTCGCCCGCTCGCCCGTGAACAAGGCGTCCGAGATGTACAAGTTCACCGGGATCCCGTTCACGCCGCAGGTCAAAGACTGGATCCTGAAGAGCACGCAGGTCTCCAAGGAGAACAGAGGCCTTTACTCCACGCAAAAGAACTCCACCGAGCAAGTGGAGAAGTGGCGCTTCAGCTTGCCCTACAAGGCAGTCCAGTTGGTTCAGAAGGTCTGCGGGTCCACCCTGAAACTCTTCGGGTACAGGTTTGTGACGAGTGAGGAGATGCTAAGAGACGAAAGTATCAGCTTGATAGAAGACTTTTTGTAGACCCCGATGGACACAAAGTTATATTTATTAGCCTCTTTTGTCATAAAACATATTTTTTTTAATTCTGATATTTAACACGGATTTACTTTGTTTTACTATTTAAAATAGCAAGAATCAATTGAAAAAGTATTGACTGCAAGAATCGTGTTTAAAAACAAGCAAAGCATGCGAAAAACTCGTTTGTTTTATTTTTTGTCATTCCAACATAAAATGGCTTGTTTATTTGTTTCCTAAAAGAGTTCACAGCTCTGGGAACATCCACTTAAATGTTTACAATTCCTGAGTTGGCAACCAAAGAAACACCAAAATAAATGGTAGCTTTATACAAAATAAATAAAACATAAATAAATAACAGGAAAAGGCCAATTCCACCGATATTCAGTCACTCCAGAGTCCTCAGTTAGCAGGTTGAAGTTCACGCATATTACAAAGTGTTTGAAGTTGTTCCGACAACCGTAAGGACTATTTTGGTGAAATCAGATGTTTAGATTGCCGCCCAAACGCAAACATTCCGGACCCTGCAGCTGGTTTGCAGATCGGTGCCACGTTTGTTTGCGAGTCCCCTCATCTGTTGACACGACTTTCTTGACCGCTGATAGCGAGTCGCTGAGAAAGAGCGAGGCCTCGATATCGCGGTCAGCGCCGCCCGGCCGCTCGGGTTGTTTCTCTTTACGTCGGTCGCAATAAAACCAGCTCTGACGCCCATTTGTGAGTCCTGCCTGTCATTTTGGCGAGGGGCGCCGGGGTTAGCGCCGCGTCGTTATGCTTGTTTATGACCTTGTTTGGAAGAGTTAGCGCTTATCTCTTTCGGTGATCATTGGGCAATGACACTGTAAAAGGAAGTACACAAACACGGTACAAGAAGCAGAAGAGAACAAAAAAAAAAAGAGGAGTGCAAACCAATGCCGTGTCATTAAAAAAAAGAAAAATGCGGGTTGCTTTTATGATACGTTACTCTTAAATTTAAATGCTACACATGTATATGCTGCAATGACGCGCCGTAACTTCAATTAAGAATAAAGACTAACTTTAGCTCCTCTCTGTTGAGATTTACCCCCTCAATAAATCGTAGGTACTCTGCACCTTGTAGTATTAACCCAATCTTCCTCCCACAAGACAAAAACAACAACAAAAAACAAAAATTAATGAATATCGAAATGTGAATATGGATGGAATTGCTGTAGCTAGCATGGTCGCGTGTCTCTCGCCACTTCACAACTGAGAAAAATACCAACTACTATTTTCCTCTTGCTCATTTGTCTGAGTGATTCCTAGATCTTCTCAATTTTTCCACAAGCGACTCTTTAACAACACTGCCATTAGTGAACTGGACCTTGGTCTGCGTCATTTTGAGGTTTACCGTCCTGCTGTCTCCGGCGTCAACCCACCGGGCAGCCTCGCTTGCGTGTCGGACCTCTACCGGAGTTTTCCATCATGTTGCTATCCATTGTCAAGATCAGCTGGTAGCCAATGCTAGCGCCTCCTATGCTAACCTGGCGCACCCACTGATCTAAAAAAAAGACTGGATAGCGCGTACACATCGAGCGGTATGTCGATTGGTTGAAGCTAGTAGGCCGCCATCTTGATACTCCCAAAACGTGTGGAGGACATGGTTTACAGGTTGGATTATGGCGGGGGTTTTCTCAAAGTTTGGCATGTAGAATTAAAACTGGTTGTGTGAGCTTGACATTTTTTCAATTCTGGTAACATGAAGGATTTTTAATTCGACTTGGTAAGCCAAAAAAAGGCCAAGTGCAAAGGAAAAAGCGTATTTTACCTAGGGCCAGATTTCCGTGACATGTTAACTTTCCCCAAAATACGCTGTGAAGCACTATCGTCATAACATAGCAAAAAGCTGAGCATTTTTTGTCATAAAAGTATTAAATTTTATGGCAATCAGTGTGATATATTTTTGAAAACAAGGACTTGTGATGGGAAAATACATGCTAAACGCTAAAAGTTCATTTGTTCTCTCTGCGACTTCCTATTTCAGACAGAAAATTTCAACTTGTTTCCTCGCATTTGAAAATCAAATTCAATTTGCAGACTTCTGTATTAGGAAATTCATCAAAAAATTTCACAGAAAATGTGTTTTCTTGCTTGTCCACTGATGAAGTTTGGGATAATATTGACATCGCTTTTTTCGCGAAAAACCGTCGGCCTGAAAAGTTGAAGCAGAGTGTGAACAGTGAACAACGACAACCGTAAACAAAACTTAGTTCAAGTGAATTAAGCTCATCAGAAAATGACAATAAAAGCCTTTACAAACAAAATTTAAAAGTGTCAAAGTAAATCTTTCGAACTTACCTGTGGAATGTTTTCTCACAGCCACGAAACTGGCGATTAACGCATGCGCAGGTCGGCACGGTTGTTTTGGGAGTATCAAGATGGCGGATGGCGACTTCAGTTTTGGTGGCCAATGAGCCAGCCAGTCTTTTTAATTGACCTTTAATTGACCATCACGAGTTATTACTAGTGCCATTGAGTTCCTTGAAGGTTGCTGTATAAATCTAAGCTATTATTGCTATTTTTGTAAGAGGATTTCTTTTATATCAATGCCTGTATGTAATGTATTTCATGTATGGGGGACTATATTAAAGGGATAGTACTGGTGGAAGGGATATGTGGTCGAGGTGCTGAAGTGTAATTGTACGTTCGTGCACTGGAGCCGAGTGGCTGAATAAAGTCTCCTGTGGAGTTATCGCTCCTCTTAGTGTTTTTTCCACTCAACTTTTGATTGTGTATGACACCGAGCACACCATTAAATTATTATTAATTATCAAGACTCCACAGATCACGCTCGCTAACATGCTATCGCTCTAGCTAGTAAACGTCAAGGAACAAAGAGGAACCATTGAAACCTTTTGTAAGTATCCTCACGCTAAATACAAAAATTGTAATTGTTCCAAAATGTAATACCATTTTCTTCGGTGCAATATTTGAAGTGAAAATATGTCAACTACTGCGCAAACTGTATAACAGAACGCATAGAGCGTACTTGCTAATGCCAAGCGCAAAAAAAAAAAAAAAAAATGGCTAGCATTAGATTTGGTGTGCGAAGGTCAAACTTATCTTTGTCCATCGTACTGTTAGCGACAATGCGATGCCGCTTCCTGGTTGATGCCATCGTCACCATCTAAACGTGGAATGTGAAGAGGTTTATGTTTGATCAGAACTTCCTGCGTGGTTGGGAGCGCGTGCCATCCTGCGTAGGTGGAACCTTCCGTTGGTAAACATTTAAAAAAAAAAAAAACAGCTACGCCATCTGCAGAAAAATGTCCAAGCGGGATTCAAGTGGTCCCCTTTTTTTTTTGCACACTGGCCGCTTTGTGCGGCCAAGGAAAGGGACGCGCCGGAGGCTCGCTGCGCTTGCCGCCGCGGCCTCGGCTATTTCAGTCGCGCAAGGTTGCAATTAGCCCGACGTTACATATCATGTGGTCGGCCCGAGTCTTTTTTGAAACCGCCCTGTCGCATGCACGCCATCTCTTTTTCTACCACTCCCTTTCCTCAGCCTTTCATCTGCTATGTTAAAAGGCAAAGCTTTACCATCTGATTACTTAGGGTTATTTTTTTTAATATACATATATACTGACAGAGGAAGGAGTGACTTAAAAAAAATAATAACATTTGGAATCAATCCCGCTTTTGCACCTGCACTGCTCGAAATAGTGAACTTGCAAGACTAGTTATTCCTGATAACTGAACTACTCTGTTATAACATATACACTATAGTGATATAGTATTGAACGAGCAGATGGGTGGAGTCAGCCTGCTGTATATGATATTCCAAATATATAACAAAATCATTCACACCTCCCCCATAACCTACATTAAGTCATCCCGCCCTCCTGCTCCATCCCCACATAAACCACCGTGACCGACCGATCAAAAAAACATCGCATGACTGTGCTGCATGCGCAGTCATTGTGGGCAGGTTGCGTTCAATTGAGTCGACCAATCAGGTGTTAGCATTTTTGTTTTTTTCGACAAAGCCAACTCACTCGTCAATACAACATCCATCCGCCCATTTTCTTAGCCGCTTATCCTCACAAGGGTCGCGGGGAATACCTGTCAACAGTCCAGGAGGCGGGGTACACCCTGAACTAGTTGCCGGCCATTCGCAGGGCACCTTAATGCAATTAATTTTGCATGTTTTGGGGATGGGCGGCACGGTGGTTCAGCTGGTAAAGCGTTGGCCTTACAGTTCTGAGGTCCCGGGTTCAATCCCGGACCCACCTGTATGGAGTTTGCATGTTCTCCGCGTTCCTGCGTGGGTTTCCTCCGGGCACTCCGGTTTCCTCCCACATCCCAAAAACATGCAACATTAATTGGGCACTCTAAATTGCCCCTAGGTGTGATTGTGAGTGCGGCTCTTCCTCTCAATGTGCCCTGCGATTGGCCGGCAACCAGTTCAGGGTGTACCTGAACTGCCGTTTGACACCTGGAATAGGCTTCAGCACTCCCAGCCTTGCATACTCTACTACTGAAGCATACATTTTAAAGAAAAAATAAATATATTTCTTAAATGATTTAATTATATAAGGTATTTAAACTATACATGTATTTCTACTATGCAGTTTATTATCAGGAAAAGCTAAAAAAAAAAAAAAAAAACATCTTTTAGCCTTGGAATGCATTATTTCATTTTCCATTCATTGTAATGGGAAAATGCGCTTTGGTTTTCAAACGTTTCACTTTTCAGGTGGCTTTCTGGAATGGATTGTGTTCAAGAACCGAGGCACCCCTGTAACATTAATTGGACACACTAAATTGCCTCTAGGTGTGATTGTGAGTGCGGCTGTTTGTGTCTATGTGCCCTGCGATTGGCTGGTGACCAGTTCAGGGTGTACCCCGCCTCCTGACCGTTCACAGCTGCGATAGGCTCCAGCACTCCCTGCGACCCTCGTGAGGATAAGCAACTAAGGTAATGGATGGATGGATGTTTGGGGCATGTGGGAGGAAACCGGAGTGCCCGGAGGAAACCCACGCAGGCACGGGGAGAACATACAAACTCCGCACAGGCGGGTCCGGGATTGAACCCAGGACCTCAGAACTGTGAGGCCAACGCTTTACCAGCTGATCCACCGTGCCGCTTCCATCCAGACTATATCTCTAAAATATCTTTTGTTGTGAGGAAGTCGAAATAAGCAACTGAAAGTGTTTGCATAAGTGTGCACACCCCACTGTAGGTGCAGATTTGGAAACATGTGACATGTAAAGTTTGGGGTTTTTTTTTTGGGGGGTGGGGGCTATTAATATAATATATAATATAATGGCGGTGCATTCAAAAAGTAACACACATGATACCAACACGGCTATGATTGTTCGTGCAGCTCAGCAAGCACTGTTGAGGCCAATGTTTTTTTTATTTTGTGTGTTTGTTATCAGTCCCTGTCACATGAACACTCACTCTGTGATGTAATATTTGATTAAGTGCACAAAGATTCCACGTGACATGTGATCTTCACCAGAGACTTTAAAAAAAAAAATCAAATGTTTTCAGCCTGCTTTGGTTTTAATCAGCTTCTTGATTAGCGTTTATCGCTGCGATTATGAGCTCATTGTTTATGTATTGAGTCACTTGGGGTAACCTACAAGCGTTGGACCCCCCCCCCCCACCCCCTCCCCTAAAACAAATATTGGCCTTTTGGGAATTAAGGAACAAATATGCTTTTTGTTTTATTTTCTAGTTTAATGAAAAGTGGTCACGCTGCGTAGGTGTTAATAAACCAGATGCTTATATGATGGCCACAAGATATTTTTCCCAATGTCAAGAAAATAAAATAAGCCCCCGTTTATTATTCAAGTCAGTTATGTTTCCACCATTACACCACCAACGACCTGATAATTATTATCTTTAAACAACATTGGAAAAGTTATTTCATTTCTTCAAGCTCACGCTGTGCAGTAAGACATTAAACACCCCAATCATCAAGTAAGAATATTACGGTACTGTACATCATATGGCTGCCTTGCCCCCCCCCACAAAAAAATGAAAAATACTGTATCTTGGCTAGATCTGGGGGAAAAATTAGTCTAGAATTACACATTTTGTATCCCCCTTTTAACTCAAAATTTAATAAATGTAGTTTCATACTTTCTATTGGCCAAAAGTGTGTGTGTACCTAATATATATATATATTATTACTGTATTATATAATTATATTAATTATTATTTAATACCCTCTGCTGGATGAAGTGATAACTTTATTTACTGCAAACAAATAGTTTTGAAATGAAATCACTTTCAAACGGATTATTATTATTATTTAAAATTGTGGGTGTGTGCAACAAGTTAATTACTGTGTAGAAATAATAGAAATACACTGGAAGTGAATTTGTCTTAACTTTTTTTTTCTGTCCTTTATCTGCCATGTGAGCCACTGCCCCCCTACCCCAACGACCCCCCCCCCCACACGCAGGGTACCCAAAGTTGCCATGGAAACAGCACGTTGATTGGTACGCTCCCCTAGCAACAAGTGGAAAGCGTGAAAAAATAAATGTCTGGAGCAAATATTCCATTTTGCTCACTTACGGCAATCCCGACTGCTGGTTCGCCGTTTTTTTTTTTTTTTTTTTTTCGTAATAATTGATTTTCAACATTTGTGCTATTTATTGATGCGCCGCCATTTTTCCTCGGAGGAGCACAAAAAAAAAAAAAAGTCTTCAGTACCTCCTTTTGTCTATGTTGCTAAAAAGAAGTCGAAAAAACTTCCAGGCAGTTGAATGGCCGCTTTCCATTTGTCCCGTCGCTGGCCGCGCGCCGAGCGGGTTGTCGGACTGCCGCTTTGGCGACACTTTGGCTCTAAAAATAACAATGGAAGAGCGCTTCTCCTCCTGGCCAATTTCGGTCTGCGTGGCTATGGGAACGAACCAGTTTTTCGAGTACTTCCTGTGCAAATAAAAAACAATCTGTGAATGCGGCCGTTTGTCTCTACGTGGCTTTGCGATTGGCTGGCAACCGGTTCGGGGTGTACCCCGCCTCCTGCCCGTCGACAGCTGGGATAGGCACCAGCAATCCCTGTGACCCTCGTGAGGATAAGCGGCAAAAGAAAATTGAAGTAATGGATGGATAAATACGTGGTTGCAGAAGTGTGCACACCCACTTTTAAATGGGGTTACGCCTGTGTTGAGAATCCAAACTCGTGTTAAATAGGAGTCAGTACTCACCTGGCATCATTTAAAGTGTTTCTAATTTACCCCAAATAAAGTTCTGATCTTCTAGTATGCTTTCCTGACCAATGTGGGCCCAGTCTTGAAGGGGTTCTTCTTGCGCTTGAACCTTTCTTGACACACTTTCCTCATTTTTTTTTTTTTTTTTTGGGTGGCAATATGGCATTTTTGATCGTCGTCATCGCGTACACTTCCATTCCCTTTCAACCGTGATGGTTGCGGTTTACATTTGCAGAAAGTGTTGAACGCCATCCTGGGATTGCAACTGTTGTCTTTCATTTCCTCTCTTTTCTCCATGGTGACCGCGGTTCCTTTTCCTTCACTTTTCTTTCTTCTTAAAAAGGAAGGAGGCGTGACTGCGTTTATTTGAACGGCAACCCTAATGAAAGGCTGCAGCGGGCTGCCGTTTCGAGGTGTCATTATTCGACACATATGGTCCCCCCCCCTTTTTTTTTTTTTTTTATAAGACAGGGGAAAGCAAAAATAGAGCAGTGAGTGTTGTATTTGAGGTGTGGTGCGTCCACTGAGACTCGCCGCTAAAATAAAACACGGGTTAAATCTGACCCATTTTAAAAAAGATTTTTTTTCCCCCCACCCTGAAATTATATGACTTATCCAAAATAGACAAATGGAAATATTTTCAAATGTTGTACAGGTGACAGACATGTCCACTTTCTTCTCCTTCCCTTGTCCTTCTCTCATTTCCTTTTTTTCCTCCTTTCTCCTCCTCCCTTCATTCCCTTTCCTCCATACCTCCTCTCTTACCTTCTTTCTCCTTTTGCCTCTTCTTCCTACTTCTGTTTTTCCCATCCCTCCATTTTCGTGCCCACCTCATGTTCTCTATACTTCCTTCGCAATTCCCTTTCTCCTTCTTTCTTCTCCCCCTTATCCTCCTTTTCACTTTGTCTTTCATTTCCTTCTGCCCTCTTCCCCTTCACCTCTTCTTTCTCCTTTCCTCACCTCCTTCCCTTCTGGTTCTCCCTTCCCTGCCCGTGTCTTGCCATCATTTCATTCCCTTTCCTTATTTTTCACTTTCCTTCCGATCTTGAAACTTTTCTCCCCTTTCCTCTCTCTCTCTCTCTCTCTCCTCTCTCTCTCTCTCTCTCTCTCCCTTGCTCTTCTCCTCCATCTCACCCATCCCAGGGGTCCTTTCTTCCCAGATGAAAACGGGGCGGGGCATCGGGAAGGGGAGGCAACACGTCGCTCCTCCCCCAGTCTGGTATGTCATTATCCTCTCGACTTAATGACACTGTGTTTACAGTTCAGCCTGAAATTAACACATCGTGTACAACAGAAGAATTCCTCGCAATTCAGGGGTGACACAATTACTGCTTACAGCCCCCCCCCCATAATAAAACATTTAGAAACTTAATCCACACCCGCTGCATATTCAGGTATGCACGCCTGTCAGACAAAGAAGGAACATCATTATAGTGTGTGTCACGGGCTTTCTGAACACTGAATTTACATCCATCCATCCATTTTCTTTGCCGCTTATCCTCACGTGGGTCGCGGGGAGTGCTGAAGCCTATTTGGGTTTCCTCCGACATCACAAAAAAACCTGCAACATTAATTGGACACTCTAAATTGCCCCTCGGTGTGATTGTGATTGTGATTGCAGCTTTTTTGTCTCGATGTGCCCTGCGATCGGCTGGCGACCAGTTCAGGGTCCACCCCGCCTCCTGCTCGTTGACAGCTGGGATAGGCACCGGCACTCCGCGCAACCCCCGTGAGGATAAGCGGCAAAAGAAAATGGATGGATGGATGATTATTTGGAAACAAACTGGTTGCTCACTAACATGGGCTCATTTGAACTCAACTTTCTCATGTTTTTCATTTCACAAAAGCCACATTTCTACACAAAAACTTCCCATCTTTAGCAAAAAAAACCAAAAAAAACTTAAAAATTGTTTTTTAATAACTTTAAATGTGTCTAAGTTACATAGACAAAACGCAGGACCAGCAAAGTTACACCGGTGTGAACTATGTGCAGATATCTATCGTGACAAAATGCACAAAAATGTATCAAGAAAAAGACTCGTGTCTGAAGAAAAGCAAACAAAAAAGACATAATTTTAATGTAAGCAGTTTAAAAATGTGGCTATTCAATGGGTAGCGAGAAGTGATTTTCCATTGTGTACTAAAGGAGTTAGAGACCCCCAAGCATCTCCCCAACTACCCCTCCCCCCTCCCTTTTTTTTTTTTGTTTTTCAAGCACCTTCTTAAATTGGCTGTTGAGGCCCCGTTGCCGTCAGAGTGTCGCGGTGACGCTCAGGCTGCACGTGATGTGAAATTCTCTTCGTTATGTTATTACAATATGATTTCAACAAACCAAGTAACAGAATTTGTGGGGGGCCTGTCGAACAATACAGCAATAGGTCGATTTGTGCAGATATAAACGATATAAATCGCCCCCTCAGTCCAAACTTGAAGAGTGCGTGTTCGCGTGACGATCCCGAACGAGGGGCCCCTGCCGGATGTGCGCTCGTCGGGCTCGGTTGCTCCCGGTGGCCATTAAGTGCGGATTAGCGCCGCCGTGACCCTTTGAAGGCCTCATTCCTCGCACTTCCTCGGATCGGACGCGCAGGAAGCAATCACACACGCGGAAGCGTGCGGATGGTCCGGACGGGAAGCGGGAGAGCACACCCGTGACTGTTTTTGACCGTCCCCCTCACCACCCGCCCTCCCCCTTTGCTTCTCTCCCTTCACTGGAAATTAGGACCCGGAGACGCTTTTGTGCCCAGCAGGAATGTCCAAAGTGAACTTTACATGCGTCCCGTGGTGCCGACAGAGTGGGCGGAGAAAGCGTCACTTAAATCCGACAAAACACACACGACAAGTGTTTCTTACAATAGCGCGCGAATACTTGCAAACTGGGCTACTGTGACAATTTAAACAGGCCGCTTCACAAGGTGAAAGCACACAATCGATGAAAATAATAGTAATGATAATGATAGATGGAACGGTGTCAGTACTGTTAGTATGCCTGCCTCACAGTTCTGAGGACCGGCGTTCGAATCCAGCCTCCCCCGTGTCGTCTTTTGTATGCAGATCTGAGATGACACGCTGTGGTGACCCCCCCCCCCCTAATTGGACAAGCCGAAAGGAAAAGAAGATAAAAGCGTACTTTTCACATGTATTTATTTTATTTATTCAGATTAATATTTACCTGATGTTTTGTTTTACTTTTATTTTGTTAATATTTTTTCCTCGTTAGTTTTTATTTAGTCATTGATTAGAATTATTTTTGCATTTTTTGACATGTCCATTTTGTTGTCATTTCTTTCTTTTCTTTTGTATTTTCTTTTCATGTGTTATTTTATTATAATTTTATGTATCTGCATATTATTTCAAGATATATATTTTATTTTTACTATTTTGTTTCCATTTCATATTTACATGAAATATAAATGTTTCTATTTTGTTGTCATTTCTTTCTTTTCTTTTGTATTTTCTTTTCATTTCTTATTTTAATATAATTGTATGTATCTGCATTTTATTTTAAAATATTTTATATTTCATTTTATTTTGACTATTTTGTTTCGATTTCATATAAAGAGGAAATTCACTCATAATTATTTGGATTCATTGTAATGACCCGATGATTTGTTTTCAAATTCATTTGGTTAATATTTTTTTGTCATGTTATGTGTTATGTGAGTGCTTAATTGTTCTTTTTAAAGGTGTCCTTAAAATCGGTCAATGTTGCTTTAAATTGTGCTTTGGTCAGAACTACATTCCCCACAATGCAAGGCAATTTTGTCACCTGTGAAGTGACGGCCTCCCGCCACCAGATGTCAGTGTTCACGTCAGTATTTAATCAATGCGACAGGTGAAATTGCGCTGTTTGAGTGATGGGCCACAAATGTTCCCAAAAATGTCCAAGAAGCGAAAGCTTGATGCAGATGAAAGCTCGTTTGATGAAAGACGAGAAGGCGAATACATGTTTGTGCTTCAAGGAGGAAAAAAAAGGTACGTCTTTTTATGTGTTATGGGGCGGAGTGGGCATTTTGACACCAAACACGGAGCCCTGTATGTTAACGCTGGCATTCGAGGAAAAACAATCTAATTATCCGAGAGTTAAAAGTACAAAAAAAGTCCAACATTAATGTTAAAAGTCATTCTGCGAGACGTCAAGACTGAGCTGCTTTGCGTGGGACCACAACTGCAAGGGATATTTAGGAAGTCTTTTTTTTTTTTTTTTTAAAGTAAAAATGAATATCTAACTAAATAAATCTAGATAAATACATAGATTGACCGAGGAAAAGTTGCTTGCTGTGATAAAATTGGTTTAAGTTGCAATACTCAGAAAAAGAATGGGTTTGGCTTAATTAATGAAAGAGAAAAAACAAAAAACATCTCTCATAAATTATCATTGGTACCAGTACACTTTGCCCATCAACTATATAGAAAGGCAACTTAAAGACATAAATGCAGGAAGTTATTTAAGAACATGTAATGGAATATATATATTTGATATTTGTTCATTTATCATCCATCATATTTGGCTGCAGTTATGTTTTACATTTTGCCCTTTGAGGGCAACCGTTGCGCTGATGTGGCTCCCTCGGTTAAAAAAAAAAAAAAAAATATGAAAAATATTTCAAAAGTATTGTCAGTTTTACAGGTCATCTCTCCTCTTGTGGTACCAAATACAAGCAGGTAAATTAGCGGTAAGTAGGCGAGGATTTCTTCAATTACTCTGCAAGAATAAATAACACGGCTGTTATTGATGCAGACGTGTTGAGCAGATGTTGCTGAGCCTCTGGGAAGGCACTCCCCCCCCCCCCAAAAAAAAAAAAAATTCTTCAAGCGGCTGCTGTGCGCTCATTTAGCATGCTCAAATTATTGCCATGATTTATTATTTAGCTGTTGACCAAATTTAAAATGGGTGTCTTGTGTTGGCTATTCATAGGCACACGTGATGATTTGACATGATTTCATTTGCAGGTGTTTTTGTTCTCCTGTTCCAATATTTCTGCTCATTCTCATAAATATGGAGGTTATTTTTTTTTTGTAAGGTGAGCTCAGAGAAGGTTAAAGTGAAAATGCTCAATTTTTAATCACTTTTGGAGCGCAATTCATAATTTAGATGCATTTAACGTTTCCTGATGACGCGGCATGATGTGGAAGGCGCGAGGTCATTAACCTGTTGCAAGTTGTCTCTGTTGATCATATTTCACAGATTACATTTTTCTCCAAAACCCTTTTGTTAATTTAGAAGGTTTGATAACAGATTTGCAATGATAATACCTGATAAAATGCATGATTGATTGGGGATCCTTTTCATTATTATTAATTATGACAAACCTTTTAAAGATTTACAGACATGTTTTGGTAGATTACAGGTAAAATATATATAAAAAAAACATTGAATTTAAATTATTACTTAATTAAATTTTTTTAAACAATTGAAGTTAAAAATACTGTCTGGACACTATTTAGAATAATTGTGACTGACTTTTTACATTATGAAATTACATATATTGGGAAAAGTTAAAAATACTTTTCAATTAAATGAAAAAAATACAAAAAAAAAAACAGGCCAGATTTTTTTGACATTTCACTCCACTTGTAAAACAAACTGACTTGCTGAGGCCTATTGATCCTCTGAATCTATTTCTCTCCAAGTCCATCCAAATGTACTGGTGGGGGGGGGTTTCATGTATTATACAAAGTGTTCAGATCAGGGATTAGACACCAACCCCCCCCCCCCGCGCTTTCCTTCCCCTCCCTCTATCATCATCACGACTACCTCCCCCCAATTCCATCAGTCAATTCTCGCCACTCTCGGGGGCATTTATCATTTTGACAGTTGCAGATAAGGCAATTATTTTCCTGCAGCAAGTACAAAATGTAGACAAGTGCTGCTGTGACACTGTGTCTCTTTGAGGGCGTGTGTGTGTGTGTGTGTGTGTGTGTGTGTGTGTGTGGAGGTGTCACATATTGCTTGCAATAAAGCAATCGGCTGTGTAACAAAAAGGAAACAGATGTTGGCGACATTCGTCTTGAATGTTTGGACTCGATTTTCTGTATCGTTCGGCTGTTGCCATGGTGACAAATCAACCATGAAATGCAAACAACCCTTCTCTGAGAAGTCATCATGCTGCCTCCAAAATCGGACTAAAATGAAACGTGAAATCGTGCTGCAAATTCTGCATCAGAGACCATTAGCACAACCAAAGTGAGTGTGACGGGAACACACTGGGGCCTGCAACCTATTTTGAATCGCCAGAGGGCAGCAAACGACTAGTGTAAATATACACTCGCTGTGTACTGTGGGCGTCTGTAAGGCTTTTTAATGGGTGGGGTGGGGGTGGGGGTTATTTATAGTCATGGAAGACCACCACTAAGCAGTATACCTTTTTAAAAGAAATAAAAAATAAATCAACGATTAACCCCAGTGTTTCCATTAAAAAAATAAATAAATAAATAAAATCCCCTTAACCGTAATTTTTCAATTTTTTACAATGTTTTATTTTACAGAATTCATATTATTATTAGTAACATTGTTTATGTAATTGCATATTTTGAAAATGTATCTTTTATTAAATGTATTAATCAAATTTTCCCCATGTTTTATTTTAAAAAATTATTTTTTTTGTTACCGTTTTAAACCATGAGACCATATTTGTAATTAATTCATTAAATCTTTTTTTTTTAAATGTACCACTAGTGGTACTTGTAACATGTATTGAGAATCAATTTTTCATGATTCTGATGTATTCTTTTAATCTGTACATGTATTTTTTTCATTTTTTCTTTCAAAGGAATAATTTTGATTTTATATAAAAAAAAATCAGTGTTTTAAAAAATGTGGACAGCAAAACTTTATTTTTTTGTCTTTGTGAAAACATTATTGAGCTTTAGTCTGTAGGATTATTTTTTTTCCTTTTAAAAATGTAAAAATACTAAAATATTTTCCCCAAAATTCTTTGACTTTTGAAGCATGTTTTTACTGTTTTACTGTTTTAATTTGACTTTAAAAATTTTCAGTTTGTTTTGCTGTAATCCCAAATTGCATTCCTGTGTTAATTTGCAAATAAAGAAAGTTACATTTTAAATTATAATACTACAGTATCAATCCATCCAATTTTTTTCTAGCACTTTTATTTTGTTTTACCGACTGTAAAGTGGAAATTTAACTTACGTTCTGCTGCATTTAGGGAGAGAGCCCTCGCTTGCTCAAGGGCACCTCGGCAGTCGTCAGGAAGCAAGTCGGCATCCCTGCGACTCCTTGTTGCCATATTTTGTCTGCAGCGGGACGAGACCTGTGCCGTGGGCAAAGCAAAAGGTGAGCAAAAGTTTGGGTGAGCGAGGAGGATGAGAATCTGTCATCACAAAAAAAAATAATAATGATGAAAAAAATCCCCCCCAAAATTGGTCCCCACATGGCTGTCAGCACATTTTAATCATTGTCCAGCCAGGGCCTCCCTGCGACCCACTTTCCCATGCAAACTTTAATCTTGATTTTGAAAAGGTCAGTTTCATACATCAGACGGGAGTAAAAGTTGTAAAAAGAAAAAAAACAAAAAAAAACAGTTCATCGACGTGGTGCCCATAAAAAGGTACAGTTTGCCATTAAAGTGTCTTATTACATATTCCAATTTCAAATAAATCAGATAAACACAAGAGTCAGTTTTCAATGAACGATCATCCATGAGGCAGGGTGACAGGCGGCCCGTTTCCTGCCGTAAAATTTAATGATGAATCCCCCCCAAATTTTTCAAATAAACATTCCAAACTTTTGGTTTTCTACATTTATTCTGGAATAAAATCCTAAAAAAATATATCCATACTTTTGCATTACCTCCATTTTATGATTTCAAATTCCAGGCCTCTTCAGTTTGACTTCACCTAATTAATTGTATTCATTTTAACGACAAATGTAAACATTACCCAATGCTTTTTGTATGAAATTGTACTATATTTTCCATGAATTTTTTTTCATGACCTCCATTTTTGGGATTATGATCACATTTCAGTCTTCATATTTTAACTCAATACCCTTGATTTTGGATGTTAATTGCATTGATGTACAAATGACAACAATAACCCAAAAAAAAAAGTCTACTCCTATCAATTTTTTTTTTTTTTGGTGTGTGTCCAAAATCTTACTACACTCGAACCCAAACAGCACAAATGCTAAAGGCCACATTGGGACCGACGGGGGGGGGGGCTCGACGAGATCGTCCGCCGATGCTCCACGATAAATCACGCGGCGAAAAGAAGGCCGAGGCCTTTATGGGGCGGCGCCAGCCGTATATTGACCGCACATCATCGCGGGCCTCATGTTGCCAGCCGTGTTGTAAATCCCCTTTCGGAAAGATATATTGGACGCGCCGCCTCGTTCTACCTCAAGCGCACGACGGACGCCCGGACAAAAGTCCGGCGTGAAGAACGTGGAACGGCAGATAGATTCCGCATGCATTTACCCTCCCTTCTCTTTGGGAGCGGAGCGTCCCACCGCCTGCTCCCCCGACATGTGGTCGGCGTGGTCACCCGCCAGGATAAAAAAGCAGTTTCCCCTTGTTCCAAAAAAAGAGAGAGAGAGCTGAAAAGAAGGGATGAGGAACCAAGCCGAACTGAAGACGGGCGGGCCCCTTCAAACTTGCCACGAGGACTCTCTTACGACAAAACCCCAAAAAGTGGAGACTGACATTTAGTTATCAATAATTGTCCCAAACCGGCCTTGATTTGTTAATTCTGTCAACTTTTCACTCGTTTGGTCCAAAATCGTACAAAAACTTTCAGCACGCAAACTGTTCTTGCTGGACTGTTTTCTTTGCTCAAAGAAGGAAATGCATATCATTTTTATTTTTCTTCTTTTTCTACGTTAGTTCCGATTGGACTCGTTTCTAAATCATGCTGAGTTGTGAAAATTCTATTTTGTCATAAAAACAAGTGCGGTAGCGTTCTTTAATTCATTGGAAAGAATTTGTATTTTTCAATTTTGTACACTATGCACATTTTTCACTACAACTTTTTCTTTTTATCATCATCTTTGGTAATAATCTAACATTTTGTGGTGCATTTCAATTTCCTTCAGCTGTATCGCATGAGGGGCATTGACAATAACATTCATTTAGTTCAGAAGGAAAAGCAAAGTAAAAATTTGTAAGATTTGTACGCATTATGGGACTTTTTTCTTTTTTTTTTTCCTACAAAATCTTACTAACTTGTCCCAAAACAGTGCCGGAAGTTAGATCGCGGTGCAATCTTGCCGATAAGAGTTTCAAAACTGAATTTCTCAACATAAATATGAACAACTATAAGTATTAAACCAAACAAAAAGGCACATATTGCTGCGACTGAAAAATTAGATGCTAATTGCGAAAGGCCAGTTTGAGACTCATTAATTACAACATTTCTTTTAATTACATGCTATCAATATGTATGGAGTGTGACTTGGGCATATTCATATCTACGGCCTAATGAAATTTTATGTATGTAGTTGGGCAGGGACATGTCAACAGCGATTGAAAAAAAAAAAAAAAAATTACTCTTCGTCACTCGGTCCCATTTTCCATGCGTTCCCATTCATGTTCCCACTTCCGGGTCCCTTTTCCCGTTCCTGCTTCACGGAACGTCCTATTGCGGCGGAGATCGACTGGGGAGCGCCACGTCCGGTTCCGTTAGTCAGAGCGGGAGTCAAAGTTGAAGAGTTGGGTAGAAAAACAGAAAGATGTCAGAACTGTAATGAGCACGGCCAGGCCAGGAGTTGGAGATTTCAGAGGCGAGCAGTGTCAATAATTTTAAAGGATTGATTTTTGACAGCACAGCAGAAACTCTGAATGTTCTGAACTCCCGTTTCCATGGAAATTGAGCAAACCGGGTTGTAGCTTAGCTTACCGAGTGATAAATACATCGTTCTATCATTTCACTTCAATTAGGATGATGAGGGACGTTTTATTTTTGTGACGACGATGATGGACAGTTATGAGATCCATCCATCCATTTTCTTAGTTGCTTATCCTCACAAGGGTCGCGGAGAGTGCTGGAGCCTATCCCAGCTGTCGACGGGCAGGAGGCAGGGGGGCACCCTGAACTGGTTGCCAATTTAGAATCTCCAATTACTGTTGCATGTTTTTGGGATGCGGGAGTAAACCGGAGTGCCCGGAGGAAACCCACGCAGAGACGGGGAAAACATGCAAACTCCACACAGGCGGGGGGGTCCGACATTGAACCCGGGACCTCAGAGCTGCGAGGCCAACGCTTTACCAGCTGACATTTTCTTTTCTATGAATGTTAGAATGTTTTCTTGGTTTTAAAGCGCATCTCTGTGACGACAGTTGTCTTCCCATTTTAGTCTTCTGCCAATGATGATTGACGGTTCCGCCATTTTCTCGTTTCTTTTCGGAGGTACTCATTCAAAGGACAGTTACATTTTTTTTTTTTGGTGTATAAGTTTGGTTTTGGCTTTAATGGTGTAATGACAATTCCAACCTTTTAAGCGCGGCGCACACAATCTCCCGAGGTTCACGCAGCGGACATTCCAAAGGCTATTATTTGCATAGTGACCGCGCAAGAAGGCCCGCTCGTCTTTCCACATGAAATGAGCGATTGTTCGCGCAGGCTTAAGAAGAAGAAGTCCCGCGGCGTGTTAGGACATGAGGCTACGGGTGTCCTTTTATTCCTCGAGAGCCCCTTTGCCTCATTAGTTAACACACTTTCTTAGTTTTGAACAATACCTTAGCTTGGCGTCTCCCTGCTGAACCCCCACTTCTTATTTTTGTTTTTTTTTTGGGGGGGGGGGGTTTTTTTTTTTTTTTAGCTCAGTGGATACTTGCTGGGCCTGCAGCAGAGTTGCAGAGAAGCCCCCCTCTGGTCCTAACAGCTTTAATACTTGTAATTATCTCTTGCTGGGGGAGGCTGGAAATTGGATTAGGGTGGTGAGTCTCAGCTGAATGAATTACCTCCATCTCCCCACTTGGTGGGCCACACACTGATAAAGTGCAAAAAGGGGGGTGAGGGGGTGAGAGAGAGAGGGGGGGGGGGACAGGATTTGGATTCAGCCTTAGCATTCATGGCTTCCTTGTGGAAAAAATGAAATTTTCCAAGAGAAGGGAGCGGCGTGCCGGCGGTATCTGCCCACCACATGTTTCATCTGCTCCCGCTCTCCCGGAAAACGTAATTACCGCCGTCGTTATCGCCGGCTAAATGGTGACAAGTTTGGCAGCGCGGCGAGGGGAGCGGCGCGGGCGCCATGTTTTCAGTGGCGGCACCACCTTCACTTTTCTTTCCAAAAGTTCAACTCGGACTTTGGGTCTCGCCCGTCGACGCTGGAAAATGTGCAATGGGAGCTGCTGTCGTACGAAAAACGTGCATCCAAAGCACACAATTTAAAGTTTTCAGTCGATTTGACACGTGAAAATTTAACACACTTTGCAACAAGTTATCTTAGCTACCAAGTTAAGTACTAGTTAAGTGATTCCCAACCGCAGTGGCTTGATAGATCATCAGATGTGCTGCAGAAAATGATCATATTTCACTTAATTGCTCTGAAAAACAAATAATCTTTATCTCTCTCTGACCGTCTATATCTCTCTTTTTTTCCAATAGTCCTCGGTCTATGACTGAGATCCCTTCCTACAGTAGCGACTTAACTCAAATTTTGACTTAAGTTGGATTCCGCCATTAAAGTCAGAATTCACATCAAACTACTTTGTATACAAAACAAATACATTGAAATAAACAAGATGATGTACTTAGCGTTACTGCTGAGAGGTGGATCGAGAACAAGAAGGGGAGGCTGTGCTTAGCTATTGCGAAGGAACCTGGTCCTCAATCCTCTCCATCTCGACAAGTATCAAAGAACCTTGTTTTGTGATCATTGTATCCAACATAGGAAAGGAACCCTTCACATGTGCTAAAATACGGGCTTTGTCTTTAATAATTGTCACCACGGTCAACCAATTGAAGCCTTGGTGGTGCTGCTGTCTCTCCTTTCTCCGATCTTTTTATGATCTTGAGCTTCGTTTCTCCATGGTAATGGACTTTCTTTTGGCTGCAGAAGCATTGGTAAAAGACACAGCTTTCTTCTTTGGGGCGATAATCTAAAAAGAGGGTGAAAAATGCGAAGGTACTCCCGCCGCTCAGACACGGACGAGCATTAGCCAGACAAAACGGGGAACGGAAGTTGTAAAGTCGAAACGTCTTCGGTCGAGACAGTCTTAAGCCGAGGACTCCCTGTAGTATCCTGCATATTCACTCGTCGTGTAACTGTGTTATAGATTTGCAGTAAATGCAACACAACTCACTTAAAATCCAGCAGCAGTTGGCAAACAACCTTATTTTTATTTCTTAAATAGCAAAAAGCAAATTCTTCAAAATAGATTGAAGTTGTTCATTGCCACTTCCAGTGTGAGTTTGCAGACAAGGTAAAAGCAAAACCAACTTTCCATATTTCTAACAATCTCATAGCTTTGCCTTTAACTGTATATCTTAATGCTGAAATACAATGCAAAATGCCACGGATGGGCTAGCATATAGCGTAGCAGTGGTCGAGCGCCACCTAGACAGGCAAAACCGCAACACTCACAGGGATGTAATGGAATGGAATAATGGCATTTCCATTCATTTCAGTGGGAAAATAGTTTTTGGTGACAAGCATGGTGAAAAACAAAAGGAATATATCTCAAAGCGCAACTGTATTATTTATATCTCGTGTTGGCGTTTCATCATCATAACCAGTCTTGACGGTATTACTTCCATGTTTTAACTGTTTGTTGCTTTAAACTCATCACATACCCCCCCCCCACCCCTCCAAAAGTCTTGGCGGTGTTGCTTTTAACGGCGGCGCACGGAGTCTGCATACATTTGCGCGTTAACTGGTTTGAAATTAGGATTTTATTAGAAATCATCAAACACGGGCATTTAAATGAAGCAAAAACGACCTCAACTAAGCTGAACTAAAGAGACGTTTCTCTCTCGGCGGGGCCGTTAAAGACTTTCACTTCATTTGGAACCAAGCCAATGTTGTTGTACCCCCGCCGCCCCCCCACCACACATTTTGCTATTTATTTAAACTGTTCATTCGGAATTGAAGTTCCCGCTGTGTCGTCGCGAGGAGTCGGATCAAAAACAGAGGACAAAGTAGCCCCGCATTCGCTCTCAGACACCCCTCTCATCTTTTCCACTTCCCATTCCTTTAACCCCCCGCTGAGCACAATCCTTGAAGGTAGATAAAAAGAACAACAAAAGATAATTAAATCTACACAAAAAAAGGGGGGGGGGGGGGGGGGGAAACAGTCGGGGTTGGATTTGGGCACAGTGAGGGTTTGGGCTCGTTTTATGCCAGGCCTCCTAACATTTACTCTGGATTTGGACCGTTTTATCACAACAAAAGATGCTCTCATTTGCATTCGTCCAATTGCAAATGTGGCATATATATGTGTGTATATATATTCTTCAACATTTACGACGGGATTTATCACTTTATCGCTCGGACGCGCCCTGTTGACAAAATCTGAAATTATAATACAGTAATGCCCGGCGTGGTAGACGCTGCAGCTATTTAGGCTGGCTGGGATTTAATATTCATTGCTTTTGCAGCTTGGTTGGTTTTAGGGCGCTATCACCCTTATCCACCCTCCTCCCGACCCCACCCACTCGCCCACCCGCCACCGCCTTCTACGACTGGGACACCGGCCCGCTGCACCCCCCCCCCAAGATTTTCTCTCTCTCTCTCTCCCGTGCGTTGTCCCCAATCACTCTGCCTGTCCTTGTTTTTGATCTTCAAACGCTGGTCGCTATAATGACTACAAATCAGGGATGAAGGTGAGTGATCACAACGTGGCCCACCCATCCCAGCTGGCCTTTTTACTCCCCTCCCATGATGCATCTTTTCCCGACGCTCGAGGGGCTCCGCTTCGGGACTGAACTCGGAACGCGTTCGCGACCGGCACGTAGACGCAAAAGAATGAACATTACTTAATTAAATGCGACTAGAAACTTAGTTTAGATTCACACGGGTGGATAATATCACAGATTAAAATTAAGATGGCTTCAGTTCTGCTAAACATGCTTACTTCAATAGCAGTTTTGCCTCCAATAATTTCATTTCTTTCCTGTCATATTTGGCTCTGAAAAGCAACCAACCGTTAATAATTGGAATTTACTTTGGCATGATGCCATTTAACAAATTTGACATAATGTAGAAGGCATATTGCTTCGCTGAACTATACTGTATTTATATGCATGTATGTATGGGAAAATTTGAGTACAAATAGTGCATCTGTACTTTGCCAATCATACCTTTTTCATTAATGAGATTAATTTTGTCAAATGGTTATACCGTTGTTATAAATGCTGGAAAAATAATGTAATTATCTTTATGCTTGCCTCAGGAAGTGATTCCCATTCTATCTGCAGGAAATGATCAAGTTTTAATAATTTTGTTACCAGTGATTTATCCCTTCGACAGGCTCAACACCCTTGAGTACAAATTAGCAGTATATGAAATAGATGGATGGATTATTTATTACAAATAATGTGTGTATGTTCATCTATCTATGACAGCACTGTATAGTGACTGGCAGAAAAAAAATTAAATGATCTTGCACTTCATACAACAGTGATAAAGTTGCTTTGTGCACAACAGTCTCACATTTCACAACGGATAAGTCATTTTGAAACATCTTGTGACATATTTCATTTTGATGTGCCTTGAAGTTTATTTTATATGTAAAATATGTGCCTTGGATCAGTAAAAGCTGGGAAACGCTGTCCTGATGCAGTAGGAGGGGGTGTCAAACTTGTTTGTGTCACGGGCCACGTTGTTGTTATGGTTTCCCTCGGAGGGCCGTCATGACTGTGAAATCATAAAAAAAAAAAAAAGAATCTTTCACCGCCTAATCATGTTTACGTGTGGAATTTATTCAGTTCTTTTGGAATCAGAAATCAAGGCTATGAGTTTTTCAACTCTTGTTGATGTTTGGCAACAGAAAGAAAAGCAATGCGATATCTCAACATTATCATTTAGGATATTAAAATTGGACATTTTGGTCCAGATTTTGGCAAAAATCACGGAAGTTGATACGCATGATTTGCCTTCGCGGGCCACATAAAATCATGCGGCGGGCCAGCTCTGGCAACCCTGGCCTTGAGTTTGACACCTGTGCAGTAGGTTTTGGATTAGGTTGTTGCTGATCTTCCTAATGTGTTATTTAGATTATTCAAAACACACACACACTCACGATAGATGCATAGTTCTGCACAGCGTTTTATCAAGAGGCGCACCTGCTGACCCCCGCCCGACCGCCACTAAAACTGAAAGCGAGGAAACAAACAGACGGACGGAGAGAGCAGAAAGAGTTACTTTTATGAGGACTGTTTACCTTGGTGAAGGTCTGCCCTGTCTCCACTTCCTTCTCCTTAATGTGCCCGGCAAGAAAAAATGTTTCGCTAGGGAGCAGGGGGGGGGGGTGAAAATTTTTTTCTCATCCAAATGGATGTCAATTTCCCACCATTTAGCACCTGAAGGTAATTAGCTTGAAGAGATTGTGGAGTGAGAAACACGTTCATGGGACATTAACTCTCGTACATTCTCCAGTTGCAGCGAATTAATAGGAAAGATTAAAGTTTAAAGAGAGCAAATGCCATTACTGCATGGCACACACACACAAACACAAACCACCTCTCTGTGGCACCATCCTCTATCTTTTTTTTTTTTTTACGAGAAGCCTGGATCTTTGCGTGGCGTCGGGACAGCAGGTAATAAGTGACGCAAATGAGACCGCGGCGCGCCTCGGCAAAGCGTGGCCGTGAAAAGCTTGACTAGCTCAGGGCGTCAATTTTTCACCCGCGCGTGAATCCTCCACTTGCATGTGACACGCTCTTGAGCAAACCCTGCGTTGTCTTTCCGTAGAATGTAGACACAATGCAAAAGAACACGAGTGCCTTGACTTACAGCGTATTAGCAATGTCGGGTTCAATAGTCTATCAGTTTCTCCAAAATATGAACAAATACTGATATTGATGATAATGGAAATACTGTATTTCAAGATATCGCATGCTCCTAAACGCTGCTGTCATCAAGATAGTCCTCCTTGCCAGTAGTTGGCGCTACAGTGCGGCTGTTTCACACATAAGCAAATCATCGCATGCCTTATAAAAAAAGGAAGGTCTTTTTTTTCGAACCCAAGTAATCAATTTCAAAGTACAGGTGTGAAACTCAGTTAACTTTTAAAAACTTGAAATTCGGTCAATCATTATCTGTACCACTAAGGTTTGCGGGCGAGCTATCTTTGGGTGGGGGGGGGGGGGTGGGCGACACCAGTCACTCACATTTTGAAAAATATACGGGTGTGGTCAGTTGTCCCTGCAGATATAAAGTCACAGGTGTGGTCCTCCAGTCATGCCTGCAGATAGAAAAAAAGTTGCGGGTGTGTGTTCTGTTTGTAATTATGAGTGTACCCCTTTAAGAGCGGAGTGGGGCGGTGTCAAGTAAACTAGGAAGATCGTGTGCTTTCGTGTTTCAAAAACAAAAAAAAAATCACATCAGGCTGTGGTTCACCTAGAGTGCTCATCTTCAGGGAATATTTGTCGAGACTAAACAAAATAAGCGACTTCTTTCAATATCTATGTAGCTCTACTCAAAAGAAATTGTACGAGCGTGATTTTTTTTTTTTCGTGCTCCACTGTGCAGATTTGCGAGTGCAATCGAGCGCGTACGTGCCCATCAAATCACAATGACTGGTACACCCTGTGCTAGTCGCCAGCCCGCAATTGGAGGGCACGTACCGACGAAGCTACCATGTAATATGTTCTTCAACTCTTGTGTATAATGGCGGCACGGTGGATCAGCTGGTCAAGCGTTGGCCTCACAGTTCTGAAGAGCCGGGTTCAATCCCGCCCCCGCCTGTGTGGAGTTTGCATGTTCTCCCCGTGTCTCCGTGGGTTTTCTCCGGGCACTCCAATTTCCTCCCACGTCCCAAACCATTATTAATTGGACACTCTAAATTGCCCCTAGGTGTGATTGTGAGAGCGGCTGTTTGTCTCTGTGCCCCGCAATTGGCCGGCAACCAGTTCAGGGTGTACCCCGCCTCTTGTCCGTTGACAGCTGGGATAGGCTCCAGTACTTCCCACGACTCTTGTGAGGATAAGCGGCAAAAGAAAATGGATATATATGATCAATCACAAGTTTGGACACCTGAATGGAGACAAGGTGGAATTTATCATGCAGAAAAGCTACCTGTAAATTTTGAACGAGGAAAAAGTTGAACCCTCCTCACTATCTATTATTTTCCCCATTTTAAGAACTGCTGTTACAGAGCTCATCATTCATTGAAGTGCGCTAAACTCACTTTTTTCCTCATCTTTTTTTTATGAGATCTGAAGCAAATTTTGCTGGGGGATCCTATAGGCCATTAAGCATGGAGTAATTTTATCCTTGTTTCCTTAATGACGCCATAATGGCAAGTGAATTTCTTAACTAAAGACCAGAGAACATTGTGAAGGTCAGCTTCATCTGTAGACTCCCTCATGCGCTTCTCCCAGAGATTGGAAAAGTCGGGCGTTTTTTGAGGAGTCATTAATAACGCTAAAGCTGAAGGCCTATTTGCGTCCTCGCTTTCTACCTTTTTAATGCCACTCTCTCTCTCTCTCTCTTTCTCATTCGCCTCTCATGCAGAGAGAATGAAGAAAGAGAGGGGGGGAAATGGCAGCTTGCTGACATATAGATCGCAGACGTGGGTGCCACCGTGATTTAGACGCCATGCCTTTGTTATCACTTTAATCATTTTCCCTTATTGCTTTTATTCCGCCGATGAACGAAACACTTGATGGGACAAAATGCCAACTGGAACTTTTGCTTTTTTTTTTTTTTTTTGGTTCTCCAAGTCTAATGAGAATTACAATCTTGCTGAGCCTTGAAATGCTCAGTACTTTGTCCTGATCGCCTTAGATATTGTTCTGAGTCAGTCATTTGTCACAGCAAGGCATGCTGGGATGGCGGGTCGCTAATCAACACCGCTGTCTGCGGGCAACTCCTTTTTTTTTTTTTTTTTTTTTTTTTGTGTGCTGCCATAGTAACGCTGGCCCGAGAGGGGCTGCAGGAAGCACTCAACGGCTTTTGAACCAGGGCACTCGGAAAACATTTTTGGGTCCGTGGAGAAATTTCTCCGAGGCTCCACTTATCCTAATGCCAATTAAAATCCTGTGGACCCCGAAATGCCATAAGAATTCAAAATTTGCCTATAATCTTAATAAGAGCGATTACCCCAAATGGAGAAAACATCAAACAGTGGTGAAACCTTCCCCTTTTTATAAAATTAAATGAAAGTTACACGTTTTCCCCATGTCGCCCACCGGCAAATGTAATTAGAACAAAGTGCGATTCACTTTGGGATTTTAAAAAAAGAAGAAAAAAAAAAAAAGAGAAAAAATTAAATCTGTGTGACAAAATGATCGATTACCTGACGGAGCAATTAGGAGTTTTATTTTCATGACGGCCGGCCTCTTTCTGGACGTGAAATTCAAACGCTCGGCTACGGGGACGTTTCAGACGTCACCCGAGCGCAAGCACTTTGTCTTTGTCATCAGCACGGCGTTATTAGCTGCGCCTTTCTATTAAGTTAACATCTCACCGAATGGCTTTACCTCTGGTCCATAATCCCGATTACATTTTTTTTTTTTTTTTTAAACTGAGCTGCAGCAGTAGGGATGAGGGCTTCCTTCCTATTTATTTGCTATATTTTTTTCATTATATTAACCAACCATGAAAGAGTGCTAATTTACACTTCATAAAATTGACACATTTGTCAATTATGAGTTCTTATTGTGATCATTTCCTCCCCCCCCCCCAAAATGGAGGGTGTGCAGGTGATATTCACTCCCTCAGCGTCCCCCCCCCTCCCTGGTGGTCCACGCGACTGAGCGTATTGATCCACTTATCTTGTTCAGATCATCGCTACATGGACACGAGGGAAGGGGTCTAATGGGCTGACCGGAGTGGAAACGTCACGATTTAGCGTCGCCAGAATAATTGAGAAAGATGAAGACGTGGTCAGCCCGCTTCTGATAAGCCCGAATTCTGGCATCAACTCACCTTGCTTGAGTTTGGCTGAACTGCAAAACTAATAATTTCCCAACATCTCTAATCATTTTGTTCTTTCACAAAGGTGGTGCTCTGTGTGTGTGTGTGGTGGGGGGGGGGGATTGCAGTAATAAAGGCTAATAATGGAAAATATTATGGTACTAGAAAAAAAAGTCGATACAGGAATAAAGTTGCAAAAAGTCAGAATGTGAGATGAAATTTGGAACTTTATGAGAATAAAGTTAGGAAAGTAAAATGGAGTGGCATGGAAATAATATTGTGAGAAAAAAGATGAGGATATAGGAGGAATTGATGAGGGAAAAAAAAAAAGTTGTAACATTGTTAAACAAAAGCTGTAATGTTACCAGATTAAAGTTGTGATGTGACTAAAAAGTCATATTGCATGGGTGGGGGAAAAAAAAAAAAGTCCAGAGAGAGAGTCCATAGTTGTAATGAGGAAAAATTTAAATATTACAATAAAAAATAGTTGTAGTGGGGAAAAAATGAAAAATGTTACAATAAAGACGACACAACAGGAGAACAAAGTTGGAATTTACAGGAAAAAGAAAATCGTTACAAAAATTACAAGTGAGAATATCGTGGAGGAAAAAATCATAACATTGTAAAAATAAGATGGTATGTGACAAAGACATTTCTTTGAAGGGGGGGGGGGGGAGACAACTGAGAAAAAAGTTGTAAAGTTTAAGAACAAAGTCAAAATTTACCAGAAAAATGTTTGTGAATTGTTACATGAATACTGTTGTAATGTTGACAAAAACATTGGAATATGCGAGAAAGAAAAAGTCAAGAATATTATGAGTAATATTGTGTGTGAAAAGTCTCTAAATATCTCTTTAAATTGATACAAAGCTAAACAGAACCCTTTTTAAAAAAGTGTGTGCATATGTTATGCACTTCAAGTCTACTTTTTCCTGTTAAATATGTGTATGTTAAATATTCATACCGCAGCGTTGCACATATTGCACACGTTGCAGTTATGGCGCAGGAGCCATAAAAGCCACCTCACCTGACTGGCTTCCGTGCCCAAAAAAAAAGAAAAAAGTGCCGAGATTTCCTTTGCTTGATCACTTTGCCCTCATCATAATCACTTCTGGGGCTGATTTATGGCGGCAAGGGTTACAGTGCAGTGGAGGCGCAACGCTCTCCAGATGTTCGCCGCCTCTTAAGAGCTTTCTGCTAACCTGCCCCGCGACGGGCTTTCGTCTTATTTAGAGCGCGGGAAATGTGCGACGCGACAGGCACCGCTGCCCTCATTTGTTCTGTCGATTGCCTCGCATGCACCTGCTCACATGGCCGCCGCTGACTACTGGGGGTGGGGGTGGGGGGGGGGGGCCTGAGGGGGGAGTGTGTGTGTGGGTGGGGTGGGGGGGGCAGCACCTACCAGCATCTACAGACTTGTTGGTATGAACTCATTATATTAACCTTTATGAAATGTAATTGAAAAATCTGTATAATTGCAATCCATTACGTTATTGGGATGTGTAATTGAATTACAGTTGCTTTTTAGTTCCATTTGGAAAAATAGCTTTAAAAATTATTATATTTTTTTTTCCTCCCCACATCACTTCCCCTAAAGTGATTGTGATTGGCCGGCGGTCATCTGTTGTTGTTGCAAACGTTACATTTTTTTTCAAATGACCTCAAAGGGCCTCTTGTAGGGGAAACCTATTAGTTTGTCTGAAATTTTGCAAAAATGTTATAGTTTCACCATTGTAATTTTGGACTCTTTTTTTTTTTTTTTCATTACTTTTCTCAGTTGTCATGTGACACAATATCGTCTTAAGTGGGCACAATTGTCATTGTTTTGATGATCAATATGGTTTGATATAGTGGTTGTCCACATGTGGTATGCATATGATGCAAAACAAATCTTTAAATCAAGTGTTTGGTTTTCTTCATGTTTTATTATGAGTTTATTATTTGTGTGGGTAATTTCAGAATAATGATGTTTTTTTTTAGAGGAAACATCCAATGGTCCTGTTGATGCATTCATTCAAAGTGATCAAATGTAATTAGTTTATTATTTACTTTAGAAAGAACTGAAAATATTAAAACTATACATTTTTCAGCATGGCATCTTGTAATTGCACATTTGCTAACACTCCAGTTCCCCGAACTGCGAAGCCCTCTAGAAAAGGGCTCATATAACCTCTGAACTTCAAAAATGATCTTTCTTGTCATAGCACAGTTTTTTCTTTTTTCAGTGTCTCTGGCTGGAGACCTTTCACACTATTTACGTACCGCTGCTTTGTTTAAATCCACACAAGTGATCCAGAACACCCAAAAACAAGTAACTCCCTTAAATGTTCTTCTTGGTTTTCCTGGAAAAGGAGCCACCCGTGTGGAGTTATTGATGACTTCATTACTCCACATTTAGGGTAATACAGCATTATCTTTTTGCCCCCCCTTCATTTTGTCACTGGTTGTTGGAAAGGTTAGGCAATTTGTTTTAATGTTAAAAGTGCCAGACGCCGGCGATTGCATTTCAACTCGGTTTAACAAGCTGCTGATATTACAACTGGCCAAATCTGACCCCGTGAATGGAACTTTAATTGAAAGTGTTTTGCCAAACAGTGAGATGGTTAGATCCACGTGTACCTAACAAACTGGCGAGGTTGTCCTCCCACCCGCAGACAAGGGGGGGGGGGGGGGGAGAAAGAGGTGATGCTGGGGGGGTGGGGAAAGGATGGGCACGCTTGAGTGCATTTAAATCTTTACAAACTCTTCGCTTGACAGTGATGAATGTTACAATACGCTTAATGCACGCTGCGGTTAAGTTTACGTTTCAGTTCTGGCGCGGTGCGTTTGACACAGCTTTATAGTGGGGCCCGGGAATAAGAATATCACAGAAAATAAAGTCAAGGTGAATATTGATGTTTTTGCATTATTGCATTTGCATGCGTGTGCTTCTTCATGGTAGCTAAATGGGTAAAAAGGTTGTACACAAGTAAATAGTATTTTATTTAGTATCACAAAGAAGTAAACATCTCAGGGACGGTTAAATGTAAGATTTTTTTTTCGGAAGGGGGGCTTTATTGGGTCAAAACATCGTACGGTACTTCCTGTCAGACAGGTAAAATCCTTTTGAAAAATTCATACATTTTATCAATACAAAAAAGATTTCACCATTGTGACTATTTGTCTGAGTGTTAACTTTCTCCCAAAAATGTGCTCTGGATGAACACTTCATATCCATAATTTAATTTTCTCCGAATTGAACAATTTGAACATTTTAAAAACTGATTATTTCATTTAAAAAAAATAGAAAAGCGGAAAAAAAAAACCCCCTGAAACTGAATAGAACGTGGCACACTTTATATCTCGGCACTTTTTCAAAGTCATTGTTTTCATAGTACGAGCAAACACCATCCGTAAAAGTACTAACGATCTAAATAAAACATTTAATAAAGAAAAAAAGTGAAACGTGCTCAGCCGTGTTCGTTCAAATCCGGTGCATAGAGGCGATGCGTTTATCTGTACGCGCGCACACACGCGTGCAGTCACTCAGGCAAGGCTTATAGATTGAGCCAAATGGCTTCCGTGTCAGCATATCACACTTTAGAGTGCGGCACCTGACTTGACATTGACACAAATATTCTCTGGGCCATATACTCTATAGACTGCACCTCTGCAGACTCTGTGTGCATGTGTGTATATGTGTCTGCATGTATATTTAAAAATAAATAAATAAATTAAAAAAAAAAAAAAATATATATATATATATATATCAGTGTGGTTGACCAATTAGATGCTTAATTCATAATAAAACCAGCTCAGATGAGGACGCCGCCGGCATCATGTCGACAAATCCAAGTCAACGACCCCGTTTTATGACCTTGATCCCGACTATAACTGGACACGGCTCGTGTAAATACAATTAAAACGGCGAATGCGCAATTAAGTGTGTTGGCAGAGCGGAGTGGAGCAAGGTTTCTCCGACCGTAAGCCGTCATATTGCTGATTTACAAGCTTTGTTGTCTTTTTCTCACGAGCCCCTGCGTCGGATGTCGGCGGGGTCCAATGCCGGGGTGCCTAATATTGTGACCAGCGAGTGTATCATTTAACCAGATGTCGCTTTGCTGACAAGCAGCTTCTTTAGTTTTATGAGCCGTGCAGTGAGGCAAGGTGATGAGGCTTACCCTTCAGACGAGAGGAAAGGCTGTCAAATGTAAACAGCAAGCAGAGTGGATTTACTGCCGCTGTAGCGGGGGTCGGGTCCCAGCTTGCGGGCCGTGTTCGGCCTGTCTGGCAGTTCTAAGAACAATGCAAACAGCCGCGTTTTTAAAAAAATGGCACATCTTTAAAATGATGAGCCAAGACTGACGCTATTGTCCAATCGCATGAAATGGAGTATACAGTGGACCCCTGCTCATTGCAGGGATTAGTCACCAAGCTGGACCACAAATAGCAAAAATCCACGACGAATTGACACCTAATTTAATTGTTATAAACCAAAACATTTAATAAGTGGAGATAATTAAGCCAATAAGGCTGGGTTGGTAGACATTCACCTGATTTAATGTCGATCAGTGACACTGATATCCAGTATTTATAAAAGGCATATAAAGCCGTTTTATAAAAACCGAAATGGCACTGTGATTACAGGGGAACCATTTTAACTACAAATATAGTTTTTAAAATGATGACCACACAACATTTGACACTGAAAACCACATCAAACCTATTTAGTCACTCCGTTTTGTGCCCTCTTTGAGATGCAGTTTAAGATTCCAAAGGCGTTGAACATCTGCTGTCGCTGATATCGAGGAGTCATAATTAAAGGGAACGGTATTAAATGTCCATCTATGTAAAGATAAAGGACAGGGCATGACAGAAAAGTTACACTAAATAAAATATTCCATGAAAATAATAGATATGTATCAACGGATGCCAGAGCTCCATAATGTAAAGAACATAAGTCCTTGAATTGCCCCACGAGGGGAAATAAACATTTTATGCTCATTACGGATTTTAATTGTCCTTATAAGGGGACATAAACTGCGAGGGGATGTATAGGCAGGCCCAACCTAAAATGCTGGGAGGGGGTTTTGTCAATACGGTATTGTAGAGCTAAATTCTTAGACTCCTACAAACCATATCCTTCAATCTAAGCTGTTGGAGCCAAAAACTTGAAAACTAAATCTTGAGAATTTAGATCCGAGTCCTTATTACCAAGCCCCCATAACCATATTCCAAGCCAAATCCTCACAGCAAAATCCTTCGAACAGATTCATCAAACAAATTCTTTGAATGGATACGTTGGAACAAGCAAACTCCTCGAAAAATCATCTTAGAACCAAAGCCTCCGAAGAACTAAACCATTGGAAAGCATTTACTTGGTTTTACCAAGAACCACAATTTTACAGCAGAATACTGAGAACTAAGTCCTTAGAATTGAGCCTTTAAGAGCTAAACAAGAGGTCAGCGCAATGATTAATTTGTGCCGACGAGCGCTACATGAATTAATTGCGACGTACGGGAGTCCTGTTGACAAAATACTGAAGTAACGCTCCTCACAGCAGCTTGACCTTTTTAAGAAAAATCACAAGGGACGAATGAAGCGCGGCGCGTTTGCATCAATATACAAACGAGCTGGCGCCTGTGATAAACACGAGGGCCCCTCCCACCGTCAGAATGATGTGAGCCCGCCACTGCGTGTGATTACAGTCGAGCGCGCTGGCTGTCACGGCAACAGATGATGATGCTGAGGAGTCCATAATATACTTTAAAAAAGGGTATTTTGCATGCCGAGTGACATTCACCTTCGTACTCCCTGTGGTGGGAACTCATGGGATACAAATTCTTTGTAACTATACTGAAGTAGATTTTTTATTTTTTTTCATTTTTTTATATTTCTAACAACTTTTCTATTTTTTTTACCTAGTTGGGGTTGCATCAATTAGGTCCAGCCTATAGAGCGCACCTGATTATAAGCCTCACCCAGCACATTTATAATGGAAATACTATTTGGTGCATACATAAGCCGCGCCTGTGTAAAAGCTGCAAGTGTCCACATTGAAACATGAGATATTTACAAAGAAAGATGGTACACAGAGAGAATTTTCAGTTTTTATACCTTAGCTTAGCTTAACATAGCAACAACACAGTAGCACAAGCAAGGCTGGTTTAAAAAAAAAAAAAAAAAAAAAAAAAAAAAAAACCGTGGTAGCAACACTGTAGCACAGGACTAACTGGGCCGGTCAAAAAAAACATACCCAAATCAATGAGGCACGGCGCTAATAGGGCCGGTTAAAAAAAACACTGGTCGAAATCACTTGGGCACGGCAGTAACACAGCAGCAACACGCTAGCACAGCACTAATACTAGTGCAGCGCTAACAGGGCCGGTTGGAAAAAAAAAAAGACATACCGGTAAAAGTCATTTCCTCTGCACATGCATTCCACGGGTCTCACTGTTACCTTTTCTGCTCGAGTGTCCCCTTGAGGCCGTTAGAAAAAAAAAAAATGCACAAATTCGCCGCATCACGGCATATGTCGCAGGGTTGAAAGTGTGTGTGTGGGGGGGGGGAGTTGGCGTTTATAGGATGGAAATTACGGTAGTCAACAAGTTGATGAGTAGTCCACTTTGAAGCTTGAAGTTACAGAAATGCTAATCCCATATTTTTGGGACCTCACTGAAAAAATTTTACTCACCTGTTCGATACCATTGACGGACTCTCACACTCTGTGATCCAGCGGAATGTCTACTAGCAAAGCTGGACTAATTTGTTTTTATTTGTTTACGTAAATCTGGCACATGACGCAAGTTAGGTTGGTGTCTGCTGTACTGTGCTGGAAAATATCAATCATGTGATCAATTAATCATCTTCAAATCAACTTTCTGCAGGTTATAGTCGACTCCATATTTATTGAGTCAATATTTCTACATTTAGTATGTTGTTACATAAGTATCAATACATCTAGTTAAGTACACAGTGAGAGTACTATTGCCACCTCTGCTAATTCCTCCTGCAGGGTTTGCTCCTCCAACTGCTTGAAAGTCCTCATTTTTCAGTGGAATCCCTTTTGACAGGTGTTTTTTGATAGTAGCCTCGCTCATTAGACTTAATATCGTGTTTCTTTGCCCATCCCTCATCATTTTCGGGCCTCATTGACTATTTTTCCTGATAAGATATTAAGCATTCAGACCTCATTTACATCCTTATTTTTCAATTTGCTGCCGCACTAGTTTAATTTATTCCATATAATTTCTCCTTCTGAGAGGGACATTAATCATTGCCTGTTCCTTTTAGTGCCTCTGGGATTCTGCCCTCCCCTCTAAATCAATAAAATAAAGCCTCTTCCTTTGCTGAATATGATAAAACAGTTTTGCCACGGGATATCAGTGTCCTAGCGCTAACGCCCCCCCCCACCCCTCCCCCACAGCCCACTTCTTGTTTTATTCATTTTAAAAGCTCCGCTTGTTTATGCATCTCTATGCTTGTCACACACGCACAGGAACACAGGAAAGGGAGGTCAGTCTGTTCAGAGCAGCCACTCGTTTTATCCTCCCCAAGTGAGCGGCCTTCTTCTTGATCATCTTTACGGGACGCCTTTTTTTTTTTTTTTTTTTTTTTACTTTTACATTTTATTTTTTAATAGCTGACGCGGGATCGTCAAGTGTGAAGAATGGGGAGGTTGTTATAGAAATTTAACTATCCTTTACAAATTGATTCACACTCCAGCGGCGCACAAGGTCCAGTAGGTAAATTACCAGGAGGGGACACAGTCTTATTCCACACGTCTTTTTGTGGCCTTAAAATGAACGCTTGCTTTATTAAGAACATTTTCTGATCTTACTTTTAGTGGCGGCCTTGCTCATTACCACGGGGCGTTAATCTATATTAAATTATTACCAGGGAGAAGAAAAAAAATGAGAGAAAATGTCCTTAAGAAGAGTTCAAGTCCCCAACATCAACTCTTAATGACATCATTCTTCTGCTGTCATTAAGGATATTAAAAATGCATTAAGAAGGAAAAGTACTGCTGAGCGCTGACAAATCAGATGGCGTTTGCCCCTCGAGAATTCAAAATAAAAGTGGGCTGAAGTTTTGAAATGACCCCATGCACTTGCAGTTTGTGAAATTTAGTCAGACGTTGTACGACAATGGCTGCACTGTACTGACATACAGATGCTTTTCCATAATTTAAATGAAAAATATCAGTGATCCAATCAGAGCAAAAGCTCACTAAGATATGAAATATTAGTGAGAAATCCAAACATCTCAACTGCCTGGTGTAAAATGCCAACTAGAATTGCTTCATGCAAGGCATCCTGGGCATTTCCAACCCAAATCTTGCAAATCCGATCAAAGGAGATCAAATATTACGTGTTCAGGGAGATTGGTTTTTTTTTTTGTTTTTTTTTTTTAAATTTTACGTGTTTTTAAAGTATACTTTCATACTGTAATGCCTTTGCATCTGGGAAAGCCGAGCTTTTCAGAAGTTAAGAGCAAAATACATTTTCTTTTGAATGAGTCCGGAACATATTGCAGCGATAAATTGATTGACTATACAGTAGTTATTTTTCAGGTTTTTTTTTTTTGTTTTTGTTATGTGGACACTTCTCCAGCCATCAGAGAAATTTATGAAAAATTGCATTATAAGGTCTAGTTGTTTTACAGTACAAAATGCAGGACGGCATGTCAAAATTGTCAAAAAAGTCCCGTTACATGATCTTCATCAGAGAGTATTTTCCTGTAAGGCTTGACTGAAAGTTAAACGCGGCGGTCATGTCATGCTTGACCTTTTTTCTACCAATTCCCTGTCCCCCGCAATGATTTTTTTTTTTTTTTTTAATAATGATCCGGGCTTACAAGAGTGAAGATTGCTCACATTCTCTCTCCTTTACGTTGTTTTATAAGCTAATACCTGCCCATAATGCGTTTGTACTTTACATCCTGCCAGTACTTAACATTTGCACTCCATTTTGTCAGTCAAGGCCCAGTGAGTATGTACAACAATTTCATTTGTGCTATGGGCTTCCTCTTGGCGTTTTAACGGTGTTGACTGAATACACATCTTTTTGGGTGCATATAACATTACATTTTATCGACGTAAGCCCGTGTTCGCTGCGACTACGGCCCATTGCTCTATCAAATTTGCCATCAAGATGTTCTTGTAGCTTGTCCAATTCATTTGAAAAGTGAAGCCTTACGCAACCCGATGCAGTTTCCTCTGCGCACACGGCAACCCATTACACCGTAATATCTATGGCGCCTTACAATAAATTGTAAATAGGATCTAAATTGGGCATAAACGGGTCATACAGTCCTGGATGTTTATTTGGCAGAAAACACCATTAGAAACAATAGAAATTGTTTTTAAAATTTTGTTTACATCCTCAAAAAAAAAAATAGATTGCGAAAAGATTTATAGCAGAATTTCAGTTATGCTTATTACAAAGTATGTCAAAATTACAAAAAAAAGTTAATTAGCCGATAATAGCATAGTTGCTGAAGTTTTTTTTTTTTTTAATGTCTTGTGCAACTGTAGGAGCGGTTGACGCACCAAATCTACCACTACCTTGATTATTTTCTTTGCCTCCTTCTCACTGTACAATACCGAAAATGAAGTGAATGTCAGACCTACCGTAATTCCTGGCCTACAGAGCGCACCTGTTTATAAGCCTCACCCAGTACATTTTGTAAAGGGAATGCCATTTGGTACATACATAACGCCGCAAGTGCCCACATTGAAACCGATATTTGAACACGAGATATTTATAAAGAAAGACGATGCACACAGTTTAATGCTAGCGCCACCGTTCAACTCTATGTACTGTTTTAAAAAAAAAAAAAAAAAAAAAACATTCTGGTAAAAATCACTGGGAAATGGCAGCAACAGGCTAGCGGAGCGCTAACGGTGCCGGACTAGTAAAAGTCACTTCCTCGGCACATGTATTCGGTCTCACTCTTACCTTTTCCGCTCGAGTGCCCCCTTGCGGCCGTTAGAAAAAATGCACAAGTTAGCTGTTTCACCGCATAAACCGTAGGGTTGAAAGCGTGTGGAAAAAGTCGCGGCTTATAGGCCGGAAGTTACGATAGATGGATGGACTAGAAATGAGAAAAAAAAAATAAATACTAGCATAATAACTCTCATATTTTAGGAAAAAAGTAACCTGAACCTGACAAGTTATTTCAAGCCCCCCAAGCGCTCCCCATAAGCTGGACCAGTAGGAGATGAAAACGGGTAGCGATGATGGCGAAGGCCTGCCTGGCTCAATGGGACGCACGCGGCCAGACTGGCTGGGTCGAGCGGTCATAAAACTGATGAGGTCTTAGCGGGGCGATCGGATTCTAATGTGAATTAGAGTTAAAGAGAGCTCCCCACCAGGCTCGTACTCGGGACAATCTCGCTCACTACCAGGCATCCATTGCTAATATGACATTCCCTGGGATGGCGGCTAATAATAATCACAGAGGGAGGGGTCTTTTATGCCTGCAAGGGACATAAAGAAATGTGGCAATTGTGCCGTTTGCTTAATGCTCATCTCATGGGAACGGCACACAATGACACTTTTAATTCTCTTTGTGGTTTGTTTACAAAGGAAGTGCTAAGAGATACCAACAGAGGGTGGGAGCTTCTCATCTACCCTACAGCTGCCAACGCTTCCCCACCATTACGTTCCGATCAGAAATCTAATAAACAAATCATCAATCTTCATGTGAGTCACCAACACAAATGGTCCGTCGTCCTCTGCGGTGACTTCTAAAGGGGGCCTTGAACATCCCTTTATTTGACCATTTCTCTTTCTCTGGTCACAAATTCAGTAAAATATATTGTTGAATCTCATTATCGGATTTTCGCCCGTGTGCCATTACTCAGAGCGAATAATCTGTAATGATGCTCTGGCGTCAACACGGTGGGTCGTGTCACGTCGGTAATTAGAATCCTCTAAAGTGCTTTTGTGTCTGTGAGAAATAAGACAGAGTAGAGTTTGCATTAGCCTTTTGGATTCGTGGAATTATAATTTTTGGGGACCCAATTGGTAATATAAATGTAGGGTTAGGTGATAAAGGTGTTTCTTTCCTAACATTAGATTTCATGAAACTCTGTTACCTCCTGGTTTACACTTTTTGGGTACTATACTGCTGCAGGGGGTGGATGACTTCAAATAGTTGGGGTCAACAATACAGAGCAACGGTGAGTGTGGTAAGGAAGTGAAGAAACGGGTCCAAGCGGGGTGAAACAGTTGGCGGAAGGTGACAGAAGAGTCTCCGCTAGGATGAAGGGGAAAGTTTATAAAACAGCGGTGAGGCCGGCCATGATGGACGGATTAGAGATGGTGGCGCTGAAGAAACAACTGGAAGCAGAACTGCAGGTAGCAGAAATGAAGATGCTGAGGTTCTCGCTCGGAGTGAGCAGGTTGGATAGGATTCAAAATGAGCTCATTAGAGGGACAGTCAAAGTTGGATGTTTTGGAGACAAGGTTAGAGATAGCAGACTTAGTTGGTTTGGATCTGTTCAGAGGCGAGAGAGTGACTGTATTGGTTGATGGGTGCTGATGATGGAGCTGCCAGGCGAAAGAGCGAGAGGAAGACCAAAGAAAAGCGTGATGGATGTTGTGAGGGCGGACATGAGGACAGTGGGTGTTAGGCTTTAATGAAGAGGGTTTGTCAGATATCCTTTGTCCGGTTAGAAGAATCCTTATGAGGTTTACCTAAACTAATCAATCGTGGGTTGAGGGTCGTAGTCCTTAGACGGACTGCTGTCAGAAGTAGGCGGGCTTGTCACCCATGGCATGTCCTGTCAGGAAGGTTTTTCAACCCAACGGAAGTGGGTTGAGGGTACTACTCAGAATTTTCTTACTGTAATGTTCTGTCTGTTTTGAATCCAATATCTTCGTGGAATCTTGGAAATCAATCATATACCTAGTTTTTATGACATTATAATAGTGTGAATAGTTTGAAGGGGTTATTTTTTTTTGGTCTCACTGTTCAATATGCTAAATTTACACTGAGGACTAGCATTGTTAACGGACGCGTCTTTAAACGTTGCATTTTGGTGAAGCGGAGTCAGTAAATAAGCTCCCACAGGACAACTGCTCCAGTGCATCCAAACCCCATCGCTCAATCCGTTTTAAAACAAATTATTTATTTATTTATTTACACAATGCTTGCCCACAGTCGGCTTAAATACAGAATTGGACATTTAAAGCATTTCACTTGTGACAGGCCTGCTGTGAAAGAATAACACATTCTGCTGAACAAATAGGCCGTGGAGGCTGCCGGGGGTCCCTGGAGTCATCATCCCGCGACCACGGAACCCCTCCCCCGCCTCCGTCCTAGCGCCCCCGAGCTCTAGGACAGGCTTGTTTCATTATGGCGGCCCGTCTGGAAACATATTGCCCTTGTTGCGCCAAATCAAATGCTAATTCTCATCTGGGATCTGGATGCGCGTCTTGCACACACTGCAGACCCCAAACCATTACAGATGGAATGTTTCTAAAATTATCACGAGCTTAGGGTGGGAAGGAACAGTCAACATCTGCCTTGTTAAGCGCTTTCTGAACTTACCTTTGCTTGTGTGCGAACCAGACAAAAGCCATTGCTCACAGGCAGTCTGTCAAAGCTGTTCTCTAATCAACCAAGCGTGGGCCTCCCCTCTAAAGAGTAGCAAGACATTATTCAGCTTCCTCCTTTTGATCTTGAGGCCACAACAAATCGTGCAAAGCCACGGCTGACTGGTTAAAGCAGGAAGGAAGACTCGACAAAATAAAGGCCCGACAATGGGCTCTTGTTGTCGGGTCGCGGATCCCAAGGCCGGTGCCGGTGAGCCGAGCCGCTTCAACCCACAGTGGCCAGACCTCACCGCACGCTCGCAAGCCTTGAAGCCAAACGTCCATCCAAGGGTTGGCGGTAAAAGAAAGATAAGAAGAGGTTGAGTTGCAAAGCGGAAGACCACATGAGTTCAAATTTTAAGAATCCCGCAAAAGGAAGAGGGTGAGTGAGCATCATGATACATTTCTGAAAGAACTTCACCACCCCAAAGAGGTCCAATAAAATAGCGGACTTTGCATGCTGTCTATCTTAACAAAAAAACAATTACATACAAAAAAGTAAACATTTTAACACTGTATTATTATTATTATTATTTTAATTATGGATATTTGCAGATGTGTGATTCTCATTACACAGCAATGATGATTAAACTAGGATCAATGAATAAGAATAAGTAAGAAGACCAATTTTGGCCTGGATTTAATTTCAGTTTTTTTAAGTTTTAAAATGGGAAAAAAAACAAGTTTAAAAAATGTACTGCATATTTTAGACTGTTTGACTCAATATTTAAGATTAATTTAGTTTCAAAATATGGTGAAAACTTATTTTCAAGGAATGCTCAAGATGTCGGTTATGCAGATGCATAGGGAAAAAAAAACGGTCTGTTTTCGAAATGTAACTTTTGGAATAAATACAGGTAGTATAACATACAACAATAAAAAGGAAGGTGAGCGTTGTCCTACAGTATACATTTTTTAAATTCTAGTAAAACTACACAAAAACAGATTTGTGAAAGATGCTGTTTGAGTTTCTGGAGTAAAACGGGAAATGTTTACAACTATACAACCCTAATTTTTCCTGACTTTCCCAGCACTTGTCACAATTCATACTGCCACTGATGGCTTAAGTGTGGCGCTGAATGTTAAACGGCGTTGAGCCCCGTGGCTGAGGTATTGCGCCCCCCCCCACCCCCCACCACCACCACTTAGCCCTATTTGGCCACTCACGCTCACACTCATAATCGAGCGCCTCCTGCTGTGATTATAAATGGGGCCTCAATCAATAGCAAAAGAGAGGAATGAAAAGCGAGCGACGTGGCGAGCGCCGCGGGGCAAGCTCGGGGGGCAAACATGATAGCGTAAGGGGGGGGGAGGGGGGGAGCAGCTTGAAAGCGGCTTTCGCTCTGACAACGTTGTAATTGTCCCACGGGGGACTGCCAGCTCTTGTTATTAGAAAACAAACTCTCCCTGTTGGCCATTTGTGCTGCACTCTGACGACATGGTGTGCGTTGAATAAACGCTCTGGAAATGCATAAATAAATGGATAAAGTGTATTTAGTTTGCTCAGGATGAACTACAGATTAGCTTTGTCCACGCATCATCAGCACCATTGAACAATTTTTAAAATCACTTATTTAAACTCACTTTTCCTACTCGGTGTTCAGCATAAAGCGTTTTGAGGTTTTTTTTTTTTTATTACTTTGCAACATATGCAGACAGAGCAAACAATAATAATACTCACATACATATATTTTTTTATATTGTGATGGAATTTAATATTTCCATTCATTTTGACGTGTCTGAAAATGCAAGTAATACATTTTTGCAAATCTCTCTCTGCCACGACATTTAGTGACAGCAAGAACAAGTAAATGCGATTCAACTATATGACAAAAGGTCAATTGTTATATCCTGTTGCCCTTGATGACAGAATAACAGCTTTGTGTTGAACTGAACAGCCTCAGATTTCCTATAGGGTATGATTTTTCCAATGGGGAAATATGCATCTCGACTCAATTAAGACTAAGAAACAATGTTTAAGTGGGATGGCCTCTATTTGAGCAAACAAGCTATATCTTCAAATTAGTTCCTCATGCATCACTGCAATGACTATTACTGCACATAATGATAATGCATATAAATAACGTTGAAGGGTTGAAAAAAGTGTGTATTAACACTTGGACACGTGAGTTTGTGTGACTAATTTAAGACATTTAAGTGCGGAAATGAGCTTCTCCATCACAAGTCCTCGCTTCCATTTACGTTTCTTGCATGCAAGTCAATTTGTGGCTGCCCCGCACCATAAATCAACGACAGCAGAATGCTGCGTCGGTACCTCTCCACATTACCCCAACGTCTGTGTATATATGTATGTGTGTGTACTGTTCCCTCAAATTTTTTACGTGTCTGAGCAAATGCACTAAGGGGTGTCGCTCCCAACTTTGCTTCAATTATTATTTTTTTTTTAACCCAGAATGATAACAGCGACGGTTTTTCTTCGTATAAAACTGAATTATTGCTTGCAGAATATCTTTCACAATGCATATTGAAAGTTGAATGATGCTCCCAAACAGTTTTAGGGTTAATGTTATGTTCCCTCCTATATTTAAAAATACAGAATTAGCTTTTTGTGCAATGTATCATCTGTGCTTTCATCCTCAATCATTAACATTACACACCATCTCATCCTGCACTTTCCACTTTGGCTTTAGACCAGACCTTTTTACTCAAAAAAAAGAGAAATGCTAACCACTTTCAGCGCTTTTTCTTCCATTATTCACATACTCCGACATTCATTAAAGCAACAGCATTTTTTTTTTTTTTTTTACTTTTACCATTATTATCAAGAGTAAACGTAAGCAACATGTCTAACTCTTTGCTCAGCATTGCCCAGACTGGTGGTGGGCTGTGTTTGTAATTGACCCCTCCGTACAGGGCACTTAACCACGCCTCCTGAAGTGACGTCACGCCACGTGCGCTGACGTAAGACAAACAGTAAAAATGGCAAATACAATACAATACATTCTGAACTGAGACAGACTCCATGCTTCTCATTTCATTCAAATCAACGATATATTATAGATTCTAAATACAATACATTCTTAACTGAGAGAGACGCCATGCTTCTGATTTCATTCAATCATTCACACGTAGCAATGTTATGCTAGCGGAGAACGTCTCATTCATTTATACGAGACGTGTATGAAAAATCAAATTTAGGGCATATCTTCGTGCAAACACAGTCTGGTTAACTTTAGGCTGCGAGCCAGCAAGAAATCGACACGTTTGTGCAGTCCGATCATCGCTAAATATCGCTCAACAAAGAATAAGTGTGTCAATCGTTCACACGTAGCAATGTTATGTTAGCGGAGAATGTCTCATTTATACGAGACGTGTATTAAAAATCAAATTTAGGGCATATCTTCGTGCAAACAGAGTCTGGTTAACTTTCGGCCGCGAGCCAGCAAGAAACCGACACGTTTGTGCAGTCCAATCATCGCTAAATATCGCTCAACAAAGAATAAGTGTGTCAATCGTTCACACACACCAGTTATGCTAGCGAAGAACTTCAAATTCATTTATACGAGACATGTATTGAAAATCAAATATAGGGCATACCTTTGTGCAAACATACTGTTCCGGTTGATATTAGATGGATTTAGTTGATGATGCGGTCTTCCACAAAGTTTGATCCATCGAAGGCATTTTTCGCACTGGGTCTTCGGTTTTGGAAAGGGTACGAATCGAACTCCACCAACTAGCCTTTCAGGATAACAGTCGTCACTATTACAAAGTCCGTGACTACACCTCTTTTTTGTTAAATAACCCAAATACGCGATAAAACGCTAACTAAACCTATACTGGACCATGCAATGTTGTCTGAGAAAATGGCGGGACAAAAACGGGCTTTGGTTTATGCAGATCTCTGGCCTCTGATGGGTCAGTGACGCGGATTGTGCAATATCCACGGAGGGGTCAATTATGAGTGTACCCCTCTAAGAGCAGAGGTGGGCGGGGTCAGGTAATGTAGGAAGTGGAGTGTGTGGCCCAGTGTGGCCGAGCAGCAGCTCGTTGTGAGAGGCAGTGTGTTGCCGTGTTTAAAAAAAAAAAAAAAAAAAAAAAAATCATGCTGTAGTTCACTGCGCTGGATCTGTTTTCATCTGTGCTGTGTGCGACAAGTGCGCAAATTGCAGTTGCGCAGCTTAGAGGGAACATTGTATATAGAAGTGTTTCTTCAATAGACTACCATTAAAGAATTGCAATTTAGTGGATAACGAAGGAAAAATAACATATCTAAACAAATAAATGAACAGTAGACGTCTGGTGATCACTCGACTTCTGTCAGGTCCACTCCCTCCCCGTGCTTCCACCAGTAAAGGCCTAATAAAAGACACACGAGGCAACCAGGCACAAAGCAGCGGTGGTCAGTAAAGTAGGAACAAGAGTGTGTGACATATCAGGAAATAATTGATGACCCGCCCTCGCCTCTCTCTCTGTTTCAATCTATGGCTCAGCAGATGAAACAAATGCTGCCGGCTTGCTTTGCTCCTTCGGGTCAAACAAAGTGTCTTTTTTTTTTCCTCACACGCGCCTATGGATGGCTGTAGGGCGAGTGTACGGGCAGCCATGCTGAAAAAGTCCTCGTGTCCTCCACAAAAATGATACGAGTGAGTTTGTCTTATGCCAGCACGTTATTTGTCAGTGACAAAGTTGTCATTGTAATCCTGTAATAAGAGGGGCTGTCATTAGTTTTTGAGCAGTTGATTCAAAGCAGAAAAAAACATGCAGGGATGAGAATTAGGGATGGGCACTTAAATAATTTTATTCCATGCTTTACTTTGGGGTGTGGGTGGGCGCATCAACTACAGGGAAAATTACCCATCAATTAAATCAATCATTCTAGATTTTGATTTTATTCTACTTTTTTCTTATTTTCAGTATTTTTATTCATTTCTAAGTAGTTAGTTGTCCATTTAAAATCATTTTTGTGATTTGTTTTTATTTTAATTCATGGCGGCACGGTGGGTGGCACAATTGGTTAGAGCGTTGGCCTCACAGTTCTGAGGTCTGGGGTTTAAATCTTGCAGACTTGAGTGCAACCAATGGTGTATTCTGCGGCGTAGCAGCAGCAGCAGGGACGGGGGCCGCGGTTGATGGGGGAGCTGTCATTGTACGACATTACCAAGACAATGGGGCCATATGGGGAACAGAAGGATGTCCCGCTCGCTTCTTTTGGGGCGCACCTTATTATTCCCACCGGGCGGTCACTTTGAGGTTAGAGCTCTTTGCATAACAAGTGACGCGCGAGGGGGAAAGTCATTTACAGGCACGATGTAAGGAGGAGGAGATTTATGGCCTTTGAACAAAAGTCAACACGCCGATGAAGGCTCACGGCGAGATAATGGCGCAACGTCGTGTTCATCAAATCAACATTATGTCAGCGGGCCTCCCGGGGCCATCATGTCATGCTACCATTATTCTTGCCGGACGCACAATGGAGGGATGCAGTCTCAAACTTGGAGGGGGTGGGGAAAATACAATTTTTAGGGATGTGGAAAAAGAGAAATTTGGGAACCATCATCACACAGCAGCCTGGTATTATGGCAAGGTCTTCCGCTTCGACTAAAGAAGCTGTCCCAGCTGAGTTTGGGCGAGAGGTGGGGTACACCCTGGACTGCTTTGCTAGTCAACCTCAAGGAACAGATACATAAAGAGATTCACACAATCAGACAATTTCGAGCAAGGGTGTCAAACTTGTTTTCAACGTGTGCGATGGTGACCGTTTGAACAGTAAGAAGGATTCTGCTATGCAAACGTTGATATTTCTCTTTACCTTCTGTCTGAAGCAGGAAAAGTTGTTTAAAGTTGCATTTACAGTACAATTTTTATTATAAACTGACGTCTGCTAGCCAGCAGCTGAGCTGCACTGCCTGATTTACGATTGCAAGCTCGATTTTTGCATCCCGTTTGGGTTCATACCTTAATTTTACTTTATGTAGCATTTTGGTTTCTGATTGTGGCCTCTTGGTTGAGGGCCCTACCTTAATAGGTTCAATAACATACAAAATAAATATGTAGCAAAAATGTTTTTTCATAGGGTAATTTTCAAGTTTTTTTTTTTTTTTTTTCAAAATTCACTGCGGTGAAAAATATGTTCGGATGTAATACAATAAGATTTAGGAACCACTTCCTTGTGGCAAAAGTAAGGAATTATTGTGAACTTTTGTGTTGCAACTACAGACAGTTTGTATTTTTACTCACAAAAACATTGTTGTTGCTCATTTAAATATTTTTTTATTGAAAACCTGTCTCTATATGTGCTGTTTTTTTTTTTTTTTTTTTTAAATTGAAATACTTGGAAAGTTTCACCTGAGGCCATTAGCCCTCGCACCAGTGTCAATAATTATTCTGCTATCTGCATGTAATGAATTGACCGTTCCCATAATCCGTCTCGTAATGGCTTTAGGACACCGAAGGGTCCTCTAAAGAAGATGAGAGCATATTGATCCACAAGATGAATGCTCTTTAGGATGTTAATAGTCTAATTTGCCTTAATGATTTCCCCCAGTCAAGGACAGGATAATATACACTTAAAAAGGCATTCCAGGCTGGAAAGCACAGAAAACTCGACGCTTCCTGCATGAAAATGTAGGCCATGCGCGTCCGATGTAGGGGAATTGATGGTCAGGCCCGTATTAGTTTGTCTTTATTTGTTTCCTTCCGAGGTAATTATCCAGGATTAATGCCTGTAGTGGGGCGTCGTGCAGAATAAAAACCATATTCCTTTCCATCATAACCTGCCTACACGTAATAAACAGAAATTTTTGTCGTCTTCTATAGTGTGGCCTTCAGGTAATGCAGAACCAACTTGATGGTGGTTTGATGCATTTTACAATTAAAGAACAACTAGCGGGCAGTGTGTGACATATTGTCAATATTATTATTCCTTCATTCATTATTATTACAGTATATAATTCAATTGCATCTTCAAGCAAATATCAAACTGCTTCAGAATCCAGCATTGGGGAACCTGCAAAAAAATATGCATGCTTTAAAAACATAAATAAAAATAAGTGTTAACTATTGACATTAACTGTGAGGTAACTAGTCTTTTTTATTTTTTTTTTAGGATTTATTTTTTCTTAACATTTGGGTGAGGGAGAAAAAATTTAACTTTATGTAATTTTGTTGATTTTTGCATCATTTCATGGAGAAAAAAAAAAACCCCACATGGATTTATCTTTTTGGAGGGTGTTTTTTAAAAAATCCTTTGTTGTAGTGGGAGTGGGGAACGTTCATATCGTTTATTTGGGTTTGTTTCTGGATTTATTCAGCACACAATCGAACCCAGCAAGATATCAAAAAATAAAACGCCTCCACAAAACCAAAAACAACCCAAACATCTGCCAAAAACAAGATTTCTTTCCCCCGTGCCAAAATATGAAAAGAAAAACAATCCCTACCCACAAAAAAATGTCATTAATGGGTGATGTTATTTTCCTGACCCCGAAAAATATTAAAAGAAACACAATAAATAATACATAAATAAGAAGACTTTTTGCGGATCTATTTTTTTATTTTTTGCCCAAAAACCATTAAAGCAAAAAATAACCCTGCAGCTGCTCTCCCCGCCTTTCCCGACCAAAACATTAAGTGTAAAAAGAGAGCCAAAATAAACAAACAAACGAACATAAAAAATGGCGATTTGTAGGTCAAAAAAAAAAAAACAAACGGCACATACGAAGGCCGAAGCCCAGATTCAAACCCTGAACGTTAGAACTGAGAGGCAGATCTGCTCATCACTTGTCCACTGTGGTGCCATAGCCCTAATCAATGTGTGTAAATTATAAAAAAAAAAAAAAAAAAAAGTCAAAACACTTTCACTAAAACTAGTGCTACCAGAAGATGCAAGTCTTAACATCCCAGGAGTAACCGAAGGAGTCAACGTCGTCCCCTTTTCCCCACTGGCAATTTTTACATTTTATCATTGAAGTCAATGAGGCAATCTGCAATTGACGGCGCCAAGAGCGGGATGAGTGTATTCAGAACGCGGTCACACAGCCAATCTCCCGCTAAAGAGCAGCGATAATGTAATAATGCCGGGGCTGTAATGGTGCTGAACCGCTCCCATTCATTCCGACACTACCTGATCATTGCTTTAACGGAATAACGCATTACTCCGGAGGAAAACGGCCGCGAACCTCCGGCGATATCTCCACAATGTGCACCCTTCCTTTTTTTTTTTTTTTTTTGTTACCTCGGGTAACGTTCCTGTCGCCGTGTAATAAAAGGCGGCACCATCAGGATGAAATGAAAAAGAGATTGAAGCCCTTCCGCCAATGCTTCCAACGGCTGTTTGGAAATACCTCATTTTTCCGGCAAAACAACACCACACACACTTACACCTGTAAAGCAGCTTTGATTGAGCGTCATTGCACTCGGCTTGTCAATCCCCCCCGGCCTGCCCCTCCCTTGACAAACGACACTTAGCTCCCCGTCGATGGCGGCCTACCTGAATGTACTAAAATGGGCCAGGGCGCACCAATGTTATGGCCATTCATCCCGTCGAAATGACTCCTCTGTCTTACATAATTATCGAAGTCCCCTCCCAGTTTGCCCCCGCCCGCTGCCATATAAGAAGGCAGCTGAGCAGAGGTGACGGTTAAGGACATGGGAAATATATGACAGACCAAATAAAGCTTAACGCTAATTGAGAAAAGAGAGAGGCGCAAAGAGGTGACATCCGCCATTAACCTTATATGGGGCCATTTTGTAAATCAATGTCACTCACATTTAATAACAAGTGTAATCAAAGAAATTATGCAAATTTAATTTGATGCCTCTTGCATTATGCAAATCCCCCTAGCCAAATATAATGAACGCTGACACCTGACCAGCGTCGCGTTGTTGCAGCAAAGCGATACATGTTCACCATTGCTGGAATAAGAGCAGAATAATAGAATCAAGACATTCATATTCCTGTGATTCCATATTTAATCTGCAAGGGACTCTTCAACTCATTTCATCATAACAGAGGTCCCCGTTTTTTTTTCTGCAGGGGTTACATTCCACTAAAAATCGGCAAAAAAAGCAACATTTTTATGATCATTTCTATATAGTTTAAAGCTCTATGCATCATACCAAAACTACATATTCATATGAGGATGTGGGGATATCCTTATGTTCACACTTCAGTATCTGTTACTTTGAATTGTTGCGGATTAAAACGGCGTGACCTGGCCTTGAGGGACGTGACAGCCAATGAGAGCAGAGTGAGCTGACGAGGTACTACACGGGTGTCAAACTCAACGCCTGGGGGCCAGATCCGGTCCCTCACGTGTTTTTATGTGGCCCACGAAGGCCAATCACGTGTATCAACTTCCATGACTCTTGTTAAAAATCTGTACCATTTTTGCGTGACAAACTTCAACAATAGTTGAAAATCCCATTATGCTTTATTTCTGATTTCGAAATTATTTCATTTCATGTGTAAATATGATTTGACTGAAACCAAATCGTTAATTGCCATCACGGGCCTCTGAAGGAAACCAAAACAAAAGTTTGACACCCCTAGTAGTAGTAGTAGTAGCAGTAGTAGATTCTACTAGCTATGGATGGAAAGATGGGTGTAGGTGGGCACATTGATGGTTATGAATTGACGAAATCACTGATGGATGAATTTGATCAATTGCTGGATGATGGATGGATGGTAGAATGACTTGGAAGTAGAGAATGGGAAGTCAGATGAAGGGATTAAAACATGAACAAAATATTTCATTACTGATGGTTCGTTGTTGGTGGATTTATTAATTGACGGATGAAAGGATTGATTTTATTTTTAATAGATTCATTGATGGATGATGGAAGGATGAATGGATTTAATAACGGATGATTTGATTCATTGGACTTTTCGATGATTTCGTTGATTGACGTTATGACTGATGTGTGATCAGATGATATTGTCCCCAAATCATTTAGATTCTACATTGACAATTATGTAAAAATCGTGAAAACACTATTTTCTTTAGGTTATTGGTTGTATAAAACAGGGAGTTTTGACTAAAATGATCTTCAATTCTGATTGTTCCGCTGTCTCCCGTTGTACGTACAGCACCTTCCCTCTTCGTCGCTCGTGAGGAAGTCCTTTCCTGAGTCAAATGAGCTTCGATCAGTCCCGGCGGTAGCCCATCAAGAGGTGGGGAGGTTAGTTGGTCGTCACGGCCATCTAGACCTCGGGCCCGAGGTGCGCGCCTGCCAGAATCAATGCTAATTATGCCGCCATCTGTGCGAGCTTGACACCTGTTCACGTCCGCAGAAACTTGCGTCAAGACGGCGCGAGGAGATCCACTCAATTTTGCAGAAAGTACGGAAATAAATTGACAGCTCTGGTGGATAACTGCCGAGGAAGCTACAAGTCATTACTCGTCGATGTGGGCGTCCCTACATAAAATCTTTGGAAAGAGACAACCTTGAATGTAACTTGAAGGGTCATTGGGGAAAAAAAGTTGCTAAACATCCAATTGGAGCCAATCAGATCAGTAACTGCATAGGGAATAAAACTACTGTAATTCACGGCCTACAGAGCGCACTTGGTTACAAGCCTCACCGAGTACATTTGTAAAGGAAATACCATTTCGTACATGCATCGTCGCTCCCTTCTGAATCGACCCTGATTGGTCCGCTCATGTTGTAACTGCAAGATCAGCCTAAATTCTTCTCCCAATTATGCATCATTTACAGAGATTGTTCAAATTTGGATATTTCCGTATTTTTTTCCCCCAGCTGTTCAATTTCAAGCCCAAATCACATCGCCTCCATTCCAGTGGCAGTATTACAATGTAAATAATTACTCCTCTTATGAGATGGCTGGAAGGAACCTATTGAGCCGTGAAAAAAAGTTCTATTTGTGATCAAGGACACGTAGTAGCAAGACTTTAGCTACCAGCGTCGCCTTGACCAAGCCAACCACGTTCTAGCAACAGGAAACCGATAAATCCGCTTCGACCGTTTGCTCACCGAGACCAAAAGTCTCTTCAATTCTTTGCCCTCCTTGAAAGAGATCTGCCATTAAGGTGACATGAGAAACAAATGAGGCCAATTTCTCCTCCAATGTCCCATCTGATATGTCAATAAAAAGTGCCCGCATCCATAGAATGCTCGCAGATGGATTTTTCCTCGCTGGGAGACAATCAGTAGAATGCATCAAACTCGCCTCCAATGTGGGAGGAAATCACTCGGACAAAAACAATTGACGACTGGCGTTTAGTAGCAACTGCACAACAGGTTTTGGTGAAATAGAAGGACGACGTTTACAGTACTTGCAACGTTTTGTCCGGGAAGATAAGGAAGGCGACGCAAGGGAATGATGTTTGTACCTCTTTCATCTTGTCAAATCGGAGGAGTTTTATTTTGCCACTGTACAAACAAGGCACGATATGCTGCTCTGTCTTTTTGGAGGACTGTTTTCCTAAAACAATATGCTTTTCAAAACTACCAAATTGGCATAATAGCACATTTCATCAATTTTCATGACTCCGGGTGGGGGGTGGGGGCTCTCATTTGTGCAATGGTCTTCATTAACAGTGCTGATAAATAATAATAGAAAATTAAATTAAATTAAATTTGAGAAATACAGAAAAATGCCCGGAAATTTGTTGCATACCTCCCGAGTACATAAACATCGATGCACACAACGTTGTGGAGTGAGAATGGATCCGTGTTAACATGTCCAGAAGGAGAAGCATAATGTTCAATAAAATGAAGCAAAAAAACGAGGCGATCATTGTGCTTTTCTATAATGGGCAATATCGTATAAATATTTTATTGCTGTACATTAAGGAATAGTGCCCGAGGTTAAAGTTCTCCAGTCACAAGGTCAAAGATTTATTTACATCAAGTCATGCTTGATATTAGCACTCTTAAAATTAAAGCTTTCTCGAGCTACAATCATGCTGTCAATTTGTTGATATGAGCTGTTTTGTGTAAAAAAAAAAAAACCACGATATTTTCTTTCACTCAGTCCGCAAAATCAGAATAGCTCGTTTCAGACGTGTGTCGGCCCACTTATTAAGTTGGCCAGCTGCCATGTCGATCCCTCCCATTCTTTATTGCCCTGCGTGGAAAAATATGGCTAATGCGAAGCACTGAAAAGTTAAGCTAAGGGGGAATAAACGTCGATCGTGATCAAACTTCGTTCGCGGCGGGGCAAGCGCGCCGCGATTGACGGAGAGAAATGAGAGTAAATCCCAATTAGAGGCGAACATTACGAGCCGCCGTGCGCGGTGCGATGATGCTTATGCATAGAATTATGGCGTCATCTGCCGGTGCCGCGCCGTCGATAGGCGCTCATTAAGTAACTGCTCATAAAGTCAAATGTTTTTTTCAATAAATATCAACGAGAACGAGGCTCGGAGATGCTTGGCGGCCCGACGACCGATGGCAGCATATGCTGAGGTGGATTGAGTCCTCGGGCTCCAATCTGGCTCTCCCTCGCTCGCTTTTGTCTCTCGGACTTAGATGATAAATCACGTTGGCTATTTTTTTTGCCATTATGTTAATCAAAACGCTCGCCATATGCATTACTATTATCGGATTGCGAGCGGAAAACAACGTGCTCGCTTGCCACGTAGGAGCTTTAATTGATGGCGAAAGGCAGTTTCGGGCACGCCGGCGGCCATTCCAACAGCTGCTCTTGTTTATGTATGCTGTTAACATGTTATATATGTGTGATGGCGGCTCTGTTTGTGTAAACTGAATCTAAATGTAACTAGATTTTTGGTTCATGTTTGACAAAGCAAGTGCAGCATTGCTCCTTAAAAAGGAAGTTGTTGACCTTCTCGGTGGGCCTAAACACGATCACAAGCACATACATGAACAGCCTCCATTATATTTGTTCCCTGAAGTTATATTAATAAATTCCCAACAGGCAATTTTCTTCATAGCTTCACATTTCTCTTGGCTTCCAGTATTTGTCAGCTTTTAGCCTATATAAGCTACTAGTAGAGGTCGAACAACTAATGATTATGTAGTCGACTATAGTCAACAGGAAAGTCAATTAGGAAGTCAATTACTGACTGATGGCATTGATATTTTTTCAGCGGATCCCAACCTTTTTTGTGCCATGAACCAGTTTCACCCAAAGACATATTTTGAAGGGTCGACATGGAAACATAAAAACAGTAGTTGACCAAGTTTTAAACATCGATGCGGAGTACTAAAGTTGACTGACTGGTTCAAAACTGACACATGTTAATCTGATCTGCCCAAGGGCCTAAAAGACCAGCCTTGTTGCCCCCTGTAATTTTTATCCAATATTAGCAAAGCGATGTGGATTAAGTGGTTTGGGAAGTAGTAAGTTAAGTGTTTTTTTTCCTAATGAAATTCCAAATTCAAATTACAGGAACAGCTTGCTAACCCAAAATGTTGTTGTGACTTTTAGCTGGTTCGAACAGGAATCGCCACATTTGTCGGGCAGACGTTTTACACCGAATGCCCTTCCTGACACAACAACCCCATTACCGTATTTTCCGCACTATAAGGTGCACCTTCAATGAATGGCCCATTTTTTCAAAAAAAATCATATATAAGGTGCGCCCATTATAACGCGCATAGAATAGACACTACAGTAGAGGCTGGGGTTACGATAAGGCGCACCGTCGACTTTTGAGAAAATGAAAGGCTTTTAGGTGCGCCTTATATGCTACTTATTTATTTTAATCGGGCTTAGGGGCCATCTGTGGCTGGGTTTTGGTGCACTTGCCGGTAATTGAACCCGCACTATCTGTATGAAAGCTACCAGCTCGTCCCACAACACCACCTGTGTCTATGTAGGTCAGCCGCAACAGCGCTAGCATGTTTCTGTCCTCTGATTATTTAGTAAGAGCAACACGGTTCAAGCCTACCTAGCAAAACACATCAGTCATTTATTGATTAGCGTCTCTGGGGAGTATGATGTATTTTGTTTTTCACGTTTTATGACAAAATTCTGTTTTCTATTTTTTGAGGGGTGAGGGGGGCTTAGTATCCATTGTTTCTGTAATGGAGGTGTAATAGTGGTGGTATTAAGCAATGAGTTCAATTTGTTAAGTCCCTGTTATCAAACCCCTAACTGTGTCTTAAACTCCAAGGTTGCTCCCGTTGTCCCTGCCAGACGTCCTTGACTGGAGCCAGACGTGAGTCTAGAACGGGCCGTTTGGCTAACAATGTCATTGTTATGGCCGTTGTCGTCTCAATTAGCAGGCTGGTGCTAAAACAGAAGAGCTCTAAAACGGTGACATCGGCGTTAACGCGGGACACAACGCCGCTCATAAACCGGAGCGCTCATGCCCGCCGCTGACGGGGGGCTGTTAGCCGGTCGTCAGACCCCCGCTCCCTCGCGGCGGAAGTGGGGAAACGGGACCCTGAGGTTTCAGTAATGGCCCACTCAGCTAGTCCGCTGTCATGCTTTGAATGTGAACGCACAACACGCGCTTTTGCACGCCATAACAATGTGTGCTGAAGTCATTTTGGAAAGAAAGCTTTAATCTGCTTGCCATGATACAAAATTGAAGATTGAGAGCATTTTGTACCGCGTGACAGACTAAATGTCTTCACAAGAGCAACACGTGATGATTTCTGCACATAATGCTGTGTTTAACAATGATTTCCATAAGTAGGCACTATTTTTTTTTTGCATATTCTTGTGTAATGAAGTGAAAACTTGTTTGTAAACACGTTCAACCACATTTTTTTAAAGTAGCTCAGAATTTAAAAACAAGCAGTCATTTTACTCGCACTGTTTTTTTTTTCTGTCTCGCCCCCAGTCTCTAAGTGACCTCATCAAGATGTAGAAGAGTGCAAACGATGGTGGCGAATTGGGGGGGGGGACAAAAAAAACAAAAAAAAACGGCGCTAACATTTATTTATCCTCGCTGCTCGCCTTGTCTCGTTGGAGGCGTCATTAGAGCAGCTCGCCGCGTCCCATTCGCCGCCATTATCTCTGCTATCAGCGGCGCACAGCGAGATTCCAGCAGGGCTATAAATACTTGGCCTGGACCACATGCGGCTAGCACATCATCTCTAATGTCTTTTTTTGCGCTCTCTCCCGCTCGCTCGGTGTGTTCTGGCAAAACAACTTGCAGAAGTTAGACGTACATTAGGTGGGGGTGGGGGAGGGGTGCACGAAGGCGGCGGGAGGGCGGGGGTGGGGGCACCTAAGCAACATCTAGATAGTGTCAGGAAATGATAGATGACAGATGTCTTGATCATCCAGTCCACTGCGTCAGGGTCACTGGCACTGCAACTTCCCAAAATGTGCGCGCGCGCACAAAAAAATCTGAATTCATTATAAAATTGATCTATATCTTATGTTTAGGACCAAGGACGCCATTTGTATCGCAATGCAAATATATATCATTAAATGTTGACACTTCATTTTTCCTCACACAAAGTAAGAAAAATGCTCGGCAGCGTGCGCCCGAGTGGATTGGTCGTCGTCGGGATTGAGCAGTTTGTCGCAATTTCCGAAGGTGCAAAGCATCGGGGCCATTGTGAACTTTACAGGTATGATGAATAATACAAAATACAAGACGTAACGCGTGGAGATTGAGGTTTGCCGCATTCTTTCGCATGGGGAGAAATGACTTATTTGTGTATTCCGCTCAAGTCTACATACAATGCTACCTCCTTTAACCATTTATTAGCCACCTCTTCTGTTTATTTCTTTATGACACATAAAAGCAAAGGTTGTTGAGACCCACTGCATGTCGAAGCGTTTAGGCCACTGTGTCACTGCCGGGTACAAATGGTTGAAGATAGCATAAGCAGTCAGACAGAGGAGATATTTTGTCGTCGTGTTGCTATCTAAATAACGGCCGTAAAGCCGAGCTAACGGCGTGCGCAGTGGACAAACGACGACGACGGTCACCGTGCTGCTCCCTGACGCGGGAGGACAAAGTGAGGGCTTCATTTCCTGCCTCTAATGACTGTGTACTTCCAGCGCGCCACCAATGACTGAGCAGAGAACGGGTATCAATCATGAAAGGCTGCCTAGCAGAGGAGTAGTGGGGCACGTCGGCACACCGTGCATTGTTCATCTTAACCTTGCTTGGCAAGCTCATTAAGTATGCAAGTGGTGTTGGGAGGAATGACTTGTAATTTGGCATTAAATTGTTTCTTACCTCAGCAGGAAAAAAAAAAAAAGCAGAGGAGGCAATGACAAATTTTATTGGGGTGTTCTATTTGTACTTATGCACAAATTCATTCTCTGGTGTGTGAGCCAAGTAGTTAAATGGCAAATAGAAAAAAAGTGCATGTAAGGCTATGTTCACAGCACCATCCCCAACTGAGATATTTTGTTAAATACGATCTTTTAAATATAGTTGTTCACTTTACAAAAAAAATGACTTGAACTGTAGAGGGAAGGTGTCCATGATGTCATGAACACAACCTGCAGACTTCCGACAGGATTGCCAGAGCCCACATTTGAACCCACGACCTTTTAACTATTCACGCTGCACACCCACCGATCACGCAAATTTGTCTCTTTCGCCCGAACATTCGAAGCTGGACGATCTGAACTTGTCCGGGAAGTAATTCCGGTGCCTGGCCTAAGGGAAGCCCCACCCCTTGCCGATCTTACAGCGCTGATGAAGTGCGTGCACTTTCAATGTGTCCAAATATGTCATGTGAGCAAAAGAAGCAAGGCAAAGTCATCGTACGCATCCGGTGCGTACGTAGCATTAGGCTTATGTGCTAGCTAAGTTGCCTTGTTATTCAATAATTGGATTTAATAATATAATTTAATAATTAGCAATTATATTTTATCATGTCATTTGGTCCTAATATTTTTTCCACGTTATCACGTTATATTTATTCTTTTTAATTTATAGACATATTTGTATTCTTGTGAATGTTTTAAAAATTCATTTTATATATTTAACACAACATGAAGAGAAATAGACAGAACATACACAGCAGGAAGAGAAAATGTAGTGACGATAAAGATTTTTTTGATACTGTATATTTTCTTATTGAATCTTGTTTTTGTTTAAAAACTTTTTCTTAACTTTGACCCCCCCCCCCCCCCCCCCCCCCCGATTTGGATCTCATTGAATATTCCAGGAGCAGCTAATATACTGTAGCATCCGCTGAGAGTTTACCTGACCACTGTAATAGATAATGTAGCCCACTCCCCTTTCGATAGATTGTGTTTGCGTTGCTATTGATTGCAGCCAAGGAGCTCATCATTCTCTCGGCTTCAATCCATTTACATTTAAGCACAGCTCGCCTCGACTCGGCCTAATTAGCTCCACGGCTCCATTAGTCTACATTGCGGTCCAATCCATTTGTCACTTTTCACCCACGTTGATTCAAAGTACGTTCTTTTGACTATTACCAAAGGTGGATTACGGCTACAGTGAAAAGAAGTCGACTACCTGCTGACATGCAAAGGTATAAAACTCACACTGTGATTTAAAAAGAGGCAAGTACCAGCAAACAGTAGTAGTTTTGGAGAAAGCGAGAATTTTGGCCGACGGCGACGATATCTGCCGTGCGATTGGCTTGTGACCAGCATCGGGTGTACCCTGCCTCTCAACTGGGATTGGCTGCAACTTGTACCCAAATCATAATGATGAGAAGTAGTCTAGAAAATGGATTCATGTCCCATCAAAAGTCCAAGCAGAGAGGTGTGAAATGTGTTCCCACTTGGTGGTCAAACTTCACTCCAGGTCCACTTGGTTGTCAGTCACTTCTCATATACCAATTAAATGGAATGCCTTTCTGGGGGGAGGGGGGGGGGCACATCTCAGCCATTTTCATCCATTTAAAAAAATCTGGAGCAAACATTTATTTCGTACTTCCCAGATAATTTGCTCCCAAGCCCGCTTCCCCCCTCCACCCCCCCATGATTCTCTCTCTCTCTCCTCTCTCTCTCTCTCTCTCTCTCTCCTTTTATTGGGAATTCTCCATTTCCCTATAAAATGAAAATTCATCTAGAATTACATCTTATGTCATCATTATGTTTATTAAGCGTGGATGATATATATGAACAGCGCTGGCTTGCCGCTGAGTGCTTAATGATGCATAAGATTAAGCTGAGGCTCTCAGCTGCGCTGCGACTCCCCTCCGGTGCACGCCGCCACCGAGGCATGCTGGGAGTACACGCTCCCGACGGCCATCAGGTGAACGCCGCCGACGTCTCCTTTCCAGCAATCCTGATTCTCATCTATGTGTAGCTTTAAAGTGGAACTGAAGCAACTTCCTTGTCTGTTTCCTTTCCTCATATCTATGACAAAAAAAAACAAACAAACAATCCAATGAACGTCTCCGCGGGGAGACTCGGTTAACCTCTCGTGTCCCGGCTCACGCCTCGCCAGATTCAAAATCATTAGTCTCCTCGCAAGTTCGATTAGCGACAGACCTCGCGAGACACCCTTCCGCCGATTTCCGTCGGAGAGATTCCCCAGCAACAGCAACACCAAAAAAACTGATAAACCCAAACTAATTCTACTTCTAATAATCTCTTATCAAGACCAGAGGCAGTCATAAATTATATGCGCGTGCGTGCTTGCATGCACAAGAGGGTGTAATTGGCGACGGTAGAATCCAAAAAGCCAAGTTGGACGAAAGTTTCCGGGGAGGGGGAATAATCACTGACACATTATAGTTCTTAGTGGTTGGTCACAGTTGAGTGCACATTCAAGACGCCGCAATCACCCGATCAAATTTAAAAGGTAGAGCTCATCATTTGTTTCAGCATTTATCCCCTCGGCTCATTATACTCGCAAACCAGGCTATGAACTGTGTCCTCCAAAGTGGAGACGCTCGCTGTGGTCTGATTTGGATCGTGAGCTGTTCTTTTCCACCGATAATCATTTTCTTCAATTAATTGTGGCATGGGTGTGATATTTTTTGTCTAAAAATAAAAATTGCAATCCATTTGTTGCAAAAAAAGACTTGACCAGCTATCTAGTTTTGCCGATGGTAGGGTACAGCCGCTTTCAAACACGTTGTGGGTCTTCAAACCCTCACTTGAATGCAAAGACAACAGCAAAACTTTCCAGTCCCAGGATTTTAAGGGAGAAGCTAACCAGCCGCGAGGGCTCGCTCTTTGTTGCGCGCTCCGTCGATAGCTCTGCAAGCTATCGACATGCATCATAATGGTCGCCCTCTATCAAGCGCACCACTAAAGAACAATCTCCATCGGGTGACAGCTTGATGAATGCGCTCCGACCGACGGGAAGCAACGGCGTCAAATAAAGAGGCATGTTCCAACAAGTCTTGTCAAAATGCTATCGATTGAATCATCCGCAGAAATACACATCGCGGCTTAGTGTAGCGTGCAGACTAAGCCGGGATAGTTGTTGACGCTGCCCCTCATTGGCGAATTTTTCTCCTCCGCCCATCCTCCAGATCAACTGCTGTTGTGGGTTGGAAAGTCTGCAGATTTTGATTTTGCGCCAAGGTATAATATAGCGAGAGTGGGCGAGACTACAGTGACCCCCCCCCCCCCCCGATAGATAACAGTAGCCCTCCATCATCTGGACACGTCGATGGCGTTTCGCTGCGGCCGGGGTTGCGCTGGCCAGAGGTCTGCGAGTGTTTAACGTCGAGGAGAGCGCTTTTCACCTTGGGACAAATGCATCCCGTCCCGTTCCCTCCTCAGCTTGCCCCGGAGTAAACAATATGGCTGCCCTTTGAGTACAAGTACATTAGGCATGTGGGAGGACTCATTAGTGGAAGTAGGAAATGCCACACTTGGAGACTGCGAGGTCAGACCTAAAATTCAAACACTGACTCAAAAAAAAAAAAAAACATGGCGTGCGTATGCTAGTATTGTCAACAGTCCTGAACCTCCTTTGACCTCAATCATTTCTTTAAAGATGAGGTAAGCCTGGTCTCCACGAAGCAATACTGTTCAGATAAGGTAGACCCCGTCTTGGTTTTCATTATCGCCGCGAAGATGGGTGGATGTTTATGCACTAAAATATCGTGATATCATAGCACACAAAATGAGAAATATGAAACGTTACAGTGTAATGCACCAACAGTCCAAGAGGAAACCTGTTGGTATTCGTTTTCGGATTTGGATTTTTTTTGGGACTGAAAATTTGGAGTTTCCAAATGGAACACAGTCTCTAAGAACAGGAAGTGGAACTGCCTCATGTGCGAGCCACATCGACTCCGCAAATAAATACGGTGGAGCTCAGCCTCTTATCGGATGCTGTGGCTAGCGATATGTTTTTTTGTAGTACGTCACATTTATCTGAAACTTCTTCTAAGGTCATGGATGACTTTAAAATAAGTTTACGTATCAAACTGTTTTTTTGGGGGGCTTTGGAATCTTCTTGTAGTTGTTAACCAGTATTTTATACAATTAAGTAAATCTCTAAAGGCAATTCCACGATAAAATAGCATTAAAAACAAACTGTTTTGATCATTTTGCGACATCTTACAATGAAAACTCAAACTGCATACTGAAGTGACTTGTATTATTTTGGGTAGAAACGGGGCAATTTTATTAATCTGGGTAGTCTGATTTAAAGTGACCTGTTATTGCAATTTAGCTAAGCGCTAAAAGTGCTTAAATTTCCAACTTCCCTGTTTTCCTGAAGGCAGCGTCCCCAACAAATACACACGATGCTCCCGTGCTAGCGTAGCCGCGGTGAAAACATTATTTTCTTCCCACGATCGTCATTTCGAAGGTTAAAGAAGCTGTTACTACTAACCCTGCAGCAGCGATGAGGTGAGCGCAAATAACGCACGCATCACCCCCCCACTCACACCGGGAAGAAGCAGCCGTAAGAGACGATCCCGCCGCGGTGACCCGACCTTGACACGCATGAGCACAATGGCTGCTGAGGCTAATACCTCATCATATTGACTTTGACTTTGAGCCTGCGCATGCTTCACTCCCATAAAACAAAGGACAACAGTGCGCCCAAATAGTCGTAAACTATGACAATTAACGCCCCCCCCCCCTCCGCCTTGTGATGTAAACCGCGTGGTTTGTTCCAAAAAATCCCAACAAAAGAGGTAATTGAGTTGTTTTCACCAGCAGTTACATCTGTGGCTAAACAGACCAGTGGGGTGGAATCACACGCGACCGCGTCATAAAATGTCTACATTACAGCAAAAATTGAAACGTCCAGTCCCCTGGAATCGGGATATAAGTCATCGTATCAAGCCGAGACTGAAGCGTCGGACATTACTCTGTTGAGGAGGACGAGTGTCGCTTTATTTATCACTGCTTGGCCCAAAGTGAGGACAACTACAATGAAGATGGCTACGCTGTCACACCGGGAAACGCATTAACTGGAAAACTGCAGGCCTCACGTAGCCTTGTAGCCAACAAAATGTGTGTTATTTCTCATGACCAATGTATTTTGTCATTTTTCCTCTTCTTTTCGCTATTTTTCATGTTCCTGAGTTTGCACACAAAAAGTCTGCTATGACTTGTAATATCCATCCATCCATTTTCTTTGCCGCTTATCCTCACGAGGGTCATGGGGAATGCTGGAGCCTATCCCAGCTGTCAACGGGCAAGAGGCGGGGTACACCCTGAACTGGTTGCCAGCCAATTGCAGGGGACATAGAGACGAACAGACACACTCACAATCACACTTGGGGGCAATTTAAAGTGTCCAATTAATGTTGCATGTTTTTGGGATGTGGGAGGAAACCGGAGCACCCGAAGAAAACCCACGCAGGCACGGGGAGAACATGCAAAGTCCACACAGGCGGGGCCGGGATCGAACCCGGGTCCTCAGAACTGTGAGCCCAACGCTTTACCGGGTGACCCACCGTCCCGCCTGACTTGTAATATTCAGAGTACAATGAAGCACTGTACTGTGGTCATAGTTTTGCTCGAAGGTGCATCTAAAATTAAAATAAAAACCTGATTCTGGTGCTACTGGTCCCGGTCCTGGTCCGACATTTGTTTAGTTATTTAGTTTATGACGCATGTATATAATTATGAATAATCTTTTTGGTTAATTTTGTACAAATTAATTTTTGATGAATTTTTGTCAGGCATTTTACATATGTTGTTTAAAAAAAAGTTCCTCTACTCCAAAGTCATTTTATTAGGAATAAGTGGGAAACGGATGTTTTCATTTTTGGGGCTGTACCATTCACTTTCTGTTGACAATCACAATGCCAATCACAAATTACACAATATATTTTAGAAACCAACTATTAGCGTGCTATGTATTAATTTTTCTACACTGATGAATGTCTTTGTCATTGTCTTTTTATTTTTAACTCTAGTGCTTTAACACATAATTTAAGACAAAAAGTTCAAACGGAAAAGTTGTAAGGTGTCTGAGGAAAAAGGTCCCTTTTTGGATACAGAAAATCAAAACGTGTCAAGCAGAATTTGGTGACATGAAAAAAATTTACCTATGAAATTGTTTACTTGGCAAGAAATGTAAAACTGAAATTAATGAAGTGAGAATGGAAGATTGGCAACAATAGAAAGTAGTTACTTCAAACAGGAAATCGCTGACTAATACAAAAACCTTGATGGAATGTTCATGTTTATATCAGAAGGTTAAAAAAAAAAAAAAGTTTAGCGACGATCAAAAAGTATGATAGGAAAGTAAAATTAGTTTGTGACTGGAACAAAAGTGCAAAAATGAAGATGGCGGCTTTTCCGAGAAGATGTAAATGGGGAAATTGGCGACTGTAGCCGGAAGCGCAAAAAGGAATTTGGCAACTGTTGCAAGGAAGTTTGTGGATATATGTAAACAGAAAGTTACAGATTTCGAAAAAGTATAAACCGGAAAATAGAGATGGAAGTAAAAAGTGTAAAACAGAAGCAACAATTACAATCGGGAAGTTGGTGAACATATGAAAAAGTGCAAACAAGAAGTTAGTGACGTTCGCAAAAAAATGTCAAGATTGCAAAGCAAAAGTTTCGGCCATCGTCTTGTGAACGTTAATAATAAAGATGTGTGCGCGTGATAGCAACTCTTCAGGCTAATTAACAACAGTGTCAGTGACGGGATATTAATAGCGTCGTGCGTACCATCCATTTAGCCTAAATTGTCGCTTTTGACAAGGCATTTTAATTAAAACTAGCGGGAAAGAAGAGGGGGGTGGGGAGCATGGTCATCATCACGTAATGTTACCATCTGGTCATTTCCATCAGACTCAACGAAGAGCTCAATGTCAAAATAATTATTTACACCTTTATTAAAAAAAAAAAATATATATATATATATATATATATATATATATATATATATATATATAGCAATAAAACGGTAAAAGGTGAACGGTTCTTTTGGAGACTGCGGAAATGAAATAAACAGCAAAGAAATGCGCGTAATGGCATCGGACTGCGTGTTTTGTTTCACCTGACGTGCAATTATTTTTCCCATTAACCACGCAAGCGCGCACTTTGGCTTAATTCTTCCCCGGCGAAATTTCCACCGGAGCCCATTTACTCATCGCCGAGGAAAGTTTGGTGGAAATAACGAGGAAAATAATGCTCTGTCAATGCAGGAATAGTCATTTGCGAGAGGCAAGTGATGCATTATGTTCAAGTGTCACCAGGCAGGCGAAGGAGGCGGAGTAAATTAATAGCTTTCTGCCATAAGCGTTGCGTGATAAATATGATTACATACATTACATACTTGCATACATCATGTTGCTCTTGATCAGCTGTCTGCGGCGCGCAGCCAAAAGTAACATTCATTTGTTCAAAAGGGCCGCAGGTCTCATTAGTGTTTTTTTCTTCTTCTTCTCCGCCACTGCTGCATAAGTGTTGAAAAATGAAGACGCAAAAATGTCAGGGAAGTCATTTTGGGAGCAAGTTACTCGACGAGCTTGTTTTTTTTTTTTTTTTCGTTTTTTCTTCACATCATCATCAGACTCGTGTTTTAGTACAATGTAAAAGTACTCAGTTTTTCAAGTTATGACTAATTTTTTTCTGGTTCCCTGTATAGGCGTTCCTTTACAATTTTAATTGTTTCCAATCCAGTCTTTCTTTTTGGCTTTTGTCGTTACTGTATAACTCTAAAGTTCCTATTCTTGATTTTTATGGGTACAGTATTGCTTCTTTGGTCTCTCATTTTTGCAACAATAGACATTGTTTCAGCGTCACGGGGGCCACCTGTTCCTTTGGCATGCACGTGACACCGTTTAAATGTTATTTCTGTGATTTACTCTGGTTCATCTTTGTGTTAGCTTGGACTGTATGTGCAAAACCACATGAGCTAATAAGAACTAGCTTGAGGAGATGAAAATCCTTTGGCTAAAAGCCCTTCCTCGAATGAATCTCAAAGGGGCCCATGCCAACCGTTCCATCCATCCATCCATCCATTATCTACCGCTTTTCCAGGTCAGGTCGTGGGGCTAGTAGCTTCAGCAAGGATACCCAGACTTCCCTTTCCCCACCCACTTCTTGCAGCTCTTCCGGAGGGATCCCAAGGCGTTCCCAAGCCAGCAGAAAAACATGGTCTCTTCAGCGTGTCCTGGGTCGTCCATGGGGTCTCTTTCCGGTGGGACATGCCCGGAACACCTCAAGGAAGGCGTCTGGGAGGCATCCGAATCAGATGCCCCAGCCACCTCATCTGGCTCCTCTCAATGCAGAGGAGCAGGGGCTCGACAGCGAGCCTCTCCCGGATGACAGAGCTTCTTACCCTATCTCTAAGGGAGAGCCCACATGCCCACAGGTAACATATACAGGTAGTCCTCTGTCTACGGACTCGAATTTCGACTTCAGTCAGATTCCACCATTAGAATTTACATCAAAATACCGATAAATAAGAAACATGATGATGTACTTAGCATTACTGCTGAGAGGCGAATGGAGAAGGGGAGGCCGTGCTTAGCTATTGCGAAGGAACCTGGTCCTCAATCCTCTCCATCTCGACAAGTATCAAAGAGCCTTGTTTTGCGATCATTGTATCCGGCATAGGAACGGAACCCTTCAATTGCGCCAAAATATAAGATTTGTCTTTAATAATCGTCACCACGGTCGACCGACTGAAGCCTTGGTGGTGTTGGTGCCTCTCCTTTCTCCAATCCTTTTTATGATCTTGAGCTTCGTTTCCATGGTAATGGATTTTTTTTTGGCTGCAGAAGCTTTGGTAAAAGGGACAGCTTTCTTCTTTGGGGCGATAATGTCTAAAAAGGAGGGCGAAAAATGCGAGGATACTCCCGGCGCACAAACGCGGACAAGCGTCAGCCAGACAAAAAGGTGGACGGGGGACGGACGTTGTAAAGTCGAAACGTTTTAGGTCGAGACAGTCTTAACCCGAGGACTCCCTGAACATGTAATTAACTTTTGTCTGAAAACATTAGCCATAATGATAATGTTTTGTTTTGAAACAATCATGTCATCAACACTGGTTTTGCTCGTTATGTAGCATACACAAATAGTCAACCATCCCGTTTTCCAGGTTTTGTCACATGACCTTCTGCATATAGTTGATTGGGGAGCATATGTCTCTATATGTCTCACCTGCTTGTTGTTGCTTAATCACTTTACCCCATACCAGCGCCCCAAGTTAGTACTTCAGTAAGTACCACTGTATACTCTGGAAAAACCCATAAAAAAATGTGCAAACAACGATGCGCGATATAGCTCAGGATATAAGCGCAACTATCCAAATAACCCGTGGACAGCGAGACCACTAAGTGTACAACTCCATGCAAAAAAAAAAAAAAAAAAAAAAAAGTGATACCACTCGGATGAAGTAGCTAAGCGTCGGCCACTCCCCTTTCACGGAATTCCGCTCGAGCCATTTATCAAGTCGGCCGGAGCCTCGGAGGGACTGCCGCTCGCTGGGGAGGGCGGGGGAGCAAATTGTGCATTTGAGGCCTCTGGTGAGCCGGACAAAAAAGTGCTGATGTGCTCGCCGCTGCTACGTTTGATGGATTCGCTGTTGTCATTCGCTTTGCAACAAAACAAAGGCCGTCATTAAGCCCTTTGTGATTTCATCGTGGAGACGAGAGGTGAGGGATGGTGCAAAAACGGGGTACAGCTGGGGTCAGCCGGAGCGTTCTGCTCTTCTGATGAAAAACTCATAAATTAGGTTATTCTCATCAAGGGAAATCAGACAATCTGATCATTTTACAGTGGTCTCTTAGTTTTGTTTTGTTTTTACTTTCTTTGCATATCCAAATGTAAATAGCCAGTGTACATAAAACCCCGACAGAATACAAGTGAGTATGAACAGCATGCCCGACGCTCTTCTCCTAAACTTGCCCTCGTGTCCCACCTATCACCGTAAATGATGAGCTGCGGACTTTTTGTTTTCCACCCGCCGACAGCTCTCTGGTTTTCAAGTCTGCTGCACCTCTAAGCAGTATAAATGTAGTCTTCACGCCGAGCGCGGACGTTCACCGCTACTACCAACCTCCGAGATTACGGAAACTGATCAATCTAAACAAACGTCAGTGCCACAAATCGGGCGAAATACGGGAGAAACCTGACACCGATGGCGGTGAGATAGGGCAGCCTCAGAGGACAATCCTGAGGTTTTGCCAAGTATGACCTTTATTATTGTTGTTGTTGTTTTTTTTTTTTGTGTGTGTGTGTGTGTGTGTGTGTACAGTAACATGAATCATATGTTACGTGTGGTTAAGGCCAGCCCGTCACGGAGTCCCGAGATTTACCTTCTCGAGGGAGAGTGGACGATCAAGACAAATCCTTCCCGCTTCTCCGCCAAGTCTGAGATGAAATACAAATTGAGATGGTGGCGGCGGGCGGCCGTGCGGTTACAGGGGGGGGGGTGTTTGTAGCAGGGCGTTTGTGTGATTGAGTGTGTGTAGGGAGGGCTCAGGGCCGAGGGCTAACAGTAGCGTTACACGGATAAAGTCGCCGTCACGGGGGGAGAAGAGAGAAAGCGGCCTGGGCGCATAATCCCCAAATTCCCGAGCAAAATGGATTAAAAGTTGCATGGGGAGTGAGATCACGACGAGACGGATGGAGTTCCCAAAAAGTACAATACGTGTTCCTCCTGCTACATCACGGTTCATCGTTGGCGCCCCTGATTTATCGTAGATTTTGAAGTATGCACACCCGCTGGAAAAACTAATATTTTTCCCCACCATCCAGTATAATCTTCGGCTAGTTTGACCTAGTTCAAGTGCTGAAATGGAAAAATAACAATGTTACACCTGGCTACACAAAAATTATTTGATGCATATTGACCAGAAGCTCCCCGCATTTTCAAATTATTTCCCAACATTGTTTCCTTTTTAATCACACGTTAATGACACGGGCTCCCTTCGGCGGCGGTAATTCTTTCCATTTGTTATGTTTGGACAAGTCATTAACATTATCATTTGTTATCATTAGGAGAGAACTTTTATCTTGCCTTTGTTTTTATTTTTTTTCTTCTTCTCTTCACTTTGCATGGAAACTAAAAGTGATGATATCATAAATAAAAACAAACGGAAATGAAGATTAACAAATAAAATTGTGACTGACCCTCTCAAATGTGACAAAATGACGACGAAACATCAGCTTTCAAATGCCCTCCTCCGAGGAAGCCTTCTCTGCCGTCCGCACCGTGATTGATATTTGGGTAATTGATTATCCCTTTGTGAGCGGCGCGTGGCACCTAAATCCCATTTTGGGGGCCATCTGGGCTCAGCAAATTGCTCCCCGGAGAGGCCCGAGTTTATAGGAAGTAATTATTCCCAAGTCATTTTCCTTCAGAGTTGCTCAGCGGTGACCTGCTTTGCTGCGAGAACGCACCAAAAAAATATTATCACGTAGTTTTTGTCTTGTTGGTGACAACGTTACATTAGTCCGCAACCTTGGATTGAAACTACAAGTTGCTTTTTTGTTTTTTTTTTGTTCACATTTTCACTCAGCCCCTTGCTGCGAGGCACTCCGTCAAATTGATTATCCAGTCAACTAATTCCCAGTCTATGTTTAGCCAAAGTATGATAGACTCGTCGGATCCCGTGGGGGCAATTCTCATTTATGTGTCTGCGAGGGAAGTATTTATGTCAGACAGACGCGAGGCCATCAGCGAAGTGGGCCAGCAGTGCAATATTCGGCTAACGGGGACACTTCTGGGAGCATTTTGAAGGCCCGACTCCAAATCCACTCCTGTTTTTAGACAATAGTCCTCCAAGGGCCCGGGATGAAATGAATGGGGGGAAAAAATATGATGCAACTGTTAAACTCGTGTATGATGAGGAGTCTGTATACTTATCTGACGCTAATGGATACAGTGTAGCAAGGAACTACCTAGTTATGGTGGATTGGTACATGTATGTAGGAAAATATAGGTAGGCAGAAGGCCAAGTATCTGGTAGTTTGGTACCGTAGTTTCCGGCCTATGAGCTGTGACTTTTTTTTTTCCACACGCTTTCAACCCTGCGGTTCATGCGGTGATGCGGCTAATTTGTGCATTTTTTTCTAACGGCCGCAAGGGGGCACTCGAGCGGAAAAGGTAACAGTGAGAAAGGTGGAATATATGTGCCGAGGAAGTGACTTTTACTGGTCCGGCCCTGTTAGCGCTGCACTAGCGTGTTGAAGCTGTGCCCCAGTGATTTTTTTTTTTTTTTTTTTTTAAAGCCCTGTTACCGTGGCGTTAGCGTGGGCAGCAGCACTAGCGTTAAAATCTGTGTACTCTTTCTTTGTAAATATCTTGTTTCAATGTGGGCACTTGCGGCTTTTGCACGGCTGCGGCGTACGTATGTACCAAATGGTATTTCCTTTACAAATATACTGGGTGAGACTTATAACCAGGTGCGCTCTGTAGGTCGAGAATTACGGTAGTTGGTTTGTTTGTCGTTAGGTGGGTGTCTGCTTGTAGGTATCAACGCATCTGAAGGAATTAGCTGGTTGGTTGGTGGATAGGCAAATAATGTGGTAGGTAGGCAGGTACATGGCTGGTTGCCTGGTGGCTGGTAGTTACTGTAGGTAGGACCTTGGGTGAGTATGTATGTATTGGGCAAGTCAGAAGCGGTCTTACGGCCTTGCTACCCTGAGAATGCAGGACCTCGGAAGCCAAGCGTGTTTGGCCCTGGGGAATAGTTGGATGGAAGACCAGGTGCTGTAAACTTGCAGAGGTTTGTGTTTTAGTTTTTGGCCTTCTAGTTATATAGAATGATCATAATGGCAGCGTTTGAACAAATCTAATGGTGATGTAAGATCGTTTGTATTTTAGACTAGCAGTTTCTACTTTCAAGCTATGAAGACAAATGATAACTTACAAAATGTCTTTTTAAATCTTTTTCAAACATGGCTAGTAGTATCATTGACTATTAGCAGTAATGTACAATAGCATCTTGAGTATTACTAGTATTATGGCTTGAGTACCAGGCAGTATGATGGATCCCTAGAAACATTGATCATGATTATTTTTATGAACGAATCGACTTTTGGGGATCTGACATGACTTAAAACTCACTAATCATTGTATCTATACTGCTGAAAATGTTATTTTTTTAAAAAACCAGTTAAGGCAATTGAGAACAGTTTCTTAACTCCAATCAGACTGGATCCAGCAATTCAGAACAGATTGTGTTCGCCTTAAAAGGTTTCCACTATATTTGGAGATCATGTGTGTGTGGGCATATTGGGTGTGATGATAAAATTCCGAGACTGGAGTGAATTGCGCGTCCTGGCTCTAAATGAAAGCCATTGCCCCTATTAGCGAAAGGTTAATTTGTGGAGGAAGCGAGCTGAGCTTTAATGGTTTTCGCCAAGCAAGTGCTCCCAAAAGCTTTACATATTTTAATTTTCACCAAGATCTGTGTTCCTTCCACAACCCTGCAGGCACAAGGCTTGCACGTTTTGGAATAATTGTTATTCCGGAGAGGGTAAATCTCAGTGGGGGCTAAAAAAAAAAAAAAAAACAGTAGAGAAGATTTGAGTAAATTACTGTGTCAGCTTGTATTTATTTGCCAGAGGCAGCACTCGGAGATGGCCATTAGGAGGCAGCGCAATAAAGACAGAGCGCGTTAGCCGTTGTTGAAAGTTAGCGCCTATAATGCAGCGAGTTATCATCACCGTGCTCCCCGCGGAGCCCACCGGGGGAGGGAGCATGCCAGGAGAACCAATTACAGCGCCTTTGCAGAGGGAGGCGACATAAATAGCTGCTATAGTTGGCCACGCTGGCTGTAGATCACGTCTTATGGAGATGTGCTCCCCGCGTGTCATTAATGCAAACGGCCTTTCCTTACATGAAGGCTCCACGCTAAAAAGCGCAGAGCGTGAAAGAACACCAACAAAGTTCTAAACAAGAACGAGGAAGTGGCTAATTTGATCTTGTCGTGCTGTGAGACTTCCTGGTTTCGTCTCCAATCAACTAATAGCATTTTTTTTTTGTCCTTCCAAGCTACACCTCCGCACTTGCAGTAGTACGAAGAGGTCATTTGGGTGCCATGTGAACAAAACACCTAAAATACCAAATGTTTCACCAAATAGCTGTTAGGTTTGACAGAAAAATTTGCAAGCGATGAATCGCAAGTTAGCACAGGCTCACTGTATAGGTAGCTAGCACAATAAAAACAATACAAGTTATTCCCTTGTTTTATGATATGATTTTTGGTTCTCATTCACCATGTATAATGCTCCATTACACTGTCAACCAAATAATTGTTAGAGGGGGTCAAAACTTGTGAATCACGACTTGCTGGTAGTTCACTTTTTTTTTTTTTTTTTTTTTTAACCAACCTTGTTTGTGAGAATCTTTAGAAAAATTTGAAAAATTGGGATTAGACAAATTTTTCAGCAATTAGTTAGATGCTACAGAAGCATTTTTTTTTTTTGACTGGTGAATTGCAAATCGACAGCGTTCACTCTATAGCAGGGGTACTCAATGCCGCGAGGCAGTCTTTGTCGATGGCGGGACAGTGTGCCAAAAAAAAAAAAAAGACGTCAGCTAAAATTGACAGGAATGACTGGTTGTTACATCCAATGGCACAATTCACATGCATACTGTAAAAAAATTAAAAGAACCCACTGGTTTCTTTTAGGCAGCACACGGAACTTTCTCTAACAACAACTGCTGCACCGCCACACTCTTTTTCCTAGTTTACCTTGCACCCCCCCCCCCCCCGCTCTTAAATACGTACACTTATAATTACAAATGTTACAGTTACTTATGCAGCCCATCAGTCTGTTTTAAAATGATTGCGTCCACCACCGCTGCTTCAGTTAGCAACACAGTCTGGGCGAGACGTAGAGCAAAGACGAGGTAGACATGCTGGTTATGTTTACTTTTGATTTTAATGGAAAAAGTTAAAAAAGAAATGCTATTGTTTTAAGCTGTAATGACTGCCGGAGTATGTGAATAGTTGAGGAAAAAGTGGTTAAACTGGATGAGATTTTCTCTTTTCCGAGCGGGAAAGATCTAGTCAGAAGCCAAAGTAGAAGGAGCAGGATGAGATGGTGTGTCATTTTAAAATTCAACCTTGGCACAGCCTGATCCAGGATGAAAGCACAGACAATACAGTGCACAAAAAGCTAATTCTGTATTTTAAATATAGGACGCAGCATAACATTAACCTTGAAACGGTTTGGGAGCATCATAATCATTCTCTTGAAGTTTGAAGCATGACGTTTTCTCACACGCACACTTAGGTTCTGCAGAAAAATTGTTTGTGAATTCATGAATGGTCTTCTTCTTCTTCTAAATGGTACATTTTGCCCTGTACAGTACTGTAATATAGTAAGTTTCTTTCGGCTTGTCCCTTTCGGGGTAGACAACATTTTTCGTACACTTTCCTCGTAAGTTTCTTGAGAAAATTTGCCTGGAGGAGAGTTTGTGAATGGTGACTCGGAAACGGCGGGGGCTTGTTCACCGTAAACATCCCAGCTGACCTCTCCAAGTGCATGCTGTTAAAAGAGTTTCTAAAGCAATGAATATGTACAAAAGTCATCATCTGTTATTTTAATCCCTATATGGCCACTCAAACGGGGGGGGGAGCTGACTTTACTGCTTTAAATCTGGGATTAAAGTCGGTGGGAGGCAGCGGCTTGAACAATGAACAGGAAGTGGCGATGAAAAGCATTAATTAGACGCCGGCCAAAAGGCTACAGCGGCGCAGACAAGGCGAGGGAGGAGAGGGATTCAACGTATTTGTAGAGCCAAACAAATGGCGCGGGTCCCTGCGGGAGGAGAGATTATGACGGGCTCGCTGTCTCAAACACGGCCGACACAAAGCTCGGGAAAGGCAGGGTGGGATTGGGCGGGGGTGGGGGGGGGGTCACCCTTCCGAGGGCCGTGAGGAGCTCTCCGCGGTAACTGCGGCCCTGTGGAAGAATGTCTGTAATCTGCCACCCTTTGAAACGCTTTTTGAAGGGTGTGGTGGGGGGGCTCTTTTTTTTTTTTTTTTTTTTTCTGCCAGTGACCCGGCCTTATGAGAGTTGGTCGCCATTGTCCAAAATTTACAATTGCAGTTTTCTGATCTTTTGTGAACTCCTGTTGACAGTGCTTATTGACTAAGCGGGTCCGACATGGAAAGGATATGACCCCCACCCCCTCACCTTTACCCCCCCCCGCTCCCATCCCCCACCTTCCCCAAAACCCCTTTCGTGTGTGTGCTGAGGGGGAGGAGGAAGCAGGTCGGAGGTTTACATGTAGAATTAGACTTAAAAGGGCTTAGAGAGGGGCGGTGAAACAAGAAGAAAGTTAGAAGAATGAAAGCTACATTTTATCCTCCCCCCATTGCACCCCCCTCCCTCCCCCAACTCCTCTCCCTTTTTCTTTCGCCTCGGGCCGACAGATGCTCGGGGCAGATGGCGGCGAAATTATCCGAAAATGGGCAAAAGGAGAAATGAGCGCGCATATGAGAGGTCTGGGGAGGATGAAGGCCACGAAATAAAGATTAAAAGTGCCATCGTGGCTGGGGGGGGGGGGGGCCACGGGTGGTGGGAGGTCTGACGTGTCATCTCGCTAACATAATGTACGGCCATGCGACAAAAGGACCCCGGAGGGCTGCAAAAACAACTTATTAATAGCTTAATGGGGCTCATTGATCGTGCGGTAAGAGACAGCAGGGATGCTGAATTTTGGAGGATTTTTCACAAAAACAATGCAATGGTAAGTGACCTAGAAAATATGAAATTTTTGTGTGTGTCTTCATGCAGCCTAAAATTGGCTGGGGACCTGTCTGGGGTCAACCCCGCCTCTTGTCCAAATGAGCTACTGTAAAATGGGCTCTAGCTCAACCGCGACCCCAGTAAGAACTCTAACTCGTTATTATTAATGGATGAATTATTATTTACATAATGATATAGAGTACAAATTTGACCACTTAACAACGGTTAGAAAAGACAAATATTATTAAAATAGTAAGAGTTGCGCGAACATCAAGTGACTCAAACTACTGCAAAAAAATCCTCGTCTCATTTAATGTGGGCGGCTGGTAAAGCGTTGGCCTCACAGTTCTGAGGTTCCGGGTTCAATCCCGGCCCTGCATGCGTGGAGTGTGCATGTTCTCCCCGTGCCTGGTTGGGTTTCCGCCGGGCACTCGGGTTTCCTCCCACATCCCAAAAACATCAAACATTAATTGGACGCTCTAAATTGCTCATAGGTGTGATTGTGGGTGCCGCTGTCTCTGTCTGCCCTGCGATTGGCTGGGAACCAGTTCAGGGTGTGCCCCGCCTCCTGCCCGTTGACAGCTGGGATAGGATACGGGATAGCACTCCCTGCGACCTTTGTGAGGATAAGCGGCGAAAAACATGGATGGATGGATGATTTAATGTTTAGCCCAAAAAGATGATTCAAGTTCAACTACAAGTGGTCAAAAGATCAATTCGCCGTACATATTCCATTATAAAATGTTAATAAAATGCAAACATGTATTCTGAAGGGATCTCGTTAAATGATTTTAGGTTCACGCTGTGGTTAGAACTTAAATGATGGCAGTGGCGGGGAAACCGTTGCATCTGTCGCTTAAAAGGACTGACAAGACTAAATAAAAAAACAAAAACAAAAAAATCACAAGCAGTAATTGTGCATGCCTCGTGAATTTTTCCTTGGCAGGCTGGCATCTAGCAAGCACTTTGTCTTCACATGTGGAAATCAGCATCTCGAGTGTTGCAATTCCGCAGAGGTGGGTGGGTGGGTGGTTAGGGGGGACTGACGCTTCTACATTTTGCTATCGTTCCATCCCTTCCCCAGCCTTGCCCTCCGCCCATAAGGAATATGGATAACAAATGAAATATTCCGCCACCGTCGTCTGATTTATTTCCGGTATTATCTGCAACGATCACCCTGGCAATTTAAAGGATCGCTCGCCTCGTTCGGGGGGCCTTTTCTTGCTGGGGGCCTGACAGCCTATCATCTCCTGCGAGACGGCATAAACAGGTCAGGATTGGGAGAGCCCGGCGTTCCCTGTCTGTTATATATTCTTTAAGGTTTGCAGCTCATAGAATTTCTAAATAGGAATCTGAGGGAGGAAAAGGGGGGGGGGGGATAGGGCAATCCCTCGGGGGATGCCGCCCAAGAAATGATACATTTGCACCGTGTCCGAAGAAAATGGCATCAATTCCGAAAGTGCGTGGAGAGCGGAACATCGCAATTTCTCAAGAGTTTAAGTAATAAAACCGCGACTGGAGAGACTGACGGGGTTCTTTACGTTCATATGGAGCAAACAGTGCAATATTATTACCGTTTTATCTGTTTTATTTGACATGTGACTTTCAAGGCGGGATGTCACCTTGCAGCTGCTAACATGCACAGTCCGGTGACAATTGAATTCCTTTTTGATAGTTTACTGTTATTCATATCAAGCACCAGAAGCAAGCAAGTGTCTCAAAGTCAGTCACTAATTCATATTCCATTAAAATGACGACGTTTACCTTGGTTGTATCATTACTGTGTTGCTATGAAAGCAGATTTACACATTAACATGACTTAAATGGTTGTACCACTTATTGTATCTCCTCTACGTTGGAATATGTTTTATATAGATTTTACAGCAAAACAAGTATTTATTCATAGTTTGATTATTTTCTAACTGAATTTTTAACTTCTTTAACCACTTTACCATTGTTGTAGTTATGCATATAGATTTTTAGAGGTGTATATATTTTTCATTACATTAACTTTTAGTACATTTTTTACTCAACTTTATATTCATCCTACATATATTTGTCATTTTGTGTATTTTTCTAACAGAATTTATAACATACCAATTTTACTAAATTAGATAACGCTGTACTCATAATGTTCATAAGAAATGTTTTGTTTTTGAAATATTTGAATGTCAGTTATGTTATCTCTGGTTTTATAAAATAAAGTCATTTCAGCATGTTTTTTTTTAAACAAAATAAAGGTGTACATTAACTTGTCCATAAATAACTAATCATAAACTTTAGCCACATCTGGACTATTTAGTTTTTTTTCCTGATGATGTAACAAGACCCTACTGTCAATTTAATACCCTATTTAAAAGGTTATCTCCTCTTTTTGTTATTTCCAGCCATGCTGCACGTCTAAAGACAGTTCTTCCTCCTTGAAGCAATCTACACGGCGTCCCCCGAGGCCCCCCACCTCCGCCTCCGCCGCCTCAGCATTTCTGACCTCAGAAAAGGGGAATCGAATGGCAACGGGAAGAGGAGGGAGGAGGACGAGGCTGGTTGGTTGGAAATGTTCACTAAAGCTCACATTAAATCAAGATAAAAGAGTGAAATGGAAAATAATAGAGCGAACAAACCCCTGGACGGCCCCGGTGGCCCCTAATGGAAACACATGGCTGACGCCTGCTTGTGTTGTCAGCAGACGCGGGGACATGCTGATTTTAAGCGATTTTTACTTGGAATTATTTGAAATGAGAATAGCGCATATGTCATGACAAAGATGCATGATCCTTCTCTATTTTAGATATGGTGCAAAAAAAAAAATGAATACGACAAAAATTGTATGTCACAAAATTCAATTGAAGAAGTGGCGCTAACCTATTACACTTTCAATTCCATTTTACGAATATTTTCCTTGGGGAGCACCGCCTGCATCACCGGGGGGAAAGATAGAAATTTAAAAAAGATAAATAGCGCCATTAATCTACAACATTTCTCTTCCATTATCCCAGAAAATGAGCATTTTTTTTTTTCACCCGCCTCTTCATAATTAGCTCCTTCCACTTGATTCGCAAGCCAGAAAATGGCCATGTTCAGAAAATTAAAAGTGCGTCATTAAGTGGGACTCGCCATAATATCATTTATCTTTATATATATATGTGGCTGACAAGCAGCAGCCCTTGGATGTTGATCGGGCTTTTGTCTCGGAAGGAGGAGGAGAAAGATCTTCAATGTCGGCCATGTTAGCAGGTAAAAATGGAATATTTATCCTACTAATGCTGCTGTCATTTCAAACAGGCACTTTCAATTTGTGTCCAAATGAGAAAAGAAGTGAAACTCGACGCTATGATGTTGCGCTATTATGTCTACTTCGCCTCTAAAGTGGTAGTAGGAATGTGTAATCCGCTACTATAGTGTTCTAACAGAAAATCTCAATTCCATCATTGATATTCTCTCCTTTAAAACTAAAACTAAAACTAAACGTTTAGTTGACATAGTTGGTGAGTGTAAGCCAGTCACATTCATTTCTTTCTAAAAATGTCCCGTAAAATTTGCTAGCCAGAACCTTTACATGCTAATCTAGCACTAGCTATTTTCGTCATACGGCTAATGCAACACAAATCTTGACTAAATTCTTTTTTTTTTTTTCTTCCAAAAGCAGATTAGTATACGGTACGCGCAGGAATGTCAGCATTTTACCGCCAACCCCCCCCCCAAAAAAAAAGAACCAAATAGTTCTCAAGTTCCATAAAGTGGTTCTCACGATCTATTTAGCTAACATGCTAACTTAACTGTAGCTTTTTCTTATTTGGCTTATGTTGCTAAAAATCTTGAATTAAAAAAAAACTAATAATATTACTTACAATGATCTCTGTTAAAATTGTCCTCTCCCTACAAAATATAGATAAAACGGCAACATTAGCTATGTGGCATGTAAACGGGCTTCCTCATAAAGCTACATGTCTTTTTACAAGACCAATCAACGTTGCTACATTTTATATTTATATATTATATTTGAAATTTGCTCTCCTCGTGTATCTTATGTTGAATTGCTTAACATTTATACAACAGCGTGGAAGATTTCACATTTTTCAACGAACATGAAATTACGCACTTGTAAGCCTTAGACATTTAGCTATGAATATCATTTAAAGAGGAATGAAAAGAAAGGAAAAAGACGGTTTTTGGTTGTTCTAATTAATCGCAGCGAAAGATAATAACGTGCAACATAACGACACCCTTGCTTAGTTTGCATTCTTCTGTTATGACGAATGCTCCAACAACAACAAAAAGTGGAAATTGTAATACTACAACATCATGACCACGCAAGAGTTGTAATTATTCACGAGTGCAGCTCTTGGAATGTATTCTGCGGAAGCAAATTAAGCGTTCATGTAGTTAGATGGACCTTGTCACACTCGCTCTGAAACTAATAAACTCATTTCATAATAATACGTGCGGCTCGCCCGGTAATAAATCACGACGCCTTCGTACACCGCTGCGCCGTTGACCCCAATCAAGCGTTCGCCGCAATTCTTTGATGAATTTCTCTACGCTTTGAAATGATTCGAAGGCATTGAACACTTGCTTGTGGTTCGGCTCCCCAATCAGTGTCCCAAAAAAAAAATTTCTAACCCAAAACAAATGAAAACCACATACAGTAAGTATATAATTTTCATCCCAAAGTCACAGATTTAGCTTTTTCTTTTGCTTGTAGGACACTCATCCCAAGCAAGACCGATTTTTTTTTTTGTTAGCCGAGTAGCATAAATGCAGCAGTAACAATGTCAATTAAAAAAAAGAAAAAATTACCTCGAGGCAACAAAATTCTTGCAGTGATGTCACAAATTTTTCTGTGATAAAAATTTGCCTAGCAACACCACAAAGTCAAAGATTTGTCTTTTCCTTGTGAGTGACTAAAAAGTCTGGCATTTTACTTTCAATAAGTGTTTTTATTTTTAGTTAAAAAAAAAAATATATATATATATATATTTTTTTGCGATCTACATGCAATAAAAATCTACACGGATGGCACTGAATTTGGCAAGGGTGAACTCTGACCAGCAAGAAAAAAAAAGTGGCCATTTCTTTTTGTTACATTAAATTAAAAAAAAAAAAAAACCTTTGTTCATTTCTAGACACAGGCATTAATATGAATACTGGAGACAATTTAAGGCATTTTTTTTTTTTTTTTTTTTCGGGACCAACTGAACTGAATATCACAAATTTTCACGATGACAACCCGAAATGTGCCGGGGTTAAAATCTGCGTTGCAACATTTGAAGGTGAACAATTCAAGAAAAAAATGAAGAAATGGAAAGTTCTAAGAAGGGTAGAGATTGCATCGGCCGCAATCTGATTGGATTATTAGAAATTTTTAATCCTGTGGCAATGCTGTAACATCAATCCATAAAGTCTGACACTTTGGTTACAATTAAATGTTGACGTTTGCCAAAAATAATACTGCAATCATCCCATCGCTAAGGCTTTGATCAAAAAAATGTTGAATAGTGCGGTCAATAATAGTAACATGAAGACTGAATAATAGTTTTAAAGCAAGTTTTACACAAATGACCTAGATGCTAATTGTAAACATTTTTTCTGCTTGTAGTTAGCATCATTTTCTGCAGTAATTTACATTTTTATCACCTACTCAGAGCGACTGCATCAGTGCAGAGCAGAAACATTGCGTTACTTTTAAACAACAGCCACGATCCTGCCATTCTCATCCTCATCACCATCACCATCCTGCTTCGGTAGGGAGGGAGGCCTAACTAGGATGTTAGTGGTTTAGCATAATAATCCCATTTGACAGCGAAGTGCGCTGAGCACTTTTGGACACAGGCCATCACGGAGCGCACGATAAAAGCCGGCGCGCATCCAAGATAGAGCGCATCCCGGTGAGCGCGGGCGACAATGCAAAGCAGGCCATCTGATAGCTGCGAGCAGAAGGCGGGAAGGAGGCATGCGTCGGGCGACAAAAGGATGGGGGGGGGGGGGGGGGGTTCTCGTTCGACATCATTCAGGGACAATTTGTGAGGCCGGCTGTTGAAGTCGGGCCAAAGAGTGGCGAACAGCTGGAGCCCCGCCGTGATTGATCAGCCCGGGCCTCCGAGAACTTCATTTTGATATGAATGCAGACAAAGGCGCGACAACATTGTGCGAGTGTTCAGCGCCAGTGCCATTGAGCGGCGACAAGCGCCCTCACCTCAGCTGATGCCCAGAGGGAGGTCACCGCCTCCCGCTGATTACCATTTTTATGACAAAATTATTGTCGACGGTATTTATGTCACCAACTTGCAATGGAAGGTTTGAAACACGCACAACCTCGTGAAGACAGGAACAGCAGTTTTGCAGTTTAAGAGAAAAACAACTTCATTCATCCATCCATCCATTTTCTTCCCCGCATATCCTCACAAGGGTCGCGGGGAGTGCTGGAGTCTATCCCAGCTGTCAACAGGCAGGCGGCAGGCTACACCTTGAACTGGTTGCCAGCCAATCGCAGGGCACATCGAGACAAACAGCCGCACTCACAATCACACCTAGGGGCAATTTAGAGTGTCCAATTAATGTTGTATGTTTTTGGAAGGTGAGAGGAAACCCACGCAGGCACGGGTAGAACATGCAAATTCTACACAGGTGGGTCCAGGATTAAACCTGAGACTTCAGAACTGTGAGGCCAACCCTTACCTAGCTGTGGCACTGTTTTGCCAACCTCATTCATGTTGAAAAGAGGGGGGGGGGGGGGACTGAAAAAGCTGTAATGTGCATGCCAGGCCACTAGTTGGTGCTGTCACTGTGTAAAGAAACATGTCCATGCACAAGAAATCTGGGGCTGGGGCCACAAAGTTTGGTGATTCGTTGTTTACTTCAAGGGGTGGCCTTTTAAAAAAAATCTGCAATTTCTTGCGAGTTTTTCCTTTTCACTTACAGAAAACGCGAATGTCAATGACATGAATGCCTCAACATTCTAATTTAATTGGTAGATAACCAGCGTTAGATTTTTGCACCTTTGTCACATGGAAGGCCAACAAAATTATATATATAAAAAAAAAATAAACAAAGCAGACAGCTCTGTTATAAACGAGTTCTAATCAAATTACACTGCGGCCGGTTTGTCGCCCTAATGGCGCTGTAACAGGTACGTTTTCGCCACGCGCCGACAACAGTTTGGCGGCCACCCCGTCACAGGGTTCCGCCGCAGTGCCGACCCGCGCCCGTGTCCGTCGCGGGTCAGCGACGAGGCGGAAGGTGGCCGCCCGCCTACGACCTGCGCACTTAGCGGGTTCACCGGCTTTTCGCGCTACCTGAGATGTCTTCATTGGTAAATTTCGTCTGCCGCATTAAACCCAAAGCATTTTTTTTTTAAAATATTCTTATTGATTATGCGTCGGCGGGTTTTATCAACAACACCGGATTCCCCCCCCCCCCCCCCATCTGTTTCACGGAGCCGAGAGTAAACCATGCACATTCATCCCTGACCTATTTAATGGCTGGGTAGTGGCGAAGAGCCACGTGGGGTAAATTGAAAAGTTCTCCATCATTTAAGTGACATGTGACCAGAGTCCATAAAAAAAAATGTAAGCAGGAATTGTTCTCATTTAAAATTCCATTCCAGGCGCTGACTCGCAGTGACAAAAGGGGAACATCCATCCAAGAATTTGCTGCCAGCGTCAATGACGAACGAGTGAATATTGATGACGAACTCCAAAAGGGGAGGGGAAGGATTATATTCACGCAGGGAGGCACCTTTATCTTTAAATTTTTTATTATTATTTTTTTTAATATTCACGATCTCACTGTTCTGTGCTCTCAAAACGTGATCAATTTCACTTTGCACGCAGAGATGGCGACGTTGGGGGTTCGGGGGGGTGGCCACCTTTTTGTTTTTGAAGGATGTGAGGTGTTGGCTAAATGACTGAGAGCATTCTTCAAAAAAAAAAAAAAAAAAAAAAAAAAGACACCCTCCGCATTCATCGCTTTTGTCGGGTCTCAAGATCACCGAAGCGTGATGGAACCCGGACGACGTTGGACGCGGAATCACAATGTAAGCTAAAAAAAAAAAAAATGGGAGGGGACTTATTTTTTTAATTAAAAATTGATGTTGATTTATGTTGTGCTCAGATGACGGGTCTGAATTTTATTTGGATTTCAAGTTTGCGTGTGAGTAAAGGCACTCTGGATACAAACGTGGACAAAAGGGAAAAAACAGATTGGGCCATATGGGGCTCGCAGGCCATACTTTGCACACCACTGCCTTTTATGAACCCCCTTAAAATCTGTGAAATACATTTTAATGCAAAGAAGAAAAAAAAAAAAGACAAGTCCCTGTTGTGCCTATCTGCACTTCCATCATCATAATCACATTCATACAATTAACAGCTAAACTACGTTTATTCAATATTTATTCATAAAAGCCGGCTACGAGAGAACAGATGACTGCCGGTGTAAATGCCTTCATGTGTCTTTTGAGAGAGAACCTTCCGTGTGCATCAACACTATTGATTGGAGGTGACGCTGTGGCTAAAGTCCGACTGACCTCTGGGGGGTCTTCAATTTGTCACTGTTCCAGCGGAGAGGCCTCCCGGGACCCTTGTTACAGACTCTCCTGTGAGTAAGCACTTGAAGGACAAAGTTTCTTGTTGGTTGTACTTTTGGGAGTACAGCGGTACTGTTAAATTTCTCACTTTTCTACCATCGGAGTCCAATAACGAGCAAAAAATTCGTTGACGGCGTCGGTCTCTCCTCGATCACGCCTCATCGAGGCTTCTAATTGGCGTTATTAATCAGCAATCATGTCGAACACCCTCGCCCGCGCGCAGCTCAGAGTTGTTTGACGGAAATCCGACGAGACGTCCACTTCACCTGCCGTCGGGGTACCTCGCTGGTCGGAGTAATTAACATCGGAGCACTTTTGTAAACAAAATCGCTAATTAATTTAATATGTCAAGCTTTCCTGTTCTTTTGTGACCTTTTTGGGGCGAGTTGTCAGATTTTGAGCAGATTATTACAGTCTACAGTGTGTAACAACTACATTCGAGTAGTGCCGACTGTAAATTTACCGCCGAAGTTGACTTAAATGAAGATTTCTGGAATTGCAAAAATTCTCATTTTTTGCTACTATAACATGCAAATATATTTTCTCCCCCTCCACCCGGGCCGTCTGTTTTCCCGATTTTTTTCCATTTCCTAACCGTATCACTCGGCTTTGCGTGCTATTTTGCACACGGCTGTTTCTTTCCGAACGGATTCGCCGCTCGCCCGATCGGAGGTCACAAAAGGCTGAGCGGTGCGTCCAAGGCTGGCTGCGCTGGACCCCCGAGCACGGGAGAGACACCCCAAGCTTGGCTGATCTGAATCATGAAGAATAATGTTTAGCCTGGCACATGATTAGAAATGCTCTTTTTTTTTTTTTTTTCCCAGAGACTGGCATTTTCGTGGCGTTTGGCCGCCGATCTGGCTCAATTTGCCGGCACGCTCCTGCTCCATTTGCCTGTTAATGAGCGCTGTTGTCGGGGGCGCCCATGTGTGCCGTGTCGCCGCGCTCGCTCGTCGCCCGCCACCTACGCCTGACGCCGTGACCGGCGTGGAAGGTGGCAACCGCCGTGACAGATGTTCCCCGTCCTGGGGAGAGAAGCCACAGGACGGGCGCCATGCAGTCAGGGGGGGGGGGGGGGCTTGTGTTTGTGTACTTGGCACAACAACACCTGAGTCTCCTTGTTCAGCAACGTCGATTATCGACTGTTGCACTCCGCCGACCCCCGGTGCAAATGGACCGTTGCGGTTAAGTGTACATTCTCGCCTGTATTAAAATAGCCACCAAAAATTTGACATATTTTCCCCGCTGATCTTTTCATTTTGCACTCGCTAAGTAAACCAACACAGTGCAGCTCAGCTTGTGGCAAGCAGATGGCACAGTTAGCGATGGTATGTCAAAATGCGTTCAATTGCTTCTCCAGAGTTCTTCAAATGTGAACAATCGACATTTCACGCAGACCCATCCATCCATTATCTACCGCTTTTCCGGGTTGGGTCACGGGGGAAGTACCCAGACTTCCCTTTCCCCAGCCACTTCTTCCAGCTCTTCCGGAGGGATCCCGAGGCGTTCCCAAGCTAGCCGAGAGACATAGTCTCTCCAGCGTGTCCTAGGTCGTCCTCGGCGTCTCATTCCGGCGGGACGTTCCCGGAACACCTCACCAGGGAGGCATCCGAATCAGATCCCCCAACCACTTCATCTGGCTCCTCTCAATGCAGAGGAGTAGCGGCTCGACACTGAGCCCCTCCCTGATGACCGAGCTTCTCACCATATCTCTAAGGGAGAGCCCGCACACACCCTGCGGCGGAAACTCATTTTGGCCGCTTGTATCCGGGATCTTGTTCTTTCGGTCACGGCCCACAGCTCATGCCCACAGGTGAGGGTAGGAACGTAGATCAACCTGTTTTTTTTTTTTTTCCTGTTTTTTTTTTTTTTACCAGGTAAAATAATGTCCACCCATGCTGCAGAAAGTCCTTGTGACCGATAAAAGGGAGAGCGAGGGAGACTCATAAAAAGTAAAACGGCAAGCCCAAATTGTAACGACGAGCGCTGATGTGAGATGCGCCCCCCCCCCCCCCCTAAATACGACGTCATTGGGCCTCATGCCTGGTTAGGCCTGTTCGTCTCTTCCGCGGTCAAATTACCCCCGATGTGCTTAGCAGCTAGCGCCAAACGCTCTCAGAGATAAATGGAGTCCCTCCCCTTCCATAACATTTCTTTTTAAATATGGAGGGGGGGGTTAAAAAAAATGAAATGATTGAAAATGTACAGATGTAAATATGCGCCTGTCCCCCCTCCCCCCCCCCCAAAACCCACCCACCCTTCTCCTGCCTTCTTTCGATCTGGCACAGAATTTTTGAAAATTCTTAATCCATGAGCGGCCACGGAACGTCACAAATTAAACGTGTTTTACTGTCTCGCCCCCATTTTTTTTTTTTTTTACCCCCCTCCCTTTCTCGCTCTCACTCCAGATTGTTTTTTGGCTCTCGCCGTTGCTCAAACGCCACGCTCGCATCCATTAGCCACCCCGGCGCCATCACGGCGCCATATGACACCGTCATCATTTGGTAATTAAACCATCGCTCGTTTGAAGACGAGGAGCTGGCGTCGTAAACAACGTGGTGCAAAATTCTATTTATTCTTTATCTATTTCCCCCCCGCCCCCACGTAGACTAAAATGAGAATCAGATGAGTGATGTCGCATTTTCACAAGTTGTGACTATCGAAAAAGAAATGTATTTAAATTCATTGTAAGCTTGTGCTGTATGTTTTTTTTTTTTTTTTTTTTTTTTTTTTTTTTAGGAACTTCCTGTGTGCAACTGATTGGCGCTACCGCCCGTCCCTGTCCTTTCGCTGCCAGGTGGGGCAGCGTAACTCTTTTCCCTAACTTGGTAAGGAACCAACTAAACCTTTTGCCTGTATAAAAAAGGTAAATAAGGTCATTTTTTTTAAATGCGAATGTATTATTTTTGCAGGACTCTTGTAACATTTATCTGTTGTAATTTCGTAAAATGTAAATTGTATTTTTGTAATTTTTTTTTATAAGAATGTGATAGTCTCACAATATTTACAAGTTTTTATGTTCATGTAATGGTTTGCTCTGTTTTAGGGATGTTGTATTTTTGGAAAGTGTTATGTATTGTATATGTATAATATTTTAGTTTATTTTCATTTTGGAATGTGTCTTGTATTTCCTAAATAATATTTTAGGATGAGTGGATGATATTATTTTACAATGTTCATGCGATTTATGTGATATTTATGCACTAAGTTTTGACGCAGTACCTTTGGAGTCTTTGCTTTATTTTGGAATTTCCATTATTTGTTTCGAGAATTATATTTTTGCAGTATTTTTGGGACGTTTCTGTAGTAGTTTTTTTTTTTTTTAATTTATATTGAGTTGTCTGTAATATTTTATGGATTTATTTTTCGGTATTGAAGGGGCAGCGACTGGTTAGACTGACAGTTCTGAGGACTGGGGTTCAAATCCCTGCCCCACCTGTTAATTTGATTTTTGTAATTTTTTGTTTGTATTTCCGGAATTTTTTTGTTGTATTTTTTTTCTTGCCAATATTCCCTGTTCTTGCTTTGCGAGAAAGCTAATAGCGATATGCTAAATCTTTTCAAACATCGGCTTTTTGGGGCACATATGCAAGTGCCCCATGAATTCTGCCTAGCAACATGTTGCCACGCAAGCATCCGATTGGATTCGGTATCCTATTTTCTGGCTTGACGCCCCATCAGTTTGTTTCATACATAAAACAACAAATTTGTGCATGTTTCTTAAGAAGAGGCTCAAACTGTCATTCTTTTTCAACCTCGTGAAATGATTTTTATTTTTTTTATGGCCACGGCCAAGTCGAGTGCAGAAGTAAGCAATGACAATAAAGCAATAACAGACGCGGGGAAGTGGCAATAACATCACGGTTGGCACGGATGCCTTTTTTTTTTTTTAAAGTTCAACCTTACATGATAAGCGCGCCACATAACATCAGCGCGTCCGTGCGCTAAAAGCTCTTACGGGGCCGCCAGACAATCAAATCAGCTCGCCTGCCTGAGGATAAGCGTCGAGGAGAGCGCCGTTCCAATGTAGCGGCTTCTTTACGAGCACTAAACAACCCTGCGCCCCTTCGGCGGGGGAGCGCGCGGGAGGGTAGCCCGGCCTCACTTGGCCATGCGTCAAGGTCGCCATTTTTGTCGTATACCGCAACGTCATCCTCAACATAAAGGGAAAAAAAATACCGCAGGCGAATGCACCGTTTGGATCGGAAGCTGTGAGAAATGTTAGCAAATACTCGTGTTTCAAATCACGTTTACACACTGAAATGAATGGGAATTCCATTAATAGGTCCCCCGCCCCACCACGCTGAAGATTGGCTGTTCATTGGCTCTGGTGGTGTGACCTGGCCACCAGGTTGCAGTACAACAGTCATGCAAAATAAAAACTAAGATTAAAAACTGCTGTATATACCACAGTAAACTGTACTAACATTAGTTGTTTTTCACAGAGGATAAAGTAGATGTCTGTATTATGTTTGCTGTCTACATGTGTTGATGCACCGTTTGTGTTCAAATATCAGTTGCTTGAAGTGTTACGTTTGTTAGCGTTAAGCTAGCAAAAGGCAATGTTCTGTTATGTTTTAAATTGTGTAATTGTTTATTTAGTTTGACGAGTAAACTCCAGGCAGCACAGTGGTAAAGCGTTGGCCTCACAGTTCTGAGGAACCAGGTTTGATCCCGGCCCCGCCTGTGTGGCGTTTGCATGATCTCTCCGTGCCTACGTGGGTTTTCTCCGGGCACTCCGGTTTCCTCCCACATCCCAAAAACATGCAACATTAATTGGATGCTCTAAATTGCCCCTAGGTGTGATTGTCTCTATGTGCCCTGCAATTGGCTGGCAACCAGTTCAGGGTGTGCCCTCCCTCCTGCCCGTTGACAGTTGGGATAGGCTTTGGCACTCCCCGTGACCCTTGTGAGGATAGGTGGCAAAGAAAATAGATGGATGGATAGAATCAACTCCAACTGAATAGCTTGAATCCTGATTTTTTAAGATTTCTCGATTATCTGCCGAACTGCGGTTTGTTGTCAAGCGAGTTGAAATTTTTTGTATTGCTGTGAAAATTGTGGTTCGTTTTGGGGGTTAAGTGAGACAAAGGACGATTACAGGAACAGTTTGGACGAGTAGGAACATTTAGTGTGTTGAAAGCCCCCCCGTGTCTCAATTATGCGCCCACATGGACACAAGCTCTGTTTCCCATATTGCCGACATGTGACTGGAAGCTGTCGGCCGTCTGCTCGGGACGCAGGCGGCCGGCGGGCTGGGGGCACCCCCTCGGGCTGATGCGCAGCGGGATGCTGCTCTCGTACAGCCGGGCAGGACCTGCTGTGTGTGTGGAGGGGGGGGGGGGGGGGGGGGGGTCCGCTGCAGGCACCCGTGCCTCCCTGTATATCATTTTTAGGACTTAAAAAAAAAATGTAGACTTTGCGTGTGACATTGACAAAAAAAAAAAAAATGATCCTAGAAAAGGGGGGCAAAAGTTGAAACTACCCGTGTGGAAAGGGGGCTCACCTCACGTTCCCTGCAGGATGATCAACTGGAAAGACTGGAAAGGCTCCTATTTTAAATCCAGCACTGCAGGGCACATTTAATAATTAGGTGCAAATCTGCATAATGAATGAAGGCAGAGGGGATTTTTCAAGTCTTAAGGTGCTTTTAAGTCATTTAATTCGGGCGCTTTAGTGGGATTTCATCACTCCATTTCATGTAAATCTTAAATATAGATTTAGCGATGCACATTGCCGGTTTCATACCGCGTTTTATCTTTATTCATGTCCGAATGGAAATGAGATGTAAATTCAGCTTGTGATTGGCTCTGCCTGCAGCATCACAAACACAATCTGTATTGTCATGTATTGTATTGTCATAGCATATTTTTTTTTATTATTTTTACGCTCTGGGTGTGTAATCAATGCAAGTGGTGTCTAGTTTTATATTCTAATATGATCAATAGCAACGAGTTGTATTGATTCAGTTAATTACGAGGAAAAATGAAATGCTATTTGTTTTTTGTTTTTTTTTTTTAAAGCATCAAATTGACTGGAGGATTTAGGGAATATTCTGGAATTTTTATGCAATACTTTTGGAATTTATATTATTTTCTGGGCATATTTACAGTATATTTTAAATCTACATGATGGAATTTTGGGATACATGTCATATTTAGGAAAGTTTGTGTTTTTTAACCTCACTGTAGAATTTTAGAACAGTTACTGTTTCTATGTATTTCATGTATTATTTTTCCCAATATTTATGTACTACATTTGGAATATTTATGTATTGTTTTTAATATGCACATTGTAACTTTAGAATACTGGTATTTTTTTCCACTTTCACGTATTTTGTAAATATGAATTGTTTTTTAATGGTCATATCATAATTTTGGTGCACATATGTCATTTTTAGGGGGTATTTACATACTGTTTTCAGACATTAGTGATGTTTTCTGGGAAGGTTTCCAAATTGTTCATGTCGTGTTGTTTTTTTAATATTGTTTGTAGAAAATGCATTTGGTGTTTTTTGAAATGTTGTGCATTTTTGTGTATATCCTTTATTTCTGCAATATTTTTATATTGTTCATTAGGCAATTTTAGAACACGGATAATATATATTTTGGGATTATTTATATAGTGATTGTAGGATACTGAACTGTTACCCATATTTAGATTTAATATTTAGCATTAGTATTTGGGAAATGTTTGGGGTTTTATTTTGTGTTAATATGCAATGTTTAAAAAAAATGATTCAGTATTTTTTTGTTTTATCAAATTTGTGATACTTTTGGTGTATTAATGTACAGTTTTTGTATTTATGTTTTTTTATTGTTTTTTACAATTATTTGAATTTCATTTACTATTCTTTTGGGAATATGAACGCAATACATTTGGAATGTTTATGTAAATAGAAATATTTAATATTTACGTTATGTCTTTGTCAATATGTATTTTTTGAGGTGCATGTTAGTGGAGTTTTTTTTCATGGAGTTTTAAAAATATTTCAGTATTTTTAAAAATGACAATTTACATTAATGTATAATTTTTTTAAATATGCATGCAGTATTGCTGGCTTGTTTGTGTAGTATTTTCTGTAGATTTAAGTGTTTTATTTTTTTTTTAATGACTGTCACTTTTTTTCGAATGGTTGTGTATATATATTTTTTTTTTCGTTTGTTTTTTTTAAATGTGTACATGTTATATTTGGAATATTTAATTGCATTTTGGGGATGATGCCTATGGGATCATTTATAATTACTCCATTCCATATAAAATAGCATGTGCATATTGAATATTATATCATTATGAAGTATCAAGATAACCCCCCACAAAAAAAATTCTATTGCCCTTCTAAATCACGTGACCCCTCCTCCGATCGATTATTGACGTCACGTCCTTTGTCAGAACGGGTGGGGGGGCTGTTGATCTTGATATTATTTATAACACCTGTCCCCAATCTCAAAGATTTTCCCCTTAAATCGAAATAATATAATAATAGCATCAAATGAAACTTTTTATGGGGTCCTGAAAGAGAAAGAGGGTCTAAAAGATGAGATGGGGGAGGATGGAGGCTGAGTATGGGGGAAGGGGGGGTCGCTTTAAGGGAAATGGGCAACCGGGTGTGAAATTACAGCCTATAGTGCAACATATTATACCAAAAGCTCTGTCCAAAAACACAAACAATGAAATAATATTCATAATAATAATAAAACGTCCCCAAACCTCACTAGGAGGTGGTAATTACTCTCTTCCCCCCTAAAAAAAAGAAAATATCAATAGTAAAATTTAATGTCAGTGTTATTTTTCCATGTCTAATTTGACTTTATTTGCATTGTTAGATTTTCTTGCACATTACCCCTAATTAGCATAATAAATGACATTCTCTCCTCATTAACTGTATTAATTCCTTAAGTGCTTCTACGAAATGTTTTTTTTTGTAAATATGTCACGCCAATTTAATACTTCCATGTACATAATCATACTCAATTTTTGTCAGCATTAAAACATAAACTAGACGTGCATTTGACATGTTCGGATGTGAAGTTGATGAGTAGATTTTGCAAAGAGTAAAGAACAAAAAATAAACGGTAATTTTTTTTGCAAATATAATATCCGTACATTTTTCAGTGCGAGTGTTAATATCATTTAGAAAATGAGGAGGGCAAGGAAAGTTTTGACTTTGTGGACCCAAGAGAGGGTGCAGATTGAGGGCTTGTGAAACTCTACAGCGCCATCTACAGAGGTTGGGGGGTACTGCTGCATGTAGGGCGCCATCCTCTTCATCTTCATCATCGTCATTATCATCATCATCATCATCGTCGTCGTCTTCCTCCCACTTGGACTCGTGCGACCATCACACAACGAGATTCACGTCACACATGGAAAACCACATTTTTTTTTTAATGGATTGGAATTATTTATTATGGAGCATTTGAGGGGAATCGTTGTGTCATGTTTACGAGATGTTGATTGAGTATTGAAGCACTTTTGTGATATTTGTGTATTATTTTTGGAAAATGTGTGTGTTGCGTTTGGTATATATTCATGTAGTGTTTTTGGGATTGTTGACGTTTGCACTTTTGGAAATGTTTATTTCTTTCATATCTGATGCACAATGTAAGGTTTTTTTGTCATGTTTTCAATACTCTGGAATATGTTATTTATATTTGTAATATTTTTGAAAGATTCATTTCTTAATATTTGAGTTTTTATTTTAGTGTCATTTTCATGGAATATTATTATACAATGAAATATTTGGGTATTTTCTAATGCTTGGAATTTGGGAAAGACTATTTTTTTTTGAATATTTATCTTTCAGGAATGCTGTTTTCATGCAGTTTTGGGGGGATATTGTGGATTTTGCACATTTTTTTGCTATTTTTTCCAGTTAATTATAAGTGGCTCTTTTATGTGTTTTTATTTATTTGTATTATTTATACCATGTCATAACATTCACGTACATTATGCATAAAGGCTTGGAATGATTCCGGAATGGATATTGACATCTTTTACAAGGAAAATGTACAATATGTTTACTTTATTAGCAATTTTTTTTGAGTTGTTTGACCCTCCCAAAATTAGATTTTGGGGCCCCACACCTCAGTTTGACAACCCCCTGTTCAATAACAAAAAAAAAAAAAAAAAAAAAAAGGGGGAAGTATAGTGTAACAATATTCTTTCTTTGTTTTTCCCAAATGCAATTAATTGAGATATACATATTTCATTTGGATGTTACGAAGTCTGGCTGATGTTCCTTATTTGGACATGCACTTCCTGTAAATGAGTCAAAGCTCCTCATCTAGAATTTTTTTTTTTTCCGTGTGTGTGTGTGTTGGCATGTACTGCCTTTGTCTGACAAGTCAAGCATGGGGGGAATGCTGCGGGGGGGCTCCTCGTAGTGCGCGTGCCTGCGTGCGTGTGCATGAGCGGGGGTGGGGTGGTGGGGGGTCTTTTCGCTTTTAGCGGCACGCACACACCGACACGGGCTTCATTCCCGGTGCGAAACCTCCACGCGAGCGCATCCCAGCTGCATTGGGGAGAGGGAAGAGGGCCCCCGGCCGCCGCCGCGCACGGATCCTGGGGAGCTATAACCGAACCGGGCCGAGCCGAGGTTCCTACCTATCGCATAGCGGAGTCGTTCCCCCCGCCTCGCGATGAGCTTCCCGCTCGGTCTGCGGCGCTGAACCCAAAAGGGGGGGCGACGCACCTGCCAGCCCCTCGTGCGGACTGCACCCCGCTACCGAGGCAACTTTTGCGGTCTTGCCTTCCTTCTTCCTTCCTTCCTTCCTTGTGGAGGAGGAGGAGGAAGACCGGCGGTGTGCAAAGTTGTCCCTCGTACTGCGGTGGTGGGCGACGACAACATCCCGATTTTTTTTTTTAAATTATTATTATTATTTTTTTTGCATTCTTTGACATTGTAAGCAGGCGAAACGGCGGCTTGGGTTGATTTGTTTTCTTTCCTTTCCTATCCGATGGATATTCACTGCAAGGCGGACCCCTTCGCGGCCATGCACCGTAAGTAGCACAAACCCAGTTTCGTTGCTATTATTATTGTTATTATGCCGCAATGTGCATTTATTAAAAAAAAAAAAAAGATGCGTTAATGACCAGGTTGCTGCAGCAGGTGCTTAAACGTGCAAAAACATCCATCTTGTAATGGATGCAAAATTATGTCTTTCATGCACAATCATTTTAATGAACATTCTGACTCAACTTGCACGTGCAATTTATTTTATTTATTTTTTTATGGGAGTGAACATTTATTTTTTGTCTCTGTCCATTCAGGAAAATAATTGTAGTGTAATAGGAGTTTTTGGAGCTGGATCAATTATTATGAAGTTGTGAAAGGGAACGTTTTTGTGGACTGTGGGAAAGTTTTTTTTTTAATTAAAAAAAATGAATTTGATTGATGTACGAAAATTGTCTTTTGATATGTATAAAAAGAGAGGCAGCTTGTTTTTTTTTTTATTTTAATGATGTATTTGTTGTTTCTTGATTTAGAATTGTATATATATATATATTTTTTTTTGGGGGGGGGGCTACTATTTGAAGACACTGGCGTCCTTTCCTATAATGTGAATGAATCACATTTGTCATCAATAATGTGCACTAAAGCTTTCCCAAAACACGACTGGGCTCACATTTGCTGATTTAAAACAGCACGAAGTGAACTCAAAATGGAGCATATTTTATATTGGCAAGTTTGTTCGAACCACAACCAAATTATTTTTTGGAAAATGTGTTTATACTCTCCTAATCTTAACTGAGATTGCGCTAATGCACCTGATGATGATGATGATGCACCTGCACATAAAGCAAATTTTGCTTTTATTTCTCCCCGCGACCCTTACGGCTTTATGTAATGTTAGGCTGCCGTTGTGTGTGTGCTGCTGTTGTCTCCCACGTAGGGCACGGGGGCGTGAACCAGCTCGGCGGGGTGTTCGTTAACGGAAGGCCCCTCCCGGACGTGGTGCGCCAGCGCATCGTGGAGCTGGCCCACCAGGGGGTTCGACCGTGCGACATCTCCCGGCAGCTGCGCGTCAGCCACGGCTGCGTCAGCAAAATCCTGGGCAGGTACGGACGAACTGGCATTTCCCGTGGATGTAATCTTATAAAGAATGCACAAAAGTAATCAATTTATCTGATTGATAAAAATATCCGGAAAAAATGTTTTGGATGCAAACAAATGTGGATGTTTTCCGGACAACTTTGAATGTTAGCATAAACCAATAAATGTGTACAGTTGAATTCATTTTACTCAAACGATTTTTCAAAATAATAAAACACCATTTTGCATGGTTGTATTAGTTTAAGTGTATTTTAATGAATTAATTTTGCATTAATGCTCGTGACTGATGCATTTTCCACTAAAGGGGATTGAACAACATTTTTAAACAATACACTAATGTGACAGTTTTTAAAAATGTATTTTATACGTTTAAAAAATGCAAACCGAACTGTTATTGTCACAAATTTTATTGAAAATAAAAATCTTCGTTTTTGAAAATACAGAAGTGCTGCTTACAAAAAGGATAAATCTATTAAATTAGCGTCTCTAAATCAATTTTAGTACAATAAGGACATTTTATTGTGGGGAGGGCAGAAAATCAGGATGCACAAAGTACACCCTGAAAATAGTGGGGATGTTTTTTCCTTTTTAAAACCAAAACATGTGCTTGTTGGAAGTAATAATTTTTCACATGAATGGGAAAAGTCATTAGATTTTAAATACACATTGATTGCATTTAATAAATATGCATATGCTAAAGTAACGTTTATTTTAATTACTTTGGAAGAAAAGGGGAAGTTACGTCAGTTCAACCAGAATCGAATTTGATTCTTCCGCGTTAAAAAGTGACGTGCGGGTGGGCTTGACTTGCCCCGGGGTGTTTATTTATTATTTATGGATTTATATATTTATTTTCACCTGAGCTACGTTGCCTCTTTCATATTTAAAGGAACAGTTTTGCTTGATCGGCCATAAAAATGTTGTTTTTTCTTATGAATAGAGAAATACAATTTAAGTGTCATTTTTTTTTTTTTAATATTTATGTTTTTATATTTTTTTCGTATGCAGGTACTATGAGACCGGTAGCATCAAACCGGGCGTGATCGGGGGCTCCAAGCCCAAAGTGGCCACGCCGAAGGTGGTGGACAAGATAGCGGACTACAAGAGGCAGAACCCCACCATGTTCGCGTGGGAGATCCGCGACAGGCTGCTGGCCGAGGGCATCTGCGACAACGACACCGTGCCCAGCGTCTCGTCCATCAACCGGTCAGAAAACAAAATATGTCACGCAAATCTTCCGTCATAAATACATTTGGGGGGGGGGGCATGTAAAAAAGATTTAGAATATGCATAGGGTCACTCATGAGATCGAATAAGAAATATGCCACGACACGATCATGCAAATTCTCTTTATTTACATACATTTAATATTTTTGCTTTTGAAAATGATTGAGGATGCGTCATAATATGAGCTGTTGATTATTATTTTTTTTTTTAAATCTGATTATTAGGAACACTTCTTTGGTTGCATGACAATCAAATTAAGAGGGTCAAATCATTAGGAACAGCTTCCACCACAATGCAGTGCAAAGTATTTTATTGATTAGGCAGATTTGTTTTTGATGGAGATGTTCCTAATATTTTGATCAATATATCCCCCCCCCCGTCCTCAGGGGGGTTGGAGCGGGAGGGGGGGGGCTCCCTAATGAAGTGGCCACACAGTGTTGCAAGCACCTGCTCGATGGCGGTGTCGGTGGTCCCTCAGCAATCAGCATCAGCACACGTGGAAAATCAATACGAGGGTCTCCACATCGCTTTTGGCGCCAATCTCTTTGTGAGCATGCGCGCAATGGCGTGGGGGGGGGGGGGCTAACACTGCAGGCCTGTCTGGAATTGCAAAAGAAGGTGGGAAAGAAAAAGGAAGCTCGGAATGAATGTCGTAAAAATAAAAATGCAGACATTTTTTGTGGTGGTGCATTCAAGGCAACTTTTTGTATGAGGGCAAAATATGTTTGTTTTTAGCAAGTTATTGCATTAAGTTCATTCAACTATGTGTATGCTATATTATTATTTTCTCAAATGTAACTTTTCAACGCTGCTTTTTATGCACCCTGTATTAACATCCACAAAAATATTGATCAATATGTGTTGCCGTTGAGGTGTTCCTATTATTTTGATGGCCTTATTTGGCAACAACACGAGCGGGCCAAAATATTAGGAACGGCCCCCAGTCCACTGCTGACCACAACCACAGTTGGACATTGTGATAAGATGGCAACAAAAAGATGCCTCGAATGCACCACCGGGGAAAGAAAAATGGCCCATGTTCACTTTTGATGTGTGCAAGTATGTTTGAAGTGCAATATAAAATGGTCCATGTGCATGTAAATATTATTCCGCATACATCTCCCAAAAATGATCTCTTCCTGATACACAAACACACACACACACACATCCCCAGTTGATGAACTTTGCTTAAGACCCACTGTTCCATGGAGGCATTACATTTTAATGAGCTGACGGGCAAGAGCGTGGCCACACACACACACACACACCACACACACACACACACCTTTTAAATAAGAAAGGGCTGAAGAAAATTCATTTCATGCTCCGTGCTCGCTTAAAAAGGCAACCGAGACACATGCGTGTGCGATAAATCCAAAATGTACGGATTAATACGCCCCACCCCCCTTCAAAAAAGACCCTCCACTCTCCTTTTTGAATTCCAATTAAAACGCTTCGATTTGGAGTCAGCTCTCTTTGTTTGTGTGGGGAAATTGAATCGAGAGGCGTTATAATTCCATCAGACACTTTTGTAGTCTTATCGGGGTCAAATGGTGGAAATTATTTTGAAGGCGCAGCGTCGCCAGGTAAATGTTTCATGTCCTCGGATTATAATCTAGCGTTAGCTTGATAGCATAATTGGCCGAGTCATTATTCAAATATATTATACAAAGAAAAAGAGTCCAGTTGCCTCAATTTAACCTTTGCGGATTACCTTGGCCTAGAAGATTTACACAAACATGAATGACACACAAAAAAAAACTTTACAAATATTGCACAGTGGCGCTTTTTATTTTTTAACTACTATTATGACAGTAAGGTAAAACGGCTTGGCCACTTCCGCTAGTAGACTAACGATACTAAGCGTGAACAAAGGGTTCGTGCTCAAAACCGGGCCTCCCCCCACCCCCCCTCCGCTTCAGACTGAAGCGGGTCTCTTTTTCCACTCGAGCGCTCCCGACTGACCCCGGAACAGTCGACAAAATGGGACTCGGTCCTCAAACACCTTTGGCCTGCAAGATGATGTCATAGCCGAGACCAGCTAGTAAAAAAAAAAAAAAAAAAATACAAAACTCTCTTTGCTTGTTGTCCAGTAGTATTGATTCAGACACACGACGATTTTAGTGTTTCTTCAGGAGGGGGGGGGGGGGGGGATGTGAATTGATTCCCTGAAATTGTTATGGAACATGGACGCCAACACGAGGGACAAAAATGAGAAAAGAAGGAGCGATAAGTAGTTTCCAAGTGACGGCGACGGGCCTCCTCCTGCCCCGGCTGCGCCGCTCAGACCCAACAAATCTTAACGTGTGCTAGCGTGGGGGGGGGGGGGGGGCAATAAGGAACTATTGCTTTCCTGTCACTTATAATTTATAGCTCTCCATTTGCATCTCTCGGCCCCACGCGGCCTAATCCTGGACTTTTCCGATCGATGCGGGCCTCATCAGCCTCGGCGTGCTGGGAGGTAAGGGCGGGGATGGTGGTCCTGCAGAGGGACTTGCGGGGGGGGGGGCAGCCAGTGAGGACTTTGCCAAGTGTGGGTTCCAATCAAGCCTTCCTGTACTCCAGGCTTCCATCCAGATTCCTGAAAATTTCATGTAATGTTCATTGAAGACTGAATTGCCCATTTTGAATTGCAGCGACAATGTTTTATTTTGCGGCGTTGGGCCGGAAGGTTTAACGTTTCCGACGCCCCGGAGTAACATCTGCCCGGCGCTTGCAGGATCATCCGGACAAAAGTGCAGCAGCCCTTTCATCCGTCGCCCGACGGGACGTCGCTGTCGACGCCGGGCCATACCATAGGTAGGCAGATGGGCATCGCCCGTGACCATCATCATCATCATCAGTGGCATCAGCGGAAGCTTGGAATGGACTCCCAGCAGGTCTTGATGATTTTTGTTGTTGTTGTTCTTCCCTCCCCTTCCACCTCAGTGCCAAACACGGTGTCCCCACCAGTAACCAGCGCTTCCAACGACCCAGCGGGGTCCTACTCCATTAACGGCATTCTCGGTATTCCGCGTTCCAACGGTGAAAAGAGGAAAAGAGATGAAGGTAGGATATGTTTATTTCAAAAAGAGAGGGGGGGGGGGGGGGGGCCACTGGAGTGTCTGTTTGTACATTTTCCCATCTTGGGGGGGGGGGGGGGGCGCAAATACTGACCCATGCCTTGATATATTTCCTCCTTTTAGGCTACATGAGTACCTTCTACTGCAAGCTATTTTTTCCTCTCAAAATATTACACATCATTGTACCCAGCATTTTTCTCAAACTTGTACCCTGAGGGATACGAAGGCCTGTCACTCGGGTGGTCTCCTCAATGGTTTTGCTTTTGTGCTCTTGACTTATTCAGCATCCGGCGGATTATCCCGACAGGGTACATCGGTACGCTTTTGTGGGAGTGCTACTGTAAGCACATGTTTGACTGTATGGCATTGGGTATTTCTTTTATTTTTTTCTTGACACAAAAAGATATGCTTTACCCTTAGGGGTACACTGGCTTGCAGCTAGCGTGGCATCTTCAAATGTTCCGCTTTTGTATCCTTGACTTTCCAGCTTGGTCCTGATGCACTGATCCTAAAAACCCTCCAGTCCAGTATTCAATCCCATTGGGGGAGATGTAGATTTAACTGACAGAAACTGATTATTAATGTAACCATTATTTCAGACAAAAAGAAGCCTGAAAGGTTCAACTATGGACCTTTCCGATGGCGATCTTAAGCTCCGCCCCCTTAGCCATGTCCCACCAGCTTCCAAAATGGCAATTGAACAGAAAATGTTTGAAGTCGATTCTGTATCGCGTACTCCAAATAATTTTGGCGTATGTTTTTTGCCAAATGCGTCAGACTTGTCCAAGAGAAATCCCAACTATTTCACGCAAGGATATGTACAGGGAATTACGATTTTGGACAGAGCGGGACTCAATGTCGGCGCGACAGCGAAATGTTGGCGATCGATGCAAAAAAAGTTTGACGCCGCACAAACTTCACATTGAAATCCAACAGGATGAAATATTGGAATCGTACTGCGCATGTAAAGCAGGGTGAGTACTTTTTACTGGGAAAGATCACGAGTAATCTCATTGTAGTCTTTATAAGCGAGCGGGTGGATTCATTTGACTTGGCTTGTAGTGGAAGTCCAAATGGGCAAATAGACATTTCTCTTGCACGACATCGCGTATTTACGTATAACTAACCCGAGTCTTCGGCATAAAATATTACACACTTCATTCAGCAGGTTAGTGATATGCTAACAAAGTGAAAGTTGTTCTCCTGCAATGTATAAAGCACTGATAATAATTCAATCAAACTCGGAGAAGATTCTTCTCCCTCACTTACCTTCAAACATCCAGCCTTGTGTTTGTTAATATTGTCCACATTTAGTTGTACGTGCGCTCTTCTGTGAGCCTTAATCCATCGTAGACACTTTGTCAACTGCGTTTTAGGCTTTGGAAAATGAATCAGGCGGGTCCCTTGTCGCCTAGCAGGATATCTTTCATCAGGATTGCACGTTCCCCAAGCGCATCTGAAGACCATTTTCTTCGTAACATTAACTTTTCCGAGCGCACGCTACTGACAACGAGCATTGCTTGTGGGACAACATGGCGGCAGGGGCGTGTCAAGACAGGGGTTAAGACATTGCGGCTTTCTGATTGGCTATTATTGTACGAGTGATTGACAGGTTGGAAAGGTCAATAAATCCTTGCGGGAACATTTGAGATGTTTTGCAGAACTCCTTCGTGTTCCCCCGTTTCAAGCAGTACCAAACCCGGGACTCAGTCCCTAAAAAGTTCACGGCAGTATACTTAAGGATATGATGTCTTGTCACTGGAGGTCGAGGGGTGTCCACAAAGGTTTTGCTTTCGTAACTTTGTGTGCTTAGCTAAAAATAGTCCGTCCTTAAGGTATGAGGTGAGTTATGGAATCCTACATCAGATTTAATTCAGGGGGGAAAAAGGCAACCTTCAAGGTTCTACTTGTACTCTTGAGCCGTCACTTTTTGTCGCTTGGGTCCTACAAGTTGTCCAGTCACATCGGAGTCCAATAACGATGCGTGCATTATTGTCGATTGCAGGGACATAAACGGACTCGTCCTGTAGTCCTGCTTTTAACGACGCAGGATTGGTTCACGCCTCCAAAAAGACACAAAAACGTGAGGCTCATTCTTTACGCGCTGTGCTGAAGTTGCAACTCGGGCGTTCCAGGCGATGACCCCCAATAAACCACCTGAACTCGGCTACAGCGCTGTGTCAATCCACCGAGGAGCGGTTTTGATTTGAAGGCACGACCTCCACCATTGTCTCCTGCAATTAATCTTTATGGAAGTGATTAAAGGGCTTTAGATAATTACATGTCAAGATGATGTAGCCGACCACCCAGGTCAGTCAAGAAAGCCGCTCAAGCTGTTCTTTTCCCCCCATCCTTCCTCTCCTTCCACAAAAGTACCTTCGTTGGCGAGAAGACGGCCCGAGGCTTTTTATAGATTATTGGTTCTGTAAGCAATGGGCTTCCTTAATGTCGCGACATGCACGAGCAGCTGATGAGCAGCGCTGAAGACGCGCGCCGGCGTTGTCGTGAAGTGTATTTTGGAACGATGCGAAGTGCCTTATTTCCACAACGAGAGCTAATCAGAGCGCGCCAGTCGTTGACACAGCGTCGTCTTTGTTGCGGCGTTTGCGGGACGCCGAAGGTGGGAGGTGGGGCGGGGGAATTGATGCCGAAGCGGCGAGTCGGAGGCGGGGGGGCGGGTGAGCCGGGGATGACTAATGACCTGTCAGAGGTAGATTTCCTGGCAGAGATATAAAAGCCAGCATGACGTGGGCACGGCAAATGACATAATCAAGGGAAGCGATGCGGCGGCGAGGGCGTAATGCGAACGTCTGGTGTTTTCCGGGGTTCATTTGGAGCCCGTCGCAGGACCCCCTCGTATTAAGCGTAATGTCTCGAATGATGGAAGGTGCATATTTTCATGCAGATTGCTGCTGAAGGGTAGGGCGATATTAAAGGGCACTAAGAGGGAAGATGGCTCGCGGAGGAAGAGCTGAGCCGTCGAGGGGGGGGGGGGTCGTCCAGGTGCTTCTGCAGGCTCAATCGATGCGAATAATGCGACGCCATTTGTGGAATAACTCGAGTTTTTGTGTCAAATACATTTTTTGTCGCTAACTCTACGTTAGAGTTACGGTTACCCTCGGAGAGGCCAAAATGTGTCGTAATCGTAATTTCTCATTATAATATATACTGTATTTTCCGCATTATAAGGCGCACCTACAAGCCTTTAATTTTCTCAAAAGCCGACGGTGCGCCTTCTATATATGGATCAATATTGAGGCTTTAGTGCACCTTCATCTAATGGATGCATAACGTAACCCCAGCCTCAATTGTAGCGTCTATTCTATGCACTTTATAATGCGGTGCGCCTTATATATGCATTTTTTTTTTTCAATATAGGCCATTCATTGAAGGTGCGCCTTATAATACGGTGTGCCTTATAGGGGGGGGAAAATATGGTATATGCAACAAATTGATGGGTAAATTAAGGATATTTTTTTTGAACTATTGTTAAAAAAATAGATAGATGTCAACATTATTATTCATTACATATGACAATGCCTCCTGTCCGTTGACAGCTGGGATAGGCTCCAACAGTCCTGTGATCTTTGTGTGGATAAGCGGGTAAGAAAATGGATGGATGAAATTCAGGTTCAGATTTTAGTAGAACGATGGAAGTTGACACGATTTTCTTTCATGGGCTACATAAAATGATGCATCAGGCCTAGTCTGGCCCCTGGGCCTTGCGTTTGACACCTATGCTTTTTATAACGTGGCTCACTTTGGCCTCATCATACTCAAGTGTCCCACTACTCAGTGCCCTTCGTTGGGGGTGGGGGTGGGGGGGTTCAGTTCACTGTGGAAGATGTAGCTCAAAATAACGATTTCTGAGGATTCTCCGCCATCTTGTTGAATTTGTTGTTAAATGAAACATAACCTCGTTGGTATAGTATCCAGAATCGTAATCTGGATGTACATGCAACCTGTTCTCAACGGAACCATACAACTTTGAAATGTTTTTTGTTGTTTTTAATGCAGGTATTGAAGTCTAGTGTGGTGCCACTTCTGGTGCTGTTTCCAATGCATACTTTTTTATTTTTACTAAATCAAAGGATTGTAGACTTTAGCATTTTTGAGGTCACGTCATGATGTTTTATTAAACCGCAGTCATTTTTGTTGATGCTGTTGGTGCTCCCAATCCCAATTGCCACCCTGTCAACTAATTTCTCTGCGCGGCCATTTTTTTGCAGCTTGTACATATTGTGCACCGCTCGCTAGGCTGCAGTCCACAGTCAGTAAACGTCGCATTTCCTCGCAGCGAGGCCTCATTTAACTCGGTAAGCCGCGTGATGATTATGGCGAAAGCAGTCATTATCAAGGCTCGGGGAAAAAAGAAAAAACAACGCACGGGGACGAGCGGCAAAGGAGGAGGGGGCGGGGTTAGTGAGAAACGGCGGCTGAGTTTGTTCCCGTGGCGCTCTGCCAAGTAAGTTCCCCGTCAGCAGCGCCCTTAAAAAGAAAGGTCCCGAATTACGGCGGCCATGTCGAGATAATGCGCTGTGACACGCGTTTATGTAGGCTGGGGCCCGGGCCAGAGGAGCTTCGGGGACGCGGGTGTCATAAGAGCCATTATCGGCAGCCGTTGCGCTGCGGCAAATTAAAAGCAGCATGTAACACTTGGCAGCCGTTGTCGGAGTGGGCCCCCGAAGACGGCTCCTTCGGTCACCGCGTTCTACCCAAGTGACGCTGCGGAGGAAAGCTATTAACGCAACACGTTAACGTTTGTGTACGTCCCACGACAAGTGAGCGCAGAGAATTCGGTAAAAACAAAGTATGAGGTCCAAAAAGTCTCTTGTCCGTCTCAAAAGGAATCCCCATCGTGTGGCGCTGGTGAGCCCGAGCCATTCACGGAAAATGCACGGCGGCCAACAGAGAAAAAGAAAAAAAAGCAGAGCGACCTCTGACTTGCATTCATCAATTAATACCTAAAAAGTACTATATGCATTGTATATAAACAAATTTATAGGTATTAAAAAAATTATGTATTTGAACAAGGGTCTTTATGTCTAACATTGCGACGTCATTACTTTATATGCATGCATATTTGACTATATTTTCCCTGTAGCATTCTGACTTTACTCTTCTAAAATCGCAACTTGTCTCCTAAAATCACCACTTTTTCTTGTAATATGAGAACTTTATTCAGGGAAAATAAAAATAGAAATACTTGTGGTATTACAAATTTATTTACGTAAAATTGTAATACTTTTAAGACTAAGATTAAGACTTTAATCCCATGTAAAAAATTCTCGTTACATGAGGAATTTATTTTCAGGAAATATTTAACATTTTGATCATTACATCACAACTTCATTCTTGTACACCCCCCCCCCTCAAAAAAAAAAAAAATTGAAAAAAATACAAATCTTTGAAAGCTTTTCCAAAACGAAATAAATGTTCTTATTTCAGCGGTTCCACCACGAGTAGCCTCTACCTAACCGTGCAACATCACTTCCCGGCTAACGAACTGCCCTGTCAGCCTCGCCTTGGCTTCTTAAATTAGTGATTTACGAGCAAAATCGGGCAATACATTTAACGAGGCCATTATCCCATATTTCAATAAATTGGCGGGCGAGCGGCGGCGAGACTGGATGGATGAGATTTGTCGTCCGGGATGCAGCCATATTCATTATTCGTCATCTGGGAGCTTCATGGAGGATGAGCGATGGAGCGGCCTGCTATTGGCAACTATTGCCTCGCCGGTGCTTTATGGAAATATCACAAATCACATCACGTCATTTAGCTCAAGGTTGCCCAAACTGTGGGTCAGGGACCAAAAATGAATTGTGGATGAACTGTATCGCAAGTATTGAGCAGCATATTTGTTGCATTCATGTTCTTTTCCAAAAATTCATGTGCAGTATACATAGACTAAATGTTGTTGATCCAGCAGTACATGTGTATTTTTGTAAATTTAGAATGCAATTTTGAATTTAATTGAAACACTTTGCTAAACATTGAAGTAACCGATTGTCTTTATCTATAGATCACTTTGTATTATATTTATATATACAGATATGCGCGTTGACATGTTATTGAAACAAGGAAGTCGACTGCGAGGATCAGACCATTCATCCGAGGGCGGGGGTTGTGACCTTAAGGCGTCAGCTCTTATTTTATTGTTTTACTTTTACTCTGAAAATGCTTCACTACAATGCCGGTAAAGTAGCTACTTTCTCTTTGTGTTTCTTTTTTTTTTTTTTTTAAATTTTGGCGGGACGTACCACTCGGCTCTGACTTCCTGCCGGGGGTCGCGACCTTCAGGTGGCGTACCCGCGGAGAGGCGTCTGCTTGCTGGGGGCGGTTATCTGATCTGGTGGGGGTGGGGGGCGGCTCCCCTTCGTTAATGCAGACGGATGTCAACTTGAATAGACTGCGCTGCCGCCGTGATCAATAACTTGGAAACTTTTTGAAGTGACAACAAGTATTCATGAAAAGTCGCTTCAACGTAGAATTAAAAATAAAAAAGGTAACCAAGAAAAATCATCTCATATCATTGATCTGAAGAGCGTGGGAGGTTCGTTATGAGGGAGGGTTTTAATTGGGGAAGCAAACCAACGAACTAATGACTCTGAGCGTTTGGATATTCCCAACTGCGTACCGGTACAATTATTATTATTATTTTTCCAAATGTAAACAATCTGTCAATCATTTATATCGTTCGGGGTAATCTAAGAAGCGTGTTAAACACTTTAATGTTGACGAAGTTTGGGGTATTACCTCCCGTGAATAGTGAGGGTTTCCCCATCATAAAAGCAAAATTAAGACAGCATGCTTTGAATTACGAAGTATAAATACCCCCAAGTACTTCTAAATGTAGTGATAATCCAAGGATAAACACATTTCACATGTGTGCTCATTTATCATTTGCAAAGCAAGCTAGCACGTGTTGAACTAAGATCGCTAACTTTAAAGCATATTTTGTTGGTACAATATCATGAAACACTACAAAACGACTAATAATAAACCAAAATAATAAACAAGTAAGGGTGGCACTGTGGCACAGCTGGTAAAGCATTAGCCTCACAGTTGGAGGGTTTGATCCTGGCCCCCGCCTGTTTGCAGTTTGCATGTTCTCCCCGTGCCTGCGTGGGTTTTCTCCAGGCACTCCAGTTTCCTCCCAATAACAAAAATATGATTTTCATATGACACGACAACACAAAGAGTTGAACGTTTCTAGCCAAATGTGGTTGTTAGCGTGTACCCTGCGTATCTGCGGTGATAGCTAGCCTGGTTAGTCGACGGGAAACGGAGAAATCCTCTCTTATTTAGTGATTTACATGCGTACATAATCTACAATAATTTGTATTTAATGGCGCAATACGCAGACAATTCATACTGTAAAATCTGACTAATTCGCTTGCTTTTGGGAGCTCAGCACTTTTGGTTTATCCTCTGGTTGGTGAAGTAGTAATAACCCTCCTGAATGGTACCGGCAAGATGACATGATTGATCGACTGAATTCTGCAAAGGGGGGTTGGGGGGGCCAAAAATGTGGGATTAAGTCGAGTATTATAGGCGCAATGAGTTGAGGCAGGATGTTCATTTCGAATCCATTTCGGCTCTCTCTTGCCACCAGATCAGACAATCAATAGAGCGCTCGCATATCATACATCAGCGCGCTCTCGCCGCGGGGGGGGGGGTAACATAATCTAGCGCAAATTTAGAAGGACGCCTTTGCAAAGGGGACCATGCTTTCTGCTTAGCGGACACCGAGCGGGAATATCGGAGGTGTAAAGTGAAGCTCTTTCAAGTACGGTACTTTATTTCCTCAAACAGCGGACAAATTGGCAATCAATGCCTTCCTTTTTTCCTTGCGGGATAGCAAGTGGAACGATCGCAGTTGGTAGACGGCGTTGCGCGGACGTTAAAGATGAGGTGGAATTTGTTCGGGAGGGCCAGTTTCCTTACCGGGCCCAGCGTGTCGACTGTCGCTCTCTCTCCTTGTAGATGGTTCAGATGGTTCTGGTCCAAACAGTGATTCTCAGGGTAGCGTGGAGAGTTTACGGAAACACCTGAGGGCCGACGCCTTCACCCAGCAGCAGCTGGAAGCGCTGGACCGGGTCTTCGAGCGCCCCTCGTACCCGGACGTCTTCCCTCAATCGGAGCACATCAAACCGGAACAGGTCAGTGGGACGCTTTTTCTCCGTTTTCTTTTCTTTTGCGATTGAACGCGGAAACGCTTTCGGCACGCCACATCTAGGGGCCAATTAAAGATGGGTGAGGGGGGGCCGCCACAAGGAAAAGCAGCGGGAGGGGATTGCGGGGAAAACTCCCACGGGTTATTGATTTTTTTTTTTTTTTTTGCCTTGAAAAACACATTCCTCGTATGGCCCGGAATTGAGAAGAACAGAACAGCAACGTGAAGTGAAACCAACAGCCTACCGCTCGCCTTAATTTGCCAGTTTCGCGTCACGTTGGGGATTAAGTGAGGTTGGCCATGAAAAGGCTTGCGAGGCTGCTGCGTTTTTTGGATGTGAACGTTTTTTTTTTCATACTGGTACATGATGGCGCCATCATCGTACAAAAAATGTATTTGGGATACACAGGGGTGGGGGGGAAGAAGCGAAGGGAACTTGCTTGAATGGCATTGTATGACGAGAAAGAAATTGTAATAGGAGGAAAATTCTGAATTATTTGAATTAAAAAAAACAGCAATGTGAAAGGAAATTTTATAAAATAATTTAAATGTAAAAAACTTTTTGGGGAGGAAAAAAAGGTTGTAATATGAAAAAATCAATTTTATAAGCATAAAGTTAAAAAAAAAACAGTAAAATGACAGTTTTATAACCATTAAGTTGTAATATTTGGAGGAAAATTTGCAACAATATGCACGGCAACATGAATTATTTCCGATGGAAATGTCAGACGGCATCGCAGCCTCGACTGTCAATAAGCTACAAGTTACCAAAAATAACCTCAGCCGTCAATTTACAGAATTTTTTTTTTTTTTTAAAAAGCAATTAGTACATGATAAATATGTGCTCCGTCTTGTACTTGTAACTTGATACACAAGAAACCACCATGTTCAAGGAAAAACAACCAATCAGAAGTGCCAAGTATTAGTCAATACAAAGTGTTTCTTTTGTCATCAGTTTGTTGAAATCTGTATTCACCGTGGAGGATAAAGAAGAAGCTAAATTGATGAATGAAACCGTCCATCTCTCCTAAACGAGGACGGATTTGGCAGCAAGCCCCCCCAACATGGCTTATTAAAAAGGCTGTCTTTATTACAATGGATAACCTTTATTTACATTTGTGATACTATTGAACAGCAAGAAATTATTAATTTATCCCGGCGGACGACAAGTTGGCGGCATCAAAAGCAAAAAGCAGTGGCCTAATTGAGTTCATTTTAATTTCTCTCCAATCGGGCCGAATTAGGCAGGTGATAAATCAGTGGGACAGGCCTCACTTCCAGAAGAGGGCCTAATTTGCAGCTAATTACAAAACTGATTTCTACTGGAAGATCAATACCAAAACCAATTGGAAATGACTTGCAATCACAAAGAGCGTCAGGGAGAGTATTAAAAGGCCCGCCGCCCAGAGAGGGAGGGGATTGACTTAAAAAAAAAAAAAAAAGGAACCGTCGAGAAAAATCAGTTTTAATTTAATGCAATATTAATCAGGCCGCTTTCCCCTTTCACGGGGGCCTCTCAAGCCCGCCACCGCCCCTTCCTGTGCAAAATGTGGCCCTATTAGCCAAGTGTCTGGGGCGCCGTAGCGACGCATTAAAAAGCCGTTCTGGCGGTGCGGCGCTCAATGGACGGAGCCCTCCCACACTTCTGCCTGCCATGTGGTCATCCTTTTCACAGCGTCGACCCCCCCCCCCATCTGCATGAGAAAACGTCTGGCCCACAGAGCCCAACATCGGACCTTGCGCCGGACGACAGTTGTAGCCGACAATTAGAGTTTATCGGCGATAGAAGCAGACAAGAGTGGGGTCGTGGAGTAGAACGGGGGGGGGGGGGGACTCATCCATCCGCCCCCGCCCTACCCCTCATGGGATTACACCCCCCCCACAGAGACGTAACCCACCGTCCCTGAACTCACACCGGACATCGAACAAACGTTGTCCCGCACCGGAAGTCTCATCTCATTAAAGAGGAGAGGAGAGGAAAAAAAAACATGCTAACAGCTGCCATCGCAACTAAAACTTAAAATAAAATACAAGACAAAGTGATTATTTTGGACAATTGGGTCAAAGATCTCCATCGATACTGAGTGAATATTTGGAAATACATTTAGAGACAAATTCAATGTAACAATTGGCGGCAAGTAGCGGAACTTTCAGCAACTAGATGTGCTATAAAAAATTTTATTTTACCCACCCCACCAAAATTTTTTAAACATTTTATTCTTCGAGCAATGCAACTTTTAGTGTTCAAAATATTCATTAGTAATACAATATACAGTACCAATCATAAGTTTCAGAACTCCCCAATCTTTCGCCATTTCTCTTTTAAATTGAAATTCATGTAGTTACATAAATGTGTGACGCTTGTACTGTAAATTGGATCACTTTCACTTTTTTTTTGCTCAATGGGTTCGTTTCTGGAGACTGCATAATTGAATAATTTTGAAATGTACCGTAATTTGCAGCCTGCAGACCGCACCAGATTATAAATCTCACCCAGTACATTTGTAAAGGAAATACCATTTGGTACATACAGTACAGAAGCCGCACCTGCGTAAAAGCCGCACGAGATATTTGCAAATTTTTTAAAAAAATAGCCGTGGCAGCAACACAGTAGCACACCACTAGGGCCGGTTAAAAAAACAAAAACATATCAAAATCACAGACTTGGTAGTAACACAGCTGCAACACGCTATGGTGGCACTAATGCTAGCGCGCTGTTAACAAGGCCAGTTAAAAAAAAAAAATACCGGTAAAAATTCGAGATATGGCAGTAACACAGCAGCAACACGCTAGCACAATGCTAACACTAGCGCAGCAATAACAGGAACAAAAAAAAACATACTGGTAAAAGTCACTTCCTAGGCACATATATTCCACCGGTCTCACTCTTACCTTTTCCGCTTGAGAGCCCCCTTGCGGCAGTGAGTAAAAAATGCACAAATTAGCTGCATCACCGCATAAACCGCAAAAAGTTGCGGTTTATAGGCTGGAGATTATGGTATATTAATTATCATGTTGATTGGATTTGAACTGCTTGACCATATAGTTTTCACTCTTATGTCTGGAAAGCTAATAAAGCGCTTAGCCTTTCATCGCACTTGCTTGCAATTTTGCCTCAAATCGAGGCGAAACGTCGCCCTTTCAAGTTAAACCACAAAGTGTGACTGACGGATTAAAAAAAAAAAAAATGTAACTAAACATGTAAATTGTTCGTAAGGAGGCTGCTCCCCGTCCCGCAAGGGGGTCGGGCTGGCGGCGGCGGCGGCGGGGGCGCGCAACAAAGCGTATCCGCTCAAGACGAAGACCCGGCAGCACAAAAGGCCAGCTGACGCCTGGGCTTCCCATGCAAATCCTGCACTTCCTCTCCAACAATAGCCAAATACATTCATGATACGCTTCGATCGCGGCCTCCGCGCACTCAATTAATGCTTTTTTTTTTTTTTCCTGGGGCCGGCGCCGGCGTCAAGGTATTGTCCGGTTGCGTAACCCCCTCCGCTGTCCGTTTCTCTCAGGCTAACGAGTACTCTGTGCCCGGCCTCAATTCCAGCCTGGACGAAGTCAAGCCCAGTTTGTCGTCCAACGCCAACCCGGAGCTGGGCCCCGGCGTGTCGCAAAGCTACCCTGTAGGTAAGATCGAGACCCCCGCGGCCCCTCCCTCGTGTGCACGCCCTGCGACTGCGCGCTACGAGAATGTGTGAACATTAAAAACTAAAACCAACAAGTCAAGTGTGAACGCTTTTTTTTAACGTGGTCGCTGTCGGAGGTTTAGCATCTGTCGTCCGAAGTTGTTTTGCTGAGCAAGCGGCTCGGAAATTGGGGCACGGCGACAAGGTCCTTTGGGCGGCACTAGATCAGATTCATCGGTGCGGGGAGCGACCGCTGGTTGGCTGCCTCTGTGATTTGTTCACTTTGTCACCTGGGGGTGGGGGTGGGGGTGGGGGCGGGTTGCCGGTGGAACGGGGGTGCGGCGGCGGTTTGTGTGTCTTGGGACACGAGTAATGCGCTTCGGTAAATACGCTCTGGCACCTCCGCCGCCTCACTCTAACACACTGTGATCATTTACTTCACCCTCCCGTGTCGCCCCACGAACACCGCCGCCTGACTCGATCCCCGTAACCCCACCCCCCCCCCTCTCGCAAGCCAACCTCTCACCTTGTCACAGTTAATGATTGCCCGGCTAATTGAAAAATAGCGTTATCTCGCCGCGTGTCGCTATTACCGATGTCAGCGGCTGTTGACGATTGTTTTTGCCCGCAATGACATCCGACACGAGCGGTGTGAAAAGATCCGCGGTTACAAAGATGGCTACAATGGTGTGAGTTTTTCAAGTTACATTGAAGATTGAGACTGGGTTCTTACTTAATGGGGGTCCACGGTTTGCAAGGAGCGTAAAATGAATTTGGATTCAACCAAGAACAAACTAGTGTGTCACTAAGCTATGCTAGCGCAGTACTTATGTCATGATTAAAGAAAATATTTGTATGAAAACACGAGTACGCCAAAAAGAATATCCATCCATCCATTTTCTTTGGCTGCTTTTCCTCAGAAGGGTCGCGGGGAGTGCTGGAGCCTATCCCAGCTGTCATCGGGCAGGGGGCGGGGTACACCCTGAACTGGTTGCCAGCCTATCGCAGGGCACATAGAAACAAACAACAGTCGCACTCACAATCACACCTCGGGGCAATGTTTTTGGGATGTGGGAGGAAACCGGAGTGCCCCCGGAGAAAACCCACGCAGGCACAAGGAGAACATGCAAACTCCACACATGCGGGTCACTACCGTTATATACCGTTTGCATGTCAATTCTCTGCTTGCAGTTACTTTTATCATTATGAATTTTGTGATCTTGACTAATATGCATTTCTAGCATCCTATCATCGCACCAAGATGATGAATATGAAGTTTGATGGAAACTGAGTGTATGTATTGATAGTCGAGCTCAAAAACATTGGCAATTTTTAGCCATGACAGTATTGTCAGTGTTTTTAATCATGACTGTATGTTTTTATGTATGTATTTACGTTTATGTATAATCTGAGTGTAGGTTCTTCCCTGATTCTTTGGCAGGAAGTAAACATTTGGAGGTCAAAGCAATGACGGTCCTGCTGTTTGTTTGGAGGCTGCCCCCGCTTCACGTGCCAAATATTAAAAATGTCTCCAGTGGCTTTGCGTTACTCACCAGAGATATTAAACGCCTTGCAGGGCGATTCCAAGCCAACAAAAAAGTGCCAAAATGATGCACAATATTCAGGCCGGGATCCAATTTGCAATTAATTGCGCATTAACAAGAGGAGGAAACTTCAGGAAATACACGCGTCCTTTAGAACGTTTTCCCAAGCAAAGTCATTGATCACGTTGATTTGATGCCCCCCGGAATTTGCATAATCTATTAAACTTGATTCATGAAGTCACGGCCGGAGATCGGGATTGTGACGGCGCCGATGGAAATCTTTTGTGTCCTCTGCTTATCCTATTAGGCGCTGAAAAAAGCGGCGGGATTTGCAGCCATTGTGCGAAACGTTGAAATTCAGAGGCGAGAGAGGAAGGTCTTCTCTCTCTTTCCTCTCCCTCCAAATTAATGCGAGTTACCTGCTAAATAGTCCCTCTTACGCCCAGAACTCCCCATGAATATGTGACTAGGATAATTGCATATTGTCAGGTAATTTCTATTGTTGATATGGGGAAGCCATTTTGACTCGATGAATCCCATCCGAGGTGCTCCCTTCCGTCGGCTGCTTAAAATTCAAATAAGCTCCATCTTTGAATAACTTTTTTGTGAGTGTGTGTGTGTGCGCGCGTGTGTATTTTCAACTAGTCAATGGCGAGATGGCTTTGATATGGCCGATTGTCCACTCGTTCTATCGAGAGTTCCTCAGATGAGGTGTTTTTCTTCTCGTCTATCAGCGGGAGTTTGGCACGTCGCCACTCTGCATACTGACAAACTGAGTTGTGTTATTCCCCGCCGGGCCCCGCTAATGGAGGCCTCCAAAGGCCTGAAAAAGCACGTCAATGGCACTTGCCCCGAGCTTTTTACACAAATGCTTGTCGGGGGGGGGGGGGGGGCGACAATAACAAAAGGAATGCACAACAAAGTGTGTCCAGAAAAGTTGCGGTCAGTGGGGATCTTCAAACAAGGGAGTGAGAGTTTGAAAATAAAGTCAGATTTATTTTTTAGGGGGGAATGCAAAATAGTGCAAGAATAAAGTATTTATTTTCCAAAATAAAAACGGCACCTTACAACAAATGTTCCAAAAGCAATGATTTACATATTTGCTTCAAGTAAAAAAAAATGTTTGGGTTTCAAATTTTCTTGGTATCAGAAAGCTGTATTTTTTAAGGGTTTGAAGAAAATACTGGAAGTAATTATCCATCCATCCATCCATCCATTTTTTTGCCACTTATCCTCACGAGGGTTGCGGGGAGTTCTGGAGCCTATCCCAGATGTTAACGCGCAGGAGGCGGGGTACACCCTGAACTGGTTGCCAGCCAATCACAAGGCACATAGAGACAAACAGCCATATTCACAATCACACCTACGGGCAATTTAGAGTGTCCAATTAGTGTTGCTTGTGTTTGGGGATGTGGGAGGAAACACACGCAGGCACGGGGAGAACATGTAAAGTCCACACAGGCGGGGCCGGGATCGAACCGGGTCCTCAGAACTGTGAGGCCAATGCTTCCACCGTGCATGAAATCCAAAAAGGGGGGGGGTGAGAGAGAGAGAGAGGAGAGAGAGAGAGAGAGGAGAGAGAGAGAGAGGAGAGAGAGAGAGAGAGAGAGAGAGAGAGAGAGAGAGAGAGAGAGAGAGAGGAGAGAGAGAGAGAGAGAAAAAAACTGTCAGGGGCACGGTAATTAGAATATATTTAAGTATAAATTACATTACATAAATTATACATTTTGAGGAAATGTAGTGTGATAAAAGTAAAATCTATCTAATCCACCGTGTCGCAACAATAAAGATGGACTATTATTAAACTCAAGTAACTTTTGGGGGAAAAAGAATGACAAGATTAATGATTTTTTTTTGGAGAGGGAGAGGAACAAAATTTCTTGCTTTTCTTATAATAAAGCTATATTTTTTTAAGGGTTAGAAGAGAATATTACAAGTACAGTCATATTTTTGCATGAAACACAATACTAGTATTTTGAAAATAGATTACTGTATCATTTCAATAAGACGGGGTCGATCGAGCATGCAAGAATAAAGTTTTTTTTTTTTTTTTTTTTTTTCGAAAGGCGTGTTGGAAATTTTCCTACACAGTTTATCTGGATTTTAGGCAGCTAAAATTATTTTTGTCGCAGTGTGTTTGCACACCTTATGCTTTTGTTACTGCTTTTAAGAGTAATATCCAATATCCACTTTTTCTGCATTGAACATTGTTTTGCGTGTTGTTTAGTTCGTAAGGAAAATTCAATTAATTAAATTAAACAGATGAATTTGCGCATTTAGAATTTTACTGCCATGTTTTGCACTTACAGTCCACTTGCATCGGGCCCAAATGAGAACGTGGCGACACCCACCATCCATTTTTCTGAATTCACATTTTGGAACAATGCAAGTACAATTGTGACTTACTTATCTCTTATCTTTTTTTATTTAATTTTTGTTTTGACTGTGCCTTATTAGGAAACGACTTTGTCGAGGTTTATCACTGGCTTTAAAAAAAAAAAAAAAAAAAAAAAAAAAAGTTGTACGCTTTTGGGTAATTGCGCCCGCCAGTCACTTTGCTAAGCAGCCGCGCGTACGTGCCCGTCCGCCCTCCCAAGATGCATTGCGACTCCGCCATCACAACAGCAAACTAACCTTTGAGCGCACGTTTGATAATGAGCGACTTTCAGCCATTTGTTTGGGGATTTAAAGCAATTTGGCTCACCAAACATTCTTTACTCCCTTGTAATTAATTAGGATGTTGGGATCCCCCCCCCCCCGTTCTTTTTTTTTTTGGCTTGTGTACGCCTCAAAGATGGAGGTCAAAGATTTGCGGTTGTTGCGGCGAACATGAAGGTGTCCCCGTCACGCTAGGCTGCGTCGCGCTAAAGAGGCAGCCGCTAATGACCTCGCGCCGGTGCCAAATGAAGATGAAGTTTTGCCGCCGCGCTCGTTGTCATCACAGTCAAAACTTTGCGGGATTGTTTCGTCTTTGCCGCAGCATAAGTCCAAAATCACACACCGGCTACACGCGTCGGCTTCGCGGTTATGGTTTGGGTAAGACGAAACGCAGGCCGGTGCATCCTTCAATTGCATCTTGGGAAAATGACTTGACAAAACCTCTTTGACGGAGTTAATCAAGGACGGAAGAAAAATTGACTTCCTCTCGTCGAGGTTAGCGCAGAGCTTAAATATCCCCAATGAAGGTTTAAGTGAGGTGGACCGTATCGACGTCACGATCAAACTCCGGATCGGTACCGCTGTTGGGCATTGATCCGGCGTCGGCTTCTTGGCGTCTTGACTCAAACGCTCCCGAACTCGGCGGCTGTTTTACTTGGGGAAAAAAGGTGCGACTTTTAAACGAAAGTATTTGCCGCGTGCACATCTGCCACCGTCGTGCGAAGACACGGTCGGGTCACTTGTGACAATGGCGACCGGTGTGGTTCTGACGCGCGCACAATGGGGCTCACGCACCGCCGGCGGACCAAAACATTCCACTCACCCTCCGCACTCCCACTTGAGCGCACTGGCTTGTGGAAAACTAATTCTTTTCGTAGGCCCAGAATGGCTTTCCTCTCATACGGTGAAGAAAATAAGTATTTGAACACCCTGCTATATTGCAAGTTCTCCCACTTAGAAATCATTGAGGGGTCTGAACTTTTCATCGTTCTTTTTTTTTTCCCAACTTTTGTTTCCATAGCAACCAGTATCAGTGTTGTCCAAATAAATATCTGGCGGTCAAGCATCTCTATGATGTTTCTACATATCTACGTCAACGCTTCATACACTTTCTTGTCCTCATTCCATCGAGAGACTTTTTTTTGGGGTTTTTTTTTTTTTCTTCCTTTTCTTTTTTTTTTGCTCCCCCCCTTTCTGAGCCCTTGCCGCCACAATGTAGCGGGGGCCACTGGTCCACAATGGCGTCTGTGCAAATGGAGGTTACGTGCCGCGCTCCCAAAAACATCTCCGCGGGCCAGCGAGGACGACCCGAACCGTCACCCTCAATTACAGAGCTGAATATGTGCAGACGCGCTGGTGGCGCTCCGCAGAGGGGGCCCGCGGGCTCAATTCCCCCCCGGAGCAGGGCTGAATCGGCAAAGGCCTGCTCACACGTGGCCCACGAAACGTTAAAAAAAATTACATTACATAACTACCGGATGGGTAGTTGAATGAACCCAGTTTATCACGCTAGTTTTTAGTTTTTCTTAGTATTGACGAACCACGCGTGTCCTTTTTGTCTGCTCAGGTCGGGACATGGCCAACACGACCTTACCCGGGTACCCCCCTCACGTCCCCCCCACTGGCCAGGGCAGCTACCCAACCTCCACACTCACTGGAATGGTTCCTGGTAAGCGAAAATCCTTTCGATTACTTTCCACTGTATTTGCTGACATTTTTTACACTAGAATACATGCCTTGTGTAAAGAAAGATGTTACAGATTTTTCTTTTTTTTTTTTAATACATCTGTTGCCTTGACATCCAAGTTTTATTCTTATTACCATAATTTCCGGCTCCCCCCCCCCCCACACACGCTTTCAACCCTGTGGTTTATGCTGTGATGCGGCTAATTTGCGCATTTTTTTCTAACGCCCGCAAGGGGGCATTTGAGCGGAAAAGGTGAGAATGAGACCGGTGGAATATATGTGCCGAGGAAGTGACTTTTACCGGCCCTGTTAGCTCTGTGCTAGCATGTTGCTGCTGTGTTACTTGCATCTGAGTAATATTTACGGGTAAGTTTTATTTTAACTAGTCCTGTTAGCGTTTTCGCTAGCGCGGCACTAGCGTTAAACTCTCGTTAAATATCTCGTGTTTCAATGTGGGCACTTGCGGCTTTAACATAGCTGCAGCGTATGTACGTACCAAATGGTATTTCCTTTACAAATGTACTCAGTGAGGCTTGTAACCAGGTGCGCTCTGTAGGCTGGGAACTACGGTACGCCTGCAACTTGTATCTCAAATCATCTTTCCTCATTGAAATGAAAGGAAATGCCAATGATCCATTCCAGGCTCACATTGTGCACCGTCTCGTGTGTGCAACTTGACCACAAGGGGCAGTATAATACAGAAACTATCAGTACGCTAAGAAGATGCTCCCAATTTGTCCGTTTTGATGCAGTTTTTTCATACTGTACATCCGGTATTACACTTGTTGGAAGGAGAAATGAACAACAAAGAAAATACAGCTTAGCAGCATTAGATTTCGGTCAATTTTAGGACGTTTTGATGCATCAGCCAGGAAATGAAAAACCTGAATGGGAATTCCCCGAATTTGACAAATAAAATCTCGCGGGTACAAATTCCATTAAGACAAACATACCACGACTTTCCAGCCTTGCTCCGGATCCCCATGGCACGTTCCGGTCCGTTCGCCCTGCACACAAGGATGAGATTTAGCGGCGGGCGCCAAACATTGTTAAAGCAAAGCCATTCCTCACAGGCTTCATATAAATTACGACCTTTATTGTATCGTAAAGGTAGGAAAGGTGTCGAAAACATTGTTTGCGCCGCCCGGCGACACTTCCGTTTCTCCAGTGAAATCCTCTCGGCGAAAAGCTCAACGGAAGATTTACGGCGCCGCATCCAAGACGTACGCATGAAGCAGTTTATTAATAACACTCGCCATTTATTAGGAGAGCGGCTCGGAATTAAAATTGGGAGGAGAAGAATGGGTTGATATCCATAAATGGGACGCGGAAAGGCGGCCTCAGTTTCACCTCCTGTATTGTTCACTGTTGCATAACTTAAGCCAAAGGAAAAAGAAATAAATTACATGCCTGAACGGTCACATGTTGATGACAATCCACCCCCCACCCCCCAATGCCTTGAGAAATGGTGACCGGGGTGTGAAAAAAAGATTATTTTTTCTTCCAGAGGCTTTAAAATGCTAATTGATTTGTTGTCTTGTTTGCGCAGGGAGTGAGTTTTCGGGGAACCCCTACAGTCATCCGCAGTACACCACCTACAACGAGGCTTGGCGATTCAGCAACCCGGCGTTACTAAGTGAGTCGCACGGCTAGCTCAGTCTCCTTTCTAGCCGGATAACCACACACTCTCTTTTGCTAGCTTCAAGATCATTACCTAATTTTGGGTTGAAAAATTAAAAATTTCAGTTTTACGACACGACAAAACACGACTTTTACGAAAACATTTCACACTCTGTACTGGCGTTTAGCACTATCTGCAGGACTGGAGTTGCAACAATTTACAATGCCACCATCATTCCAGAGCCAGTTTACAAATATATTGCGCATGAGATTGGGCGTGTACAGAAAATGTCCCTAATTGTCGTACAAAATGTATAACTGCATGCGCCGCATAAGGTGCCTGACAACCGACACTCGAAAAAAGTTCGATTATATCATGAAAACATAATTCAAAGTCATTTTGTGCTGTTAGCGTGATGACCTACATACTCTGCTTTTTAATAACATTCATGCTAAAAAAAATGGACAAAAATACTGCAACTCAAGTTCACTTTACTCATGATCTTTTGATTAGCATACGTCCTTATAAAATCAGTGAATAAATTAATATGTGAATTAGAAAAATAGGACAAACACAGTGGCGACATGGTGACACAGCTGATAAAGCGTTGGCCTCACAGTTCTGAGGTCCCGAGTTCGATCCCGGCCCCACCAGTTTGCATGTTCTCCCCGTGCTTGCATGGGTTTTCTCCGGGCACTCTGGTTTCCTCACACATCTCGAAAACGACAATGCAACATTAATTGAACACTCTAAATTGCCCCTAGGTGTGACTGTCTCAATGTGCCCTGCGAATGGCTGGCAACCAGTTCAGGGTGTACCCCGCCTCCTACCCGTTGATCCAGCACTCCCCGCAACCCTCGTGAGGATAAGTGGCAAAGAAAATGGATGATAGATGGATATGCACAATGGCAATAGACATTTTTTCCCATTTGCTAGCCATGAATAGCAGTCTCAAAATAGATTTGCAGTTTTTACATCCACAAAGAAGAAATAGATAAATGAATAATAATAGTAGTAATAATGTGAAAAAAGGCACCGGGGCCAACCATGAATAGCGTAAACCCCTGAAAAAAATAAGACATGCATCAAAATTGCTATGATAAACAAAAAAAAAATGTTTTTGAAAAAAATAAACAAATTAGCAAAATAACAAAAATGGGAACAGGTTCCAAAAACCATCAGCGAACGGGTGAATTTGCAAGTGGCAGACTGTGACTATGCTTTCAGAGTGACTGACATGACATAATCTGTACTTCCTGATGGGCTTTTCTCACTTTGACATTTCATAAGTATTTATGACCAATGCTGATGGTAAAAATGTAAATTAAAAACAGACAAAATAAACCAGTTGTTACTGATGGTTTCAAACGATGCGTTCTTCTGTTAACTTCCAGGTTCCCCTTATTATTATAGTGCCGCGTCGAGAGGCTCAGTCCCGCCCACTGCTGCCGCTGCCTATGACCGCCACTAGTTACCACGGAAACCAAATCAAACTACAGGACCGTCGCCTCGGCCACCATATTTGGGCGCAGTGAGGACACTCGCATGATGAGACCACTTTTTATTTTTATTTTTTTTTGGGCGGGTTGGGCTGTTCCAGATTTCTTCACCACCCATTTGAATTTGATCAACGGTTTTGGGAGACAACTAAAATCAGCCATTGTGGATCAATACTGTACATTCCTTTGTTTGGCAGCTCTCAGCAGGGACTGTTCGGGGCTTAAAAATGTAGCAGCGGCCTTTTATTTTCCTATTTTTTTTCCCCTCCCTTGACTCGAGTGAAAATGGAACGACGCGAGACGAGCCGGCTGCGTTTTTATTCATCATCCAACATGGCGGATGCCGTGGGAAGATTAGGACTCTGTGAAACACAATCAACATGTTGACAAAAAAAAAAAAAAAAAAAAAAAGACAAAAAGTACAGTGCGTCGCCGTGGAAGCGAGTGGATGTATTCCTAATGATATTTCTTATTTCTGTTCTGTTTTTATTTTTTAATCATTTAACGGACTAAACTGCTGTGTCGGGATACGGAAGGCAACATTTTTTGTCGTTTTTATTATTTTTTTTTGTTCATGATTTTGCACTATTTTGGAGGTTGGCAACACTGTTGTACAGTCGATGGAGGAATTCCTTTATGCATACGTGCTTTAGGTTTCGGCACTTAAAGCGTCATCTCGACAACATGCACTACCGCTGGATGCTTTCAGTACGGTTGATGAAGTTTTTGGCAGGACAGGACATGCAGCCATCCCCCATTGTCGCTTGGCACCAATCCGGAAAAAGAAAACGCATAGAAATTTGAATTTTTTTTTTTTTTTTTTAAGTTAGTGCTGATGGACATGGAGTCAAAAAGATGATGCCTTATCACGTTTTAAATTTGAAAAAGAAAAAAAAAAGCTTCATCAAGTTTCAGGCTTCGTATTTTTGTTTTTGACTGAATGTAATTGACATTTGCCAAAGACTTTTTATTATTTACAGGCTGCCTATCATTGAGATCAGTGTTATCGATATCATTATTGTTTTCATGGTTATTATTAATTTTTATATTATTAGGGACAAGCCACATGCTTCACGAGGAAGTCTAAATGTATAAATTCTATGCAGTGCAGATGGTCATCATATGCATTTGAAGGTGTTAAAAGTACTGTGGGTGAAGTTTATTTAATGTTCATTTGTAGGAGTGTGTGTGCGTGCGCGCGTGCGTGTGTGACAAAACACTTCATGTAAATACAGTAAGAACTGTCTTTCATGTTCATGGCTATTATCTCTTTCATTGAAGCCGGTCACACTTGTATGATAATAATAATAAAAAAAAAGTGTCTGAAATCTTTTACCAAAAAAATGGCTGTTGTTTAAACACTTATTTACTGAACATACTAACAATGTGTCAGCCTTGCATTGATCACTACCTCTGGAAAATGAAAATGTTTCATATTTGAACCATGTAATGTTTATATGTTCATGTTTCTATCCTCTGGTAGCTGGAATTCATTTCAGCACATTTCAGCATTGTTAGCTCCCAAGATAGCCACCAGCAAGTACTAGCGGTACACGGAGAGATTAACGGTAGCGCCGCGCTAATGCTAACATTGGGCGAACAGGGCCGGTTAAAAAAAACATACTGGTAAAAATCACTGAGACACGGCAGTAACACGCTAGCGCAGTGCTAACATGACCGGAGCGGTAAAAGTCACTTCCTCGGCACATATATTCTGCCATTCTCACTTACCTTTTCTGCTCGAGTGCCCCCTTCCAGCTGTTAGAAAAAAAAAAAATGCACAAATTAGCCGCATAAAGTGAAAGCATGTGAAAAAAGTCACGGCTTATGGGCCGGAAATTACGGTACTAAGTACCTCACAACAGCGCCGAGTAACCACCGATGTGAATAAAGGAGCTCAGATGCTTACAGAGTGACGGAGGGGGTAAGTGTTTTTGAACATCATCCCAGTCCACATCAAATGACCGAGGGGTTCATATACGGCCCATGCGCCGTAGGTTGCTCATCACTAAATTAGAGGACAAAAATGCAGACATGACTTATTTCCTGTGCTTTTGTTGTGTCAAAAAAATGATTTGTATAAATGTCTATAAATGGGAGTAACCGCGATCACGTGACTCAGAGGCAGGAGCCATGGAATGTTTACTCCGATTAACCTCTCTTTCTTTTACTCTCTCGCTGTGTTTGTGTTACTCGCCGCTTTGTAAAGTCAAATTAATTTTTTTTCTCCCCCTCGTCACCTCGGAATTCAATTTGCGCTTAAGTTGCGGCCGCTAGATTTATGCGTGAAATCCCACCTCAACCTCCACCTTCCCTCTTTTCTCTCGCTCACCGGGAGCTTATTTTCTCCCTTTTCTTCTCGCCGTAATCCCCCCCGCCTGGTACGACTTAGTTATGTCTTTATTGATTTACAGCCGGCGGACACCGCCTCGATTAGCCGTGCGCAATTGGCGGAGGATTTGGCCGTGCGTTAAAAAAGCGCCGTGTACATGTGGCGGCGCGCGGTGGATGCTAATGGGACGTTTAGTGCGCTGTTGGAAAATAAGCGTACAGTAGGAGTCCATTTTCTAGCCCACAAAACCACACATTTACCATACAGACCTCAGTGACCTACTGCTAATTCCCTGCTCCATCTTAGTTTTTGTTCACGTTTCGGAAACATGACCTCACGATGGTAGCGCAAAATTAGCATTTCGGTTGACGAGCTAACAGCATAGCATTATTTTACAGGCTGTTGATTGTTGACAGATTCAACACTCAAAATGCCAATTTCATTTATGCTTACAATTTCCTCGTAAAGTTTTCTCGAAACATATTTTGAAATAACTATTTAAAAGAGGTGACACAGTGGCTTAGCTGCGTTCGATCCCGGCCCTGCCTGTGTGTGTGGAGTTTGCATGTTCTCTCCTTGCCTGCGTGGGTTTTCTCCGGGCACTCCAGTTCCCTCCCACATCCCAAAAAACATGCAACATCAACTGGACACTCTAAATTGCCCCTGCGATTGGCTGGCAACCAGTTCAGGGTGTACCCCGCCTCCTGCCCGTTGACAGCTGGGATAGGTTCCGGCACTCCCCGTGACCCTCATGAGGATAAGCAGCAAAGAAAATGGACAGATGGATGGATATTTAAAAGAAAGCCACCAAATAATACAAAATATTTTACAGGCTATTTTAAGTTTTGAATGGGATATAGTACTAACATATACTGTAGAATTTCATTAGAAATTCTTTTACAAACATGTTTTATTATTATATAACTATAAACGACTGAAAAGTAAAGGATCCAAACAATGCCAAGGAAAATATTGCATTTTTGGTGCCACTAGCAGCTATATTTGGTAGAATAGTCCAGTGCTTCAATTTCCTCCCAAAATGTTTTTGAATCATCTTTTATTTTTCCACATTATTATTATTCAGCGTTGTTGTTTATCTAATAGTTCCTCAGTGAAGCGCCGCATCCCTTGTTAGGAAAATAGAAATTCTGGAGGTGAAAAAGCCTCACAATTCCCCAAAGCAGATTTATTCTATTTGAAAACTTTTCCGTGTCGCCTTCCCCTCCGCCTAAATTGCTGTCGCTCTCCTGCGAAGGCAGTAAAGTGTGACCCAGGATGCGACTGTCAATCATGCGCGACTCGACTGCTCAGCGCCGCATGACAACGCGCAGCGGTACGTGCGGTAAATATACAGGATTTGGTGTACTGTATACGCTACAGCATTGGTATGACGCGATTGGTCATATATAAAGGCTTATTTGAAAGGTGGCAAACGATTCTGGTCATTATACAGTGAAGTAAATAAGTATTTGAACACCCTGTTATATTGCAACTTCTCCCACTAAGAAATCATGGAGGGGTCTGAAATTTTCATTGTTTCTCAGCAATTTCCACATTGCTGTAACTCCCAGCCAAATTTGCGTTTGTTGTTTAGTGTAACTCAAATGCGGACATGACAAGAGCGACGCGGAACCAAGTTTAGGCGGCGTGCACTTGACTTGTGTCGGGCAGCGCTGTTGACCTTTCCAAGTGCTGACTGCACACGGCGCGTGTACTTTTGCGTTCGCCGCCACGGCCGAATGCTAATTTGGTTAGTGGCGTGTCAAATGCACAATAAATCCTTGGGATGTTTTTTTTTTTTTTTTCCCCTCCGCCAAGTCCTGCGACACACAGACGACGGCGTGGAAATATGGAAATGCATTTCACATCTTCATATTCTTCGAGCGACTGTTCGTAGGCAAGGGCGGAATAGATGCGCTGCTTTATGTGCTGTGTCTAATTGGATGTGGCAATACGTAATCTGATTCTGCGCTAATCCATCAATCGGCGTGTTAGACCTGTTTGTACGCACGTGTCAGCGGGGCAGCCTAGCTTGTTATGACGCCTGAGCACCAATTATGAGGTGATTCTCCACTTGCCACGAGGACGTCGGCGGGATAACTTGAGGGGAGGTTCCTAATGAGTGAGCATTGATTGGCCGGGACGAGCTAGCGTGAGAAGACGATGAGAAAAAGAACTACGACGACAGTTAAAACGTGTGCCAGTGGATGGGCGACAAGATTTCCCCGCTCAATTAAGCCGCATGGATGGAGCGCAGATTTGGAGACAAATTACCAATTCAATCATGTGGCCGTTGACCGGATCGGGCCAGAACTGTCGCCGGCAAATCATATCTTTTGTTTGCCGGGATTAAATCTCAGCACCTTGAAGTAAACAAAAAAAAAAGATGGTTCAAGGGTCGATCGGTTAGAAGTCGGTTGAACGCCAACATCGCTTTCTTTGCCGGGGAATAATTTGCCTGATGGCTGCTGCCGACGACGGACTGGCCGGTAATTTGCGAGAGAGGCTGTGTTCCCCTGTGACGGTCTGAGCGCTCCCCTGTGCTGAAAAGTCTCCTTGTAATGACTACGCCAGGGTTACTAACAGGGGAACTCTGGGTACGTACCAGACGCTTACTGGGAATCCCCCGGTCTCACATTTCCTCTTCTTTTGCATAGAGGGAGCTAACATACTTTATAACCTAACATTAAAAGAAAAGTTGGGGGAAAAAAAAAAAAAAAAAATATATATATATATATATATATATATATATATATATACACACACACACACACACACACACTATATGTACATTCGCTGTGCTCGTCTTTCTGAGATGTCCATAGTGAACATGAATGCTCGGCGACAAGTTGTCGAATGGCACATGTTGAAGCATGGATGGGGATGTTTCAGACTGGCCGGAAGTTTACAAAGTATATGCGCATTAATATACACTGATGTGCGTTAATCACAAGAAGACTTTTCAGCACAGTGAGCGCTTAGACCATCACACCCCCTCCAAAACAGACAGAGGCGGCCTTCTAATCAGCTGTCAGCAAGCGGGGGGCAGCTGGGAAATATTCAGAGAGAGAGAGATACTGGAGAGGAGGGAGGGTGGGGAGCAGAACTCACCCCCCGCCCTCCTCGCCCGTGTTACCCCAGACTTCCTCCTCCTTTCCCCCCTTCCGCCGCGCTCACTGTCAGGCCAAACGCATGATGAATTGCCCTGTCAACGCAATTCATTCGGGGACCAATTAATTCAGCCGAAATGAACTACAGCCATCAGTCGCGGGAAAAGCGGCGGCAAAGCGCCTCTCGCGTTGCAAAGAGAGCGATACGGAATGCGTGCGCGCGGGGCCACGGCGGCGGTGAGAACCGCGGCGCCGGGGGAGTGCGGTGGAAGTTCCTCTGACAGGAATTGGTCATTTAATGCTTTAGCGCGCTGGAGACGCCCCCCCCCCCTCCCCACCCCACGTCATAGAGGGAGCCATGACAGGACTCCCCCGGTACTTTATTTATTAATTATCCAGAGCGGCGAGGGGGCATTTAAACTGTCTCACGCCGGGCTTGTCAACTCGACTTCTTGTCATTAAGTCTCGGCAAACAATTCCTCCAGGAAGCAAGCCGAGTCAAAGCGGGAGAAGATGTAATTATGCGCGCCGAGGACAAATATTATTGTTTGCAATCAGCTGTCATAACGTCGCCTCCCTCCCAAAACAACTCATCCAGCTTCGGCTTGCAACAGTTGCGCTGCATTTAGGACTCAAACTTTCACTGGTTTTTTTCAATTCTCCTGTGTTTGAATTTTTTTTTTTTAATATATCAACATCATATCAAAAAGGATACTTTTCAATAATAAACTAAATAAAGTTTTTTTGAGAGAATTTATGATTTGAAAAGACCACCTATTTCAGTGCATATTTTTGTTGTTTTTTGATTTATTTAAAAAAACATATTGATCATCCATCTATCATTTTCTTTGCCGCTTATCCTCACGAGGGTCACGAGGAGTGCTGGAGCCTATCCCAGCTGTCAACGGGCAGGAGGCGGGGTGCACCCTGAATTGGTTGCCAGCCAATCGCAGGAAACATCGAGATAAAGCCGCACTCACAATCACACCTATGGGCAATTTAGAGAGTCCAATTAATGTTGCATGTTTTTTTGGCTGTGGGAGGAAACCGGAGTGCCCAGAGAAAACCCACGCAAGCACAGGGAACAGACAAACTCCACACAGGGGTGGGGGTCCATGATGGAACCCGGGACCTCAGAACTGTGAGGCCAAAGCTTTACCAGCTGATCCACCGTGCCACCTATATTGATCATATCAATGATATTTTGGAACGACAACAACAGTCCCGATGGTTCCGCCTCCTAGCCGAAAACCCGATGCGTGTCAGGTTGACCTTCTCAGGTCAGTCTGCTTGATCTTCGGCTGTTTGCGGGTAAATATTTGATGGAAGCTTTTGTTTGGCGTAACGAGAGCACAGCACAGCACCTGGGATGCGGCCACAGGGACGGAAAAGTCTGCTTTTACCCGCATTGGGGGGTTCGGGTCTAGAAAAAGATCCACTCATTGGTCACAACAGTAGGTACGCCTGCAGTGTTAAGAATTCTGCCTTTAATTTCTGATTAACTGAATGCTCTCTTCATTAAAGGGGAACCAAACAAGAATACATTGCACGTGCCCCCACTACTCTAAATACAGCATTCTCATAAATACTGGGTTTGTACGATGACAATTAAGCAGATTTACTGTAATTTCTGGCCTATAACCCGCGCCTTTTTTTTCCCCCACGCGCTTTCAACTCTGTGATTTATGCGGTGATACGGCTAATTTGCGCATATTTCTAACAACGAGCAATGAGGCACTCGAGCGGAAAAGGTAAGCGTGAGACCGTTGGAATATATGTGCCGAGGAAGTGACTTTTACCGGTCCGGCCCTGCTAGCGCTGCGCTAGCGTGTTACTGCCGTGTCTAAGTGATTTTTACCGGTATGATTTTTTTAAACCGGCCCTGTTGGCGCGGCGCTAGCATTAGCGTCAAACTCTCTGTGTACTGTCTTTGTAAATATGTCGTGTTTCAATGTGGGCACTTGCGATTTTTACACAGCTGCGGCCAATGTACGTACCAAATGATATTTCCTTTACAAATGTATTGGGTGAGGCTTCTAACCAAGTGCGCTCTGTAGGCCGGGAATTACGGTCTTCATCATTTTTCATGGTCCTGCCGTGCTACCGTCAACATATTTGTCACTTTGGGTTCAATCCATTTCATCGACGCCCTAATGTAATTCTGCCAGTTATCGCAGCAAACGCGGGGAGACTGCTGATCGAGTTTTTGGTGTCGGGGTCACGTGACATTCGCAAGGAAAGTAGTTGTAATGTTAAATTTCAGACGACAGAGAGGGTGGTAAAATGTAAACATGGTAAAAATAAACCTGCGATGGACAAAAATTGTGCAATCGAGAAATTAACCAGAATGTTGTGTTTAGAATAGTCGTGGCGCGATTTTGACTTTGCACTGCATATTTCGATCCTGGTCTAAAGTGTACAGGTGCACCCCATAAACTGTTTACCCGAAGATGCCGCACATAATTAATGAAACACGACTAATTAGTAACACGAGAGCGGTTGCCAAGCTTTGCGCTGACAGCGCACACAACGAACGCGACGAGGGAGGGGAATGGGGGGGCAAAGCGACTTTCAAGTCTTGTGTCACATGAAAACCCTCCGAGGAATTTGACGTGACAGGGAAACAGTAGACCAGGACACCAGGGAAAGAGGGGGGGCAATACGGGGGACGTCGCTCCTTTTGTTAGTGATTTGAGTTTCCCTAATTTGACGCTGATGCCAACAAGGGATTTTCCCCTTCATTATGTGTGTGTGTGTGTGTGTGCAACTCGTGATTATGTGCACTCGAAGGTCACTATGTGATGCTTTTGTTGTTTATGCTTTTTTTTTTTTTTTTTTTTTTTAAACACCGACTCCCCAAGATCAAACTTGAGGGGGTTGCAGATTGCAATGCCAAACACTGTTTCTCTAAACAAAGGATTTTGAAGTGAGGTTACTTTACAGTTTCTTTCTTACTTTATTAGTTTGTCATTCCGAGACCTCGTGTGCGTATGGTGTACAGTCGGCTGATGCGCTAGACAGCCTGCAAACGTGTATTTTCGGGAGGATTTCAGAAGATTTTGCAGTTTTTATGTCATTTCAGGAGGGACCCAAAACATTCCAAAGCCACAAACAATAAAATATGTAGTGGATTTAAGAAAAAACTGTTCCCACCGGGCCTGGTTTTCCTTCATTCTCGGCAGCAGACACTTCGCTAAGTCCACCTGAGGAGGGATTTGGGCCTATTTCATCACAATTTGCAGGCTAAATGTGGCATGTGATGATCATAACCAGCCTCGCTGTCGCGAGTAGGAACAGCAAAGCGGGACGCTCGGGAGCCCCCCACGGGGTCCTCCGAAAGAAAGGCGGCAGGCGCCGGCCTTCGCTAACAGCGTTATAAATTACCACCGATCCTATTTGCGTCAGTGGAGCCAAGTGAGGGGAAAATTCAACATCAGCCGATTTATTCATTTACTTATGCCCGCCACTCTGCATGGGCGCGGCGCCACCTAACATATGCGGTGCTTTTTTTTTTTTTTTTTCCAGGGACGCACTCGCGACGTTTTAGTTTATGAGCGGCAGTGACAGGCCTGACGCGGAAAAAGCCATTTTGGATTTTTCGGGGGGGGGGAGCAATGTTGCACATGTGACGTTTTAAAAAGGAAGATAAACTGTCGCTGTAGAGCCGTCATATGTTCACAAGTCATTATTTGCATTTTAGTGGATGGATAATAGTTTGAGAAATGCATTGGTGAATTAACTGCAGTTTTGTGATCGTTTTGAAACAATCGGTCCGTGTAAATGAACTTCGACGAGACGGACAAAAATAGGCAGGCCCGAACGATCAAGTAACCCCACAGGCGCAAGCATTTTGGAAGCTTTACGATTCAAAACACACAGAAAATAAAAAGTGATTCCTTCGTTCTGTCCCAAATGCGCCATAGTTTATCAATAATCTACATTACCGCAGTCATGGTCTTAAAAAAAAAAAAAAAACCCTACAGTAATTACAGACGTGGAAAATACTTGAAGGCTGTAAATATCTAGAAAAAAAAGATTATGCAAAAAAATATATATCAGGATACTAACATTGCGATGTTATAGTATGTGAGTGCGGATCCTCGCGGCCGAGGCTCACCTGCCCGAACCCTCAAAACGAGAACGTCAAGTTTACGTCGTCAATAATGAGTGACGGGAAATGGATTTTGGAAAAGGGGGTGCTGTGCTGTATGGGAGTCATTTGCGTAGATGATAACGCCACGACTAATTTAAAGGAACTAAGTGACTCGATTTGTTCTCCAGAGCAACTGTTAATTCGCCCAAATGAAAAAAAAAAAGTGAAGAAAAAGAAAAAAACGCTAACACCGGAGAAGAGATGGAGCCCGGCTTTAATTATCAGGGGATAACTCTGACTGTGCATCATCATTAGTTTGACTAAATAGCGGCGGTCACTGACTCAAGTGGTGGTAAATGGTACAATTAGCGGGCCGAGCGGGGAGAGGTACATTCAATTTGAAAGCCGCCTTTCCTAATCCATCTCCGGTGATCACGAGAAGTGCTGAGCGCTGCGCTTCTGCGCTCGCCCGCATTAATCAGCTTCGTTCCCGAGTAAAATGTCAACGTAGTAATCAAGAACGAGCGCGTCCCGGCAAAACAGACCCCAAAAATATCTCAACTGACTGCAACTTTCCGTTTTTTCCCCCAAAAACGCGCGGCAGTAAGTGACAAAGCTCACGTAGACGCGAGGGAGGGGATGACACGCTTCCTTCGCACGAAGTCGTTCTTCCGTGTTGCGCCCCTCGCGGTACCCCCCCCCTTCCCCTGGTGCCCCCGCGCTTAATCCCTCGCTGCACTCGCTCAGTAACCCCAGCAGGTGCAGTAGGAATCCATAAACACAGCTGGTGTGCCTCAGCACCAGAACGCTCGGATTTAGCTTCACCTCCCAACCTCACCACCTCATTTTTAAACCACAAAACTGCATTCTTTCAATGTCGCACACAATTGTACCTTTGGGTTAATGTTGTTCCGTTAATGTCCTCTAGAAGGAGCTTGTGAGCATTGGCAACGGTGAAAGAGCTTACAAAGAAGATGCAGCCATCAACCAACTTTAAAAAAGTTCGGCAAACTGCACAACGGGAATGATGCTAAAAATGAGCTCGTAATTCAGAAAGTTATGCCCCGCTTTGGAGTTTTGGGACATTGATAGCGGTGTGTTTGGGATTAATCGCAGATGAAATTCAGCAATATAGATTGCTAACAGTTTCACCAAAATGATTTACTTTTTGTTCTAACCCCATTTGTAGTTTATAAATGTAACGATCTGCTTACCTTTATGTATCATTTTCTCCACCTTACCCACCGAGCGCGGTGGGACCGGTTTGGGGTTCCTTTGCATTCTGCCTCGTTAAAAGCGTGGCGGCCCCGCGCCTGTCCACTGCCGTTAGTCTTGATTGGCCGGGAAATTCACTGCCTCCTGTCCGTAATGAGAGTGGACAGAGGTTAGAACAGCTCAATAAAAGACATAACCAGTATTTGATTCAGACAGCCATGCAGAACATTCTCGCAGATAGCTGCTCCCGAAACGTCCTGTCAGGAATTTTGGATTTTAAATTGCACCTGATTAACCTGACGCGGGGAAGACTTCAGCTGACTTGGGCCGAAAAGAAGCATGCGGTGGAGTTTTCCCCGTTTTAACTCACAAAGTTCTGAATAAACAAAAAAGGACCAACGCTAAAAATACATAACCGATTCTCGAATTAAAATGCAAGGTCTTTGTGCAGCAGGGACTTTTTGACGCTGCTGTCATTCACGTCCACGTGACGGCGTGCAGAAGCGCGACGACAGATTTTGCTGATGGAGATCAGTGAACAGATTCATGTCTGCAGATGTCCGCTTGGTTGTCAAGAGGAAAGCCGCTGCTAGGAAACTGCCAGACTTTTGCAACCAAAGCAACAACGTACAGTGCAGTAGCCTCTTATTCATAAAACTGACGAAAGCCAGAAAACGCATGTATTGTATTGGTTACCTGAAATAATTCAGCCATTCTTGAGTCTAATTATGTTGAATTTTAGTGCTGGAACTTCATCATAAGGCTCACAAAACAAAGGGAACCATAAAAAGAAGTGCTAATAATCACTTAATGTAATTTACGGCCTACAGAGCGCACCTAATTATAAAGCTCACCTAGTACATTTGTAAAGGAAATACCATTTGGTATATACATATCCCGCAGCCGTGTAAAAGCAGCAAGTGCCCACATTGAAACAAGATATTTACAAAGAAAGAAAGATCAAAGTTTTAATACCTTAGCTTAGCTTAACATAGCAACAACGCGGTAGCACAGCACTAAAAGGGCCGGTTAAAAAAAAAAAAAAAACATACCTAAATCACTGAGACGCGGCAGCAACACGGTAGTGCAGCGCTAACCGCTAGTGCGGCACTAACAGGGGTGGATAAAAAAAAAAAGGAAAAACATGCTGGTAAAAGTCACTTCCTCGGCACATATATTCCACCGGTCTCATCTTTATCTTTTCCGCTCAAGTGCCCCCTTGTGGCCGTTGAAAGCGTGTGAAAAACGTCGCAGATTATAGGCTGGAAATTACGGTAGTTAAAAAAAAAAAAAGAAAAATTTGTTTTTTTACAGCTTTTCTTTTAACACAAATACTTTTGTGGTTTTCGTTAACTTCAATTCAACATTTGAAGAAGCCTTACAGTATTGCCATTTACTCAACGGTGGGAAACAGAGTTTGAGTGATTTTAACTTAGTAAGTGGACACTAGAGGTGAATATTAAACATTTCTTTAGAACTTTAACAATATCATAAAGAATACGCAACAACAAAAAACCCATCTGTTGAAAAAATATCTATATTGTCTGGTCTTTTCCAATTTGGATGTCCTCACCTCACCGCGCAGTATCGAACTGGCCTTCACGGCCCCAATCGTGTGGCAATTGAAGTGAATGGGAAGGAATTCATTTGAGCGCAACACTCGCCTACTGCCCTTTTTCGTTTCTTGCTTTTTGTGCCGAGACACTTGGATTGTCAGAAGGATGTCACCAAATGTGTGCTTAAGAGGTCGCTTTAGGGGGCCCTTCAGGTACGAATACTACTCCTCTGAAAATTGTCACAGTGATTGGTCAGTTCTGGCACTAGTGAGCCATTCAGTTCTTGGTAGTTGAGTTCACCTTTAGGCTAGCTTGCAAGCACTCGCGGCTTTTTGTCCATTGGTATTACCTTTGGTTGATTTACTGTCCAATAACCACACACCCCATTTGTGATGACATCGTGATTTCTAATTCTGGGATTAATCCATCAAATGTTGTTTCCACTACGTACAAGAATATTGTGCGCTTAGTTTAGCGCCGCTTTTCCATTTTCAGTCGGCACGTTTGTCCCGAAAACAAAGACGTGATTAAAGCTTTTTTTAGAGACAAGCATTTACACAACCCAACGCGCGCACAATTGAAGAAAGATTACAGACGCGCTTAAATATTCCAGATAAGTTCAATTACACTCCCTGCAGAATTTATTTAGCCGAGCAAGCTAATGTTAATCAGCATTGTATTGGGGTTAATCTAGCCGGTTATTACCAATTTGCTCAGCGCAACCGATGCTACCGTGACGAAAGGGGAGAGAAAAAAAAGGCGTAAAAGGGGTAGCAATCATTTCCCCAATCATGAGCGCGATGGCTTATAGACACTAAATGTTTGAGAGCAAACCATTTTCTCTCCAGCTGGCCTCTTTATAGATCATGAAAATATACTACTTAAATCAAAAGGGAGACGCACAACGGCAGCCCTGCTGTTCAATAATGACTTTTGTATTGGAGATCATCTACCGGGGCGATCAATCATGTCAAGCATCCACCACTCTGGGGGGGAAAGCCAGCAGAAAACACTGACATATAAACTACCGCCTACTTGGATTTTTCCCTAATACATACAAACGGCGGTGTCATACTAGCCCGATACGTGACACTAAAGGGAGTCCATACTGCAAATGGTTCCAAATTCACTGTCAGGCATTTTCGCAGCTGAAGACTCCCTGGTCGCGCCGTGAAAAGTACAATTGACCCCGTCCGCCTCGCCAGGAACGGTGCAACATTAGAACCTGAGGCAGCGTGTTGTTATCCAAATGAGATAAGTATATTTCCTGCCGCCCGAAATGAGCATCGGCGAGGGGGGGGGTTGGATTCCGCACATGTGGTCAGGCAGGCTTGGCCGCCGCCCAAACGTCTGGCCCTGCCTTCTGTGCAGGCGCAGGCACGGCAAGCGAGTGGTTGACAATATTGAGGTACAAATTTCCTCTAATCGCCGCGTGATGGTCTACAGGCTCCGGAGGGAAGCCCGGCTGCCGACGCGCAGTGCCAAAGCACGGCAAGATGGATGCAATGTCGTGTTGTTTCGAGAGATTCGGACCGCTCATGTATGCTCTCAGCAGACCCCCGTTCTGCCTTGGAGAAAGCCGCTCGGCAGACAAGGGCTGGCCCACGCGCAACTTTCGCAACTTTAAAGGCTCTTATTGGACAGAGATTAATAGCTAGCTATGACAGCCTTTCAGATTGACTTTAAAACTTTGCGTCGGCGTGCTGTAGCGGCCTATATTTCAACAGGGGTGTCAAACTTTTTCATCACGGACCTCATTGTCGTAGTAAATAGAAGGTAATGCCCGAAGAGTAATGGGGCACCAAAAATCCATCCATAAACTGTGCTGCATTGTCTTTGTTGACAGAGCAAGGCACGTTCTTGTCCACTTGACTCTTGTGAGGATAAGCAGCTTGGATAATGGACGGATTCTATTCAAGAAAGGTGTGATAAAAAGATTTTTTTTTTTTTTTTTTTAAATCCAAGACGTTCATGAGAGCAATTACTTTCACTTAATGCCCATTTTGTTTCGCAGGGGATTACGGCCATGAGCGCAAAAGACCCCCCGACTCATCCGCCGGAGAGATCGAGCCTGATAACGGCGGCCTCGCCGCTAAACCAATTCAAACATTCATCACATACTTGCTGTCTCGCGATGATCCTTTCATTACGCCGCCCCAAATTTGAGAGTAAGCTGGGAATCATGGGTCACGCGGAGGCGCATGGAGAACGCCAACGCAAAGCCGTCCATTTCAAGTTTCAATAAACTTTTTGGTGGGTGAAGGACCGAGAAGTTGCAACAACAAAAAAAACGATGGATGCCATTGACGTAAATGATCGCCAAAGAGAAGATCCTGTTGTGTATTGTTGTGCGCATTCTTCTTCTTCTTCTTTTCCTTTCGGCTTGTCCCGTTAGAGGTCGCCACAGTGTGTTATCTTCCTCTCCATCACCCAACTGTCCTCATGTCCTCCCTCACAACATCCATCAATCTTTTCTTTGGTCTTCCTCTCGCTCTTTTGCCTGGCAGCTCCAACCTCTGCACCCTTCTACCAATATACTCACTCTCTAATCTCTGGACATGTCCAAACCATCAAAGTCTGCTCTCGCTAACCTTGTCTCCAAAACGTCCAACTTTGGCTCTCCCTCTAGTGAGTTCATTTCAAATCCTATCCAACTTGCTCACTCCAACCGAGAACTTCAACATCTTCATTTCTGCCACCTCCAGTTCTGCTTCCTCTTGTCTCTTCAGCGCCACAGTCTCTAATCCGTACATCATGGCCGGCCTCACCACTGTTTTATAAACTTTGCCCTTCATCCTAGCGGAGACTCTTTTGTCACATAGAACACCAGACACCTTCCGCCAACTGTTCCACCCCGCTTGGACCCGTTTCTTCACTTCCTTACCACATTCACCATTGCTCTGTATTGTTGACCCCAAGTATTTGAAGTCGTCTACCCTCGCTATCTCTTCTCCCTGGAGCTTCACTCTTCGTCCTCTGCCCCTCACATTCACGCACAAATATTCTGTTTTACTTCAGCTAATCCTCACTCCTCTCCTTTCCAGTGCGTGCCTCCGTCTTTCTAATTGTTCCTCCGCCTGCTCCCTGCTTTTCACTTACATTTCACCTACACCTTATCGACACCTACAGCAATGACCCAAAACATCTTTATTACCAAGAAACATTACGCGCTTGTCTTTTTTTTTTTCTTTCTTTTTTTCTTTTTTTTAATTGTGGTAAGACACACCACTTCCATCGCGCCGGAGTCCTTTCTAGGAAATGTTCCAGCTCCAAATCCGAGCTAAGCATCTGAGTACACCCGGGGCCATTTTCCGTGCGCTTCGAAACGGGGAAGAACAACACCAAAGTTGACGCGTTAACACGGAAAAGAAGCAAGCGTGGAGAGGACTTGTATGGTCTCAAATGAGCAGTCGGGGGGCATTTGCAAGCACTGGGGTGGAGGGGGGGGTGGATGAACAAGACCCCCAATAGAAAGAAGAACAGGGGGGTGATATCCATAGCAACAGTCAAGTCCCCAGCTGTCATGTTTGGGCCGAGATGGGCGCCGTGAGCCCAGGGACCACTTAACCTCGGCCGCACTTCAGCTCAGGAAGTGAAGATGCCGCGCGGCGCCTCACTTAAAATGCAAACTTTACACCCCGCCTCTCTTAACCCCCACGGGAGAATTATTTAAAAAAAAAAAAAAAAAAATTGTGAGCTCTGCAAAGAGGTCTCGCCTCAGGAATAATGAACTATCAATGCTGTGAGATGTCACGGGAATAAAATATTTCAAAAAGTAGCGATGATGTCATGCTAAGCGTATAAACAACGAAGAAACCCCGGCATGTCAATCTTGACGATCTTTGCTTGGTGACATTTGTTTAAAACTTTGATTAATTCAAGATTGAAATCCTTATTAAAGCCATGACGCAGTGGGGAAAGGCCCCTTTGTATTCATCTGGCACATCAAAATGAATGACGACTTGAAATATTTCTACAAAATGAAGTGCTTCAAAACTCTCACCTCAGATTTTATCTCTCTTTGTACGCAATTACAAGATACTTGATGGTGCGCGGCAGACCTGCGGACACAGAGAGAACTTTTACCCAAGATTTTAAAGAAAAGTTCATTTTTAAAGTATGTAACACGGACCAGTAATTGGTGTGTTGGATTTGGACTCACAATTGTGGAGCAGATAAGAGTAAGTTGAGGTTTTTTTTTTTTCTTTTCTTCCAGACTTTATACAATCACAGAAGCAGTACACCTGCACCATCTAAAAGGGATGGAAAATATACACACATTTTTCAAAATTTGCAATATTCATCATTTGGCTCAGTAAAAAAGAGGGCTAAACCGGCTTTTCAATCATATTCATAGGGCGGTTTTCTCGTCAAAACAGATCTGTTTCATTCAAATGCGACGCAGACTGCACGTGATTTTGGAAGCCATGTTTATTTAGCGTGGCTTCCAAAACCACGTCCAATATGGATGAACTTCACTAGGCTCAACTCGAATCAAATTTGAAGCTGATCCGGTTTCCCATTTCGCAAGCAGTGTCACTTAAACTCGGAAAATCAATGTTTATGTATTCAGAATTTACATCTACCCCCCCCATCCATTGGCTCCTTTATTTTACAACAGTTTTATTCAATTTTGAATGGATCTCATTAGTTTGCAGCAAACATTCTAGCTCGTGAAGGTTGAGGGGATCAAGTCTCAAACTGTCTTCAAATCAGTTGTTTTGCAAAAGGAAACTGCGGCATTGTCCCCCCCCCCCCCCCCGCCACCATCATGGCGGTCCCCTTCTGGGCGTGAATGGCCGTCTAATCAAGCTTCCACTTTCACCGCAGCTGCTTTAACAGCGAGCGGCGGCGGCGGCTCTGACCTCTGAGGGGCCCGCCTTCCAACCTCACCACCGCCGCCCCCAGTCCTTTGGGACCCTTCAACAAGCTTTAGAGGCCAAATGAGGTGTAAGTCTATTAAAAGGGAGTTTGTGTGTAGATCACAGTCCCTCTGGGGGTGGCAGCTTTTTTTTTTTGCCTTGTCATTCAGGTGCGGCTAATTTCCGTCTGCTCGGCGAGGCCACGCCCACCCTCAAATCAGGGCCCCGCCGCTAGAATCTGAAAGGACGAGCGTCTCTCGGCGGCGGCGGCAGGTGATTTATTATCGCAGCGCCACGGTGACACAAAGAGACGCGGCTTTAATGGCGCAGATTCGTATTCTGTTCCATGTGGCGGTGCCATGTGCAACCGATTCATTTACGAGACTTATAACCGGAGCGCAAATATCGCCGCATGCAAATGAGGTGGGTGGCCACTTTCTAAAAAAAATTAAATTAAATAAAAAGCCCCTTTAAGAACACATACTTGGGAGGAACATGCAGTTCCAGAGTAGCGGCACTTTCCATACATCCATTTTCTTCGCCGCTTATCCTCACGAGGGTAGCGGGAGTGATGGAGCCTATCCCAGCTGTCAAAGGCAGGAGGCAGGGTACACCCTGAACTGGTTGCCACCCAATCGCAGGACACATTGAGACAAACAGCCACACTTACAATCACACTTATGGGCAATTTAGTGTCCAACTAATGTTGCATGTTTTTGGGATGTGGGAGGAAACCGGAGTGCCCACCCGGAAAAAACCCACGCAGACACGGGGAGAACATGCAAACTCCACACAGGTGGGTCCGGGATCGAAATGTGAGGACAACGCTTTCAATCTTGTAATTCAAATTCATCCAACCATCTATCCATTTTCTTAGCCGGTTATCCTCAATAGGGTCGCGGAGTAATTCAAATTACCGTAATTCCCGGCCTACAGAGCGCACCTGGTTATAAGCCCCACGCAGTACATTTGTAAAGGAAATACCATTTGGTACATACATACGCCGCAGCTGTGGAAAGGGCGCAAGTACCCACATTGAAACCCACATTCAAATAAGATATTTACAAAGAAAGACAGTACACAGAGAGTTTAACGCCAGCACCGCCGCGCTAATGCTAACAGGGCCGGTTAAAAAAAAAAAAAAACATACTGGTAAAAATCATGGCAGTGACACGCTAGTGCAGCGCTAACAGGGCCGGACCTGTAAAAGTCACTTCCTCGGCACATATATTCCAGCGGTCTTCTGCTCGAGTGCCCCCTTGCGGCTGTTAGGGGGGGAAAAAAATGCACAAATAGGCTTACAGGCCGGAAATTACGATACTCACTTAAAATGACAGCAGTGCATTGAGACACAACAACAGAGGGGTAAGGGTGATGTTGTAAGTTGAGTTTCAAATTTTGGGAAGAACGTTTGAGGTATATTCACGTTTTGGACCATAACATTGGCAATGCAGGCAATTATGAAGTATTTTTGTGCGTGTTGAGTTTTTTCGCTATTGGGCCGTAGTTGTCTGTAATCCTTACAGCCGAATATTTATACAAGTGGGGCCTTCTACATTATGCTGTGATGTATTAACCCCTTCCTTTCAGGCCGAGGAGCATCTTTTCCCGATCAAGCGGTGACGGAGTTTGTTAGAAGGGGAGCGGGGTCAGCGGGGCAGCATTAACCTCGGGGAGGCCATCTCTGTGCAGTGCATTAGTCACACTGGGGATAGGGGGACCGGTGGGGGGGGGGGGGGCACTCTGTAATAGATTATTGACTGGCGGGCAGCGGCCTGCGCCGCACCATGTGGTCCTAAACCCGCATTGACCTCTTCATTGCCAATGCGGGTAGAGGCCCCACCTGCGGTTAAAAAAAAAAATAAATTAAAAAAAAAAAAAAAACACACAAACGGATGAAATATTCTCAGAATGACTAATGACATGTTTGTGTGCGCGCGCGTGACAAAAACACACATTCACTCATGGTTATTAAATGGCAGTCGCGGGCTCATCAAATGGAAAGTGCTGAGGGAGGGGAAAAACGAAAAAAAAATACAAAAACAATTGCTTCCACCAACTTAGACTTGCTAATTAAAAAGGCAGGCAATTTCTCTCCAACAGTCACACTCAGGATCTTTAATTGAAATCAAAATGGATGGCGCGCGCACGGAAAAACGGGGAGCAGGGTGGCGGAGGAGCGATGCAGCGGTGTCACCACTTTACTGGTCTGACTGGAAAATGGGGTTTTGTGATAATTAGATTTGGATTGGGTTCCCCTCCAAGGCAAAAAATAAAAATAAATTAAAAAAAAAAAAAAAATCAAGAGATGGGTAAGCACGAAACAGTCCGGCAAAAATCAAATAAATTCTTAAATAAAAGAATGTGCACAAATAAAAAAAAAAAAAAGGTGAAAATTAAATAGTTAAATAGCATGGTAAATAGTCAAATGGTAAATAAATGGAAATATTTTCTTTTTACGGAAAGTATTAATTAATTTCAATAAAACAGTCTCAATTATTATGATAAATCTTTTCAAATGAGTTAACAAATCTCACGTGATAGAGGCTGAGCTGCACTGTGATTGTTTTCAGATTATACGATGCATAATGAAGACTTGAAAGATTTCTCTGAAAGAAAATGAGTATTTTGTTTATAATTTGTGACTGCAGTTGTACATTTTTGCTCCCCATTGCTCTGGCACACTCAATACACTGTTTAAAAGTGTTTGTATTGTTTTCAAATTGTTTAAAAGGCTTAAATATGTCCTCAAGTACCATTAATATGATAAACACAGGGAATGTATTTAAATGGGGTATTTCTATTTTGCAGATGTTCACTTTTTGCAGTGGGGGGGGATCTTCTCTGAAGAGCAAAACAAATTGCAAATTTTCCTCCATGCTCATTTCCTGTGAGACAATTTGTCCAAATAATATTGTCTCAGAATTATTTTTTTTGAGGGGTGGGGTGGGGTGGGGGTATTTTCCACTGCTAACATGCCAGTCCCACATGTGACTTCCCTTTGGCTCAGTAATTCATCTCCAAGCACTAATTTACCCCCCACCGTCAGCCCAGTATGTGCACGATGCTGAATTTCTAATGAGTTAATCGCCCCCCCCCCAAAAAAAAATGCCATTGCTATTTTCAGAGGCGCTTGTTTGGCCTTCGTCAACGATTAACCCTTTAGGCGAGGACTGTCCGTATGTCGTCTTTTCAAGAGCGTTCCCAGGAACGTCCTTGAGCTGGAAAGTTGCGCTGTTTTGGGGTCAAAGTCTTTTCTCAACAGCTCTATATTAAGCATTGGTGACATTAATTGATTTCATAATTTAGTCGGATTTTAAAAGGGAATGGCCTAAAGGATATCACTTGTGTGGCATTTACAGGCATGGTTTTATACAGTATATATTTTTTTATTATATAATTTTCTCTTGGACAAATCTGACGCATTTAGCAAAAAAATATACCGCAATATTATCTGGAATATGCGGTAGAGAATCTACTTCAAACCTGTTCTGTTCAGTCTAGTCATTCATTTTGGAAGTTTGTGGGACATGGCAACTGGAGCAAAGGGGGGCGGAGCTTAAGATCGGCAGTCGGAAAGGTCTAATATATAACTACAAGAAAAGGGAATGTTGTTGGGTTGAATTTGCCACTGGAGATGTAACGTTAACTATCTTAAAATATGCACAGTGTTCTGCAAGACACCGTGAAGCCGACAACATGCAAAAGGGTTTGGAAATACGAAGCTATCAGCGGGCCATACAAGACGGACTGGTGGAGGGATTCACTGCTGAGGCGGGTGGGGAGTGTTGGGGGGGTTGCTGGCTAGCTGCCTGTCTGCCTGCTGAGGTTTCCCTCCTCAGGCAGCAGGCCTATAAGAGTGGTAAGTGGCAGTGATGAGACGCCGTCCCTTGTGCCTCCTTCGGCTGCCATTGCCTTTAAATTGAAACAGAGGCCTGCAAATAAATGCCCCGTTCCGAGCCGGGGGGCGGGGGGGTGTTGAAAAAGGTATGACGCCTGAACGTTGCATTTCATATAAGCACCCGTCGGGGAATTGCCTTTGATTCGCTGTTTTTTTATTGTTTATATGATGAAGGAACAGGCCTGCACGGGGGTCAGCGAGTGGTTTTTTTTGTGTGTGTGTGTCATAAGCTGAGCTACTTGCAGTCAAACACGTCAAGTTCCGTGACGTACTGCAAGTCCTCTTCAACATGCATTAGTGTTACTCCCTGCTCATTCGCTCTAAATGGCTTTTCTCTTTAAGACGAACGGAACGCGGCATGAGGGAAGATGGCTCACGAGCGCGTCCCCGCTGTTTGTTATTCCCGTCGCCCTGGAACAGGGCAGCTAACAGTAAATTCTCAGAGTTGCTGTTAAACTGGCGGCATTAGCATACGTGCGCCATTTCCATAGAGTGACATCCAGCTCAACAACCCCCTCGCGGATCAAACGGGGGACTATTGATCCTGCAGCACTCCATTTCAAGTTAATTGTGCTTGAAATAAGGTGCACATACGCAAGCGTACCTGCGCCTGGAAGGCTTTATTTATTTATATTTGTCAGGGAACCCTTGTGTCAGATCCAGAGAAAGTATTCAATTGCGCCAACTTTGACGTGGGGGGGGGTTAAATACATTTAATCTGGACCGGAGCTGACTTGTAGTCGGCTCGTGGACAAACGATTTTCAGAAAATTCTTTCCTGAACTTGTTAAGCCACCCCAATAGATAAGTGCATCCTTTCCCAAAGACGAGCCCCCCAATAACATCTCTCGGGTTCTCATGTTGGTTACACCAAGTACAAACTAAAACCAAAACTAAATTACCGTAATTTCTCGAAAATAATGCGCAAATTTTTCCAAAAATATTTTCAAAAAGGTCAATAGAGCGCATTATATTTAGGTATTGATGAAAAATAAAAAAATACAAGTACATAGCGTGGTGAAAAACCTATACATATGCATTTCGATATGATATTCGATGTCTTATGTTACACCTTTACATATATCATGGTAATGAGCGCCACCAACCTCAGAGCTCCTCCTCGAGAAATTACGATACTTTAAATTGTAATTTTGTTTAATATAATTTCAAACACATTTTAAGAGATTTCCCTAAAAAAAAAAAAAAAAAAAAAAATTCCTCTAACAACCTAGGCTAAACATGTCACTTCATCATGCTTACAATGTAAATTTTTATTTTTTGTGCACGCCAACTAAGTCTGGATGTCAAAGCAGTTGCATGTCTCCTAAGGCGTTTGTCAGAGGCTGAACCAATCAATGAGTGCTTGCCCTTCTCTACGTGGGGCAACATTTCAAGGGATGAAAACGCTTTCGAAGCACCACAGCAGAGAGCAAACCCCTCCCTTTGTTTTTGTTTTTTTTTTCCTAGAGGCTACTCTTTTATAATCGTCTATATAAATAAGTGGAAACACTGTAATGGATAGCATTAAACCTGCGGACACACGCGCGCAGAGGCAAGATTTAATTTGCATGCCAGATTAGCTTGCTCTCGGGTCGGGCCGGCGCCCGAGGGCGGCCTGTTCATTAATAGGATCTAGTCTCTTTATATGCATTAAGTCAATTGAGCCCATATATAATCTGATTTCAGCAATGCCGTGTAAGTGTTGAATTGCGCTCCCTTAAGTGCACTGCTGGTGTTATTTGTAGTGCTGGACGTGCTTATCTAAGCATCCTATAAATAAATTGAATATGATATGATGGGGGGAGGGGTGTGCTTTTGTTTTCAACAATTATAAAAAAAAAAAAAAGAGCATTGCTATCGTTAAAAATGTGTCTTTGTGCAGAACAGGTGACTTATTGTTTAAGATCACTGACATTTCTCCCGTTTTTGCGACCAGTCAATGTGTTAGCGTATTAGCCTCCTCCACTGCTGGCTGTAGAACACAGGTGTGGTTTGATATATACAAATATATATATATATATTTACACAGTATACTGTATTTTTTATTTCCTTCACATGAGTAAAGTTTGGCATTGGAATGTTGCTCAACGTCTGAGTTTCCACTGAATAAAAATCCGTAAACGTCTCAAATGCAGATCGCTTCTTTTATCAAGAAGAGCCGGAAAGTGTTGTGATTAAAAATGTACAATTTTTGGCATACACATGACAATACAAACTTAGAATTACACACCTAAGGGAGGTCGGGTCGGAAAGAGAAGCCATTTTACAAGGAGAAAAATAGATGTAGGTCAGTCCGGATGAGCTAAAAATATGTTTGGGGGAAAGTGGCGGGTCAAAGATGAGTAAGGGAAACGTTGCAGAATGCAAGCAAAAGACCGGGCCAAACATGGACCCGGTCGTGCATGAATAACCTGGCCAAGTCCCAAATTTGCGCACTGAGCACACCCCAGCACCTGTGCCAATGGGCAGACACACAAATGCCCACAAGAAGTTGACTGAGAAGAATTGAGGACAGCTGAACAGTTTAGAAATGGGAAGGAGGCTGGGGTGGGGGGGGTTATTACAGAAATGTGCAAAAGTCAACAACAATGCAAAAATATGAACAAGCAAGATGAATTTAATCTTTAACAGTGTTTTACATTGGTTTTGAACGTCAGTATATTTATCGCTTCTGCTATAAGATCTTTCCAAAATACACACTTGAAGAAAAATTCAATACTTAGTGGAGGATTTCGACACTTATATAATCCCCAATTATATTTTGTTCTTCTGTGACACTTCAGTTCCCTCGCTTCTGTTTATATGACTCACAAATATCCAACACTGAACTGTGTAGCACGCCGGTGTGGCCTCATGACTGCAGAAGAGGCTCTTTTACTTTCTGCCCGACTGAGTACGGCATCATAATGGCGGTGTGGGGGGGTGTCTTGAGAGGCGGCGGGCTTAAAGCAGCACACGCCGTCTTGACAAAGCCCTGGCGGCCTGCTGCGGAGACGGCGACGCATACGAGGAGGCTCCCACAAGAAACTCATTTTCAAGAGCACTCGGCACGCTCTTAAAGCCGTCTAATGGAAGTGTGCACGCGGGCCGGACATAAAAAGCATCACGGAGCTTCCACTAAGCAAGTGCAATATAGCGCAATTTGGGAAGAATTTGTTTCGGAGTTTCCTATGATGAAAAGTTGCGAAAGGAACTCGCTAAATGAGCTGTCGCGCTTTTTATAGCGTCACTCCAGTTGACGGTGAAAAGGCAATTCATCGACTTCAGTTTGAGAACTATTAGTAGTATTCTCCAGTTTGTTGATCCCCCGTCACCGTCAGGAATTCTCATTCCCAGAGTTGCTTTGCAATGCAAGTTCTATCAGGACTCAATTAAAATGAGGTAGTTTGCAAAGAATGACTGATGTGTTCCGGTAATAACTTATGAGATAAAACAAAAGTCGCTGACGGGCCACTCACTTTGGACCACGCCTGGCCACAAATCTTCCAATTGCCTCAATTTAAATTTCCCTGCCACAAATTGGCAGGTATCTTTTTTTTTTTTTAAATTATTATAAATCGGATATCAAGGAATAGCAGAGGTTCCTAGAGACGTAGGCATATGGATGTTTGGGGATCATTCAACAAAGTTCCCCTGGTCAGGACCTAGGACCACCAAACCTGCACAGCGAGGAGGGGTAGTACTTTTGTACTGCCACCATGCTCCCTGTCCCCTCCGAGACCTTGCAGTGGGCAAGCATAAAGCGGGGCTTCACTTGCCTTGCACTTATCGAGCATTTGAAAGTATGCGAAACACGCCCAGGAACAAAAGACCGTCTCTCAGCCTGGAGAGCCGGCCCAGAGGATCTCTTTCAGCAGACACAGATTGCTCAGTGTTTTCTTAATTGACAAACCCAGGCCACATTGGCAGGGGGCCCAAGGTCCTTTTAGGTGCACCACCTTTCAGTGGGAAACCCATCGCTTCACGGAGGTCTTTCAGTCTGGGTCATGATGACTCTCAAAAGGTACATTCCTGACCCACCTGCGTGGGAAAAGGGAACCTCGCTGTCAGCGGAACAGATAGTCAGTGTTGCTCCCTTCAGATATTGCACAGTATGGTTTCTAGCTACAGTAGAGTAGTTCCCAGTCCAGCCCACCCTAGAAGATTCTACCAGTGATAAAAGCTCGTACCCCTAAAAGGTATGATGCACATATCACGTTACGCTTTCAGTCAAGTCACACGGTCCAGTGAGCAGTGAGCGAAACCTTCAAACATTCCTCACAGAACATCCTTGATGACAGTCTGAGGAAAGCACACCCTCCTCTGGCCAGTTGGGGTAGCGAGTCCTTGGGTTCCACACTCAGACAAGTCTGGCAGTTGGAAGTTCTAAACTCCCAATAGCATCACCGTGTACGTATTGATTGACATTGTTTGCATACTGACAGAGGGACATTCAAATAGCCGTTCTTAGCCATTTTGGTCGAAGGTGAACCAGCTCCAAGAAAAAGTCCAACTGCCTTTTACTTATTTATCTTGACCACGACCTGCAGATGGCAGAGAATCCGCAAAGAGATGCAGCGGCACCGCAAACAGCCACATAAATCCGAGACTTGCGGCTTCCATATCTGAAGTCCCGATGATCCACTCAGTCTTATCTGCTGTCCAGTGTTGGTGAAGGGATTTCAGGGGCTCAAACCTGCGGATGGCAGTTGATCCCCGGTGGTTATTAGCGGGCTGCTGAAGACGGGCCGAGCTAGTTCCCATGAGTAGAGCGGGATCGCGCACTTCCCCCTGGAATCTCCTCTGATCCAAGAGTAGCAGGACCGTTCCTCTTTAGGAAGGCCACTCTTGGAAATATCCTTAGAAACTTCCTTTGTAAAGTGTGACCCCCAGGGAGGTCCCGACCTCACAGCCATGCGCTAAAGCTGCTCGGTTAATGAAATCAGTACAAATCGGGCCCGGAACTAAGTGGGACTGGCGTCTCCTGGACCCTCTTTGCCCGTGGAGATGCGTCTCCATCATGTGATTCATGCAGGGACGGCTATCAACGCTTGACTGCAAACTTTGTTAAGGTCATTAATGCTCAGGTGTAAAGTTGTTGTGTTGTCTTGCGGGCATTTTCTGGCTCAATGCTTCTTAGAGACGGAGTACAAAATGACAGCTGTCATGTCGCCTTTGAATTTTGTGACAAACACATACTGTACTAGATTTCACAAGTGAGTAGGAACTACGTCTGAACGCAGGCGTTTGTTATGAGGAAGATCATTAGATGTTAACTGTGATAATAGCTCAATGCTGACCTCTGCTGGCAGGAGGACCAGAGCCGATTCTCAAGAATTATTACAGGGAGTCCTCGGTCTACGACAGATTCGTTCCTGTCATAGAGACTTAACTCAAATTTTGACTTAAGTCGGATTCCGCCATTAAAGTCAGAATTTACATCAAAATACTTTGTATAAAAAACAAATACATTGAAATAAACAAGGTGATGTAATTAGCATTACTGTTCAGAGGTGCTGTGATTAGCAATTGTAAATGGAAAAAAAGCTTTGAATTTTCATACAAATTCATACATGAATATTTTCGGACGTCGTGTAGCGCAGTTTAGTTAGAAGGTTACTTATTATCATTTAAAAATGATCTTCAAGTAAATGTACAGAAAGTCTCATTCACCAATGCAATTACAACTGTGACAAGCTGAAAATGAACTAAATTTGCCACGATGGGATAATTACCTTATGTCGGAACGTCCGAAAACTTATTTCAGCTAAGAGGGGGGGAAAAAAAAAACTTGGAACAGAAATTTCAATTGAATTTACCGAAATATGAATTTCATGAGTTTCTTTCATTTCAAGCTACACATGTTTATTGAATATAAAACGTATTACATGCCAATGATAATTTTGAGAAAAGAATTATTTGCATTGCGTTGTTTATTAAGAATCTACATTTCTCAAAATACGTACACATTTTGGAATAAGTGGGTTTCTGAAACCAGAAAAAAAAAAAAACATCAAATGGGTTGATCCCATTAAACTAATTATTGGCTAATAACTTTGTTTTGGTGTAGTAGGGACATATTTTGTCAATACACTTTGTCCAGTACGTTGGCACAAAGTGCAAGTGCAAATTAAACAACACAATAACTTACTTTAGCTAACTCTTTAAAGCTCAATTATGTTACTATTAATATCTGATTTCGTGTCCAATAAAACAGAAGATTTTTTGACACTTATTAATTGTGACTGGAAAACAAACAAATCCACATGTGGCTATTGTATGGATGATAAATAAATTAGTAATATCATGACTTAATCTCTCAATCAGTTTTCTACAGTTTTTGGACTCATTTGGGTTAGCTGTACCCTGTCGCAGCTGAAAGTGGGCAAGAGGCAGCATACACCCTAAACTGGTTGCCAACCAAAAACAATTTTTGGAACATGAGGAATATGAATTGCACAGATTCGAACCAATTGCCTCTGTGCTGCAGGGTAGATGAGCTAATTACTAGTGCACCATATTTCCTCCTTATCCTTTCAGCGACAGTACCATATTGTATTATCCATCCATCCATTTTCTTTACCGCTTATCCTCACGAGGGTCAATGCTGGAGCCTATCCCAGATGCCAACGGGCATGAGGCTGGGCACACCCTGAACTGGTTGCCGGCCAATCGCAGGGCACACAGAGACAAATAGTCGCACTCACAATCACACCTAGGGGCAATTTAGTGTGTCCAATTAATGTTGGATGGTTTTTTTTTGGGGGGGATGTGGGAGGAAATAGGAGTGCCCGGAGAAAACCCACGCAGCCACGTGGAGAACTTGGGAACTCCACAGAGGCGAGGCCGGGATCGAACCTGGGTCCTCAGAAATGTGAGGCCAACATTTTACCATTGAATCACCGTGTCGCCCATACTCTATCAGATAAGACATAAAAACCTTTCAACATATCAAAAGACATTGGTTGCCAAGTTTACATCAAAGGCCGTTTGAAACAATCACAAGTCAAGAAAAGGCATAAAAGGTGATGTCATACGTGCGGAGTACACAGTCAACTTTTACGCTGCTAACAAAACTAAATTTAAACAGCGAGACGAAAAAAAATGGCTCAAGTAAGGATATAACACAGTTTTATAGATATTTTAAACTGGCCGAAAAAAGGCATTTTTAGTGTGCTAAAATGTGCTTGCGTTTCGATAAAATGCCAACACAAAAGTAAACAATTTCTTCAACTGGGTGGAGATGGCTTATACCTGGAGATTGACATATGGACCATAATGCGCGGCGACCAGTCGCTCCCTCCCCGGCGGCGAAGGAACGTCAACGAGCACGTTGCGCTTGCGCAGAGGCTCCAGGCTGGACTCGGTCACATCGGGGCAGTGTTTCACCTTCAAGGACTTCAGCGTCGGGCAGTACTCGGCAACGGTCCTGTGAAAGGCAGCATACTATTAATCCAATACATGTATCATTCTAAAAGAATGGTGTGTGTTTTTGAACATAAAAACAAAAGAAAAAGATACCTGATGGCCCGGTCCCGAACCCGCAGGCAGCACCTGAGGTTCAGATGCTGGAGGCTCCTGCAGTTCTTGGCCACCTCCTCCACAGATTCATCCGTGATCTTTTCATTCGTAGCCAGAGAGAGAAAGCTTAACCCGGCGCACTTTTTCGCCAGGTAGCAGATGCCGTCGTCATTCAGCTGGCAGCAGCCGCTGAGGTCAAGCCACCGAAGCGCCCCGCAGCGGTCGGCCAGGACGCGCAGTAACGGCCCGTCCACGAAGTGGCAGCGGGCCACGGCGAGCCTCTGCAGGTGTACGCAGTTCAACGACACGGCAACCAGTGAACGGCTGGTCAACCCCACGCATCCGCTCAAGTCCGCCGACATCAGACGCCGGTTCCGGTTGATGACGGGCAGCAGCTCCTCGTCCGTCAGCCAGGAGGAGCAGTTCACGAGTGACAGCTTGCGAAGATCTCTGCTGTCCTTCAGCAGTGAGCCAACGGCCTCCTTTGGAATAAAAGATGAACCCTGTAGCAACATAACTGAGTCAGAAATGAATTCACTGAAAAATACATCTTCAATTTCACAACAAACGTGTCCCAGTTGCAAAGGAAATACTTCATGTCCTTAATAAATACTTACGAGCTCAAAACTCCTGCACCTGGCGAAGAAGACCCGGATGAGGCTCCGGAACTGCTTACTCACTCTTTGCAAGATGACGAGCTGTGTCAAAGGTAAATAGGATAAAATATGTGGCACCAGTATGTCGTCCCATGGTAACGCCAAGAAGGGAAACCTGCAGAGAAAATATTAACTATAACAGCACCTTACGCTAAAAACTTAACTTTTTTTTTACAAACTTGTCGCAACTGCTGAACAGTGGCGGAGAAGTAACGAAGTACGAAAATTAAGCAACTGTACTGAAACAGAATTTTGAGGTATCGATGTGAATACGCTTGAATATTAAATATTAAAATTAAACGTGACCGTGGGCGTAAATACATGTTTTAAATGTACTTACAAAAAAGACACGGAACATTTGTTCGTTTTGTCGACGAATAAACCGATTAAAAATAAATGTCTTACTTCGGTGCTTGTTCTTCTTCGTCCATCTTAAATTTAATTACTTTTTTTTCGCTGTTGGCGTCCAAATGAATGAGAGCACTTCTTCTTCGTTTCATTCATTTTCCTCACTGACGAGCATCCTGATTATTGTTGCATTACCGTCACCTACTGTTTGTCCCGCGCAACCACAATCACATAAAATCCTCGGATTCAGCAAAATCAACTTTCTTGGTATGTTTTTTGTTTAAAACCTTATTGTTTTACTCCACAAACTATAGAAAATTAAATTATCACTCATAACATATATTTAAATAAAAAATAGTGCAGTTTTATTCTGCTCACTTATTTTATTCCCAATAACTTTTATTTAAAACTGCTATGTTGTGGGTCTGAATGCAACCAATGACGCTGCAACATTTGAATCCACTGATGCCACTGGGTCACAGAGCAGTGTATTTTTAAGTGTAATGACCTTTTAGACTTCATTAGTCAAACAAAGCTACAGTTCAAACTACTTAGCACATGTATGTGAAGGAGCAGGATAATTAATGGCAACGCTTAATGCGCTGTGACCCACCCCCTCCATCCTCCCCCCCATGCAGGCAGCATTAAGACAACAAACCCAAGCAGCAGCCCTCATTATTAGCTGTTGTTGGACCCACCTGTTAGTTTGTAAAAGCATTATTAGAAAACACTCACACCTCTACTTCCACTCGGGCTTTTTAAATGTGCACAAATGGAGAACGAAAACAACAACTACAACAATATTTACCCTGCTGGCTGTAACTTGACTCCAGTTGTTGTAGGCAAACAGAACAACAAGATCTTGTTGGATTGACCTCGTTTTTTTTTTTTTTTTTTTTTTTTATTTATGGTGATACTATGATTTACAGAAAATGATTTTTGTAATAATCAGCCATTTTTTCCCGAATTGGAACAGTATATGGTTGACATAAACCCAGAGAGCCAGCAAAATATTCATGAAAAACAACTTATGGAGTTAACTTATTAATTAAAATTTTTCTAGCTGAGCCAATAATCCAACGATTTGATCCACTTGTCACTTGTGAAGGTGAAAACACACAAGACATTTCTTTATAAGGACGATGACAGGTTGTTTGACACTTACAAATAGTAGTGAGGATAATAGCTGTACACGGCTATGTCTAAATAACGGGTTTTTGTAATACAAATGAAACCAAGATAAATCTTTTTAAATCTTTTCCACCATTTATGTGATCTATAACCTGTGCAACTTCCTGCGAAACCAAGGCAGCGCAAAACCAATTCAGGCTTCGACTAGAATGCAAACAAAAGTCAAGAAAAGCCTACTAGAACAATTGAAAATGATTTGGGGTTAATCAGAGGCGCATTAAATGGTGGCAGATGTATACAGACTCCTGTTAAGATGATTTTGAATGTTAATTCTGAACATAGCCATGTCCTAACACATAAAGAGGGTGTGCAAACTTATACACCAACATTGTCTCTATTGTTTATTTGTCCTTCCCTTCTCGAAATGATTTTTTTCCCCCCCAAAAAATGAGCTGCACAGTTTATATGTCTCATTTATAGTAGAAAAACGTTTAAAATAATTTATCTTGGTCAGTAATTTCTTTTGAATATATCCCAAATACCTAGCATGAGGTCTCATCTCTGGTGGAAAAACTTTTAAAAAGATTTATCTTGGTCAATCATTTTTTTTCTATATCCCAAATACCGAGCATTAGGTCTACACATACAGGTGTGTAGACTTTTCATATCCACTGTTTAGAGTACACTCATATTATTTTCACAAAATTAATTTTTTTAATTTTTATTTTATTTTTAATTGTAATTTATTTTTTTCAAAGTATTTTCACAACTTAATAACATTGTATTAAATATAGAATTTTAAAAAAATCCCTTAGTATGATGCAAACACAAAGATAGCATCATAACCTGCATAGTTGAATACACATATCGATACATATTGTGCGATAGTACGATTATAATCTGAGGCGAAACTTTCACCAACACTTGAGCCCTCGCCGGGTGCGTTTGTGCGTTGTTTTTTGGGGGGCCAAATTGCAGCCACCTGCCCAACTGGCTTCCCCTGACCCCGACGTCCAAAGACACCCCACTGACGGCTAAACAGACGCACAGCTGAGAGGAAGAAACGTGTCGTCGGGCCGTCGCTGAGCGGCGGGGGACCTGCTCGTAAACCACGTTCGTCGTCGGCGCCCAACGCATGACGAGTTGCGCGCCGTGACTGTGATTTGTGCATGCAGTTTGGACTCAGGACCTTCAAAGTGATGATGAGCACACACAGAAATGTAACAGTCTTGTGTTTTATTTAGTTATTATTTAAATAGCTCCTTTTTTTTAATGGAAATTGTCATACATAACACGTGACCAAACAATTGCTATATGTGTGTAACAATTTGTCATGGTATTTTTTTAAGATCATCACTATTAGGAGACTTTAGATTAAAAAACATGAACAATATTTATTGAACCTCAAAGGCTGAAAGGTTGGATTGATTCTGTGGTTGAAATGTCAATTCCAAATAGATAGATAGATAGATAGCTAGATAGCTAGATAGCTAGAGAGAGAGAGAGAGAGAGAGAGAGAGAGAGAGAGAGAGAGAGAGAGAGAGAGAGAGAGAGAGAGAGAGAGAGAGAGAGAGAGAGAGAGAAGAGAGAGAGAGAGAGAGAGATAGATAGATAGATAGATAGATAGATAGATAGATAGATAGATAGATAGATAGATAGATAGATAGATAGATAGATAGATAGATAGATAGATAGATAGATAGATAGATAGATAGATAGATAGATGGATGGATGGATGGCAAGGTGTCAAAGAGGTTGGTGCGAAAATGTGGCCATTTGGCCTCCACGTGTTAGCGGCCCCACACCTATATAACAAAGAACCGTGGGCCTGGAGGCATTTGTCAGAAGCCAAGGCAAAAGACAAACTGGAGAAGAAGGAAAGAGGAAGTGGGGAGAGGTACTACTACTAATACTACTACTACTACGTTTCCCCAAGTGAAGAGCCCAGAGGCACACGATGCTCGGCGTGGACGTGTACCCCAGCTTGGCTCTGGGGTCTCAGAGGATTGGGGACCGCTTCTACAGAGGTGAGAAGAACTGCACCTTCACACCCACATAAGTCAACTCGGTTGTATTTCGACTTGAGAAACAACTGAAGCTGATCAAACATAAGACAATTTGCGGAGGAGCATTTGGAAAAACTGCATCTTTTTTCCGCAAACCCCATAGATCGGGAGTGTGACGGGGCGGCCAAAGCCCCGCCCCCCGCGAGGCTCGCGGCGCCCCAGCCGGGCCTCCGCGGCGAGCAGGAGCCCCCGACGCAAAAGGACGACGTGCGGATGGAACTGGAGAACTCGGCGCTGTGGAAGCAGTTCAGCTCGGTGGGAACGGAGATGATCATCACCAAAAAGGGCAGGTGAGTGACGAGAAGTCAACTGACGATGCAGTCATGATGTCGTTATCTGTCCACGCTACTGAACTCAAATTTAAGCATTTGGTTGCTTTGAGTTTGTGACGCGCAACGACAATAAAGTTGAACATTATCTCATCCAAACCCCTTCCCACAATTCCCTTCTCTTCCCTCTCCCCGCAGACGCATGTTTCCCGGCATGAAGCTGAAGCTGTCGGGTCTGAACCCGTCCCTGCGCTACATCCTCCTCCTGGACATCATCCCGATGGACAACTCCCGCTATCGCTTCCAAGGCGGCGGATGGCAGGCGGTGGGCGGCGCCGAGGCCAGGCTGCCGGACCGCGTGTTCATCCACCCGGACTCCCCTGCCACCGGGGCTCACTGGCAGAGTCGCACCATCTCCTTCCACTACGCCAAGCTCACCAACAACACGCTGGACGCACAGGGCCATGTAGGTAGCGCAAAACCCGATGAGGCGAGACGCCACAGAGCAGTAGCTAGGAAGGGAGATTGACAGGGAGCCAGATTGCTACGTATGAAGAACTAGATTGGGATAGGTATTGGTTCTTTCGGCTTGTCTCGTTAGGAACCCTAACCCTAACCAATAAACGGGTTGACTAGTTGAACAGTAGGTCCATAGCCAGGTAGATTGGTACAATATGGAAGTTCCCGGAAGACAGATGGACTGATAAAACGGTAGGAAGGTAATTTGGTTGGTTGGTTGGTTGGTTGGTAGATTGGTGGGTTGGTAGGTAGGTATGCAAAAACATATTTGAACCTCTTTCTCCCTTACTCTCGGACGTTTCAGATCATCCTCCACTCGCTGCACCGCTACCAGCCCAGAGTGCACGTGATCGAAGCCAGGGACATGTTGAGTTGGGGTGGGGGGCAGCACTCCTTCGTCTTCCCCGAGACCCAGTTCATCACGGTCACCGCCTACCAGAACAGCAAGGTCCTCTCACACCATGTCGTCGCTGTAACTTTTTGTAGGGAATCCCTATACGGTCCATCAAACTAAAACTTCGTCAAATTGAACTTTCTCTTTCTTTTATCTGCAGATCACCGAGCTGAAGATCAACTCCAACCCCTTTGCCAAAGGGTTCCGGGCCGAAGGGATGAATAGCAAAAAGTAAGCATTCTTGTTTCTAGTCAGTGCACATCTATTTCGAATTTTCAACATTTTTTTTTTCCTCTATAGACAAAGAGATGCAAGACAGAAACGGAAACTAGCTGACATGACGGAAATCACGGCCACAGGTCAGTGGGTGATCTGGTCCATGGATTCTCTAACTTTTTGGGTCCAATAACCCCTTCCAGCAGAGACTGATGATGATTTATGACTACATATAATATCTCTCCATGTCCCCCACAGTGAATTGTGACCCGCGTAAGTCCACTCAGCCGACCGCCACCGCCCCCAGCATGACCGGAGCAGACCTGCAAGCGCTGGCCTTGGCCTCTTTGCCCCCTCTGCCTGCTGGTTTTACCCCAGATGAGACCCCCTTCCAAGGCACGCTTGTCCCAGAGCATCCCGCGGACCTCGACCAGGCCTTCATCGCCTCCCAGATTCCAGACATCAACCTCTCCATTAGCGCTGGGATGCAGGACGCAACTGGAAGTGAGGTCACGCCAACTCTCATCGAAAGGTAATTATCGAGTAAAATACAAATATTAAAATTAAGGTTGTGTGCGTCAGGGCTCGTGAAAATCTCCTTTGTCATCTGTGCTGTCCCTCACAGTTCGGACTCTTTGAATGAGGCACCGTTCACCTCCAGCTACCCCGCACCTCAGACCAGCTCGCCCTCTTTCGCCCCTCTCGCCCAGCCTACCTCCTTCCCCTCAAATCCATCCGACGCTCCCCTGGACTACCCCGCCCTCCTCTCCCCGGCCCTCTCCACGGCCTCCACCGCCTCGCCCTCTCTGCAGCAGACCGCTTTCACCTTCCCCACTCCTCCACCGTCCTCCTCCTCCTCTACCTCCTCGCCCTCCTATCACACCATTCCGCCATCCGACACCACTTTCCCTCCGTGTCAGTCCCAGGACCAAATGTCGCTGCTCTTGCAACAAGATGACGCTCTTTCCAGCGGCCACAATTCCCCCAGCGAGCAAAGCTCGGAAGCTTTCATTTATCCGAATACTCTCCCTTCTAATCCTGAATCCCAGACCCCGCCGGGTGCGCCCCCAGCACCCTTCGCTTTCCAACCGCCACCTTTGCAAAACCAGGCCCGTCACCTCTCCAATCTGACCCAACAAACTCAAGGCCCCGATCTCTCCGCCCCCTTCCCCCTCCCATCTTACCCCCTGCCTTTCCAAGCCTCCTCTTGCTTCCCCTCCACTCCTCACTCTCAAAACCTAAACAACGCAGCCCCCTCCTACACGTCTGTTGAGCTGGGCGGCATGCCTCAGTTCCCCCCCGCCGGCCCCTACCGTTCCGATATGATGCTGCACCCCCACCGCCACCACCACTCCCTGCTCCCGCAGCTGGAGCCACCCCTCCCCATCACAACTCCCACCCCGACCATCTACCCAGCCTTCTCCTCCTACCCACTCCGCCTCCGCCAGGACCCTCGCCCGTCTCCCACCATTCCCCTCGGGCACCTGTACCGACACCACCGCGCCCACGGCCAGGGGTCCTTCCTGGATGTGAGCTCCAGGCCTGTGTTCTAAAACAAAAACAATGCCTTGCTCGACGGTTTTGTCTTGATAGTGCTTTTAGGAGGAAACTAGTCCTGTAGTTCATTGCGTGTTATCGGAGAAAATGTAAGAGGAAAAGGAAGATTTGTAAATAAAAGAAATAAAATTTAACAATGTGAATTAAAATGTCTGTATTTCATATGATGATATAAGTAAGAAAATAATATTCTGTAATTTTGAATAATACAGGAAAAATGGCGGGATAGCCACTTGTGAGTTAGCTTGTTTTACGTTAGCATAGAATTACTATCTTAGCAAAGGTTCCTTTCCGAGCATTTGCATGATCAAGCAGTTTTTCCACTCAAATTGGTTGATTAAAAATGAACATATTGTCTGTATTTACTTTTTAAATATTTACTTTTCATATAATGTAATCGTGTTCAATGCTTTGTTAATTGATTTTACACAATTTAACATATATATACACATTTTCTTACAGCTTACTTTTATTCTATCCAAAAAACGGTGAGTAAATTATAATGACACTATCATTAAAAAAAAACATTTCAAGTCATCATGATTATTCTGATAAAGTATATTTATTAATCCCTAACTACATATCCATTGATCTTTATTTTCAATTCTCTAGCAACATGAGGGTTTTGTTATGGGTGGCCCACCAATATTTCACAGGAAATCGCAATGTCCACGATGAGTAGCCAAGCTGCAACTGTGCTGTGAAATATGGACACTGATTTTGTACATTGCACATTGGGCGATGTCACGAAATTTAAAAAACACGAAAGCTTAGCCACACGCTACTTTTCACGCTGCGGAATGACTTCAGATGTGACGAGGCTGCCCGGTTAATAATTTCCTCGGCAGAGTCATTGATAAGCTCTCTTCTCAGACATCCGAAGTGACCCCCTCTCAATATGTAACTCAACCCAAACACTGCGTTGGTAGTTAATCTTATTATTTATTTATTTATTTTTCCCAGTTGTTAATGGAAACGCCGTGCGTACGTGCATTCACGTTGCCCCGCTTTTTAAATGCAGTCGTCAATCGAAAGTAGTTGATAGATAGGGTGGTTAGAAAATGAGGAATTAAAAAAAAAAACATAAGTGGCATTGTAATGGGAGCTCTTTCATCAAGGAACCAATTAAGTTGTAAATACATTTACACGCCACACCATAAAGTAAATAATGAACAATGCAATAATTGCATGTCGTAAATATAATTTCTACCTAATTCACTGTTGCTATAGTGCGACTGAATTCTTAACTTCTCGAATGTGATGTTGACACATTTGTTTACATGTGCTTGGCCGATTTTGTTGCGGTCCAAATAAAGCGAAATTGAACCTTTTTTCCAGCGATCCAAAAGGTCATTTTGGCGTAAAAAGACAAAAACAAAAAAAACAAAAAAATAATACCTATAATGAAGCATGATGGTGGCAACTTGGGTCAACGGCGTGAGCACAAAACCTTTCGGCTTCTGCAAAAAGCGAGACAAAAATGAAAAAAGTCAGGAAAAGCCTACTAAAACATCTGAACTTTATTTGGGGTCAATCAAAGGTACTTAAAATAATGGCGTGTTTTTACTCACTCCCATCAAACATTAACAGCAGCAAAGACCATCACTGAGCTGTTTATTTGAACCCAAAACCCGCCAGTCACGGTTTGTTGCTCGCGTAAATAGATGAACTAGTGAATGCGTAATAATGTTCAGGGCATCCATGCATTTTCCGTACCCCTTATCCTCACTATTTATGGAAGGGCAGAAGAAAGGATTTCCAAAGGGTAAAAGTGGGACATTCGCACCTGCTCTGGTCTAGTTCTTGATTATAGCGAGGGTACGTTTTTTTGGTCGATGCCAAGGGTCAACTTGGTGTTTCCACAAAGTCACTCATTAACCAGCGGGTAGGCAAAAAGATTGGGGTGGAGAGGGGGGGTCAAATTCACATGCAAAAGGTGACATTTGCTCAGATGTTCAAGATCACACAACCCAGAGGTAAGCTGACTCAATAGCCAGCGTTACCAAATAAAAACACAATCGTCTTAAGTCTCTAACAGGACCGGTTTTGACGGCAACCGGTTTGGACAGGCTGTATACTTCTCGAAGAGCCAAATCTTATGTCGCTGTTGTCAAAAACCTAGAAACTGTAAACAAAGAGCAGCCGAGGTCGACGTTAGGATTCCGCCGCGATGATGTGCACTCGCCTGGGCTCCTCACGCCTCCGCCTGCTCTCGGCGAGGCTCACGTCGACGGCCTCGTCCGGGGTCCTGCGGGTTTCGGACAAGCCTCCTGACCTCCTGGCCGCCTCTTTGGCCTTCGAGGATCCCAGCGCATTCCGCGTGAAGAGCCTGAAGGAGCTCTGTCGTGCGTTGGCCGTATTCCGCTTCTGCTCCTTCCCCGTGCTCGTCAACAACTGCCACAAGGTGAGACGCACAATAAGTTTTTGCGTGGGTTTCCTCCGGGAGGGCACTCCGGTTTCCTCCCACATCCCGAAAACATGCAACATTCATTGGACGCTCTAAATTGCCCCTAGGTGTGATTTTGAGTGCGACTGTTTGTCTCTATGTGGTCCGGAATTGGCTGGCAACCAGTTCAGGGTGTACCCCGTGTCCCCTGCCCGTTGACAGCTGGGATAGGCTCCGGCACTCCCCGCGACCCTCGTGAGGATAAGCGGCTAAGAAAATGGACGGATGGTCAAAAAACAACAAGGGGAAAACTTATTTTGCCACGAAGCACTCTTTCTTAAACGTGAAGTTGAGATATTATTTTCTTAATGTGTGATGATGGGCCGGAAAAATAACCACCCACACAGTATGTGTAATATTAAAACGGTAAGTTGGTGATTATAGTGTAGTCGGCGAACTCCCCCCCCAGGCACCCTAACCACATTGTTGTTCAGAAGGCCATTATGACTGTGGAACACAAATATTTAATCATCTCATATTTGCATCATCAATTTATGAACCAGTTTTGGAATCGGAAATCAAGGGTGATGTGTTTTTTTTTTTAACTATTCACGTTTGGTAACACAAAAGTGCTTGTAATATCTCAAGTTTATCATTAATGATATGTGACAATTTGAAATTTTGGTATCGATTTTTACAAGATGGAAATTCACACTTTAGATTTGGCTGTGCGGGCCACATAAAATCATGTGGTGGGCCAGATGGGGCACCTGGGCCTCAGGTTTGACACCCGTGCTTTAACTAATGCCGCCGTGAAAGAAAATGGCAAATATCTCCTTTTCTTTCATAAAGGTTGGACAGGAGTAACCAAAAGTTACTAGCGAGGCACCTTTCCAAAGCATTTTTTAGAATTTTAACACTAAAGAAAGACACAAGATCTGAGCGGGGGATCTCATTTCTCTTATTTGCAACATTCTGAGCTCCAACTTTAAAAAACGGGCGTGCGAAGTTAGCGTAACCTGCTCGCGCGACTCTTCGCAGCTGATGTCGGCGACCCGCGGCGTATTGGGCAGGCGCGCGTTCTCCTCGCTGATGAGGTGCACGGTGTACGCTCAGTTTGTGGCGGGCGAGAACGAGGAGGAGATCGCCCGGTCCATGGAGAAGATGAGCACTGTGGGGCTGAGGCCCATGCTGGCGGTCCCCATCGAGGAGGACCTGGGAGAGAGCACAGGGTCAGGAGCATTTATCCTCCCCCGGAATAAACTACAAATATGTAATAATATTTTAGCAACAAAGGGTTCTCAACCTCGGCGTCATTGTCACCCGCAGAGAGGAGCGATATAACGAGAACATGGAGGCCATGATGGAATGCGTGCAGATGTCGCACAGCAACGCTTGGAGCAAAGATCCCATGATGCAACTGAAGGTCACGGCTCTGCTCAGTCCCGAACTCTGCGTAAGTGTGTCAAGACCCGTCAGACTAGTAGCCTGTTTTGAAAAGGTGCAAAAGAAGTGACGGCCGAAAATCCCTCTTTTCAATTGCCGCATATAACGTGGGGAAAATTTAATCCTGCGATTCATTGCGTCCGACAAGGTCAAACTCACCAAGGTCATTTCCAAACGAGCGTACGACTTGGATCTCCTAGTCCGAGCCATGGACGGCGAGGATGTGAAGTTTCCCGGTCTGGAGGAGAGCGACGCCGCCCACTTCCGCTGCAGCCTGCGCAGACTTAACAGAATAGCCGAGGTACCAGGGCGACACGGAACCACATTCCGGTTGCGATCTAATCACAACAATAATATTAATCAAATCTAATGTGTATACAGCACGTTTACAAATGATGTTTGGAAACATAAAAACACTTGCAATACCTCAATGTCATCATCTATGATATGACACAATTTGGGACAAATGTGAACAAGAATCACGGACGTTGACGCAGATGATTTGCCTTTCGCGGGCCACGTGAAATCATGTGGCGGGGCGGATCTGGCCCCCGGACCTCGAGTTTGTCTTCTAGCAAGTCGGGCCCAGTGCAGCAGGCAATTGAGCACTTGCGTGGGGGTGCTTGAGATGAATTAGTAGTCAACAAAGCCTGAGGAAAAATACAGTAACACGCTCGTTAAATATTTGGATTAAACCATCAAGCAGAAAAAGAGGGATCAACAAAAGTGAACAACAGCAACAAGAGGCAGCTGTCACCGCCGTGGAATTTGTCCCTCAGGCCAGCGTGAAAAAAGTGCGGGTGCTGGTCGATGCGGAGTACACCTACATCAACCCCGCCCTGTCCATCGTCACCATGGCAATGATGAAGAAGTTTAACAAAGACGGCGCCTGGATCTGGAACACGTACCAGTGTTACCTGAAGGTAAGAAACTCAAGGCCCGCGTGGCAAATTCCGTTCTCTGCGCTACATTACGCGGCCCACCAAAGGAAATAAAGTGCCCAGGGAATTATTTATTTTCATTTTTACCAGTAAAGCTTTACCAAATTGATTTTTCGTCACCGGTTTGACCAGTTTTTTACCAGATCCCTTTAAAATATTTACAAGTTTCACATGTGACACGGGGGTAAAAAAAAAAAAAAAAAAACACTCGATGGCATGATGGCAAAAGTAAAGGTATGACGTGCGAACAAAATGCCAACTTGTGGGCACAAATTAGGTTTAATTTCCACACAAATTACAAATTAACGTACAGCAGTGAGATGGGGAGGTCATCACATATTAGTACTACTATAAACTACATACATATTTGTTCTCAGGAGACAAGGACGCTACTGCAGGAGGCGATCAGCCAGTCCCAAGAAGGAGGCTTCTGTCTGGGTGTGAAGCTGGTGCGAGGGGCCTACATGGACAAAGAGAGGAAGCTGGCGGTGAAGGAAGGTCGCCCGGACCCAGTCCAGGACTCCTGGGAGGACACAAACGAAAAGTTAAGACACTTGTTACCCGTCATTGTCATTACATTTTTTTTTTTTTCTTAAAAGACTTTGTTTTACTCACGGAACTCAATCAGAGGATGGAAAATTGCTGTCGATCTTGGCACTTGGCAGATTAGCTTGACATGCTGACAATCTGGACGAGAACCAAAAAAATGTGCACAGTCACTTAGGAGAAGCAGTACAGATGAGAATAAACAAGAAGGAAAAATAAAATTAACCAAATGAGAGTGTTGGGAATAAATCAACATTATTTAATTAAGCAAATATTATTAGACTTTAGCTTCTAAATGTAGTTCAGACCTGATGGTGTTTAGCCCAGCAGGCAAGGCCTGGCTGGCCATAATTTGTCACATTTTTTTTTCACGTTTACTGTTCTTTCACAATATGTGGACATATACTTCTCACTTCTGAAAACCTCCCTCTTGTGCAGTTATAACAGCCTGCTGGCGGTGATGCTGAAGCTCATCGCCCAGGACCCGGAGCGCTACAGGATCATTGTCGCCACGCACAACGAAGAGTCTGTGAGGCAGGCCGCCAAATGGTGAGATGATGAAAAGTGTAAAATAACAAGAAATGTCAAAGAAGGTGGAAAATATGGAAAACACCTCTTTTTTAGAGTTATCATTTCTGAAAATGGGAAGGTTATTAATAGTTCCTCCGTAAACGTTTCACTTGTTTGATCACCTTCAGGGTTGAAGAGCTGGGTTTGGACAAAGCAAGAGGCTCCGTGTCTTTTGGTCAGCTTCTAGGAATGTGTGACCACGTCTCCCTCACCCTGGGTGAGACACGTCATCACGTCACAAAAATGCCATCCTTCCATTCACGACGACTCACACCCGTCTCCTCTCCACCGCAGCCAAGGAAGGTTACGCCGTGTACAAGTCGGTCCCGTACGGCTCCGTGGACGACACCCTGCCCTACCTGGTGCGCAGGGCCCAGGAGAACCAAACCGTGCTGATGGGCATCCGCAAGGAGAGAGACCTGCTGAGGCAGGAGCTCCGCAGGAGACTCAGCTTGAGAAGACGCCGAGAGGAGCATTCGGGACTTTCCTAAAAAGTCTCCTCACTGTGCGACAACTTGGCCTTGGATTTGTCTGCCATCTTAACGCCAACAACTACGACGATAGTTAATAAGTTTATTATAGGCAACGGATGCATTGGAGCAAAACATGTAGCTCAGATTTTTTTCCGGTTTGTTGGACAAATGTTGCAATTCATGGTGATAGTTGGAAAATGATGGACCTGTTTTTATTTTGTATGTGCACTTTAACTTTGCTGCATTCCCTTTTTTTTGCCAATAAAACTGTAAATATTGTGTGATGTGTACCAGTTTATAATGTAGGAGTACTGAAATAACTGAGTTTTCTATCTTATTTGAATTTATTGAGTTGTACCTGTGTACTTTTTGTGTGATTTTTGGTAGTTTGGTAGTGTGGACCGATTTATCGAAGCGCATCCGACTGAAGACAAGAAGGCGGGACCAGGAAACACTATTGAACAATGTTTATTAATATTACACAAAGAGGCCTCACTTCAAACAAACTGTAAATGTTCAAATGAACTGATTCTGGATCAAGGAAAACAGCTTCCAGCCAGGCGGCGCTTATAATGTCAAATGGAATGTAACTTTTCCGAGATCAATAGTTTCCTTGGTTCTGATTCCTGTAGCCTCGTTGGTAGCCCCCCTGGTAGCCCCCCTGGTAGCCTCCCTGGTAGCCCCCCTGGTAGCCCCCCTGGTAGCCTCCCTGTTTGGACTGGTAACCGCCTTTCCCTCCGTCTGTGACGAGATTCGCTCACGTTATTTACCGCAAATTAACAAATGAAAAACAAACAAATTTGCTCTACTTACCTCTCTGATAGGATTGTTTTTGTTGGTAGCCACCTTTCTGATCTGTAATGCAAGGAGAAACCCATGAGCACAGTTTCAAGTTGAAGGTTGAGTGCTGTACATGATATGAGCCAGTCGGAGCTGAAGAATAGATTTGTAAATTGTCTCTGTTCGTTCGTTCGTTGGAAGATAGGAAATCCTGAAAATTTCCATGAAAAATTGTGGGAAAAGTGGATTTCTTTTCATTTTTAAAATGGAATATAATGTTTGTTTACATTTCAAACACATATTCCTTGTGTCCAATCATTTCGGGGTCCACCACGTTCAAAGAGCGGCAACTCGAGCGTGACCGGGCTGACCTCTGTTGAAGTAGCCTCCGTAGACGCCCTGCTTGAGGTCGAAGACGCGCTCGTTGTTCTCCACCAAGCTGCCCAGTTTCTCAGCCAGCTGCAGGGCCATGTTCTGCAGGGAGGTGGGCTCCGTGCGGTGCATCACAACCGTCTGCGTGGGCTGGTCCAGAGAGGCCTGCCACGTGGGTGGGGAGGGCGACATTAAATACAGGAACAAGCGAATATCAAGGAATCCGTTGTATATGTTACAGGAATCCATAAAATGTTACCATGAGCTCCTCGTTGATGATCATTTTGCTGATGATGCTGTGAACTGTGGGTATCTCCAACTCAAACATGTCCGATAGCGTCGCCATGCTAGAAAAAAAGAAATCAATATTTAGGATGTCAAGCTTACGCCACATAATTCTCAATGGGATCTCGTCAATCACATTTTTTTTTTTAACATCATCGGTACACATCAGTTTGTATTCCAAACCCTTCATTTCGATGTTTGATTTCACCCTCCCTCCCTCCCTCCCTCCCCCAAAACCCCAGAGATTATGTTAATAAAGAAGCTGACCTGATGGAGTCGTACACGCTGCTGTACGTGAACAGGTACGTCCTCAGCGACTCCTCTTGGATCTTCCTGCGCAACCCAAACCATCACACAGTCACCGAGCAAGCAAGCCAAAATCAGAACACGCAAATTTATGAAACGTTGACCGACGATACATAATATAGAATAGAAAGCCTCCGACCTGACGAGCATTTCGCGCACTCGCTGCGTTTCGGGAAACAGGTCCCAGACTTTACTGTTCATCTTCTCGTTGATGATGAAGGAGTGGCAGGTGCGCCAGTCGCCCATCTTCATGGCCTTGCTGGCGGCCACTACGTGCTCGCGCATGCTCTCTGGAGGGCCTGCGCGGCAGAAAGGAGGGACGACATTGTTAAACATCCTTGTTTGAGTAACTACAGCTGAAGATGTACTACACAGATTAAAATAGTTCATGATTTTTATTTCTAAACATGGACAATTTGAATGATATCTTACAGCAAACAAAACCAGAAATCCGGTCTAGAAACTCAAATATGTAACAATCAAGAAACAAGTGTTTTTAAACAGAAAGTAAGAAATCTGCCATCTGAAAGGTATTTTCCCAGGTGTTTTTATGAATCTATATAATGTATGAGTGCTGCAATAAATTGATTTTTCCACCATATTCCAATTTGAGATGTAATACCTGTAACCTGTAAAAACAAAACGGTCAAATCAGAGTAAAACTAGCCTCTTGAAAAGTATTTTATCATACTACTCAAAATACTTGATACAAAAAAAATGACTCAGTACTAATAATGTATCTTCATGAGAAGTGCAATGATGAATCAACAAATAAACGATTAATCGTTTCGAGACCTCGATTACCTTAAAATTCTAATTAAGTACTCTTTCATTAGATAAGATATAAGACAATGAATTGACATTTTCTCTACTTACCGAGTAGGGGCTGCCTCTCTCCCACTCGAAGCTGATGATGGAACTGCTTGCTGATCATGCGGCGGCGGGCGTCAAACTCGTGGGCGGCCATGTAGGGGATCTCCAGCAACATGGCCGACACCAAGTACACGCACTCCAGCAGCTCCAGGTTGATGTGCATGTGGAAGGGCACCTGGAACGGACACACAACTGCTGACCTCGGGAGTGCAAATAACGGAGGGCTATAGTCGGGAGCACGGTCCAAGACTAAACCCGAGTAATGTATCGATACAGAAACGCCAAAATGCGCGTGTGTACTGACTTGTCTCCTCTTCTCTATCTTCTCCTGCTCAGCGTTCCTCTCCTGCATGTTCCTCATGAGCAAACCCTGACCCAGGAGCTCCTTGGCACGCCCCGAGGACTGGATGTCCAGCAAAGCATTGTGGGCGTCTTTGATCATGCCTTGACGGAAGGCACAAATGCCAAGTTGGACCATGGTTCTGTTGTACAGGATCTAGGAGAAAGTGATGCAAACGGTTGTGGTGAAGTCGCCACATCACGGTGACGGTTGGGACAGAAATGGCAAAGGTGGGTGGTGGGCGTGAGGGTCGTGTGCACCTGCACGGGTGGGTCGGCGTGCTGGATGTTATCCTGCAGGTGGCTCATCAGCATCAGGTCACGGGCTTGGTACCAACGCGAGTGCAGCGCGTGGTGGTAGATGTGGCAGAGGATAGCGCACGTACGGATGCGGTCGGTGCGGTCCTTGGCGTAGATGTACTTGCAGAGGCGGTCCATGAGAATGGCGCTGTCCTCGCCCTCGCTCTCCTCCTGGTCCTGCTGGGACTACATGACACCGAGACCCGTAAGCACAACTGGCAAGCCTTTTCTCCATCTTTAGAGTCCCGATGAGGCATTATTGCCCGTTACAATTGGGACACTACAATGAACCTGTTACTTTTCTCACCTTCGTTTCTGCCTGGATGCCCAAGCTACGCCGGTGCGCCTTGTAATCAAACTTGTAGTAGGTGTGCATGATTCTGCGCAGGTAGATGCGGCAAATCTCTTCCGTGGTGCCCCTGCTCTCCAAGTAGTTGAGGAGGCGGTCCATGATGTTGCACATGCGGCCTTCGTCTTTGAGATTATCCACGTATTCTACACGGACGGCACGTTTAACCATTAACGGATAAAAATGTTTGGCTATTGGCGACGTCAATCCCCTAACCCCGAACTCACCTTGTGAATGAGGATCCGTGTTCTGCATTATCTTGGTGAACTCTTCATCCATCCTCTCCACCAGGGTTAAAATGCAGCCACGAACCCTGAAAGGCTGCAAAAACACAAGCAAGGAAGCAATTTCACGATACGCTCACATTAGCAGACCTATTAGCAAATACATTTTGATTGAATGTAATAGTGTAAGCAAATAGATAAGGCTGGGAAAGCATGAAAAAATAAAAAGGCTGATATAGAAACAAAACAAAGGAAAAGGAATTCAGAAAATGTGATGGGTAAATCGGAGATACCTGATCCGAGATGATCAAGTTCTCACTGTCCTCTGCGATGTTCTCCCCGATGACCATGTCGCTGTTTTCGTACAGGACGTCCAGCAGCTCGTCTATGCAGTCCAGACACTTCTTCCGCATTTCCGGCTGAGAGACAAAAAAAAAAAAAATAAATAGTTAAATGAAGTGCCAGTCGTGTTTAAAGAGTCTTAGATGCATCAACCCGGTTATTACTTTCATAAAGGTCGCCATGTTGGGGTTGTAGTCGTACAGCGACGCAATGATGTTGAACTTGATTTTAACCAGGACGCCCTGACCCAGGTTATGCTCCGCAGCGATGCTTGCAAGTGCGTGGAGCAGCTCAATCTGGTCAGACCTGCCACAAAAGAGTTTACATATATGATTGAACATCCAGAGCGGTGACAAAACACACACTGATACAGAAATCGAATTTGTGTACCGGTCTGTGCCCTTTTTGCCTCTGGCTTGCAGGATCTCGTGGAGCTTCTTGACCACCACAGGCGTGTTGATCTCTGTACCTTTTGCAAACATCTTGGGCTTCTCCTGATGGTTCGAGTCAAACGGAAATGAACATCCTACACATTGTGTGGTTTGGTTGTTTCTTCTACAGCATCTCAGAAAAGTGCTTGTACATTTTCCTTACCTTGACAAGAGGGACACCACCCTTCACCTTCTCCCAGCCTCCCTCCACCTCCTCTCCTCCTTCTTCCTCTCCCTCCTCCTCCAGCTTCTCTTTCTTCTTCAGCTTCTTTCTCTTCATCACCTTTTCACTGGTCTTCTCAGGCGCGTGGGCCCTAAATGCATCGCCGCACAACTAGTAAGAGGGGATGACTGACTTCTGTCCTCACATTTGCAACATTAAAGCACTATGAAGAAGTTATGAAGGAAATGGAATAAATTGTGAATTGCTGTTGGCTCACTTCTTGAGGAAGACCATGGCAAGGGACGCACTTTTCCCCTCTCCATCATCAGAGCTCTCACTGCCGGTATCCACAGTGTCAGAGCCCCAGTCTTCATCATCATCATCGTCGTCGCTGGAGGATGACTCGTCCTGTCAAAGGGAAAGACCACCTGTATAACCACAAATTTTACACCATGCGAAACGGCTTAAAGGGGACGACAAGCTTGGGACTAAAAGCCGCCACTTTCCATCGTAGCTTATTTTGTTGCCGACTCCCGACTTCTGGACACAAATCAAGAGTGTAACATTAGTGCACTACTTGAATTGTTTATTTTTAAAAGAGAAGTTTCAGATATTTGGGGGGGCAGTGATGTGTGCTCAATAGACCGAATTTTACGGCGCACAACAGAACAGCGTGAAAGCAGCACAACCACATCCGCGGACACAATCATCAACAACCAGCCAAGCAATCTTCCAGCTCCTTACCCCAGAACCTTTGGCGGACTTGAGGAACTTGCTGGCTTCCGGCGCCGCCTCAGGCTTTTTCTTCAGGAAAGATCTGGCAGACACACCATCGTCATCATCATCGCTGTCAGAGGACGATCCTGGAGAACAGAAGGATGATTAATATTAATTAGTGTGTGTCTTCGCGTGACCCTGATGTAGGAATACACTCACAACATCAATCATGATACCTTGTCCAAAGTATTAAAATCAAAAAGTATACAAGTGACGCCTCGGTTCTCGACCACAATCCGGTCCAGAAAACGGTTCGAAAAGTGAATTGTTTGAAAACCAAATTGATGTTTCCCATTACAATGAATGGAAAAAGAAATAATGCGTTCCATGCCTAAAAAAATGACTTTTTTTTTTTTTAAGCTTTTCCTGATAATAAACTGCATAGTAGAAATCCATGTAAAGTTTAAATACTTTAAAATAATTTAAGAACTATATTTATTTTTTACTTAAAAAGTAAGTTTCTTTCAGCTTATCCCTTTCGGGGTCGTCACAGCGTGTCATCTCAGATTGCCGTATCTGTAGTGGCTCGACCCCCAGCCTTGTAAACTTTTTTTTATTAACAAAAGTGCAGAATAACTTTAAACAAACAATAATGAGGGGGGAAAAAGCTTTTTTTATTTTTACAAAAAGTAACACAGAAATATCCATAACTCGAGTTAACAAACAACAACAAAAAATCACGAATTTTTCATTCGAAAACGAGGCTTTACTGTATATCTATTAAAAAAAACAGCAGCTTACCTGAATCGTCTTGGCCCTTCTCCTCCTCTTCATCTGCAGACTCTTGGGGATTCTATGACAAGCAATATCGAGAAGTTAATGTCGTCCGCGGATGACATTTTGACGCCCAACAACACCAAGTCCCGATACACACACACAAACCCAATGAGCCTATTTTTGAGAGACAGGCAAACATTTTAGATTATCCTATGGTCTGATGTGTGCTGATCGGGTTTGTCTGAATCAGGCTCGACAAATTTAAATAATGAACGTGTTCAAAATTTACGACCAAACTCTTTATGCGCCGCCCGCGTCAAGATGCCGAGAATTTTGAGGTGAAACGGAATGCTGACATTCAATGAAACAACTGTAAATAAAAATAATGAAGTGTTACACGATGTTTTTTTTTTATATATTATTGGAGCACATCCCACACACAATATGACCAAAACTGTTAAAAGACAGATTGATTCGACTATAATTTAAAAATCGAGTGGTGGTCACAGCTGTGTTTATGCCCAACGAGCATCATTTTAAATGTGAACGTGTCATGTTGTTTTATGGTCACCTCCTTGTAAGCGGTGATTTGCGTCTCGTAATCCCGGTTGTATTTGCGGATCTTCTGGCGCAATGTACTCAGGGCTTTGGCGTTGTTCTTGTTCATCTTCTTCTTGCCCTCTTTGTCCTCCCAAAGCTGAAACGTAATGCAGTTGTTTCAAACATGAGGAAAACAGGAGTGGGGTCAATCTAACGTCACACCTAATTACAAGCCATTAAAAGAAATGCTAGAACGAAAAATGGTATAATCGTAAATGTAAATGATGCGCCGATACTGGCAACAGGAGTGCAAAAACATTATCAGCCATTCAAGCACATTTCAAACCCTAAAGACACCGATTCTATAATTAAAGAATTCCAAAAAGAGGGAAGTACAAGGGCTGCTGACCTGATTCAGGTAGTCCTCCAGGTCTGCCAAGAGTCGAATGTAGAAAGGGGGAACCCCTTCTTTGTCGACTATATTCTTACTTTTGAGGAAAGCTCGACATAACTGCTCAAACTCCTCAAGACACTTGGCCATGTCGCGGATCTTCATGGCATTGCGAATAGTTTTGATGAGATTGGTCAACTCCTCAAACCTGATCCGGGAGCACATACAACCAACATGGGTAATGCATGTGGATGAGTGGACCAAAGTCAAATTTGATACAAAAGAACAACCAACCTTTTGTCTTTGGCACTGCGCACGACTCTCTTTGTGTCCTCCTCATCATCACTAAGCAGCAGCGACCTGAAGAGCCAAACGTGCATTGTAAATTTGGTTGAAATCTAACTAAAACATTGCAGTGATGAGATTGCTGGACTGACTGCTTGAGTGTGGTTCCGGGTGCTTTGGGGGTGATTTCATCTGCGGACGAGGACTCCTCTGACTCGCTGTCAGACCCCGTGGCAAAGAAACGAGACATTGCTGAAGAAAGGGCTCAATCTGTGAAAAAAATATACGGACAATTATAATCACAATATATGTGTTATTTGGCTAGACACATGCTTGACTAAAATATATACATTTGATCAGCACCTTTTATACATACACGTAACTGTATTGTTTCCTAACTTTTTGTTTTACATTAGCATAATTTCTATTCAGCCAAAAATTCATGTAGCAAAATGTTAAAAAGAATACAATAGAATTTTGACAAACTACTGTTTTTCCTACCTGAGCTAACGAGCTTAGTCGATACTATTTTCAGAAGGCCACCATTACAGATAAGATCTTTTTTGGTTAGTCACTTTAAAGACTTGAGAATTTTGTGAAATACTGGATTTGTTTATTCTTTTGTCTTTCTGCCACTGTCATCAAATTTTAAACAAACATTTCGCTTTGCTTGTGGTTAAATATACGGGTTTTACTTTTTGAAAAAAAATATGGAATAAATGGAGTTTGCCTCGATATTGAAAAAAATAATATTCAATCACCTTTCGTTTTCCGGGTTAGCATCCAGGTAAGTGCCCATATATTTTTTTTTTTATAGTTAGGTTGTTGTAGCTAACGAAAATTGCTGCAGTGTGTGCTGAGCTCTGTCAAGTCTGTGCACCTTTCCTCTTTGATATGAAAGCATATTCCACCACCTTTGGTTTTCCGTGTTAGCAATACAGGTAAGTGCTCATCCATCGTGATTTCTGTCACAGAGAGTAAAAGATCAAGGGCGCAATACTGCGCCTCTGTGACGCAGTCCTGAGTCCCATTTGATGTGTGGATGCCAGTTAGCCAAGTAGTCAGTCTGGGCTTGATGCGCTGTCGGTCGCGTCTTCAATAAAAGCAGCTAGAAACATAATGTCATCTATTTTGAGTATTTTTGAGTAACGAGGTCAGGGATTAAAAAAAATAGCCCCCGTCCGAGGCAGCACAACGGGTGACACCACCTGAAAACAACCCATACGATGTTCATCCCTGATAAAAATAAAAATAAAACAAAAACAGGAGCTGCCTCAATAATTTTGTCACTGAACACTAAAAGAATCATTTGGAGAACTACTTTTTAACACTTCGACACACATTAACTGAATGTTACAGTTGACTTAGTTGAATAGAATTTTGTCTCTTTCGTATTTGGATATCGACACACATTAACTGAAAGTTAAAGTTGACTCAGTTAAATAGATTTTTGTCTCATTCGGATTTGGATATGTTCAAAGGTTGTATGAGACATTCACGATTAGACTTACAAAGACTTGCGCTTTTGCGGCACTAACGTTCAGCTCGCCTTCAGCTAGCACCCAGCTAGCAGCGGGCCTCCGAGGTAACAAGGCAACAGCTAACAAGCATCGGTCAAGTAACAAACCTTATTTCTACCCCAAACTCACCTACGTCCTCGTGAAATGCACTGTGCGGTACTTGTGTCCTGTTTGTCGCGTGATAAAATCCAGTTTTGCTGCTACGTTGGCGAAGGAAAAACGTGCGACATTCAGCTAGTCACTCGCGCCGGGAAAGGAAGTACACGTCGACAACTCCATCAGATTACAAGATAGCACGCAGCGCACAGTTTGGTTCACGCTGTTGCTACAGCGCCCACTGTCGGCCAAAGCAAAACTCCTGGAACACTCCTGACAGTCTCCAGTGGAAACCACACATTTTATGCAGTCATATTTACGTTACTCTTAATATGTTGCTGTTGAAAAAAAAAAAAAAAGAACAGATTTTTGCATGTTTAGAAACCTTTAATTTAATCTGCCCAAGAAAAAAAAACTTACACTTGTTAGATGGACAAGTAAAACGCAGTATGTGCATACAGTGGATGTAGTCTACATACACACAAAGTGAAAGATTTCTGATGCTTTAAGAAAAATTCCACAAGGAGAGTGGGTGCAACCACGTTTTTGCCAGCAATGTGAGGCAACAGCAAAAAATAAATAAAATTGCGATCATGGGGGAAAGGCATCATAATATCATAAAGATGATCCTCAAAAAAAAAACCTTAGCGAGCAAAGCAGTGTGTCACACAGTGTAATTGAAACACAACTTTATTAATATTTGTGCATTAAAATTGAACGAAGAAGGGCTTATGGTCTCTCATTCATCCTCTTCTTTCTTCTTCTGTAGCTCTGTAATTGAAGCTCAACTTTATTAATACTGCTACATGAAAAATTTAATAGAATAATAATTTGCAATAATACCACACAACAATATTTGATGGGTTAAACTAACCAGGAAAGAAAGCAGTGCCATCGGAAAAAAAATATTTTCCATATAAAAGCACTCCTACCTTCTTGCAGTCTCTCTTTTTGCATTCTGTAATCTGTAACAAAGGGGAAAAAAACAGAATAAATCCACTGATCATCTCGACTTGATACTGAACCTAGGGTTCAAGAACACCCCCCCCACCACCATGCATTATTTAATGAATTAAAATTATTTTTGAAAAAATATACAAAGCCATGGTGGTGTTGTTTTTTTTTTCTTATACGGCGCATGGTTTTCCAGCCACAACCAGTCTTTACCTTCTTTCAGTCTCTGCAGTTCTTCACTCTGCATTTGAAGCTGCCGTTCCAGCAGACTGCATTTGGCGCAAAATGGACCTGGAGCCGGTCCAGCCTTCTGACTCATCCGGGGGAGTTTTTTTGCTTTCGTTGCGGCGTCAGCGGCCCTTGACGACACCGCGGCGTCTGGAGAAAAGAGGGGCTGTGTTACAGGCAGATAAAAAGCCGTAAAATGACACGAAGGAGGTCAGCAAGTCTCACGGATGACGAGGTCAATAAACTTTCGAGACCACCTGGTACGTGTATTTCGGACCATGCCGATCAATTCCCACCAACCGTCTTTTGAGGTTCTCGACAACGGTGGTCGCTGTGATTGCGTCGGCTGCCTCGACGTTTTGAGGGCGCTTGTCGCCGCCGCAGGAGGCGCCGGTGCCACAACTTGACTGGCTGATGTGGGGCCACCTGAAACAAAGCGGAGAGGAGCCACTCGGTCATGATCGTAAGTCCTCCAACTAGACACCTGCTGCATTTTTTTTTTTACCCCACTGTTACCAGTCTTTGTCTTTTTCTTTGCTGAAGAATTCCCATCTCGACTTGGGTCCCGCTTCCTTGACTGGGGAACGGTGGCGGTTGCATTAGACGCTAAGGAGACAAAAGTTTTCATTTTCATTTTAAAACCCCACAAACAGAGGACTTCTTCTTCTTTTTCTTTCGGCTTGTCCCGTTAGGGGTCGCCACAGCGTTCATCTTTTTCCATCAACCTTTTCTTTGGTCTTCCTCTCACTCTTTTGCCTGGCAGCGCCATCCTACCAATATACTCTCTCACCTCTGAAAAGTCAAAAATCTTTCTCCTTTATCAACAAATGGATTTCCTGGTCCAATAGAAATTTACATGAAAACTGAAACACTGAAGAAATGGACATTTGCAATCATCAAAACATTTCGACAACGCCAATTTAAGTTTTCTAGGACATTTCACTCAAAAGATTTTTTTTAGAAATATTCTTTGAGTGGCTATGGTGCACAGTGTGTAACGCGTCTTCATAATTACATTTTTTATCAGCATTTGAAGAAGCCAGCGCGCTGCTCCTTGTCGATGGTCTTTGATGCGAGGGCCCTCTCGGGAGGTTTGAGGGCCTCCCACTCGGCAGTGGCCTCTCCCCCCCAGACTTTGGCGGCCTCGATGCTTGTGTCAATACGGTGCGAAGGCAAGGTTGTGTCATCAAACTATCTTCACGCAAGCTGAAAAATGGATTTTACTCACCCGTGCTGGTTGCTTGCTGGTTGGACGAGCTGGACGCCGTAGAACTCTTGGTAGAAAAGGAAAAAAAAAAGTCATTCTTCAAATCTACAGAGATAATTTTAGTGATGAGAGGTTTTTTTTTTTTGAGCAGAGGTAGGGGAATCAAGTCACATGACTTATGTTGTGAATTTTAGGGCTTGGGACTCAAGACACCTTTGCCTTTAACTTTATATTGTTGGAACTTAATTTAATTCACTGAAAACTTGAAATACAGCTTGACAAGCCGGTTTACATACGAACACCTTTTTGAAAGTGTGCGATTTGTTTTATTCCTGAACGCCATTTAGACTTGCGCAAACCTGACAACCCGCCACGATGCTATGAGGTGGAGCGCAAGGGGCAACATCATCAAGTACCACGGAAGACCGACACAAACGAAGAAACTTACAACATGCAAGGTTTGCATCAAATACCGTATTTTCCACATTACAAGGGGCACCTCCAATGAATGGCCTATTTCAAAACTTTTTTTCATTTATAAGGCCCACCACATCATAAGGCGCATAGAATAGACGCTGCAGTAGAGGCTGGGGTTCGTTATGCATCCATTAAATGGAGCTGCACTAAAGGCTCAATATCGACCCATGTATAAGGCGCACCGGATTATAAGGCGCACCGTCAGCTTTTGAGAAAATGAACGGCTTTCAGGTGCGCCTATGGTGCGGAAAATACGATACTACGTCATTTTTCGCTATCAAACTTATCGCGACGCTATGTTCATTTCACAGATTAGCTAACCGATATGAAGCAACAACATTTGAGCAGATCTCAGTCGTGTTTGAGACGCATTAATAAACAATGCAGGGACTAGTTTAGTACCATAAAATAAACAAATAAATAAAAGCTTGAAGACTATGCAGGGGCATCAGATTATGAATGAATAAATGGTATATTGCATCTATGCAACAGATTTTTGCTGGCACAGTAACTTGATTATGACGTGTATATCGCCGCCATTTCTACAGACAAGCTAGGCGTTGCAGACGAGATCACCACGGCAACGTTTACAGACCCGCGTGTAAGCCGCGCGCGGCGGATGTTTTCACTCGACGATGTCGCCAAAGCTAGATATGTACAGGAGATCAAACTCTGTGAAGATATCGATCCGTATACTCTCCACGACGACGTACTTTCAAAGGATCTGACAGACTTCCCTGAAGTAGAATATCTGGACACTATAAATACACAAAATGATCGGAAGAGACTTTCATGTAATAACCATTTGCCTTGTGTATTCGAGCTTCGTTCAAATCTGCACGTCGTATATTTGCAAGCCACTTTTGTTGCCGTTCTTTTCCGAAGACTCCATTGTATCTTCGCCTTCATGCAATCTAATCTTTGGAATAAGGAAAAATCGCTTCCCGATGTCTCCGTTTCTGCGATTTCCACATCCGTAGACGCAAGTGAAATCTGGCATGATGACGATAAAACAGCTGACAATGGCGGTTAAGTACTCGGATGAACAAGCGTGACATCACGTGCAACCCAGTTATAGAAATATACGTGACTTACTCCCACTTCTGCTTATTAGACCCCTAATCTTATTTACCTGCTGAAGCGCGCTGGTCACAATTTGCCTCCTGGAGGGGAGCCCCGTCGCCTGCATCTCCCCACGTCCTGGGAGCAACGTTGTCGGCTTGAACTTCTTCAGCAGTGACGGCAGCTTGGAGGACGGCAGCAGCGTTTTGACGACAGGTTGAGACGAGGGCGTCTTTTGAACCGAGCTGACGTCTGATGGTGGACAGGCCGCCATCTGAAGTTCTGGCTTACTGTCAGCGTCCTCAACCAGCAACAATTTGCTCCCACACGACTTGGCGGCGGCGGGAGCCATTTTGCCGATAGTCAACGGCGTGGAAGAACAGAAATTCTCGTGCCTGAACTCGATAATGTCATCTAGATGCAATGCTTTGCTGTGTTCATCTGGATCCACAGTTGGGTCAAAAGCCTGCGATTGCGAATAATCCTTAGTCTCGCATTGACCGGGCTTGGATGCCCTCGCTTCACCAAGACTGGCCTCAAACGTCACTTGAAGGCGCTTAATTTCCTTCGCCTCAGCGTCGGCGTCCATGCCGACGGGTTCAGACTGAGGTTGTGTCGTGTTTGTGTGACTGTCACTTGAATGGATTATCGAAATGGTTCTCATGCCATCCAAAGTCCCGCGGTGAGCGTCGCTGCAGCGGCTTTCAGACATGCTTATCGTGCCGTTGGGCTGAGCAGGTTTAGTGTCAAAGGTGTTTCGGTGAATGCCACCGGAACTGCTGTCCGACAAGCTTATTGTACTATTGCATGCGGGAGTTTCAGCTTCAAAAGTGTCTTTGTGACCAGAAGTGCTTTTGGACATGACTAATGTGACATTGGACTGAGAGGGAAGTTTAACGTCGTAAATTCTGTGGGGAGAGCCACTTGGATTGCTTCGCGACATCCCCGTATCATCACTTTGCGGGCAGGTTATCTGGGATGGAGATGAAGGCTTTGAGGTTTTGGTGGTTGCTTCGTCAAGACTAAATGTTTCTACATGTTCTAAATTTGAGTCTACCGTTGCTTTCTCTGAACTGATGATTAATTGCATATCAGATGTAGTTAAGTTGATAGTGAAGTTTGCATTTTGGTGAATCGTGGAATCGAACGAGTATTCGGTGATGTCCGGTAAGCACTCTTTATCCAACCAAAACATAGAAGCATTTGTATCCAAGTTGCAAGGTTGCCTGACACTTGCTTTGTTTACCTCCACTTTTGGAGTCAGAATGGGGTTGTTCGGGATTTCCACTAGCCTAGCAGGCTTTGGGACCAACGTCCTCACGGTCTGAGGTGATTTTGCCATGTTTTCAACTAAAGATAAATCATTATCAGTCTGATTGCATGTGACATCAAGGAGAGTAAGATCGGGAAAGTATTCGTCACGCAAAAGCTGCCTTTTAGTTTGTTCCTTTGCATTGGGGGGTATGTTTTCATCCGTTTCTGCAACAGCTGAAGAACACCCCAGTACCAAATGATCCATAGTGAATCTCCTCCTGGCGGTTGTTGCAACTAGGCTGGTATGACCCAAAACAGGAGAGCTCTAATGGCAAATGTTTTTTTCCCCCCCCAAGGTGTCTGTAGCCTGTGGTTGAAAAGTGCAATGCTTGAGTTAGAATTATTCTTCATCACATTGGATAATCAATTGGCTACTATTATCAAACAAGTGTGTTACTGTTGTTACTTCCAAGTTTGATTGGTTCCACGATATTAATTCGCAGTGAATTTTACATTCTGGAGACACGTCGAGTAATGTATTTAATAATTAGTTATATTTAATGTAGACAATGAAAGGGATCATCTGTAATGTAACGTCTGCCGCAGTTTTTTTTTTCCTGTTGCTAACACACGGCAGCTTCGTAAATGTCATATGACGAAGTCACAACTTACCCCAAAACTGGTCTCGTTGTATGTCAAAACAGCAAAGCAAAAGACGTGCCGCTCGAATTGGCACAAATTAGGCAGGTCATTGCGCCACGTTAACCGAACAAAATATTTTAACAGGAAAAAGATTTTGGCGTGTCACTCAACTGTACTATACTTTGAAATTGTTGTCGGGAAGATTCCAACCAATTGCATTCGCAGATGTCTTCTTCGTGTTCAACTATCTGCCCACATTGCCCCCCACTGCCTCGACAGCGAAATTGCACAGCTTGTTTGACGACGTCCATGCATTGAAGTCTATGTGAACTCGGGACCTTTCCAATATGGCCGTTAAAAAGGCACGTCGGGTTACCGGGTACTACATCGCCCTGGCGAATCTTTATCTATGTTAACAAAAAAGATAAGATTAAAAAAAACAGCCTTAACCAAAGATGACGATCATTAATATACAGTTCTTCTTTTCATTTCGGCTTGTCATCTTTTTCCATAAACATCAATATACAGTAAGGTATAAAAATACATGTTCAAAAACAAGGTGAGCAAGACTTCCGAACACGCAGCTCAAATAGTTTTATTGAAGTTGTAAGAAACAAGAACTTAGGAGACCAGGTGGTTTGGTTAAAGCATGAACTCCAGCATCACTCGCAGTTGCTTTTGGGACATGGCCGCCTTCTGATGAACATCATCCTTTGTTGCACGAGTCTCGACCGACTCGAGGTCTGGCCTCTTGCCCTGGCAAGAGTCCTCTACAAGTGATAACACAAACAACAACAAACGAAAAAATAATATTTTGTCAGAACAGTGATCGGACTACATTATACAGTACTGGGATAGGATAAACTGTTTGATGTCATTGCACATTGAATCTTTTGTTTTGTTTTTACCTTGACTGTTGCAGTTAACTTTCACCCTTTGCCTCTTTCGCTTTTTACCCTGAAACAGACAAAAGAGTTCATTTCTGAGCAGAATTGCTAGAAGTGCTCACATTCTGTAATTAAGCAAATTAAATGGTGAAAGTGTTGGCACTCTTAACTCCTGCACTTAAAAAGTACACAATACGAAATGCACATAAACCCCAAAACTAAAAGCAAAAATGTACGGTCAATTATAAACATGACCCGTATTGATAACGTGGATGTTAGTGCCACCCCCTCCTTTTTTTCTTAATCTCCTTTAAAAGCGCATTCATCTGAGATGGCCTCACGGGACAAGCCGAAAGGAAAAGGAAAAAAAAAAAAAAAGTCCAAGATCACAATCAATTAAAATCGGAACCGCATTTGACGATTCGCGTCTTAAACTTTGAAAGCAGCAACAAATGCTATTTCGGTTATTTTGGAGTGAGCAGAAAGTATAGATATCTGTGCTGAAGTGTAAAAGTAAAAGGTTGAGGCAAAAATACTCAAAGGTACCTGCGGAAAAAAAAAAAAAAAAACTTGAGCTCAGTAATAAAATATTTGTACTACGCAAGTACCGTAATTCCCTGCCGACAGAGCGCACCTAATGATAAGCCTCGGTACACAGAAAGAGTTTAACGCTAGCGCTAAGGCGGCGGTGCTAACGCAGCACTGTTAACGCTAACACGGCGGTGCTAACGCTGATGCTAGCGCGGTGGTTCCAACGCTAACGCAGCGGCGCTAACGCAAAAGAGCGCGGCGGCTGTGAAAAAAGTCGGGGGCTTGTAAGCCAGGAATTACGCTAATGGATGGGTTTCCAATTGCGGCCACCACCCTTAGACCAATCGGAAATATTAACGATAGAAGTTTCTTTTTTTCCCCATCACGTCTGTTCTTTGACTTCTATGACATACAAAACGGCGCAAGTTGCCAGGGCATCGTCGCGTATAGACTTACATAATTTTCAGTGCAGGACCAGTCGGGATGCTGCTGGGTGTGGAGGAGTTTTGCGGCGTCGGCAAGCTCAAAGTACTTCCTCTGCTCCGTTTTTGACAGCGACTTCCACTGTGGACACGGGCGACAACAGTCGTGGCACTATTACCGCAAAAGCGGCAAATGTTTTGCGCGGCGCGTGCACTCACCATCTGTCCCACCACTTTGTTGACATCGGCGCTGTTGCGAATGTTGAACAGAGCGACAACTCTGGGCCTTTGCTCCTGCCGGAACAGCATGAAGGCGTTTAGCGGCTTCTTGATGTACTTTTCACTTTTCTTTTCGTCCCGGTGGTCCTCGCCTTTCCTGTTCCGACGACACATTTGAACATAAAATCTTTTCATATTTAGATGATATGCGGAGCACTACTAACTAACAACAGACACCCAGACAGTATGTATGGAACACGGACGTCACGGACGCCAGCCTGGCCGAAGACGTCCGCCGCGGACGAGGAGCCTCCGAAGCCGTCCGCTGCAGACACAATCGAGTGAAGTGACAGGGGCAATATTACTCTGTCATTTCGTTTCGAGCCATATTTAGATGATATGCGGATCACTTCTAACTTACAACATTCTCCCAGACAGTATGTATGAGCCACCCGCAGAGCTGACGGGTTCATCAACACATTTAGCACCCCTGACTTACGTGCACAGATCTTTTGTTACATTCTGAGAGGATTACGTCCCCTTCCCCCAACTATTGCTTTTTATTTGTATACACACCGACACCGTCATTTGGAACCCACAAAGTTCTTGTCCTTTGCACCCGTGCAATCCATTTTTCACGACGAACCGGGTCTTTTTGAAAAGTATGAAGAATGAATCCATCCTCCCATGTGTTCGAACAATATCCAGCAAGACAACGAGTCGGCATTTTGGCTAACACGAAGGAACAACGAGCTACCTTCCAGCAGGTAAAACTAGTAGAAACATACGAGACCGCTTGAGTGCGCAACTGCCATGTACGTCACTTCCTGTTTCTTCTCGAAAACAAATCCCTCGAGAGGCGGGAATGACAAAAAAGCCACATATGCCAAAAATCATGTTTTGTTGTGAAAAAAACTGATGGGTCCATTCCGGCTGCCATTTTTTCCATTAATAACATACTAAAAATCATGCATTTCATGACAGTGGACCTTTAATTATGAACACTGTAATCCCCTTGTTTTTTTCCCCCTACGGCGCCACAGGATGGCGCCAAAGCCATGTCTACATAGAAATCGGTCCTAAGGAAGTACATCTCTACTTATACGACATGTTTTGTGTTTTGAGGAGGTAAGATGAGTCAATGCAGGTGCATTTTATTTTATTTAAATCACATTTCATACCATGTGTTATGACAAAGTCCTTGAATCATTCAATTTACCATTTGAATGATTCATATTTTTGATCAATCAACTGATGGAAAAAAATAAATTAAAAAAGGGAAAAATGGGACATACTTTGACCTGGATGAGTTTGGTGATTGGGCAGCAACACAAGGAAAGTGATTTCTTTGCGCAACATGACTTTTCCTGGATTGACAAGAGCCACATTCAATGCACGACAAGCAAAAAGTATATAATGCAGAAACTTACATATTTTCACTTACATGTGTCCAATCGTACTCAAGCTGACACCCTCGGGTTGCATCGTTGCCGCTGGTGGCTCTTCACACTGGAGTCAAAGACGGCAGCAGTCACTACAAATAATGACGCTCAAAGACCAATCCATGGTGTATGCGCTATCGGTTATTCAATTTCAATAAATCATAATGTGGTTGAGATTTACACAAATGTCTTGACTGTTGAATGTGATGTAGTCGGACCACACAGAACCATTTCAGCCCAAAAAGTGTGTCGAACTTACCAGGTCAGAATGAAAGGGACTTGCCGACCAGTCGTAGGGGAGAGACTGGGGAAGAAGAGAAGAGCATTTTTCATTTATTCATAATTTCTCATAGCTATGACAGGACAGTTATTCAATATTTTCCCCCACCAGGCCGTGGCTGTAAGGCATCATGAAACCGGGACCGCATGGCGGCTCTAAAGCGGGAGTCATCGCCATCATCGGCGCGGGAACCTCCGACATCTTCCCGACGGGGAACCAGACCCCCGAGCCGTCCACCTCGCCCTCCACGGTCCGGAGCTCCGCGTAGACGCTCTCGCCTGCCGGGTCGCGCGGCGATGGGAGACTTTGGGACGCCGGGAGGTCGAAGGCGGGCGCGTCGCCCATCACGTCCTGATCGCCGAGAACGCAGAGCCGGTCCGAGAGCTCATCTCCATCCATTGGACGCCGCGGACGTCAGAAACTCCCTGGATTGGTCGCGGAGCACAAACCAACATTTGCATCCTGGACCACTACCAATTGCAACACATCTACGCAATAATGCCATATATATATATATATTTTTTAGAAATTCCACAAACAGGAAGGAAGTTTTTGTACTCACCGACAGAAGTTTTGCCGTTACTGGGTCGGATCTTGCCGACTTGAGTACTTAAGCGCCAGCACATGCCGAAAACCAACCCATCTGCTTAAGTGCCTTTCATCCCTTTGGACTCTTTGCGACATCATCATCACATTGCCTTACCGTCACCTTGGCAACAACAACAACGACACTTTTCCGTTAAGTCGTTTTTCTCTTTTTTTTTTTTTTTTTTTTGAAAGGGAACCGCCAACACTTAAATGTCCGTCGTCGCTAAAAGATGAAAGGCACGACGGCGAAGAGAAAGGAAGGACGAGGCGAGTCCGACAATCATCGCATTTGCCGAGCGCCGATTTGAAATTTTGCTTTGATGTCGCAGACCGGAGGAGGCACACTTGCATATTATCCAACATTGTTCACGCAATTTTTTTTTTTTTTTTTAGCGTAGAGTAGGCTGCGAAAAGCTACATAATGGGAAAAAAAATAAAAAATATGTGCAGAACTATTGAGATGATTAAAGTTCTAATTCCATAATTCCTCATTTCTAATTTCTGGTTGCACGAAACGTGATTTAACAGAACTATTGAGATGATTAAAGTTCTAATTCCATAATTCCTCATTTCTAATTTCTGGTTGCACGAAACGTGATTTAAATACGTGATAAAATAGGACGAGGAAAACAAAAACGGTTGCTTTGGTGTTAAGTTTATTACAAAATGTTAACAATAGCGTAATTACATTCCTCTTGACATCTTTCATAATATATGCAGAATATTCACAAAAAAAAAAAAAAAAATGGAAAAACCGGTCTCAGTTCTTGGTGGCTTTCTTCAGTTTGGTCTTGAGCTCTGATATGAAGGGATTTCCAAATCTAAAACAGAAAAACGGAAACATTATCCGCTGCATATGATCCTAAAAACGACTTCCCATTTTTAGTGTAATATATTTTTTACCCTGCTTGTTTTGGTGGCATCCATTTTGGTTTCTGCGGCACATCAGCTTGTTTGGCGGAGTCAGGCTTCGGCGCCGCTTTGGGCTCAGCTTCCTGCGAGGTGTCGAACGGCCGCAAACGTTTTAAAAGCTGAAACAAGACTCGCAGTGGTGTGTCCGACCATCACTTACCATCTTTTGCAACTTTTTCAAAACAGGAAACCCTGAACCCAGCCCTTAAAAACACAGCCAACTTGACGTTATTTACAAATTTTGATATTATACCACGCAGTGTGAGAAAACCCACCCGGTAGTTTGATTCCAAAGCCCAAGCCGCCGAACACGTGACCGTCTGCAGAGTTTTTGGACGTGGGCGGGGGTGGGGGTGGGGGTGGAGGGCACGCAGCATCCACCGAGGGCCTCATGAGAAGCGAGTGCCGATCAGTCGGCGGCCTCGCGCGGGGGTTTTTCACGGCGATTCGTGACCTCTGAGGTGCAAAGTTCAGTGCAAAGCTGTTCACCTGCAATGACCCCCCAAAAAAACCCCAAAGTGACCATCTATAGTTTTGGTTTTCTTTGACAAAAGTTGTGGATGAGAAGGGAGATTTCTGGTATAGTGATGGCTCGGTTCTCGACCACAATCAGTTCCAGAAAACGGGTTGCAAAGTGAATTGTTCGCAAACCAAATCAATGTTTTCCATTACAATGAATGGAAAAAAAATAATGCGTTCCAAGCCCCCCCCCTAAAAAAAATTGGGCTTTTTAAAGCATTTTTTAAGCTTTTCCTGATAATAAACTGCATAGTAGAAATACATGTATAGTTTAAATACTTTACATAATCAAATAATTTAAGAAACGTTTATTTTTTGCTTAAAATGTATGCTTTGGTAATAGAGTACGCTAGGCTGGGAGTGCATTGCCATATCTGTAGCGGCTCGGCCCCCAGCCTTGTAAACTTTTTTTTTTTTAAATTAACAAAAGTGCAGAATAACTTTAAACAAACAACATGCCTTCTTTGGAGCCATGATTGGGGGTTCGTACGGTTGTCCTCAATAAGAAGTAAAACAGAAGTCACTACCGGGACACGCCTGTGTACAGAGGCTGCATTATACAAAATCACAAAAGTCTCTATTTGTGGGCGGAGCAAAGGTTAGCTCGTTTTTAGAAGGTGACTATGTCTCATGGCGAGCTAGTATTCTGAGAAAAATGACATTTCGGAAGAGGGGCTAAGGCTCTTGCACAGCGTACCACTCAAGATAGGACCAGCACGGATTAGAGAAGTAATCGTACCTGAATATCACCTTCTGGCTCCGATGATTGAGGAATCTTTGTCTGTAAGGCTTCACCAGAACACCTCGCTAGCTTCTCTCGCGACATCTCGGAGTCACTTCTGTGCAACTGGGAATCGCTCTTTAAGCTTGCCGCTGCATTCGTCTCGGCAACCGTTTGAACGTTGGCTTGCTCAACCGCAAAGGAAGCTGAGGCTGCTGTCAATTCTGCGGTACAAGGGGCAGCCTGGGATTCTCCAAAGGACTGGTCCAAGAAGTCCCACGATATCTCGATGAAGCTCTCCGTTTCTGATCTTATTTGTGGCTCCCTCTTTTCCAAAGACAGATTCTCGTACGATATCTCGTCTTGTTTGGCGTCAAAGTTCTCCTCTGGTGAAGCGGTCTGCACCCCCAAGTCGAGGAGAATTCCCGCCGTCACATCTTGGCGTTGAATGACGGAGCAGGGTGTGGATTCCTTGGTGTCGCAGGTCTTGGACGTCGCGAGATCGACAGTGGTTGCGTCGTCTTTGAACGCATCCTTGACCGCCTTCACAGTTTCATCATCTTTAGTGACTTCTTCCTCTTGCTTCTGGTCTTGGTCTTCCCTACCGTTTCTTGCATTTTCCACGGCGGACTTTTCAGGCGCCGTCTCTTCTTTGTCGAGCGACGATCCAGTGAGGTCGCCTCCCATATTGACTGCATCAGCCACCCGCTCTTTGTTTACGTCGAGGAGTTTATCGCAAGTGAATCCACTAGTTTCAATCTCGACCTCGCTGTTATTTCCTGCCGCGTCGTGCAACTTTTGACCTTGTCGCAGTTCAACCACCGCAGTCCCCTCCTGAAGGTCTTCAATGTGGTTTTCTGTGAGGCCACCACAGGGTGCATCCAGTTCCTGCTCTGACAGTTTGTCTCTCATCTTCATACTCTCACACATCACCTTCATTTCGTCAACACAAAACAAGTCGTGTTCTGAACGGCTGCCGTTTTGAAGGCTCTCCTGCTCTTCGTTCTCCACCTCTTCTTGTAAACGTCCGTGGGTCTGGATTTCCTCGGAATCCGCACCTTCCAGGAACCCCTGTGTTGTATTTCCATCTGGAAAATCCTCATTGTTGTGCTCAGGAAGTGGCTCCTCACATGCCGGTGCATGTAGTTGCCTTGGCACATCACAAACACTCACGGGTATATTTTTAAAGGCTCCGTCGAGTTCCTGAGCAGAATTTTCGAGATTACCTGTCGTCTTCTCCTGGTCCTGGATCTGAGTTTTTGACTGGTTGTCTGCAGATGAGTTCTTTTCATGATCCTCGCCCTCCCATCGTTTAGGCCCTGACCCAACTTCGAGCTGATCTTCAGTGTGACGTTTTATTCCTCGATCAGAGGCTAGTTTGAAAAACCCGTCGGTATTTTCCACTTTTTCTCGAGTCTTTGGCCCGCCAGAATTTTCCAGATTCCCTGTAGTCTTCTCTCTCAGATTCAAATGAGCGAAACTGCTCGTCATCTCCACAGATTCTTTTGCAGAATTGTCAAATTGCTCAGGTGCTTCGGTTTCAGTGTTTTTGGCGTCTTCCCCGGCCCAAGCTGGTCCAGTGGCATTCTGCGGACACGCGGCCATGGCTGATTTGTCCTGACGGAAGCCTGCGGTGTGGTCATTCGCACTGGAACGGCTTTCAATTGTGGATTCTTGAAAAGGATCATCTTTGATGATGCCGGAAGGTTCTGCCCTGAGGAATCTGTTGACGGCTCCGGCTATATAGTACTGACGAACAGGGACACAGAGACAAGAAATTATGACCTTATTCATTGCAGATTTTTGACATTTTTTTTCCCCCGACAGGAAGAAGAAAAAAAAAAAAAAGTCTCATAGCCTTGGCACGATTGTCTTCACTATTGTCCAGAAAACCCATCAACTTGGGGAAGGCGACTAATTGAATTCATTCATTTGAGAACTTTTGGATTTGCTTCGGGGTGCTGCTGTTTGGGTTAGCAACTGATTTCATGCTTTTATGTCCATCTATGGAACAATAGCATCTTTGAACTACTTGCATACTCTTTATAATATACATACACCACACTAAAATGTTTGTATTTGTCGATATTAAGAGGTTTGATCAGTGGTGTCAAACATACGGCTCACGGGCCAGAACCAGCCCAGCGGGTTAGGTCCAATCTGGCCAGTGGGAATAGAGAACTGATTCACTTCTATTTTTCCAATACATTTCTGTATAGTTAAGTTTGTAAGGCGCAATGAGTAAGTTGGGGTTAGCGTTCCAGATGGATACAGAAGTCTAAAAAAAAAAAAAATAAAAAAATAAAAATATATATATATATATATATATGCTCCAGGACTCCCCGCGACCCTCGTGAGGATAAGCGGTAAATAGAATGGATATATATATATTTTATTTTTTTTTAAAGAGCTGAAGAGTTTAAATGTTTATGGTCCAAATGTAGTTTCACTTTGGTGTAAGGTGCACATGTAAATTAAAAAGTTTAACAATAAGAAGCTAATAAGATAGCTTATTGGAAACCAGACTATACAGACGCGGCCAAGAGACCAAAATGGGATCAATTAGACCTGCTAACTAAAATGAAAAAAATGTTTTTCAACAGTGTCCATGTCAATACGTAACTTGTCTTTTGGTCACTTCCTGTTGTCGCGGAAGTTTTAATTGGAAGGGACGCAAAAAGTAAAACTGTTGACTTAACGGTAACTTGCCTGCACACGGAAAACGAGGGCACAAATTTTCCCCCAAAAAGCAAGTTGAAAGATGCAGAACTGGATTTAAAGCTGCAATAAGGAGACAAATTGTAGTTGTGATTAAACTATGATGACTTAATCTAAATTTAAGTGCACAAGTGGAGCTATAATGGGATTTGGTTTGTTTTCCCATCTCGAGATGTTTTTGCCGGTGTGATGACAGAATCAAAACCTCAAAACCCCATTACAAAAAAAAATAAATGAATTAAAAAAGAAAAAAAACATCCTTTGGACAGACATCACGGTAATAAAACAATTCCAAAATAAACACACAAACTCGCGACCGCTCACCAAAACATTCCAGAGCGTCCCCTGAACTCTCGCTGCATCCATTGCCGAAAACGCCAATTTCTTCACCAAATCCACTTGTTTGTTTGTTTGTTTTTTTATTCAATAAAAACCTAATTTAAAAAAAAAAAAAACTTTCGTCGTGCCCGCCGAGAAGCTCTCATCCGCATCTGTTCGCCTTGCCTAGCACGGCCCCAGTTCCTCATAACAGAAACGCTTCCGGTTTATGAGGAGCGTGATTAAACGCAGCTGAGAAGAGGGAAACGCTCTCAAGTCTTTTATGTTTGAACCGTCCGTTCCAACCGCTTATCCTCACTGGGTTCGCAATCTTTCGCAACATCAAAATCCTGACGTTTGAATTTTAATGCGGACACATGGGCCGTGTGGTAAAAAAAAAAAAGAATTAATAAAAAAAAATGCTTAAAATCTGTATAGAAACTTTACATATTTATACCTCTATATTATTTAGATTTGACCAGTTATTAAATAAAAAAAACTCGATAAAACAGATGGTTTCACAGTACATTAAAAGTAACCCTGCTAAAAAATTTCTATAGAAATTTGTACAGAACAACTTGTTCTACAGAACTTTGGCTGTGATTTTCTACTGAACAATAGAATTTCTATAGAAATTCAATAGGACTTGGGTCTTAAAAGTTCTATAGTGCTTTAGAAATGTTCTATAGAAAAACTATAAATCAAAAATCCAATTTAAACACATGACACTGATGTAAAATATGAAGAAAAAAAACACTGGTGTAATATAATTACAATTTATGCAAAATAAAATTATTGGGGGATTGAAGTTCTCACACAGAATATTTTAGATAAAAGACAAGAAGAGCAAATGAACTGTAAACAAACACAATGCAATTCATCTTCTGGCTCGCTGGCATGTCTAGCTATAAATTCTTAGAATTTGTTTTAAACTTAACATCACAGTAAACATGAATACCAATGTGTTAACCAATAACCGTCGTTATTCTTTATTAAATAAATATGCAAATGAATTATAGTGCGGAACAAACTTTGAAAACAATATATTAATGTGCTTGACTGCATCAGCGCGTGTATGTTTTAGCATTGCGCCGTCGTCCTTTTAGCAAGAGGAACTTCAAACAACATCCTGTGTTTTGTGACGGCCGCGACGTCCAAATGAGATTAATTAAAAAGAAAAGAGAAGTCAAATTTGAAATAGGAAGTAAACAGTTTGACCGACATCAGCTTTGCTCGGTGACTCATTTGAATTCCTTTAAAACACGCACAAAAGAAAACAATAGTAAACTTATTTCCACCCCTAATTGAATTTTGATTTTATTTGCTGATTTTGAAAACACTGACATTGATTTTGTAATATATATTTGTACAAAAATACAGACATTTGCAAAAAAAAAAAAAAAATCAAACAGCTGGAGACAAAAATAAATAAACATTATTAGAAGCAACACCTTTCTTAATGACAAATACAAAAACTTTTACTTACTAAAAAGTATATAAAATATCTTTTTAATTGTTATATAATAATGTTTTTTTTCTTGTAACATTGGGAATTTCACATGGTTGATATTTCCTCATTGGGCTCTGAAAGAGAAGACGATATAAAGAAAACAAGAACAGTTTTGTTATAGATGTTTTTTTTAGGGCAAAAACAAAACAAATGCAATAAAATGCTTCAGTATTGCTGTAAAATTATATTTTTGGTCAACAAAGTGCTGTGCTGTGTTGTTACCTGTCCAACTTCTGTAAACGGGAAGTTTGAGCGCAGGGTGTTTGAGCTCCACAACAACCCTCAAACGAGTCCTCTCGCTTTCCTCGCTTCCCCTTGTCAAATTTACCCTGTTGATGTACAACGCTCCGGAGTCTTCCTCTCGCTCGTCGTCGTCGTCGACGTCGCCGCCGCTGCCGTCGTCCCCATCTGACGACTTGGTGTCTTCGCTTTTGCCGTCGTCGTTCTCGCCGTCCGATTTCTCGTCGATGTACGCGATACCGTCGGTTTCCGGGTCTGTGACAGCCGCTTTGGTTTCTGCGATGGAAACATCAAGGTCAGTCAGTACACTGTCAACCGGTCATACGAATCGGACGGATCGTTACTTAATCCGCGTCCGTTTCTCCGTTTGTCACGCCGCCTCGCCGCCCGCGTGGACCTCTCCAGCGCGCACACGCTTCTGAGCTCCCTCTGCCCGTCGTCTCCCAACTCCTCCGTCTCGCTGGACTCGAGCGGCGCGAGGGTGGTCCCGCCCGCTGTCCACAGTAGCTTGGCCTTGGGGTGACCCCCCTTCAAGAGCAGCGAGAATACACCCACTCCCTCGCTGCTCCAACACACCGAAATGGATGAAGGGATGCTGGGAGCAACTACAAGTGGAACACAGAATACATAAATAATAGACCCCGGAGGGCCGTTATGACTGAAACCATTAAAAAATATTTAACCGCCTCATCAAATTTACATATGAAATTTATTAACTCGTTTTGGAATCGGAAATCGAGAATAATTGTTGTTTGGGAACAGAAAAATGCTTGCAATATCTGAACGTTATCATTTGAGATATCCATCCATCCATTTTCTTTGCTGCTTATCCTCACGAGGGTTGTGGGTAGGTACTGGAGCCCATCCCAGCTGTCGACGGGCAGGAGGCGGTGCACACCCTGAACTGGTCGCCAGCCAATCGCAGGGCACATAAACACAAACAACCGCATTCACAATCAAATCACACCTAGGGGGAATTTACAGTGACCAATTACTTAATTATTGTTGCATGTTTTTGGGATGTGGGAGGAAACCGGCGTGCCCACCCGGAGAAAACCCACGCAGGCACGGGGAGAACATGGAAATTCCACACAGGCGGGGCCGGGATTGAACCCGGCACCTCAGAACTGTGAACTGTGTCTGCTTTTCCAGCTGAGCCCATGTGCCGCCCATTGATGATATGACAATTTGCAATTTTGGTACAGATTTGAACAAAAAACATGAAAGTTGATACATATGATTTGCCTTCGCGGGCCACATAAAATTATGCATTGGGCCGGATCTGGCCCCCAGGCCTTGAGTTTGACACCTATTACATAACGGTACAGAGAGAGAATGAAAAGTTATTGTTTCATTCTTACCGATGTCGATATTTCTCCAAAGTCTCTCAATGGGCTCATGCAGGGAAAGGTGCTCCACTCTGCATTTAATCCCCCCCCCTCGCTGTCTTTTCTCCCGGCTGTTGGCGGTCGTCAAGGTGGCCGTGGTCCTGTAGAGCTGGGGGAGAATTTCCACGGGGCCCCACAGCTCGCCGCCCGCCATCACCTCGTCCTCGCTGTCGTCGCGCTCGCCCCCCCGCGCCTTCAGCCAAGTGACCGTGACGTCGGGCGGGTAGAAATCGGTGATCTCGCACCCCAGCGTCAGCATCTGGTCGGACGCAGAGGCAGCGGACGAGATGTCGGACACGCGCGGCTGCTTGATGAAGCCTGCGTGGAATAAAGTGGGAGGCGTTAAGCGGAGCGTTACGATTCGGGGGGGGGGGGGGGGGTGTCTTTGCTTGGGGGCGCGCGGAACTTGAAACACCTCAAATGATTTTTTGTTCCCCATTGGAATGAATGGAAATGCCGTTAAATGCACCCTCCCCCCCCAAAAAAAAAAACACGGCAATTGTCACGTCATGCCCCTGTGACCTCGCTGACCTCTGGTCTCCCGCGTGACCGGCTGCTTGAGGGCGACGTGATGCACGCTGACCCACACTCTGGTGGCTCCCTGTTCGAGTTCACTTCGGGGCAGTTTGCACTGGCTGGAGGCGGAAAAGAAGCCATCGGAATCGGGTCGGGGGGAGGAGAGGGCCTGCGAAGCCACCGGGCTCAGCTCTCCCCCCTGGCAGAACCAGCGAAAGGTGATGACATCCGGGTGGAAATGGGACGCGCGCACGGTCATGCAGATGACCTCTGGAAAACACAAATTGCCTTTTAGATGAACGGTTTGGAACAGATTGGTTATTATACACTACTGTTGACAAGTTTGGCGGTCACTTCAAAATGTCCTTATTTTAAAAAGAAAAGCAGTGTGTGTGCTTTTTTGTTCTTCATAATTAACGCCTGCACTGCGCTGTACAATGTAATATATATGCAATATTTAATTTTACAATAACATCGTCCAGTGTATTTAAGCAGAAATAAAATTTATTTTCCCTCTTTTCACCTCTAAAGTCAAAATGTAATAAAAACAGGGCCAATTTCAATTGGAATGATTTAGTACATTTTTTCCTCTTGAACACAGGTGTCAAACATAAGGCCCAGGGGCCAGATCCAGCCCGCTGCATGATTTTACGCGGCCCGCGAAGGCAAATCATATGCATCAACTTTCTTGATTTTTGTTCTAATCTGTCCCAAAATTTCAAAATGTCATATCATTAATGATAATATATATTACAAGCACTTTTGTGTTACCAAACAACAATAGTTGAAAAACACATGACTCTCCATTTCTTATTCCAAAACGAGTTCATAAATTTCACATGTAAATTTGATGAGGTGGTTAAAGATTAAGACGAACCTTAACACGTGGCCCGCGACAAAAAAGAGTTTGACACACCTGCTCTAGAATGTTAAACTACAACACATTTGGGCCCCGTTAACGGTTGTGAGGTTTTTGATATCCTGTGCCTGCTTCACCTGAGTCATTCGGTGTCTCTGCCAGCTCAATTTCGGATACCTCCGGTGCAGCTAAAGACAATAAATAAATACAAAATTATTGGGATTCCTTCAGAAATCGGGATCCCCATGCCGCAAGCCGTAGCTCGGCATCCTGCAAAAACGTAAAAAAAAATTCCCGTATCATCTTAAGGATGTGAATACATACGTACATGAAGTGGCAGGCCCGAAATATTATTCCTCTGTACCTTAGCATTAATCAAATGAAATGCTCTGATCACAAAAACTCGACGTTCTTCCATGAATACAATTTTTTTTAAAAGGCATGTGATTTGATGAATAAAGTCCTATCCATCCATCCATCCATCCATTGTCTTTTGCCGCTTATCCTCACTAGCTGTCAACAGGCAGGAGGCGGGGTAGGCCCTGAACTGGTTGCCAGCCAATCACAGGGCACATCGAGACAAACAGCTGCACTCACAATTACACCTACGGGCAATTTAGAGTGTCCAATTAAGTGATTTGCTTTCTTTGGGATGTGGGAGGAAACCGGAGTGCAAATTCCACACAGGCGGGTCCGGGATTGAACCCGGGACCTCAGAACTGTGAGGTCGACGCTTTTCCGGCTGATCCACACTGTGCCTAAAGTCCTATTATTCTCCCAAAAAAATAATAATTTCAGCTTTTCCCCGTCACTCAATAAAAACTCCTTACACAGAACCGTAAACCTCTCCGAGGCTCTCTCCACCACAATCTTGTCTTTGCCGGCGTAGGACACCTGACACTTAAACACGGCTCCCTTGTGGATGGCGATCTGCGGGATGAAGGTGAGCGAGGAGATGAGCTGCTGGACGCCGCTTCCGGATGAGTGCAGAGGCCCCTGGGAGTGCAGCTTGTAGTAACCCATCTCTCCGCTGGAGGGAAGCAGAGGGCCCTTTTCCGGTGCTGGGGTGGTGAGAGTTAGGCCGTAGGGCAGATGGATGGTGGTTAGTGGGTTATAGAGGCAGTTAAAGTTTGTCCCTACATGAGGGCGATGTTAGCAAAATGAAGGTGGATAACAAGAGAGTGGACAATAAAGCACGTCAGTCACTTATATTAATACAAAACAACAATCATATTCACTTTCATTTGATTGCACACGTTACCCAACAGCAAGAGATGTGTATTAATCTAACCATTACTCATCCAAATAGGGCAAATTGAGAACAGATTATTCTTTTTTGGCAACGTCGACCCAGGAGCAGACAGGAAAGTAAAACAAAGCAAAATACAAAAAAAATAGAGAGAAAAAAAAAACATGTACACTGTATGGAAGCAAACATGCGCCACCGGGAATTGAATTTGAAATGCCACAGAAAACCGGATTTGAATTTGAAATGTAAAGTGATCACATTTTCAATATTTGTATTTCAGTGTAACTTTTCAGTGTTAACAGTTCAACCGGCTACAATTTGCTGTCTGAAATTCAGCGTCTGTGCCACCAGGAAGGGTTACTTCAGGTCAGGTCAGGTCAGGTCAGGTCAGGTCGCAGTTACGCTTCCTTAGTCACGTGACGTCACATACTAAGAAAGCGTAACTGGATTGGCTGGCTGTTTGGTTCTGACCCGGTGGCACAGATGCTGAATTTTAGACAGCGAATTGTAGCCGGTCGAATTGTTAACATTGAAAAGGTGCTCTAAATATGTACAGAATCCCTCGCAAACATTTGAAATGATAATATTGTGATGAATTGGGTGACTTTTATGATTTGTTGCAGAGTGCACCAGTTGTTTGGGGCAGAAAATTGACCAAAGATAGCGCAGACATCTGGAACAGAGAATGTGGGTCGTGGTATGGATGGTGAGCAAAGATAGGGCGGGGTCTTATCAATTATATTTATTCAGGGATGTTGTTTATCAACAGGGAGGACTTTATTTGTTCATATTTTTTTTTGTTGATAATCCGAACATGAACGGCATTTTACAGTTCACGTCAAATGAAACGGGAATTTACCACGGATCTCAAACGTACGGCTTTTGAGTTTGAGAAAAACTGATTCACGGCCTTAGCCATGGCTGTTTTGGTTCACAACACGTTTCATAAGAGCTCAGCAGGTTATTTTACGTATGTCAACAATGGTGCCAATGCACTGAGGTACTTAAAACCAGTTTTTCCTCACGGGCAAAAGAGTGGCGTCTATTTGATTGGAGCCTTTGTGTGAAGTGCATGACTAAGTTAGACACTATCGTATAAGTATTATGCTTGTTATTGTATTTTAGAAAATGACATTTCCCTAGTAGTTGCATGTAAATGATGAACGGCTGACGCCGCATTGTAAAAATGTAAAACTTAAACTTGGAGTTAGATCAATTTGTGAATTATTCCTTAGTTTGGGGATTACAATGTGAAAATGTGGAAGCGTGGCAAAACTGGGAGAAAATAGTAGCCTGATTCTCCTGAAGCTCGTGAACATTTGGAAGTGTGAATGGTGGGAAATGCGTTGAAAGATGAGGAATTGCGTTGAAAGTGTGATACAACTGCATCCGCAAAAGTTGAATTGAGGTAACCGGACAGTTCTTGTTCGTAGAAGACGTCTCACGTGCCAAAACGGGGAGCTTTTACAATGCTAAGAATGTTCTGAACGTTGTAAGTACTTAGACGGCTTAAAGGAATCGAAGCATGACAGCGTAAAATACCTCAAAAGGTGAACTTTATTTTTTTTTACTCTGTCGTTCACCTGTTTTTTATGTCTTGTGGAAGTATTAAATTGTGCAAAAACGTGGTCTGAAAAATGCAAACTCAAATGTCCTGAGTAATACTTTTAAAGGTCCGTTGTCGAGAAATGCTTGATTTTTAGTATCTTATTAATAAAAAAAAAAAAAAAAAAACGGCAGCCGGTATGGACCCATCTGTTTTTTCACCAAAAAACATGATGTTGATGCATATGGCTTTTTGTAACTCCCGCCATGAAAATCCTCTTGTGGGATTTGTTTTCGAGAAGAAGCAGGAAGTGACGTACAGGGCAGTAGCACACTCGAGCGGTCTCGTCTGTTTATACTAGTTTTACCTGCGGGAAGGTAGCTCGTTGTTCCTTCGTGTTAGCCAAAACGTCGGCTCGTTGTATTGCTGGATATTGTTCGAACATTCGGGAGGATGGATTCGCTCTTCATACTTTTCCAAAAGACCCGGTTCATCGTGAAAAATGGATTGCACGGGTGCAAAGGACAAGAGCTTCATGGGTTCCAAATGACAGGTAAATGAGTGTACAGCTACTAAAAAAAAAATAATAATTGGGGGGGGGCATAATCCGTAAATCAGGGGTGCTAAATGTGTCGATGTGCCACCCCGGCCGAAGCCGTGATCAATGGACGCGGAGCCGCCGGGCTGCGGTGACTGATCTCCGCAGCAGAAGTGGGTTGGACGGAGAGGCGGTTTGGCCGTGATCCGCATATCATCTAAATATGGCTCGAAACGATAGGGTAATATTGCCCCGGTCACTTCACTCGGTTGTGAGATGTTCTCTTCTTTGAAAAGAGCTTCCGTGTCAGAAGGGGCGTGTTCGTCTCCCATAGTAGGTGCCACAGCGTGTTTTCAATGGCGAATGTCCCAGTGTGACATCACAGGCAGTAGATGCACCCAATATGGCGACCACTTGAATGTCGAATGGATGACGCGCTCTCCGCTCATATTTATTCTTTCGTATAGACATTGAAGTGAATAATGTTATACATATTTTTCATTACAATATCTATTTTAGGATGTTTATAGGCATGACATTTGACCTTTAAGTTTGAATTGGTACTGAGGTGTGGAAGGACAAAACAAAAGTAGGCAGAATAATAAAGTTAAAGAATTTTTTCCACATTCACGCGGTACATATGTTGCACAAAAAGCGAGCTCTCCTCGTGGGAACGCCTACCTGTCAAGGAGGTGTCGGAGATCGGCGTGTCGTTGAGGAACCACGCGGTCTGGACTCGGTCCACCCTCCTGCCTTCAATGCTCACGCTCACCCTGCCCTTTTGGCCCACGACGACGCGGGGAGGGAGGATGATTCCCGACACCGCCAGGGATTTCTGTTTTTCTGCTCAACAGAGAGGAGAATGGAGACACGACATATGAGGGAGTTTAGTGAGGAGATTTTCAAGCAAGGTGCGCCAGCGACAGATAGCGATAGGCACAATAATTAAATGATCTTCCCTTCGATGGAAGAAGAAATCAATGAGTCGCTATTCACACAAAACGATAAGTTAGTATCAGGCACAGATTTCACACTTGGTCTCTTTGTGAGTAAATTGAGATGAGATATATTATTTAAGGACAAATTTAAAGTATTAAAAAAAATGCAAAGCTCCATAATGGAATCCCATTTCAATAAGTAAAAAAAAATATATATATATCAAACAAACATAGAACAGCAATATCTGAGAAAAGACAAATTTGGTTTAAACTGGGCATTTAGAAAAAGGAAAGAAAAGATAATTATCATTAATCATGATTCAGTCTCTCAAAATTACGAAAGAGGATCTCATAATTTCTTACCTTTTTTTTTGACATTTCTTAAATGTCCACTTTCTGTTTGTAAAAAAATGAGATTTTTTCTAATCGTAATAAAGAAACACTGATTTTTTCATCATTATTATTTTAACATTATTCCATAAATTGACCTATAGTGTAATGAACTGGTTTGAGCAGGTTTCCCAAACATAAAGGTGATGGGCCCACCCTCACGTCCTTACTTCAATTTGTGGTCCTCAGCGAAAGAGTTTAAACATCACTGTTATGTTTATACATATTTCCAAGATAACAATATCATTAAGGCTTGCCTCACCGTCCCTTCGCCTCCAAGAAAAGCCGAAGCACAACAGGAAGACGAGCACCAAGGAAATGCACATCATTGCCACGGATGCCTTAGCAGATTTAGTGAGCACTGGCGCCTCATCTGAGGAAGAACACGACATACCAATGAAAAAAAAATATTCTCCAACTAATTCAGACTAAAGAAGAAAACTTGATTTCATTTCTAGCCACATTGTTAACATGCGGTAAATTGAAGTAACAAGCACCTTTTTTGATGAGCCCTTGCAGAAATCAAGATATGTGGGTTCCAATGATGTGCCACGACTACTCGTGCAAAAAAGTACTGAAAAACTTTGACGTGTGCATTCAAAAGTTTATTGATGGTTAAATTTAAGATTACCTGGAAAAGTTGTACTGAATTTATGCTACCACGTAGCTTTAGCTTAGGAAAAGGCTAACAAACAATACAAAACGCCACAGACATACTAATGGTTAGGCTCAATAGTTGGGCTTTTCCATCCATCCATTTTCTTTGGCGCTTATCCTCACGAGGGTCACGGGGAGTGCTGGAGCCTATCCCGGCTGTCAAAGGGCAGGAGGCGGGGTACACCGTGAACTGGTTGCCAGCCAATCACAGGGCACATAGAGACAACCAGCTGTACTCGCAATCACACCTCGGGGCAATTTAGAGTGTCCAATTAATGTTGTATGTTTTTGGGATGTGGGAGGAAACCGGAGTGGCAGACACGGAGAGAACATGCAAACTCCACAACAGGCGGGGCCGGGTTCGAACCCAGGACTGTGAGCCCAATGCTATACCAGTTGATCCACTGTTCCGCATAGTTCGGCTTTTATAAGCAACAAAAGGTTGTGTAACACATTAAGGGAGAAAATAGCACAGACGTGTTGAACCTCTACAAAAAAAAAAAAAAAAACAACGATTACTTCGTTTTACAGAGTTACTTACAGTAGGTGCACAAGAACAATGAAGTTTAAAGTTACGACCTTTGTACCGAACAAATTTAATTGGTATCTCAAGCCACTACCTTGTGTTGTCAAATAATGGACATTCTATACTTTGTGAAATCCAAAACGTCACCTTGGGGATCCAGTTCTTCCAGGTGCGCCGAGGCCCGGGCCGGCCGCACGACGCCAGGCTGGTTGACGGCGCACTCCACCTCCCCGCCTCTCCACCTCTGCTCATGGCTTAAAGTCATGTAGCGCGTGGTTCTGAAGGTCCCATCCGGATTCTGCTCGGTGCCCGGCGTCTCTTGGAGGACCGTCCCGTTTTGCAGCCAGGATACGGACACCTCCTCCGGGTAGAAGCTCTCCAGGTGGCAGTAGAGGGTGAGAGGACTGTTGCGGGAGGGCGAGGGGATGGCTGAGAGTCTGACAGTCGGGGAGTCTGTGGAGAGGGGATGAATGTCTCGTGAAAGAGCATGGATCAATCCGTTTATTTATTACATAGCGACAATTTTCCATAGCGTTGGAAAGTTTCCCCTCTAAATTTACAGCCATGTGAATTAGCTCGAATGTAGTGGACATTTGCAAATGACAGCTTTGTATCTTACTCACCCCACCCTGCCAGAAATATATTTTAGCTTCATAATTAAAAAAAAAAAAAAAAAAAAAAAACACATTTATAAAGTGAAAAGTTACTTTTGAACGTGTGTAATGTGTAGATATAAAAATCAAAAAGTGTTAACAAAAGTGCCCAATTTAAAATCCTAAAAATAAAAGTACAGGCATATAATAAAAGTCTTGCAAATGTGGGCGTGTCCTGTGACCAAACCACACCCTCTCAACTTTCAACTGTCAATCAAATATGTCTACTATCCATCCATCCATCCATCCATCCATTTTCTACCTGCAAAATCTTGTACCTTGAAATAACTACGCTTCAGCACTCTAAAGGCCGCCACACTGGCCCAAAGCCCCCAGTCCACGCATTTGTTGTCAAGAATTTTTGTTCCCACCTTCTCGTTTTTTCTGTTTTTCTTTGCATGACGTGCACACACTCACAGCTAGCAACGAGGCCGACTAGTAGAATATTCTAGAGCGTTATCACGATTCTGTGTTTGACAGCCATTGTCTGTACCTTGCATGTAAGGCAGGGGTGTCAAACTCATTTTTGTTGCGGGCCACATTGTACATGTAGTTTCCCTCAGAGGGCCGTTGTGGCTGCGAAACCATTAAAAAATCTTTAAGAACCCCCTCATCGTATTTACACATGAAATTTATGAACTAGATTTGAAATCAGAAATAAAGGGTAATGGCTTGTAAAGTCTCGACATTATCATTTATGATAGGAGCATTTGAAATTTTGGTACAGATTTGAAAAAAAAAAAAAATCATGGGAGTTGATGCACATGATTTGCCTCCGCGGGGCACATAAAATCATGCGGCAGGCCGGATCTGGACCCTGGGCCTTGAGTTTGACACCTGTGATGTAACATTGTTTATTCTATTTTTGGCATGCTGCAAATACCTTGAATGATAAGGATTGAGTGTCATGTTAAAATGTACACATGCAGTTACAAAATCCTTTATCAGAAAGAGAAATTGCTATTTTCAAACAAAAAAAACATTTAATACTACAAAAGTGACTTTTGCGTTCAGATTTGTTCAAAGCTACCAAATGACAGTTTCGTGGTTTGAATAGTTTAAAAAAAAACACACACAAAAAGCACTCACAGGTTATGTTGAGCTGAAAATGGACCTCTTGGTTGGTGCCATTGTGGGTCACTTTGCAGCCGAAAGTCACGTTCTGGTCCCCTCGAGATGGGTAGTAGGTCAGGTTGGCAGTGGCTGCGTAGAAGCCCTCGGGGGTCTTGTCACCATCAAGCTGGGCGGTGGGCTGAATGACTCGGTCGTCTCTGGTCCAGGTGAAAGACACAGGCGGCGGGTAAAAGCCATCCGCGTGGCATTTGAGCTGGCTCTCGGCCTCCAACGCCATCCATTGTTGTGGTACTGACACAGATGGGGAAGCTTTGGAGGAGAAAGGGGAAAAAAAAGGCACATTCAGTAATAACACGCATGAATATCAGATAAAATATTTATTTTGTCAGCTCTAGAAGTCGGCTATATGGAACGGTTCATAGTCCCCCTGCCACCGCCATCCTTCAATGTCAGAATGATTTTTTTTCGTGGTGATGAGCAGTGTGGGTTTGCGCCAAACGTGATTTTTGCAAATATGCCCAATCTTGCTTTCATCGGACCATTACAAGTTCTCAGAGTAAATTTTCAAAATGCGGCCGAGCATGAATATTTTTGTTTGTAAGAAAACGCGTCCGTCTTGCCAAGCTACCCAAAGAGATTCTTGTCGCATCCTTATCAAACAGTATTTGTCAGAAATTCTTGCATATAGCTGTTGACCTCTCGGAAACCTGGTTGACCAATTTTTTTCCCCCGTCTTTTCATAAATTTTGGCCTCAGAAACGTTTTTGCAGCCTTTTCCCGACTGACACCTTTGAAGAATGAGACTTCTCTGATACAATTGGTCTATCCATCCATCCATTATCTCTACCGCTTATCCTCACCAGGGTGCTGGAACCTCTCCCGGCTGTCAAAGGGGCAGGAGGCAGGGTAAACCCTGAATTGGTCGCTAGCCAATCGCAGAGCACATGGAGACAAACAGCCGCACTCACTTCACTTTTTTTTTTTCACACTTTCGAGTCTCCAATGAATGCATGTTTTTGGGATGTGGGAGGACATGCAAACTCCACACAGGCGGGTCCGGGATTGAACCCGGGACCTCAGAACTGTGAGGCCAATGCTTTACCAGCTGAGCCACCGTGCCCCCCACAGTCGGTCTAATTTTTAAATATTACAAAAACCTGGCATGGGGTATTCGGTCCCCGTACGACCGGTGCCAGAGTTTGGTCCGCATTGCTGGCAGCAAGTCGCACTTATTTCCGGTGAGGAGTCTGGCCTTTGTCACCTATTCTGTTGGGGTCCGGTTTGCCGGCCTCAGTATTGCAACTCTGCTTTTTACAAATGATGTGGTTCTTTTGGTTTCATCAAGCCGTGATCTCCAATTGGTACTGGAAGTCATTAATAAAAAAATTCAAAACTTCGAAAGAAGAGAAAATCACAAACGAAGTGGCTGGGGCATCTGATCCAGAGGCGTCCCCGGTGAGGTGTTCCGGGCTTGTCCCACCGGAAAGAGACCCCAGGGACGACCCAGGATACTCTGGAGAGACTATGTCTCTCAGCTGGCCGAGGAACACTTTGGGATCCCTCCGGAAGAGGTGGAAGAAGTGGCCGGGGAAAGGGAAGTCTGGGTATCCCTGCTGAAGCGACTTCCCTCGTGACTCGAGCCGGAAAAGCAGTAGAAGATGGACGGCTGGACGGATGAGGAAAAATCACTGTTCACAATGGTCTTAAGAGCATATGGGGCCAAGGTCAGCAGCTACACACTATCAAGACCAGTAGGTCCTCATTCCGATGTTTAGCTTGTGAAATAGGATGGCTTTTCAAAAACGCATCACTGAGAAAACACAAGCTGGAAGGATGAGATACCTTTCCCTCCATAGTGACGCAGCACAAATGGTATATAGCAGCCACAATGCAAACAAGGATTATAAAATCTGGTTTTATAGGAGTGGCTACTGTATAAATAGATACACAGGGACAGCATAACGAAAACTGCGAAGGTACTTCTGCACTTGAACATGACGCCGAGGACAACGTGGGCTCTCCTGCTGGGTGTCATCCTGACGATTCGAGGTGAAGTTTTAAAAGCGACTGTGTCTTGTTTCTGTTTTCAGATTGAGAATGCTCATTTGGAGAATATTGTTGGATTCGCTGTTGACATGCCCGTTTGTGTGCGCTACAGTTCCTTTGGAAATATTGCACGACACAAAGGAAATTATCATAATGACCATTTTTTCCCGTTTATTTTTCATATACTCCCCTTCATATATTTATTGCTGTACTATTGATTCATTTAATTAACTTAATCATGGTTCGGCACACGCGGTTAGAGATTAATAATTCCAATTCTTTTATTATCTCTCCTTCCTATAGGTGACTCGCAAGCTCAGGGTAGGTTCTGCAGTTTGCTTCATCGTGATAATCCGAGCACACAGGAACCATTAACGCGTTGTTTCCGCTCCCCCCAGAGTGCGGAACGGCACCACTAAACTCGAGGATAGTCGGAGGCGACGATGCCCCGGCGGGCGCGTGGCCCTGGCAAGTCAGCATGCACTGGAGGGGGGCTCACATCTGCGGTGGGAACGTAATCAGCCGGGAATGGGTGCTCACGGCGGCCCACTGCATTCCCAGGTAAAGCAACCTTTGCGCCACTTCCGCATAAATCCATTGGTAGAGACGGCAGAGATGAAATTAGCTTCCAGAAGAACTGGAGAATTGGAAAAGGCAAAATTTTCTAAAAACAGTGAAAAATTCAACTAATTTCCCCAAAAGTCTAAATAAAGTTCTGTCACCAAACCCCCCACCCCCACAATGTAGCCTTGACCCTAGTCCTTGGCTCCTGTACTTTGGAAAACAAAATCAGAGCACCACGAGTCCCAATGAGGTCAACCGCACCGTGGCCCGGATCATCATTCATCCCGATTACGACAATGAGACCCTGCAAAACGACGTCACTCTCATGAGGCTGAGCAGCCCCCTCGTTTTCAGCGACTACATCCGACCCGTCTGCATGGCGAGCAACTCCAGCGCTTTCAACAACGGCACCAGGTGCTGGGGCACCGGATGGGGCAGACTGTCGGCTGACGGTGAGGATTGAAAATGAAATCTCTCTAGTATGGCTTCCGTGGTTGACACGTCAAAGAGACGAGTGTTGGAAACAAATATCCAAAAAATGACCAGTTATATAAAACAAGTCTTCAAAATTTGGGGAAAAAAAGTGCCTCCGCTCTTAAACTCCATTAAATCATAATTACATGTTAGAGCTGTGAAAATATATCTGCTCAAAGCCTTCAATGCCTGGAAAATATCCTGTGTCAAAGGGGCTTTTCTACGCCGTGACCGTGAGGAGGTCTCCAGTAAAGCGGCCACGCCGGTCCCAAGTACTGACTGAAACGTCAGACATTTTATCCGCTGTTCCACTTTCTCTGTGACGCGCACACAATCAGGGCTGAAAGGTTTTTTTTTCACTTTTCCACGCAGAGCCAAATGAGGCCTTTGAAAGGCTGCAAGAGGTTGAGATTCCAATCATTGGAAACCGGCAATGCGCCTGCAGCTACACCTTGGTGGAAAATGTAAACGTCACCAGCAATATGATATGCGCCGGGGAGGAGAACAGAGGAATATGCCAGGTTCATGCCTTGTCATTCTGTTTGCCGTTATATTTGGTTACGGCGGTCGGATTCATCTGTTCACCTCAACATTTTGTCTTTTTAAATCGTTTCTTTTCAGGGCGATTCAGGTGGGCCGGTGCAATGTCGGCAAGGATCGACGTGGATCCTGGCAGGCGTCGCCAGTTTTGGCGTGCCTTGCGCCCTCAGGTTTTTCCCTGAGGTCTTTGTTCGCGTGTCGTTTTACCAAAATTGGATTACTGCGCAAGCGGCGGGGGCCGATATTAGCTTTGTGACCTTCACCTCGACCGGTCCTGACCAAGACGACAATTTCGTGTGCCCACTCACAGACACCTCGTCAGCGCCTCTTTCTAGTCTTAGCATCTTGCTCTTCCTGCTGTGCATTCAGGCTTTACAAGCGCATTTATAATACCAAGTACCTCATCATATGATGGAAAATTGTAATTTGAATTTCTCTACAACATTTTATCCCAGTGATTCCATTCCACACTCATATGAGCGAACAACCAATCTCAATATGAACACTCATATTAATGTCACTGTGAAGGTTCACAACAGTTCCCATTTTATTTTGAATAACCATTGAATCATAACTGCGCTGGTTACTTAGTGAGTCATGGTCTTGAAATAAAGAACAAGTACAGTAATTAACTGATGACTACAATTTTAATCCGGTAATTTGTGTGTAATTCATTGTTCATTTATCATGCCCTTAATAATTAAGTGGGCAAAAAATCTTTCTTGCATTTGCTTAAATGTTGCTGTCGACCTTTCGGCTTCCCGTATTTTCATCCATTTTGGTTTCAGAAATGATTTTGCATCCTTTTACTGATACCTTTGAACACTGAGACTTCTCTGATACTGTTGTTTTAATTTTTAAATATTACAAAAACCTGGCACAGGGTGTTCGGTCCCCGTACGACCGGTGGCAAGAGTTTGCTACGCTTTGCCGGCGGTAAGTCACACTCATTTCCGCCGAGGGTTGGACTCTGCCAAGGCTGGCCTTTGTCACTGATTCTGTTCAGAACTTTTATGGACAGAATTTCTAGGCATAGCTGAGGCGTAGAAGGGGTCCGGTTTGCTGGCCTCAGTGTTGCACCTCTGCTTTTTTCCCAAAACAAAAAAAAAAATCTAAATTTTGAAAGGAAAGAAAAATCTCTGTTCACGATGGTCAAAGAGCATATGGGGTCAAGACTATCAAGACCAGTCGGGGCGCATTCCAATCACTGAAAAAACACAAGCTATAAGGATGACATACTTTTGCCTCCATCGTGACACAGCACAAATTTTGCGGCACGCCAAAATGAAGGTGTATTATAAAAGCTAGTTTTATAGGAGTGGCCACTGTATAAAAAGATACACGAGGGCAGCACAGCGAAAACAGCGAAGGCAGTTCTGCACTTGAAAAACAGGATGCCGAGGACAACGTGGGCTCTCCTGCTGGGTGTCATCCTCACGTTTCAAGGTGAAGCCTTAAACACGACTGTAACATTCGTCTCTTTGCAGATTGAGAAGGCTCATTTTAAGAATGTTGTTGATGTACGTTGTCGACATGTCCTTTTGCATGCGCTACGGTTCCCTCAGAAATATTGCACGACACAAGGGAAATTATTCCAACCACCATTTGAGAATTTAAAAAAAAAAGTTGCATGAAAGTGATTTTTTTTTCATTTTTCAGATATTCCCCTTTGCCCAACCCCCAAAAATTGTCATGTTAAGATATTTATTGCTGTTCTATTGATTAATTTAATTAACTTAATCATGGTTCAGATCACAAAGGAGGACAACCTGGATTGATCGGGAGTACGGTAATCCCTCGTTTTCCGCTGTTAATTGGTACCAGACCCACCCGCGAAAAGTGAAAAACCGCAAAGTAGTGGTAAATGCCGTTTTGTTTCTTGTTTTTTTGTTGCTTCATAGGTCGTTGTGGTCTTACTGGGGATGCTGCATTATACCCTATCAATGCACCTTCCTGCTACAGCACTGTACAAATATATATTGTTTCAATTTTTTTTTAAATATAACATTTTTTTTGCTTCATTGGTTGATGTTGTCACACCGGTGATGGCGCATGAGTACATAGCTATTTGGCAATTTTTATTTTTTTTTAAAGTGGGGAAGTGGCTCAGAAATCTGCAATGCACTGGATCCGCGATAGGTGATCCGCAAAGTGGAGAAGGTTTACTGTATTAGTTATATATTATTTATTTTTGTTCAAGAAAAATAAACATGGGAATTTAGACACTACCTTTCCGCAAGTGGGATGAAAATAAAGTCACATCATTTGGTGTGATGGTTGAAATTTAACGAGAAATCTGATTTTAGATGTTTGCACAAAGCACTACACCCTGGATTGATCACCACTATTATTTATGTATGATTTATTCCACCCCACCCTGCTCCCCACCCAAAAAAAAAACATTGAATGAAGTAGTTAGACGTTACATTTCCCCGATTGTGATAAAAATAAAGTCATATCATTTGCTACGATGGTTGAAATTTAACCAAAGATACAATTTTAGATATTTGAACACAATTATCACGCGCCCCGAGATGATAAAAAAAATCCAATTATTGTCTTTTCCTCTGCTTCCTGTAGGCGACTCGCAAGCTCAGGGTAGGTTCTGCACTTTGCTTCGTCACGACAATCAGCGTGTACTGGAACCATTAACACGTTGTTTACGCTCTCCCCAGAGAGTGGAACGGCAGGGAAAGTCAGGAGTGGCAGCCCCCCGCCGGGCGCGTGGGCCTGGCAAGTCAGCATTCACCGGGGTGGGGTCCACGTATGCGGTGGGAACGTAATCAGCCAGGAATGGGTGCTCACGACGGCCAGCTGCATTCCCAGGTACCCACATAGTACCCACACTCTCTACTTATTGAGTACAGATACGTGCTTAAATAAAAAATAAAAAAAAAATCCAACTGATTTAAAGTTTAAAAAAAATGAAAAATTACAGACTGAAATGTTTGTAAGTCCAATTGTATACTGGACCAGATAAAATGGCGTTATGGTTTTCCGGCCCTTGCGCACGACAATGCGTCTCTGGGTTTAGCATGAATAATTATATCCATGAAAAGATAAAAGAGTACATCCTCACAATTCATTTATTTAGGCATCGTGTATGGTCCGCGCCTAAAAATGTCATCAAATTACAATTGATGGAATTATTTGAAAAGTCTCTTTGTAAAAAAACACTGAAACACATCAAGACTAGTCTTGAGAAACAAGAAAAAGTCATGAAATAAGAAATGTATTTCTTATTTTAAAGTTCTGTCACCCCCCCCCCCTCTCCCCACACACACACATAAAATGTAGCATTGACCCTCGTCCTTGGGTCCTGTACTTTGGAAGACAAAATCAGAGTACCACGAGTCCCAATGAGGTCAACCGCACCGTGGCCAAGATCATCATTCATCCCGATTACGACAATGAGACCCTGGAAAACAACTTCGCCCTCATGGGGCTGAGCAGCCCCCTCGTTTTCAACAACTACATCCAACCCGTCTGCATGGCGAGCAGATCCAGCACTTTTAACAATGGCACCGTGTGCCGGGCCATGGCATGGAGGAGACTGTCAGCTGATGGTGAGTATTAAAGATAAAATCTGACACATCAGAGACGAGTGTTGTTAACAAACCAGCCTAAATTTAAAAATGATTAATAAAAATTAATTTCCGACCTATAAGCCGTGACTTTTTTTTTTTTTCACACGCTTTCAACCCCGTGGCTAATTTGTGCATTTTTTTCTAATCGCCGCAAGGGAGCACTCGAGCGGAAAAGGTAAGAGTGAGACCGGCGGAATATATGTGCCGAGGAAGTGGCTTTTACCACTATGTTTTTTTTTTTTTACTGGCCCTTTAGTGCTTTCCTGGCGTGTTGCTGGTGTGTTACTGCCGTGTCTCCGTGATTTTTGACCGGTATGTTTTTTTTTTTAACTGGGCATGTTAAGCGCCGCGCTAGCGTTAGCGTCACGCTAGGGTGTTGCTACTGCGTTAATGCCGCGTCTCAGTGATTTAGGTTTTTTTTCTTTTTATAACCGGCCCTGTTTGTGCTGGGCTACCGTCTTGCTACTGTGTAGCTGCCGCGACTGGTTTTTTTTTTTACTGTGTTGATGCTATGTTAAGCTAAGCTAAGGTATTAAAACTCTTTGTGTACTGTCTTTGTAAATATCTCGTTTTAATGTGGGTTTCAATGTGGGCACTTGCAGCTTTTACACAGGTGGGCTTATGAATGTACCAAATGGTATTTCCTTTCCAAATGAACTGGATGAGGCTTATAACCAGGTGTGCTCTGTAGGCCGCAAATGACGGTAATTACACGTTGGAGCAGTGAAAATATATCTGCTCAAAGCCTTTGGTGGCTGGAATATATCCCGTGTCATAAGGGTTTTTCCACGCCGTGACCATGAGGCGCTCTACATTAAAGTGGCCACGCCGGTCCCAAGTACTGACTGAAACGTCAGACATTTTATCTGCGGTTCCTCTTCCACTTTCTCTCTGTGACGTACACACAATCGGGGCTGAAAGGTCTTTTCACTTCTCCTTGCAGAGCCACCTGAGGCCATTGAAAGGCTGCAAGAGGTTGAGATCTGCGCCAGCGACGAGAACAGAATATTATGCCAGGTTCATATCTTGTCACTGCCGTTGCATTTTGTTACGGCGGTCGGATTCACCTCAACATTTTGTCTTTTTAAACGTTTCTTTTTAGGATTATTCAGGTGGGGCAGTGCATTGTCAAGAAGGCCCAATTTGGATCCTGACAGGCGTCTTCAGTTTCAGCTCAACTTGCGACAGCGGGCTTTTCCCTGACGCCTTTGCTCGTGTGTCGGTTGACCAGGATTGGATTACAAACAGAGCGGCGGGGGCCGACTTTTGCTTCAGGACCGTCACCTCGACCGGTCCTGACCAAGACGACAATTTCGTGTGCCCACTCGCAGAAACCTCGTCAGCACCTGTTTCTAGTCTTAGCATTTTGCTCTCCCTGCTGTGCATTCAGGCTTTACAAGTGACATTATGATTCTGACTACAGTCATTTCCGGCCTACAAGCCGCGACTTTTTCCACACGCTTTCAACCCTGCGATCTATGCGGTGATGTGGCGCTAGCATTAAAGTCTTTCTGTTTACCGAGGCTTATAACAAGGTGTGCTACGTGGGTCGGGAATTACGGTACCTCATGATAACATGGAACATTGTATTTTGAATTTCTTGCCATTAGATTTTGCCCTATTGATTCCATTCCTCACTCAAATGCGTGGACCACCAATGTTAATATGAAGACTCATATTATCAACGCTGTGAAGGAATCACATCACTGTTTTACACTTCCCATTCTATTTAGAGTAACTACTGAATCATAATTGCGCTGGTTACTTAATGTCTTGAAATAAAGAACAAGTACAGTCATTACCTGATGACTACAATCTTAATCCGATATTTTGTGTGGAATTCATTGTTCATATTATCATGTCCTTAATAATTAAAGGAGAAATAAATCTCATGACACTAATATCTTTTAGCTTGAAATGACAAAAAAAACCCTCCAAAAGACGTCCCAAAAAGTATTCATAAAACTAGATTCTTGTAGACGTTACTGGGATTTTTAGAATGCGAGAACAAATTGTTTATCCAAAATATGGAGATGAATAATACTGAAAATCTTACATCCATTTTTAAAAACAGATATAATCTGACACAACTCATTACTTTAACATCTTTGAACTATTTCTTAAAATAACAAAGATAATCACAGGGCTAGTCCGTCTAAACCTAACCCTTGAAGACTTGACACCCTTTAGACAATTGTCATTACGCTGGACTATTGTTCAATTAGGATTCGAACTTGATGACTAGATCAAAGGATGAAAATAAATAAAGGCGAGCTCTTACGTCCTCTCAGGCAAGTAAAAAGTCAAGAATATCATTAACCGGTTTGCTTTTCTAATGATTTGAACGCCATAATTACCTCTGTTAATAAACACTCCCAAAGCATGTTGCTGGCGTTTGCGCCAAACGTGATTTTCGCAAATATCTCCAATCATGCTTTCGTCGGACCATTACAAGTTCCCGGGGTAAATTTGCAAAATGCGTCCGAACTTGAACGTTTTTTTTTGCCTGTTAGGTAAGGCTTGCTTCAGTCTTGCTCTCTTGTCTCTGATTTCGTACAAATCGGTTTTCGAAGGAAAATTTTGAGATTTTTTCCGGCATTCGGACGTCCCGACCAGCTGACCCACGACGATTTGTTATTGTGCTTCCCGGAAGGTGCTCAAAAGACGGCGGAAACAGTCTACATTAGATTCTTACGTACTTTCTGTGCAAATAAAAAAACAGTTTGTCTGTCCCCCTCCCCCCTCATTATTGCTTGTTTAAAGTTATTCTTCACTTTTGTTGCTAAGAAAAGGTTTACAAGGCTGGGGGCCGAGTCGCTACAGATACAGCAATGCACTCCCAGCCTTGTGTACTCTACTATTAAAGCATACATTTAAAGCAAAAAAATAAATATATTTCTTAAATTATTTAATTATATAAAGTATTTAAAGTATACATGTATTTCTACTATGCGTTCTATTATCAGGAAAAGCTAAAAAATATATACATATTTTTTGGCTTGGAACGCATTATTTCATTTTCCATTCATTGTAATGGGAAAACGTGCTTTGATTTTCGAATGTCTCGGTTTTCAACCGGCCTTCTGGAACGGATTGTGTTCGAGAACCGAGGCACCACTGTACTTATCAACCGAGACCTGCCAGAAATTCTTGCATCTCCTTAAATGTTGCTGTCGACCTTTCAGCAGCCCTCATTTTCATCCATTTTTTGGTCTCAGAAATTATTTTGCATCCTTTTACTGACGCCTTTTACTATTTTTTTACTGATGCCTTTGAACATTGAGATTCCTCTGATGGTGTCGGTCCAACTCTTAAATATGACAAAAAGCTGCCATTTTGAACAGGTTCAATGGACATACTGTTTCAGTGCACTGTTGGGATATCGTAAAAGTGATTAAAAAAAAAAAAAAAAAAATCACAAAAAATAAAGAAAGCCCCGTTGACCTACCGATGACACTGAGCGTAACCATGCTTGAGTGCAGCGCCGAGGAGTTGTAGCGGACTGTGCATTCGTACACCCCCTGCAGGCTCAGGCCGACACGGAGGACGGTCAGCGAAAAGTCTCCGTTGCGGAAAAGGCCCGTGGTCCAAACGAAGCCGTCTTTTATCTGCGCCGTCGCATTCTTGAACGAGGCCACGGCTGAGCCGTTGCTCGCCCAGTTGGCTTCCAGCGGAGCGTCGTCCACGTCGTCCAACTTCAGGGTCACGTTGCAGGGGAGGCTGGCATTCGTATTCAGTCTGGCTTGGATGTCAGCGGAGAACACTGTGTGTGTGTGGACAAAGAACATTTTTGCAAAAAGTCAAGCACGATGTATGCAAGAAAAGAACATTTAGCAGTGGTATTGTACTGATTTGATGGGAAATATTCTTTCACATTATTGAAACGATACTTACATTTTTAATTTTTAGTCTCATTTAATAAATGATGCCATGTTTGGCAACAAATTATACAACTATGAAGCACAAGTACACTCATTTCTTTATTAGGTACACTCGCCAATGCTAGAATTACCTTTAAAACAAATCAAATGATCAAGAATATAATATAATATGAATACACACACACACACGGAGTATATGCATTGGTAACCAAAATAATAGAAACACCTCAGTCTCACGCTGTGCACTTTTACACCACTCCAAACACAATCGTAACAATAATCACTAGTTAAATGAATATTTCTCTGACACTTACCATTGTTATGTTTCTAAAGGAAAACTTAAGTGTACCCAGCGAATGAATATCAACAAAAGCATAATGCAAAACAACATATTTAAGAGTGTGCTAGTTAAACACAGCACAAGCTCCACTAACTACATTTCACAATTTCTTGGAATTTTCCAGGTTCTTTCTTTTCATCCGTGCGCTTAATACACAAGTACAAGTATTCACTCTTCCTGACTGTGAGCTTAATTAGTAACCAGCCCAATAAATACCTGTCAGCAAACATAAAAGCGTGCAGTGGAAAAGTTTAAATACCCCGTGACCTAATTGTTGCCCAATATATAACAACCAAGTGACAGCTGAGCGTTGAATGACTATTGCTGCACATGTTTTGACAGGCATGCACTTAACCACAAATACTTAACCAGACAATCAAAGTCTTTTCCGACTCATTAAACACCAAGCCAAACGTGATATTTACATCCCCGTAACATTATAGCATCATCATTATGAGCAGAACTTTGACAGCTCGCGCATTGCGTTACTTTCTACAGCAGTGTCTTGAAATACAAGTAAATGATGCTTTTAGTGACTTCCAAGACGTTAAGAGTTACTTGGCGGTTTTTTAATTTTTATTTTTGCTTTGAATTACGAGCAATAATGTGAGAAGACACTTTGGTGGTAGTGAACGCCACAAAAAAAAAAAACAAACCAAAAAAAAAACTCGTTTTACAACAACCGGCAGTTTGTGAGAAACTGAAGAATACCCCCGACCCCTCACCCCCACAAAGGGTCGTTTTTGGCAATTTCAATTAAGATTTGCTGCGTACAACAAAGCCAATTACACGTTGCGTTTTTAAAATAATGTCTTATATCAGTTTGGCTTAATGCTAGCATACGAAAACACTAAAAACAAGCTAGCGAATAGCATTACTGTCGTGGTTTGGTAAGCCTTTTAGCAAATAGTGCAGCAAAATATGAATAAAACGATATAACACAAGTCGCATGAAAATATTATTCATCATTTGAGAAAAATTGTACATATTACAGCATCTTACTTAGTCAGTTATGACTCAAACCTTTCTTCGTGTCCATGTCTGTGCTACACTGCCCCCGCGTGGCCAAGGTGCGCACAACCAAAATAAACTTCATCCGTCAATCAATTTTATTTGCCGCTTATCCTCACGAGGATCACGGGGAGTGCTGGAGCCTATCCCAGATTTCAACGGGCAGGAGGCGGGGCACACCCTGGACTGGTTGCCACCCAATCGCAGCCACATAGAGACAAACAGCCGCACTCACAATCACACCTAGGGGCAATTTAGTGTCCAAGAAATGTTGCATGTTTTTTTTTTTTTTTTTTTTTGGGGGGGGGACCGGAGTCCCCGGAGAAAACCCACGCAGGCACGGGGAGAACATGCAAACTCCACACGGGCGGTTGGAATTGAACCCGGGACCTCAGAACTGTGAGGCCACCGTGCCACCCAAAATAAACTTCAAATCACAAATGTCGCAGAAACTGTTCTTTACACTCCATTTCACTGTCACTACTGCATGTTTTTTTTTTCTGAAGTGCAAATGATATTTTCTTATAAAAGCGCATTACATTTTCACCTTAAAAAAAAAAATTGAAGCACGATTGTGATACTGTACAGTACTCAATAATGAAACAAAAGTACTTTGTATAAATTGAATGCCAGCAAGTTATTTTGTTGCTTCTGAAATCATATAAATGTTCATTTTTGATTCATCAAATATACCATTAGGCATAAATCACATTTGCATAATAAACCAAAGTAGAGATGATGCTAAAGCAACACATTTATTAGTGCAATATGGAACTAATAAGATACATTTCCTTAACCTGAAATTATCTGCAAGTTCAAGGTCATTTTTTTTTTTACACCCCAATGAGCCAAACATCCATCTTTTTCCCTTTTCCCATCCAAAACAATCCGGGTTTCAATTTCAAGCAAAACCTGATCCCATACGTGAAAGACTTTTACCACACTGTTTATTGCCATCGGATAAACGCTAAAGCTACAAAAGAATTAGCGTTAGGAATGCTTCGTATGCAGAAAACTCAATTCTTCTGATGTCAGACGTTACCTGGTCACTCCAGTGCGGTACAGTAGAGCAACAACGCAGCCTTTGTGCGAGGACACAATACTCACCATTGTTTACGAGGTGCAGCAAGACCACATAGACGAGGACTTTACACTGCATGGCCGGGCTTGTCTTGAGAACAGCTCCTTATCATCGGGCCTTGTTCCTGTCTTATATAGCGCTGTTAGGTGACAGGGGGGTGGGCTTGACCCGCCACATTGGAAATAAGAAATATAGTCCCTCCGGGCAAAAAAAAAAAAAAAAAAGACAGCCGGTGATATGTGTACATGTGGTACGGCGCGAAGAAGGGAAGATGTGCAGCCCGGGCGCAGAAAGCGCTCACTTAAAATTCACCGTGGCTCCTGGCCAAGGTTTTGGGCCTACTTTACATTGGTGCAGTGTTGTCGCGGACAAAACGTAATCCCGCTGAGCTTATGTGGGCAAACACTCTTGCAAGACTGCAACTCCTTTTGTATCTTGTGTTACTTTTGGACCCCAACCCCTCCCAAAAAGAAAAAGAAAAAAAAAAAATAGAGAAATTCTTTGTTTGTATCGGATCGCTCCGAGAATGAGGTTTGACGAGCCCGATGAACACGTTTAAACGGAACGGCGTTTTATGACGTGTGAAATGTTCATTAAGTCTCACCTCGATTTTATATATAGAGAGCACTTAAAAAAACATGCCTGCAAGTAAAACAACAAGCCGCACGTAAATAGTGATTTACAACTGTAATTAGTCTCAGCGCATGGTTTGTTTGGGGCGTGGCGCGGCGTGAAGGTTTTTCTTGCACTTGTTCAAATTCCTTGTGTGTTTCTTTTTTTGACACACTTGGCAAATAGAGAGGAATCTGATAACGATCGCGACTTTGCTTTGAAGGGGCGCACCTCGAGTGGCACTTGTGTTGCGCCGGCCTGTTTGCATTCGCTGACTCCGGCCCGCATGCGAGGCTCCGAGGCGAGGTCTTGTTTTCTCTCCTTTCTTCCCCCCGACACTCTTGTTCCTTTCATCGAGCCGAATGTTTGACACTGAGTCAGCCGGCGGAGGGGAATCGATGAACGACAATCTGATTCCTGTCAGCATCTCGACTGCGATGGCTTCGGAGTGCCAGGTAATCGCGTTTACTCGAGATACTGAAAAAGCTGACAATAAACAAACCAGCGAGATTATTTTGAATGAAAAGGTAGATTTGGCCGACTGATTAGTGGCCACAACTGCATGCGGGCCAAACCTGAAAATGTGCTGTGGCAAACAAGTGAGAAAACCGAGATAAGATTACCCCACGAGATCCGATGAAATGTGCTCTTATAAAGATAATATTGCTCCATTTTGATTGACATTTGTCAGATACTGTAGGTCCATAATCCATAAGGTGCATGAAGCCAGGTCAACCAGACCAGAATAAACTCATCCATGCTTTTATCTTAAGCAGACTTGACTATTGTAATGGTCTTCTGACAGGAGTCCCCATAAAGAGCATTATAGCTGATTCAGAATGCCGCAGAACCAGAACCAGAACCAGAACAAAGTGGTCAGAGCATGTGACTCTTTACATTGTCTTCCAGGCAGCTTTAGAATACATTTTAAAGTTTTGCTACTGGTCTATAAATCACTAAAGGGTTTAGATTATGAATACATGGTAGAAATGCTGATGGAATATAAACCCAGTCGGGCTCTGAGATTGACAGACTTGGGTCAAATAGTCCAAAGCAAACATGGTTTAGCTATTATGCTGCACACAAATAGTTGCCAACAGAAGCTTCCCTGCAACCCTTGTGAGGATAAGCATCTTGGATAATGACATATTTACAAGCGCTTTTTTCAATTTTTCCACCCATCCATTTTCTTTGCCGCTTATCCACACAAGGGTCACAGGGGCGTGCTGGAGCATACCCAGGCTATCAACAGGCCAGGGGAGGCGTAAAAGTATGTGATATTTTCTTTACTAAAGTATCAGATGTAATTTTGTGATATGAAACATTCTCGGCTGCGATTGGGTGGCAACCAGTTCAGGGTGTAGCCCCCCCCTCCTGCCTGTTGACAGCTGGGATAGGCTCCGGCAGTCCCCGCGACCCTTGTGAGGAGAAGCGGTAAAGAAAATGGATGGATGGATGGATGGATGGATGGAAATATACTCGTCCCACGACACTTGTGGGGATACACGACTCGGATTATGGATGGATACTTGATTATTCACTCGTTTGCAAAATAGGCGATACTGCCCTCTGCTGGCAGTAAACGGAGACAGCGATTATGTCATCGTTTATGTTGCTGCCACTCACACTATTTCATCCATCTATCCATCTATTTTCTTAGCTGCTTATCCTCACAAGGGTCGCGGGGAGTGCTGGAGCCTATTCCAGCTGTCAACAGGCAGGAGGCGGGGTACACCTTCAACTGGTCGCCAGCCAATCACAGGGCACATCGAGACAAACAGCCGCACTCACACTTACACACAGCTACGGGCAATTTAGAGCGTCCAATTAATGTTGCGTGTTTTTGGGGATGTGTGAGGAAACCCGAGTCCCCGGAGAAAACCCACGCAGGCACGGGGAGAACATGCAAACGCCACACAGGGGAGTCCGGGATTGAACTCTGACCTCAGAACCGTGAGGCCAACGCTTTCCAGCTGATCCACCGTGCAGCCCTCACACTATTTATGGAGCATGAAATCCAAAAGGGAGGGATTGAGTGAGAGAGAGAGAGAGAGAGAGAGAGAGAGAGAGAGGAGAGAGAGAGAGAGAGAGATTGCCAGAGGTGTAAATAATAAAAGTGATATGTAAAAACACTTAGCTAGTGTAATAAAGTATTTGTAAGCAGTTAAACGCCAGGACTGATTGTAGAAAACTGACATAACGACATGTAGGATGTCGAGCATCTGGCAAAGGAGGTCGCGGGTGGATTGCAAATCATTCAAACCACAAATTGATCCCAGGAAGACAGCCAAGTGACTAGACCGGCGTGGAAGGGAGCCGAATACGACGCACGGCAAAAGTCATTCAGGAGGCGAGTGATGCGATCTGTTTGTTTGAACACACGACGTTATCTCATAACAAAATTATGTGACTAATAACACAGCAAATAGCACATAACGTTACTGTTGATGAAATGCCAAAGGGTGGAGCTCAGAATGTCAGCGCAAGAGAGGTCGAAAAGGGTGGAGCTCAATTTACCCCACGCCATTTTCTGCAGGGTGGGGTGTGTCCGATTCTTTTTATCCGCTGGTTCCATTTGTCTCTTTGCACTTCGAAGAGTACATACCGGTATGTCTAATGTCGGAAATACTGCATGTATGTTGTTGTACTGTCTTCTCAATAAAGTACTGGATTGATTCCATCTACGGGATGCAAATTTCCCGTGTGTGGGTTTAAAACTTCCATCCATGCATTGTCTACCGCTTTTCCGGGTTGGGTCGCGGGGGAAGTACGTTCAGCAGGGATACCCAGACTTCCCTTTCCCCAGCCACTTCTTCCAGGTCTTCCGGAGGGATCCCGAGGCGTTCCCAAGCCAGCCGAGAGACGTAGTCTCTCCAGCGTGTCCTGGGTCATCCTCAGGGTCTTTGCCCGGAACACCTCACCAGGGAGGCATCCAGGTAAGTCCGAATCAGATGTCCCAGCCAGTTCATCTGGCTCCTCTCAATGCGGAGGAGCAGCGGCTCGACACTGAGCCCCTCCCGGATGACCGAGCTTCTCATTTTATCTCTAAGGGAGACCCCGGACACCCTGCGGAGGAAACTCATTTCGGCCGCTTGTATCCGGGATCTTGTTCTTTCGGTCACGACCCGCAGCTCATGCCCATAGGTGAGGGTAGGAACGACTGAGCTCTCCCCCTTCACCACAACGGACCTATCCAAAGTCCGCATCACTGCAGACGCTGCACCGATCCGTCTGTTGATCTCCCGCTCTGTTCTTCCCTCACTCGTGAACAGGACCCCAAGATACTTGAACTCCTCCACTTGGGGAAGGATCTCATCCCCGACCCGGAGAGGACAGGCACGCCACCCTTATCCGACTGAGGACCGTAGTCTCGGATTTGGAGGTGCTGATTCTCATCCCAGCCGCTTCACACTCGGCTGCGGATCGCTCCAGTGATTATTTACTTATTAGGCAAATGAAGATGATTCCGACTTGGAGATTTTAGCACTGAAAACCCGTTAATAACACTGAAAGCTGCTAAGCTAACAAATATCAGAATTTGGAAGAATTCACATCCAAAGTGGACACTGTCACCACACAGACGCCGTTAGAAATGTTTTTGTTCATGTAAATGATGTAAAAATAAACTTTGGAGCGCTTCGGGGAACCTGGAAAGAAAAGAACATCACCCTGTTCGCGATGGTCAAAGTGCCCATGAGGTCAAGGTCAATCACTGCAGACTCGCTCATGCCGACGTTTCGGTTCATGAAATACGACGGCTCGTCCTAAACGTATCGTCAAAAAAAAAAACAAAAAAAAAAAAACGGCAAGACACGGAACAAATGTTGCGGCAGCCAAAATGCAAACGAGGATTAGAAAAACTGGTTTTATAGGAGTGGCCACTGTATAAAAAGATACACGAGTGCAGCAAAACGAAAGCATAGAAGGAACTTCTGCACTTGAACAACATGACGCTGACGACAATGTGGGCTCTTCTGCTGGGTGTCATCCTCACGATTCAAGGTGAAGTCGACCATATATTTCTTCTACTACTTTCAGATTGAAAATGCTCATTTTGAGAATGTTGTTGGTCTACATTCTTGTCGTGTCCTTTTGTGTGCGCTACGGTTCCCTTGGAAATATTGCACGACACAAGGGAAATGATTCCAAGCACCATTTGAGAATTAATTCAGTTTAAAATACAAACAGGAGCAAAGAAGTTGCATCAATGGGATTTATTTCTATCTTTCACATACTCCCCTTCGCCCCCCCCAAAAAAAAGTTGTTATATATTTATTGCTCTTCTACTCATCAATTTAATTAACTTAATCATGGTTTGGATCACAAAGGAGGACAACCCTGGATTGATCGGGAGTACGGTAATCTCTCGTTTTCCGCGGTTAATTGGTACCAGAGCCACCCGCGAAAAGCGAAAAACCGCGAAGTAGGGGTAAATGGCGTTTAGATCATTTAAAATAAATGAATAAATAAACAAATAAATAAATACACAAATATATAAATAAACAAATACTGCATGACACAAGAGAAATTATTCCAACCACCATTTGAGAATTAATTCAGGTAAAAATACAAACAGGAGCAAAAAAAAAAAATAATAATAAAATAATAAAAAACTAACATGAATGGGAATTCGTCATGTCATATATTTCTTGATACTGTGTTTATTTTCCATCACTTAATCAAGTTTTGGCTCACAAAGGACTACACACTGGGTTGATAGTGTGAATTATTTATTCATCCATCCATTTTCTTTTCCGCTTATCCTCACAAGGGTCGCGGCGAGTGCTGGAGCCTATCCCATTTGTCAACAGGCAGGAGACGGGGTGCACCCTGAACTGGTTGCCAGCCAATCGCAGGGCGCATAGAGAACAAACAGTCGCACTCACTATCACACCTACGGGCAATTTAGAGTGTCCAATTAATGTTGCATGTTTTTGGGATGTGGGAGGAAACCGGAGTGCCCGGAGAAAACCCACACAGGCACGGGGAGAACAGAAGAAATTTGATTACATTCCCCCAAGTGGGATAAATATAAAGTCACGTCAATCGCTCTGATGGTCGAAATTTAACCGGAGATCCGACTTAAGATGGTTCTCCTAACATTAGCTGAGTTAAATGCAACTAATTGGACGAGTTATGGAAAGGGTTCACATCAGTGATATACATCATAACAAAGCCCCCACCCCCCCAAAAAAATGTTGTTGAAATATTGGGCAATATGACTGTCAAATTAATCATTTTCACACAGGTTAATAATTCCAATTCTTTTCTTTCCTGTAGGCGACTCGCAAGCTCAGGGTAGGTTCTGCAGTTTGCTTCATCGTGATAATCCGAGCACACAGGAACCATTAACGCGTTGTTTCCGCTCCCCCCAGAGTGCGGAACGGCACCACTAAACTCGAGGATAGTCGGAGGCGTGGATGCCCCGGCGGGCGCGTGGCCCTGGCAAGTCAGCATGCACTGGAGGGGGGTCCACGTATGCGGTGGGAACGTAATCGGCCGGGAATGGGTGCTCACGGCGGCCCACTGCATTCCCAGGTAAAGCAACCTTTGCGCCACTTCCGCATAAATCCATTGGTAGAGACGGCAGAGATGAAATTAGCTTCCAGAAGAACTGGAGAATTGGAAAAGGCAAAATTTTCTAAAAACTGAAAAAATTCAACTAATTTCACCAAAAGACTTGTGGTATCTGGTAATAAGGTCTAAATAAAGTTCCGTCATCCTCCCTAATGTAGCCTTGACCCTAGTCCTTGGCTCCTGTACTTTGGAAAACAAAATCAGAGCACCACGAGTCCCAACGAGGTCAACCGCGCCGTCTCCCAGGTCATCGTCCACCCCGAGTACGACAGCTTCACCAGGCAAAACGACGTCGCGCTCATGAGGCTGAGCAGCCCCCTCGTTTTCACCGACTACATCCGACCCATCTGCGTGGCGAGCAGGTCCAGCGCTTTCAACAACGGCACCAGGTGCTGGGCCACTGGATGGGGCAGACTGTCAGCTGACGGTGAGTCCAGGTATTCTCTTGAAAAGTTGCCTTGACGAACTTTTCCGAGCGCACACTACTGACAACCAGGATTGCTTGTGGTACAATATGGCGACAGGGGCGTGTCAAGCCAGGGGTTAAGACAAGGCAGCTATCTGATTGGCTATTATTGTGCGAGCGATTGACAGCTCAGAAAGCTCCATTGGTGAAAATTTTCACTTTTCCCCGCAGAGCCACTTGAGGCCTTCGAAAGGTTGCAAGAGGTTGAGATTCCAGTCATCGGAAACCGGGAATGCGCCTGCAGCTACACCCTGGTGGAAAACGCGAGCATCGCCAGCAATATGCTGTGCGCCGGGGAGGAGAACAGAGGAACATGCCAGGTTGTCATTCTGTTCGCCTTTGTATTTGGTTACGGCGGTTGGATTCCTCAGTTCACTTTAACATGTTGTCTTTTTAAACATTTTTTTCTTTTCAGGGTGACTCAGGCGGGCCGGTGCAATGTCGGCAAGGCTCGACGTGGATCCTGGCAGGCGTCGCCAGTTTTGGCGTACCTTGCGCCCGCAGGTTTTTCCCCGAGGTCTTTGCCCGCGTGTCGGTTTACCAGGACTGGATTACAACGGGAGCGGCGGGGGCCAATATTAGTTTCGTGACCTTCGCCTCGACCGGTCCCGACCAGGACGACAATTTCGTGTGCAGGCTCGCCGCAACCTCGTCGGCGCCTCTTTCTCGTCTTAGCATCTTGCTCTTCCTGTTGTGCGTTCAGGCTTTACAAGCGACTTTATAATACCGATTACCTCATCACATGACAAATTCGAAAATTGTATTTTGAATGTTTATCCTTTTATGAATCACCATCAATGACATTTCTCTCTCCCGGATTTTGACCCAATGATTCCATACCTCACTCGTACGCGTGAACCAACAATCTAAATATGAACACTCATATTAACGACACTGTGAAGGTTTACAACAGTGGAGTCACTTCAATAGTTTACATTTCCTAATTTTATTTAGAATAAACATTGAATCATAATTACGATGGCTACTGGAAGTATTTAATAGGCTTGAAATGAAGAACAAGATATTAATCGGTGAATTTAACCCGAATTGAACCTCATTTGTGTGGAATTCATTATTCATTCATGCATCTGAGAAATTAATCTTCAAATTATGACACTTGAACATCTTTGGGGTGACAATTATGACACAAATAATACGGGTTGAATAAAGTAAAAAAAAAAAAAAAAAACCTCCAACAGCTTTATCTTTAATGCGTTTGGCCCATTTCTTAAAATAATGCAATAGTGACATTATAATATAGTTTTGTCCGTTCGGTCACGATGACTTAAATGTGTTCAAAATTTGAATGTGTGTGATGTTATTGCTATGCCCAATTAATTATTTTGTCAAATGTCATCAAGATGCGTCACTAGTGCAAAAGATTCAAATAAATCCAGGCGAGGTGAGCTCTTACGTCCTCTCAGGCAAGGAAAAGGCCAAGAAAACATTAAACCGGTTTGTAATTACCTCAATTGTTGAAGCATCTTTTAATCTAAGCCAAAATTAGCTTAGTCATTCTAGTCGTTGCAATCTAGGTGCAGGAAATTCTAAGGTTGCACTTCCCTGTTCCCTCAATTTGTATTTATTTTCTACAAATCATGTATCTTTGTTCATCTATCCAAGCCAAGAACGTAGATAACCTGAATAAAAACATGGAGCCATTCATACCACAGAATAACAATGCTCATTATTATTTTATTTTGTATCATTTTGGGGATTTTTCAAATGCAGCGTTTCCTTGAGGTACGAGTGACGAGACGTACGAGCGTTTTATGGCACACTTTGTTCCGCCAATTTGTTAGTTTGACTTGCGACCCAAAATGGGTGTTAGTGAACACTTCTTAAAAAAATAGTCTTCAAGATTTTGATTGTCATTTCCGACTGAGGATGACTGTCAAACTTGGCATAAAACAAAGAGAATTACACATTATGTATTGAAAACAAATTTGTAGCTTTACTTTAGGTCAGGCAAGCTAATGTTTAGCATTATAACCCTTTCAGCAAAGGATATTTGAACACATGGTGGTGCAACACATGTAGAAAGACAATATAAAAATACTCCAAGGCATATATTCATGACCCTCTGCAGAGAGCAACGTATTTGTACACTTACCCCATCTTGAGCTGGATGATTTTTTTTAAATTTGATTAAAAATGCAGATCCAGCAAAGTTTAATATGAGGTGTACTAAGTATTGCAATAATAAAGGTTCTAGAGATACTCATTTTTCTACCCCAGATATACAATATAGGGATTAAGGGGCACAAACGTACAGCATTAATTACTGTGACCACATGATGTTGAGTAAATGATTCAAAAAGAAGTCAAACCGCCTAGAAGGGTAAACGCTTTATTTCATTGACTCGGTATAAATCCAATGAAAAGTCATACAACTTGTGTAAAAACAAAGTGGGAATATTCACCTGAGAAAAGGTGTGAATCTGCGTAAGGTCAAAGGGAACGCAGGAAAATCTTCCCAGCGGCGCCAACCGAGAGGAGATTTCCCCACTTTCACGTCTGACCGAGAGGCGACGGGCAGGGTCGCGGCCTACGTGTGAGGGCGTGGACGTTGCCGTGTGCTTTATTTAGTAAGCGTGATTGGCCACAAACAGAGACTCTCCGCCGGCGGCGCTGCTTCCGGTGGAAGCGTATTTTCCCTGGCATGCCTGGCTGTTGGCCTGCAAGGAGAAAGTCGGCACAGGAATACACAATAAAAACACTCATTCGGAGCGGCGGGGCGTAATTTGGCACTCCCGCGACCCTCGTGAGGATAAGCGGCTAATGAAGTGGATGGATGGATGTACAGAGGGAGGTTATTTTCACCACGTCTGTTTCTTTTAAACACGCACCAGAGCTCTCTTGATAAACTCCTCCTGGCACGCCTTTCCGTTCTCCTTCTTGCCACCCCAGGCCTTGAGGGCGGACGCCTGCAGGGCCCGTCCGTACGAGAAGGTCAAGGCCCAGGGCCTGTGCAGGGGGCACTGGTTCATGGCGTTCAGGTTCACGGAAGCCTCCTCCTCACTCTGACCGCCGGACAGGAAGGTGATGCCTGAGCGGGAAGCGTCAAAGCAGCGTTTATGTTGATGCAGTTTTGCCAAATGGTGGAAAAGTGTTTGGAAGAGTTATTCTTCAAATCTTGGGGTCCTGGGGACCCGGTACAGGTGAGAAATGTTTTAAGTATCAAGTGGTGGGTTAGAAAAACGAAGCGTGTCGCACCAGGGACCGCAGGGGGCACGGTGCGGCGGAGGGCGGTAACGGTCGCCATGGCGATCTCCTGGTTGCTGTACTTCATGGAGCAGGAGTGGCCGGCGGTAACCATGTTGGGCTTGAGCAGGGTGCCCTCCAGGTAGACGTGGTGGTCGGACAGAGCCTTGTAAACGGCGGCCAGGACCTTCTCGGTGACGTACTGGCAGCGTTTCAGGTCGTGGTCGCCATCGGGGAGGATCTCGGGCTCCACGATGGGCACGATGCCGTGCTGAGGGACGCAGGAGAAGATCACGATCAGGATCAAGTTGTCACGAACCTCCGGTGCGGTGGGGCGGACCCAAATGCAGGACTTCCAGGCAGAGGCATAATGCTCATCCAAAGATCCAAAAGACATGCAGCAGGGTCCGATGACTATGGGGCAAACTAACAACTCAACAGGACAGGATCAAACAAAAGGGCACAGAATCGCTGTGACTAGGGTCACTCTATCTTACGCGTAGAAGCGGAGAGTCCCACAGGCAGTGAATGCAACTCACTAACGCAAGGCAACGAACTGGAAAATCCCAGGGACAAAAACTCCAACTTAAATGCCCGTCTAATTACAGTCCCAATGTGAAACGGCTGTGAGCGGTGACAGGTGTTTACGGATACGTTTTTTTGCCCGGAAAAAAACTCGTTAAGCAAGCACGAGGACGACCTACCATCTGGCAGATGCTGGCATAGCGGGCCAGGACGTTGGCGTTCTCAATGATGGCCAGTCTTGAGGGAGTGGTGGGGGTGATCTTCAGCACGCAACGCCATTTGGCAAAGTCGGCACCGTCCTTCTTGTACTGGGCGCAGCGCTCGTACAGTCCATCCAGACCTGGAGCAAACGAGAATCATTGTCGTAAAAGTTGTACGGATATCGCGCAATCGCGGTCTAAGTGTAATGGGTTGAGTTCAATAGTGGTCCAAGTCCAAATAGCCATATTGAAATCAATATTTGAAAGATGACAAATGCCACTTACTTATAGCAACATGCAGACGCACTGGGACCCAGGATAAAAAAAATGAAGTACCGAGTGCAGTAATGGGCTGTCCCCAATATGTCAAAGGTGGAATGCAACCTTGACTGAAGTGGATTTGGCCCACTGTAGTTCTGAGTGACTCAATTGAATCTTAGTCTTGGGGCCTCACCCTGAGTGGTGGTCTCGCCGTTGGTTCCGGCGAGGGGGACGACGCCTTTGTCCACCTTGATGCCCACCACCATGCCTCTCCCCTTGAGGTGCTCGGGGAAGGGTTTGCCGCCGTCGGTCTTCTGGTACATGGTCTCGTGGAAGAGGATGACGCCGCCGATGCAGGGGGTGGCGCGCTCGTCGGCGGTGAAGAGGAGCTGGCGGTACAGCCTCCTGTTCTCCTCGGTGTTCTCGGCGTTGATGCTCTGGAAGCGCTTGGCCACGCTGCCTGGAGTGGACGACAAAAGGGTCGTCAGACCGACAGGTGGTGGTCCTTGCGTTGTTTTTATTTCATTCGGACTATAAACTTCCAATCGGGTGGGAAACAGGGTCCATTTGGGAGCCTCAGATTGTAAAAAATGTCTTGGTAAGATGAAGAATTATGATTTACAAGGACCTGCAGTAGGAGACGGCATTGGAAAAAAAATGGCCTGCGCTGTCCAAAATATTTTTTTCTCATTGATTTAGACCTTATTAGTAAAAAGATATTTACTCCTTCTTTTTTAGTTTGTAATAAATGATCTGATTCAATAATTTATTCATTCTTGGAAATAATAAAATGGAAAAAAAATCACCCAAATAATCCATATCCAAAAATTACTTAATTAAATATGTGGTTAATTAATTATAATTAAATTACTTAAAATGTATTATAACTTCCTTTCATTGTGTTTGTAATTATGACTTATTTATACATTTTTAAAATCAATTTTAGAATTTTTTTTGTCTTTGGAGAAACCAACCATTAAAATGCTTTTTGGTGATGTTTCATTTCATAATCAATTCATCCATCCATTTTCTTTGCTGCTTATCCTCACAAGGATCACAGGGAGTGCTGGAGCCTATCCCAGCTGTCAACGGGCAGGAGGCGGGGGACACCCTGAACTGGCAGGGCACATGGAGACAAACAGCCGGACTCACAATCACACCTAGGGGCAATTTAGAGTGTCCAATTAATGTTGCATTTTTTTGGGATGTGGGAGGAAACCGGAGCACCCGGAGGAAAACCCGCGCACGGGGAGAACATGCAAACTCCACACAGATGGGGCCGGGATCGAACCCGGGTCCTCAGAACTGTGAGGCCAACGCTTATCGTCGCTGTTGGCCAAGTCAGTCCTAATAAAGTCAACTTCATGTTTTTGTCTTAAATTGATATTATTGGTCCATCCCCTGCTCATCTGTGCTTTTTAGACATTATTAGAGATTTTTAAGTGTTGAAAATAGCATGAAAATAAATTCCTTAAATCTTTCGGACGCTTGAACCGTCTGAGAAATGTCATGAAACTCGACCTCGTCCTCACTGTGCGGGTGTCGCGTTGCAGTATGTCGCCTCAAGTTTTGAAGAACGAATGTTTTTTTTAAACAATAAAAAGTGAAACTAGTTGGGTTGGATACATTTGAGTAAGTATGTTTTTGTTAATAACGGATGATCGTAATGTTTCAGTCCAAAAGGAAGCAGACAAAAAACCCAATTTTGGGGCTGGTGTTGTGTTGCCAGATGCGCAACGGGAATCTTTACCGGTAGACTCATCTGCGGCTAGGATTCCCTTGCCGGGGGCGACGATCTTGTGAGCGATATCGCTGAGCTCCTTCTTCTGCTCAGGGGTGAGGAAGGGATACGCGTGAGGCATCTTGACTCTGCTCGCGGAGAGAAGAAGAAGAAAGAAGATGTGACATTTTGCTGAGGTCAGCGGCGCAAATGTCCGTTCGTCGGCGGGAGGAGCGGGTGTTGATCAAACTTTTGCCCCTTAAAAATTGTTTCTCAACAGTGTGTGGGGGGTGAATTTTGGACGTCTTGCAGCTCTTTATGAATGGGAATAAAATGATCAAAATAAAACACGAGACGGGCCGACGGCAGGGGTCTCCCGTCGTTGCATTGTTGTTCACTCTTTTTTAGCCCACCTCCCCCCTCCACCTTCCACGCAGCCCAACCGCGAGCAGGCGTCTGACCGATTCCATTCCCTGCCATCTTATCTGTGACCTTTCCTCCTCTTCAACCGCATGCCCTCGACAACACGAGCCTGGACTAAAAATATTCAGCGCAGCAATGCGTGGACACTTAGCACCAGAGTGTTCCATAAAAGAAGAAGAAGAAGAAGAAGAAGAAGAAAAAAAAAAGTCCGTTCATGCAAATCCGGGACATAAAACCAAAAACAACCCATAAAAATGTCAACAATCATAACACATAGCTGAAGAGCTCATTATAGTTGAGCATGTTAAGACTTTATAAACACTTAAACTATTATGAGATTTAAAAAAAAAAGCAAACTCCCACTTTTAGCTGTACCATATTGTTAATAATTATCATTTGCAATTCTCCTTTCTACATAATTTTTCTTCTTTCACTTAAAGACTTCCTTTGGCAAATATTAAAAGGACGCAGTTCACGCTAACTGCAAGCTCAAACAAAACAAAACAGTTGAACATGACAAACAGTAGTAATAAAACATGAATTATGATCTAGTTTTTTTTAAAACAAACAAAAAAAAAAACCATCAATACTACCCTGTAAGTCAGGGATGTCAAACTCATTTTTATCACGGGCCACATTGTAGTTCTGCTTTCCCTCCTCGTTATGACTTTGAAACCATAAAAAATAATTTATCGCCTCATCATATTGACACGTAAAATTTATGAATTACTTCTGGAAATCAGAAATCAAGGTTAATGTTTTTTTTTTTCCAACTACTGTTGATGTTTGGTAACCTAAAAACACTTGCAGTACCCTCGACATCATCATTTATGACATGACAATTTGAAATTTTGGGACAGATGTGAACAAGATTTGCCTTCGCGGGCCACATAAAATCATGCGGTGGGCCCGATCTGGCCCCCGGGCCTTGACTTTGACACCGGTGCTGTAAACTAAACGACGGATACTCTTAAAAGTAGTGAGGCATGAAGAAGGGTTAAAAGCAAGCCCAAGTCAACAATAATAATAGTTGTACGTATTTAAGATATGATATGATATCGCAATGGAATGGCCATGCACAGCATGCTTTTAATCCCCCTCCCCAAAATGCAGAAAAGTGACAAAAGCCAACTGCGCAGTTGTCCTTTTACCTTTGAGATCGGAAGGAGAGCTGGGAGAAGAGAGAGGGAGGTGGAGAAGCGGCCTTCGTCTGCGACACCCTCCGGGCCGGCTGGCCCGCGCCTTTATCCTCCCGCTGTGACCCTTCACATTTCAGCTGCCCGTCTATAAAAAGAACAGGACGCAACCGGAGACGGCTCGTGACATTCAGCGCGTATCGGGCTGGAGCGCTGCGGCGGCAGCTGGAAAGAGAAAGGGCAAAAAAAAAAAAAAAAAGTGGGCGGTGGGGGGTTTGCGGGGGGTGAGAAGGAAGGGAGGGAAAAACTGCGTGAGAACTTGGAGAATGGAGGAAGGGTTATGTTCTTTGCACATCTCGTCTGCATGCGGTTCTCATTGGTTCGGGGGTCCAGGGACAGGGATCCCCTCATACACCAAACGGCAATAAAACACAAGTGCCAAGTGTACACAAAGAAGCCCCCCCCCCTTCTCCAGACACACACACACACACACACACACACAGAATGCAATTTTCAATTCTTCTGTGGAGCCATAAGCGGTATGTTGGCTCCCTCTGGTGGCCCCTGACAGAATCACCGCCGAAACACAATTAGTTGTCTTTAACTTGCAAGTTCAACACATTTACTCATTGAAAACATGGTTCTTTTTAAAAATTGCATTTATGCAAAAATATCACAACAATTTAATGTGCAATACATTTTAACTGAAATGTTTTGTAGGGAAGTCCCCCCCCCCCTAGTTCCCCTTTTTATAAGCACAGTACTAATGTTCAAAATACAATAACATTAAATATCATTGATAGGGCAGAAACCTCTGATGTCCAAATTTGTTCCGTTTCATATTTTTTCCACAAACGGATACTGTTGGTTAATCCCATTGTGGTTTTGTGCATTTTATAAATTATTAGATTATTTGATGATAAGGTCTCTTAGATGCTACAATGTTAATTTCTTGAAAAGAATGTATATATATTTAGTTTTACTGAAGGAGATGCCAGGAAGAAGGAATTTGCAATACTCTTTCGAAATTAAACCTTAGCCTTATTTTTTTTTATCAACACTTGGGACTCGTACACTACTGTATAATGAATGTTGGCTTGTGTTATGGTTTTTTTTTCTCCTGTGGTAATTGATGTAAAACCCAAGTTTCCCGTTTTCAAGAGTAAAAACGTAATAACACCTTAATTAGGATACCGAATGTGCCTTTCGTAATCCAACCTCGCGCCCGGTGACACAGAGCGCTCTGATCCTTGACCTTTCTGTGACCTTTTTGTGCCGTCCCCTCTTGGTGGGAGGAAGTCGGGGGTCAGCTGGCACACACGATAAAGGTCACACATGCACACTCGTCCACTTACGCAACTTTTAATCGACCAGTCGTCGAGCAGAAAGTTGCAAACAGAGTTGCACGACGGACGCGGCCCGGTGCTATCATAGAATTTGTGATTTGGTCGAACTGGGTGGCGCTGACCACACGCAAACACCCACCACCCACCCACCCACACACACACACACACACACGAATATTTGCAATGGGAACCGAAGGATCCTGATTCAGAGGCATTCCAGATTCGGATGTGCGCTTCCATTTCCCGAGGGAATGGACAACGGAAAATATACGCATGAAGGGTAATTTAGCTTGAGCAGAAAAGGGATTTATTGCAATTTGCAATTCCTGAAAGTAGCCGTCCTCGCCGCAAACGATGGTGCACATTTGCGGCGAGAAGACAACAACCACAAGCCAAGTTCCCAACTGACAAAAAGTGCAACGTCGCTCGACTTTTTTTTTCCCCATCATGTGCTCTTTTTGTCTTCGGCCACCACTGTTTTAATGAGCCTGCACCGCTTAACAAAAACCATTTGACTGAAAATCAAACTCAAATTTGATTTCTATGAAGAAAAATAAAAAAAGAGACAGGTCGAGGCTGATGCACGGGTCAAGGAAAGATAATTTTTCGATGAAGTCACTGTGGAATCAATGGAAGTGCCCGTAGTAAACCAAACAAAATACAGCAGACTGTGATTTTTCTATTTCATTTTTGTTATTGGGGGAGGTCTGCATTCTAAGTACGGAAGCGTAACAATTCACATTATAATGTGAAATATGACCTTTTTTTGGGGGTGTGGCAGCAATACGCTTCCGTAACCAAGCAATGGTGGCAAGTTAAAAAAACAAACAAAAACAACCGCGCAAATCCTTAACTTGAGTATTTCCCTGATGACTTTTTACTTTTCCCGCCCAGATTCGAAAGCAGATATTTGTACTTTCTTCTCCTTATGTTTTCAAAATAGGTTTGTAACTTTTTGCAGCCCCTTGCAAATGAAAACGAGCCATTAAAAAAAAAAAAAAGATGTAATTAGAGTGAGGTAAAGTCGAGTGTGGTGAATGATTGAGATCATGGTGACGTATTATACAAAATTAGCCTTCAGAGAATTCCTTAATTCATGTCAAACGTATTGTCTTCTGACAGCTTATATATTCTTATTTAGATTTTATTTATTTATTTATATTTTTTCAGCCATTATTATGAGCTAATTCATTTAGCAAAGCTATTCGAACACTTTTCTTTATTTTTTTGATAGCATAAAAGCTTGCGCCAAAGTGAGCTCGCTTTCAGGGAAGCGACTATTTTGCGTGCACTTTTATCCCCAATGTGCCAAGTTATTAAAACGGGTTGGCTCTATCAAAAAAAAAAAAAGAAAAAACTTTTGCCATCGAGTACATGTCAGAGTTCACACTTTAACGTTTCCATAAGTGAAGCAGTTGATGCTACTATGGATGTAGTTTAGTGCCACCAGGATTTGAATTTGAAATGCCACAGGAAACAGGATTTGAATTTGAAATGTAAAGTGATCACATTTTCAATAGTTGTATTTCAGTGTAACTTTTCAATGTTAACAATTCAACCGGCTACAATTCGCTGTCTGAAATTCACCGTCTGTGCCACCAGGAAGTGTTACTTCCGGTCAGAATCGTAGACCCAGCCAATCCAGTTACTCTTTCTTAGTATGTGACGTCACGTGACGAAGAAAGCGTCACTGCGATTGGCTGGGTGTTCTGCTTTGGTGGCACAGACGGTGAATTTTTAGACAGCGAATTGTAGCAACTATTGAAAATGTGATCACTTTACATTTCAAATTCAAATCCTGGTGGCAGTCATCTACTTCCATATGACACTTTCACCAGTCTGTGAGTACTTTTGCCACCTCAGCTATTAAGTAACAATAATACAGGAATAGCAGTATTGCTAAATAAGTGGAGATGAGATCATTGGTTTGGTACCTGTCACCAGATATTACTCACCTTCATTTGGACGGCTACACAGAATGTCCATGTAGGGTTTTAAATGTCAAACTAAGTAACAAGAATGTAAAAAAAAAAAAAGGGGGGGGGGGAATTGCACAAAACTCTACCTTTTAAAAAGATGGTGCAACGTGAAACTTCCTGATACAGGAATGGATTGAGACGGAGGAGAAGGAAGTCAAAGCAAAAGGAGAACTGAAGCTTGTTTGTTGGGGATATTTTGTAATAAATGCGACACTAATGAGTCGCTTTCGCTCCTTTTGCCACGGTGCTGCATCAGAAAAGGGGTAAAAAAGAAAGAAAAGAAAAGTAGTCAAGTAGACGAGGACGTTACTGTTGCCAAGATCTCACCAGTCAGAAGAGAAAAAAAAATGGAAACAAATATTTGTTTGGACGAGTCTTGAGTTGAGGATGGTTTGCAGTATTTGAGACAATATTGGCTCCTGATAACTCACTTCCTCTTACTATCTAATGCGCCTCTTTTAGCTGTCACGCTTTTAATGCCATCATTTTTCCCCTCATCATCTTCCTGTTTAGCCGTCGCCTTGCAGCATTTGCAGCATTTCGGCGCGGTCTGTGCGAGGTACATGATGGACTGGCTTATTTTTACTGCGCTCACCATCGCAGGTAAGATTATATATACATTTAAAAATATATATAAATATAAAAAATAATACCTGCTGCCTGTTGTGATATTTTATCTCACAGGGAACACTTGTTTTTATCAGAAATGATGCAGACAATCATTACAATTCATTACTGATTTTAAATTCACATTGATTAATTTTAGTTTTGCAGCGGCACAGAATTTGTTCTCGTTTTATCGTCTCCTCAGGATTTAAAGCCGCAGTTGCTTTCAACATCGACCCCGTCGCTTGGAAGACCTTGAGGAACGCCGCGGAGGGTTTTGGATACCAGATAGTGCAAAGACAATCCGAGTGAGTGAAAGAATCGGACTCGAACGTCCGTATCGTTATTGCGATGCGTTACGACAGCACGCTTGTGGTTGTGTTTTGACAGATTGCTAGTCAGCGCTCCCCTTGCTCAATATTCGCAAAACAGAAGGGGGGCGATCTTGAAATGCTCCACCGAGACCTGCAGATCGCTACCAGTTTCAGGTGAGCGACACGCGTTGTAAAATCATTCAAATCGCTGCCGCTTTAAATCTGAAAATGCGAATTGTGAAATTAACTTGGTGGACTCAATTCTACTTTCTTCAGAAACAAACAAACAAACGAACAAAATCAACCACAGCTGACAGAAAGTGCGGAAAACAGAAATAATGACGTCGCTCGCGTCGGCTGCGGCAGCTGAAGGTTGAAGTTAAACAAACAACTGTGGTTTTCGAAAAGCAGTTGCTCCGCTCGCAGGCGGGTAATCTCATATTCTCAGTAATGATCAATGGAAAAAAATATTTCAAATCTCCCATTTTGTCCTCTATCTCACTTTATTTTAGTTTAGTGCCGGCTCTTGCTCTTCTCCATTTTTCCTCTAGCATGCATTCTTTGACGCCGTTACTAGTCACTTCTAGTTTTCTGGTTCCTCCCATGATGGGGGGGGGAACGATGCTTCTATTATGATATGTATTGTTTCTTGGGTGGATGACACATAGGCATGGGGGCCATAAGCGAAAGGACACTTTTCAGTGCAAGAACAAAATTGCAAAACCAGTTTGGTTTAAAAAAATAAAAATAAAAGCGCGATTATTTTCTTTGCTTTTGTGAAGCTACCTTCATCCAAGCATCACACTTTTCATGTTACTACAACAGCGAAATGGTTGACTGTGAACTGATCTTGGGGTCCACGGGACCCGACCCCACAGGTGCATAGATTACATGCACCTATGAACTACGCACCCGTCTCAAGCAATTATTGTCTTCGCTGCAGTGCCGGATTTCGCCATCAACATGTCGCTGGGTCTGAGCATGGCGATTGATCCGTCCACAAATGACGCCGTGGTAAGTCGCGGTGATTTCGCACGCGAGCGTGTTTATCTTGCCCGTCACACCACCGATCTGTTCCCTGGCAGGTTTGTGGTCCGACCGTCCCGAAAGACTGCAGAAGCATCACCATGTACAACGGCGTGTGCATGAAGATATACTCCTCGAACCGCATCGGCTCGCCAATGCCTTCTTCTCTCGATGGTGATTGATTCTCCGACCAAAAGCCGCGTCCCTCGCTAGCCTGCGCGAGTCCGATTCTCAAACATGGCCGTCGTTAACGGGTTTCGACCATAGACTGTTTTCCACTGACGTCTCAAAACACCTTCAGGTTGAGAACGCCGTCGCCATTTTGGTTTGGTGAATTCCGGTAAACAAACCGTAACTAAGCGGGAATCGTTTCAGAAAGGCGCATGAATGGGTGGGGGGGGGGGGGGGCTGCTATGTTATCGATTGCTCAAAGGAAAGCGGGCGTTTCGACTGGCAGCTGTGATCAAGAACCAGCGCGAGAAAATGGAGCAGTTAGCAACCGAACGGCGACAACTGTGGCTGTCTGCTATCAGCAGAGCCGATCTAGCAGCCAAGCACGATACTCGTGTGTGAATGCGACGCGTGTCTCCAAAATCTGTATTTTCTGTTATATTATCACAAGTTTGCAAAAAACGAGTTACCGCGCCGCTAACTGTTTCGTGAGATGATTTAAAAATGTAGCCGTGCAAGTGGGCTCCACTTGGGACTCGTCCCGGTCGAACCTCTCTCTCTCCCTCTCGGTAACAAAAACAAAAATAATAATCTACACCTCTTTCGTTTGTGTAATCAACATAATTTATTGCTGACTGTAATCACGCGTTACATATTGAAATTGCATTGTGCGGTACGCTAACCTTAGGGGTGTGGAGACTCAGGTTGCTTACGATGGATACCGCCGCATGACCAACACAGCCGTTGGTGAATTTGTTGTAGGCCTCCAGACGTTTATCATTCTTTAGTTGGTCCACGGTATTAAGCGCTTGTCAAGAAGAGGAGCTGGTCGACGATGTCTGGATAGGATACCGACGCCCACATTTGTGTGCTCCATTCTTTGTTTCTCCAAGGCATACGAGTCGATATTGTCGATCAAAGCACACTTGTTGTCGTAACGGTTGCTTGAAACAACATCTAACGAGCCCCGATAACTTTCCAAAGTCTTTTTAGCCATCACGCGTCACTTTTAACAGTCGTACGAACATTTGTGTAACTCCGGTGAACGCCGCGTCAGTAGAGTGAACCCATCCGACATGGCCGCGTGCCCTCGGATGTAGTCACGTGGTCGAAAACAGTCTATCGAACCGCTTTGCCATTATAAAATAGTCAGCGCTAGCTCGCGTTAGCACTGTAAACAAGGCAACATTAGCAGCAGCGGGTGCATTGGCAGCATGACGCAGCCTTACTATAACACGGAATATTATCAGATTGAAATGTTATATTTTGGATTGTACCCACAAATAAATAAAAAGAAGAATCATAAACAGGTGCTAAATTTACCTGTCGGGCAGAAAAGCTGCAAATTCCTGTCCTTTCTGAATCCCGTGGTCCCTTCGCGCTGCTTGTTTGCTAGCGCTAGCCAATTGAATCGCAAATGTTGATGACATCAACTCTTCCATCAACCCTGAAACAGGACATTTCAATAATAATTGGGGTGGGGGGGGGGGCGATGAGAATAAATACGAGGAAGTCGTCACAAGAATTCTTCTTCACGGCTAGAGTGTCGAAGTGAAGCGGACATCGCATTTCTGCTGGACGGTTCGGGCAGCGTCGGCCGGGGCGACTTTGACAAAATGAAGACGTTCGTCATTAATCTCATCGACTTCTTTGTGGACAAAGATTTCAAGGTGAGAGACCGAAAGACCGTTTTGCACGTCTTTTAATATACTGTACCTTGACGTTATGTCTTATCTACTCTCAAAAGTTCGCCGTAGTCCAATTCTCTTCCAATCCCCGCATCCATTACACGTTTAATAATTTCAATGTGAACACCTGGAAACGTGACATAAATGGAATAACGCAGTTAAGAGGAGGGACGAACACGGCCAGAGCCATCCGGACTGTTGTGTATGTATTTTCTTTCTGCAATCTGAATCCCTACTATTACGTCAAACGTGTCAAGGAATCTTTATTAAACGTTGTTATTTGTGTCGGTATAGGGATAATGTCTTCTCAGAAGACGCGGGTTCAAGGCCCAATGTGAAGAAGATTCTAATTGTGATCACTGACGGAGAATCGACCGACAGTCAAGATTTGGAATCAGCAGTTGATTTAGCCAAAGGGAAAAACATCGTCCGATTTGCCATCGGGGTGAGACGCACTTCGACTCGGGATTTCGCGGGCTCAAACGTCACCCTGTTTTTCCCTTATTGTTGCAAGGTGGGGAGCGCGTTTCAGTCAGAGACCGCGAAAAACGAGCTGAACGGCATCGCGTCTTCGCCCTCGGCTCAGCACGTGTTTCAAGTGCAGAACTTCAACGCGCTTGACGCAATCCAGCGGACTTTGCAGGACAGCATCTTTGCCATCGAAGGTACCGACCGGTGGGAACTTGCGATAGTCGCGAGCGCTCGTTCTCCTATTTTTCCAAAGTTCAAATGGAATGTGAAAAATCATGCCTTTTGAGGAGAATAATGTTCACAATAATCACGTGTGTGAAATCCAAATTTGATAAGAAAACCATAAAAGTAGATGAGGGGAAAAAAGCGGTGTTATGGTAATAACAATAAACTAAATATTTCACAAGATGAATATTTCCGTAATTCCCAGCCTACAGAGCGCACCTGGTTATAAGCCTCACCCAGTACACTTGTTAAGGAAATACTATTTGGTACGTGCATACGCCGCTGCTGTGTAAAAGTCGCAAGTGCCCACATTGAAACACGAGATATTTACAAAGAAAGATGGTACACGGAGTGTTTAATGCTAGCACTAACGCTAGCGCTAATCCTAACCCTAGCGCCACGCTAACAGGGCTGGTTTAAAAAAAAAAAAAAAGAAAAAAAAAAACATTGAGACACGGCAGTAACACGCTAGCGCAGCGCTAACAGGGCCGGACCGGTAAAAGTCACTTCTTCGGCACATATATTCCACCGGTCTCACTCTTACCTTTTCCGCTCGCGTGCCCCCTTGCGGCCGTTAGAAAAAATGCACAAACTAGCCGCATCACCGCAAAAAAAACGCAGGGTTGAAAGCATGTGGAAAAAGTCGCGGCTTATAGATTATATATCTATATATATATTTAGATAGGCGGCACGATGGTACACCTGGTAAAGCATTGGCCTCACAGTTCTGAGGTCCCGGGTTCAATTCTGGAGTTTGCATGTTCTCCCCATGCGTGGGTTTCCTCCGGGTACTCCGGTTTCCTCCCACATCCCCAAAAACACGCAACATTAATTGGACGCTCTAAATTGGCCCAAGGTGTGTGTGAGTGTGAGTGCGGCTGTTTGTCTCGATGTGCCCAGTGATTGGCTGGCGACCAGTTCAGGGTGTACCCCGCCTCCTGCCCGATGACAGCTGGGATAGGCTCCAGCACTCCCCGTGACCCTCGTGAGGATAAGCGGCAAAGAAAACGGATGCATATATCTCGATATAGATTATATTACGATATAATACATCCACCTTTTAAAATCATTCATCATTTTTCATGAAATTAAATTAACATATTGCGACATGAGCCTTACCGTTGAATTCTTCTAATTATTGCCATTATTTTATGAGGAGAAAATATGAGAATACGGTTATATTCTTGACTTTAATAGCACATTGTTTCTCTTACATTTAGGACTTTTTTTTCCCCCTCACGGTTTGTTCATACGCATTTCACAAACAAAAAAAATACAGTGAGGGAAATAAAATCCTAGTCATACCTGAATAATTACAAGAGAACATGATAATAGGTGAAATTTTACATTATGAAATTGTAATATTGTTCAATTCATGACGGCAGGATCTCAATCGAGCGGCGAGCGGCTGAAAATGGAGATGGCCCAGCGGGGCTTCAGCGCTGCCTTTGCGCCCGGGGTACTAAAACGGAGTCCGCCCGGGCAGCACGTCAGTTGCGTACCTCGCGAAGGGTTTTCCAGAAGTTTCTGCCATCGTTTCAGGGAGTCCAGATAACGTCCATCGGCGCAAACGAATGGAGGGGGGGCTTCCAAACGTACGTCGGCCGGGGAGGAAGTTCATATTTGCCCATGGACATCGACCCCGACAGCTATCTGGGTATGAAAATGCGAATATTTTGGAATTCATTTACTTTATTTTGTATTGCTGTTTCACTTGATTCACTGATTTTTGCGTCGGTTTAACCTCATCACTGTCGAACTGAACAAATGTTGCAACAACACCGCTGGAGTCTCCGGTGCGATTTCAGGTTATTCCATAGCAGTCGCCCGAGGGCGCTTCTCGAGCGTGACGGTACTCGGTGCGCCGAGATATCGACACAGAGGAATCGTGATGGTGATTTCCCAAAACAGTCTCGCCCAAACGATAGATCCCCTCGATTGGCAGGTATGCTCCCCGCCATCTTGCGTGAATGTTTTCCGAATGTACAGAATCACAACGGCGGATGTCGCCCCAGTATCAGATCGGCGAATATTTCGGGGCGGTGGTTTGCGCCATGGATGTGAGTCGGGACAAGACCACAGACCTGATCCTCATATCCGCCCCCATGTTTACGGAGGGCGATAGGGAGGGGAGGGTTTATGTTTGCGTCTTCATCAACTTGGTGAGTCACTTTGAGAATCAGAATCAGAATCATTTAAAAAAAACGTACCTTCGAAAATCAGTTCTCTCGTCCCGGACTCTCATCCTCTTACATCTCCGCCAGCGAGTTGACTGTCGCTTCGACTCGCCGACGGTCCTGAGGGGAGCCCAGTCCCCCAGAGGGCGGTTCGGTTCTTCCCTCGCGGTACTTCCTGACCTCAACTCGGATCGACTCAATGACCTGGCGGTCGGGGCGCCGTTGGAGGACGACGGACAAGGCAGCGTTTACATATTTCACGGCGAGCGGACAGGGATCTCGACTACTTTCTCACAGGTGAATTGAAAAAAAAAAATCATCAACCGCCATTTCCTATACACTGCACTCATAATCTGTACTCAAAGGTTTGGGAAATACTGCATTATCACCATAGTATTACAATACACAACAAATGAATCAAAACTAGTTTTAAATTCAAATGCCAATAATAGTAATTTGTTCAGTTATTGCTCAGGTGACTGTAAAGAAGGTTTGCTCACCCAAAAAAATGCTGAAAATATGTCAACTTAATAATTTTTACGTAGGGCTATTTTAAATTTTGGTGTTGGAACCAGATGATTTGCTTTTGTGAGCCACACAAAACAATGTGGTGGACCAAAAGTGGTCCCCGGGCTGTCTGTTTGACACCTTGGCTGCAAAGTGAAAAGAAACGTCTTCTTCGTTAGTCCATCCATCCATTTTCTTCACTGCTTATCCTCACGAGGGTCCCGGGGAGTGGCGGAGCCTATCCCAGTTGTCAAAGGGCAGGAGGCGGGCTACACCCTGAACCGGTCGCCGGCCAATCGCAGGGCACATAGAGACAAACAGCCGCACTCACAATCACACCTCGGGGCAAGGATGTTTACTTACCCGCTCTTGCAGAGGATCGCTGGCTCAGAATTCCCATCACGACTCCGGTTCTTCGGCACGTCCATCAGCCAGTCCTCTGCGGACCTCAGCGGTGACGGCCTCCCCGACCTTGCAGTGGGTTCAAAAGGAGCGGTCACCTTGCTCAGGTAACGGATACGATGTTGCTACGCCATTGTTATAAAGCTGTAATAGCGACGTTATAGCTGTGAGGAAAAACTTGCTAACCACTCACCGTTCTGCCCATTTTTTTGCGTAATCTTGCACATCAAATAAAAACGAAACTTGCCGCCCTAAGTCATTTGCATCTTCCCAGATCCAAACCCATAGTAACGTTGGAACACATGCTTACCTACACCCCGAAACAAGTCCCGACGATCGCCAACTGCGACGATCCAAAGCTCTTCCGTGCGCAGATCTGCTTGATGATGAGGAATCTATCCAACGTGAAAGCAGGTGCCTAACTCTCCACTCGTTTCGTGACGTGCACGCATCGCGTTCACTTTTGAACTTCGAACCCGTTGCAGCGAAAGCGAGAGTTAATTACACTTTGACGCTGGATGCCACCCGCAAGGTGCCCAGCAACCGAGCTTACGTCAGTGACAAGAACCGAGAAAAGGGCGGGACCGTGATTCTCGATTTAGCGAGGCCACAATGCTTCAGCGTCAACTTCTACGTGGAGGTGAGTCGCTGGATGGCACCAAAGACCCGAGACCGCTAGGCTGATGCGCTTCTCGATGTTCACAGCCCTGCCCAGAAGATGCCTTGAATCCTCTCTACAATGAGCTCCGATTCTCATTTGAGGGATTGCCCGGTGCCAATAAACTGAGCCCGAGTCTGACACAACAGGCCCAGACGAGCGCCGTTCATCCGGTGAGTCGGCTTCGTTCATCTGTGGACGGTCTTGGGAGGTTTGGAGGTTTCTCGCAAGGTTTTCAAAGTTCACCCGTCATCTTCTCTGCACAGTTGGGCTTTGAGATCGACTGTGGCAAAGACAACCAATGCGTGGATGACATCAAACTGGATTTCAACTTTAGTAGGTCAGAGACATTTTTATCAAGGTTTTTAAGTACTGCTTCTGGAATGTTGGACCTCTCTCAACCGTACAGATCCTTGGAGCTCAAAGTGGGCATTGACGAGCTCCTGAACGTCACCGTATTCGTCGAGAACACGGGGGAAAACTCCTACAACACCATAGTCTTTCTCACATACCCCGCCGCATTCTCCTACAGGAAATTTACCGTCCTGCAGGTAGGGGACGAACCCGAACTAAAGATTTCTTACTCTCCAGTTACAGTGATTTCTGATTTTGCCCAAAAGGTTTCTTCGGTTCTTCGGTCTGAACGACCGAGAATGTACCCAGACACGATTCTGCTTTTCTTATCTCCTTAAAGGGACGTGTTGAGTGCAACTCCTTGGACAGTGAAGGTGGCGTGAGTCGGGGGAAGACAGACTGCACCATCGACAAGCCCATTTTCAGGCAGAACGCCACGGTTGGTTCCGTGCTACGGAAAAATACTGTAGTCAACCATTGTTGCGTAAGGGTACAATAGGTTCATGGAATACGTGCATTGAATCTATGTCAGCGTCACGAACCTCCGGGAAGGGGGCGGACCCAAATTCAGGACTTCGAGGCAGAGGCATAATGTTCAATGTGGTTTATTCCGGAAACTGGGTCCAACAAGGCAGAGGCGCAGAAACGCTAGGCTAATCGGGATCCAAAAGACATGCAGCAAGGTCCGATGACTATGGGGGGGAAACTAACCAACTCAACAGGACAGGATCAAACAAAAGGGCACAGAATCGTTCTGAGTAGTGTTACTCTAACTTACGTGTAAAAGCGGAGAGTCCAACAGGCATTGAATGTAACTCACTAACGCAGGGCAACGAACTGGCAAATGCCCGACTAATTCCAGTCCCATTGCGAAACTCCTGTGAGCGGTGAAGAGCAGTGGCCTGGCCACGCCCCTCTTGGCAGTGGCCAAGCCTTCCTCATGACAGTGACGACGTCTTGGATGCGTCAATATTAAAAAATAGTAACTCGGGCTATCTGGTGCTATTTGAATATTTCAGAGACCCAAAATGAACTGATTTTTATTCCATTTCAGGCCATCTTTGTGGTTTCGTACGGGATCGACACCAAAAGCCAACTGGACAGCAGGATTTTTGTCACAGCTAATGCAACAAGGTAGAATTCCTCAACCGGCGCGACACCCCCACCATCAGCGTTCGCTGCACGCTTCACTTGTTGCCTCGGTTTTAGCGGCAACGAGCGCCACTCGGCTTCGAGCCAACTGCACAAGGTGAAAGACATCGGTGTGAAGTACAGCATTTTTCTTACCATGGAAAGGTGTGTAATTAAACAGTAACGACAACTTGATTGTGTATTGACCTGACCATTGGTCACATTTCTTTTCAGTTCTCTCCACTACATCAACTTCACCTACGGGAAAAACGACGTGCAGAAATCACTGCGACAATCCGTTCTAGTAAAGTCATCATTGGGGAAAAAATATATAAAAATGACTCAAATTTGATTTATTATTGAAGTACCGTTCTTGACTTTGCGTTAGGTTTCCAATAACATCCGAGCCTTGAACGTCACGGTGGTGATCAGGGTGCCCGTGAAGCTCGGTGAAAAGGACATCTGGGCCAATCTGAGCACTTTGGAGGTAGCGCATCATTTCGGCGGCGGAAATATTGCCATATGAAAAAAAATATTTACCTCTACGGGCGAGTATAAGGATCGCTTCTGTGCTCAAGTGACGTGAAGCGTCTCCGTTTCAGATTCCAGACTGTCAGTGGAGCGGCCATGAAAAAGCCAAGGCCGTAGATTTTGTCGGTCAGCTGCAAAAAAACAAGAGAGTGGTAAGAACAATGTAATCATTTTTATAAGCGGGGAAATTCATTTTTAGCGTCAAAACGAGCCTGAATGTCCGTAGGACTGCTCGGTGGCCACGTGCAGGGTGTTCAAGTGCAACAGATTCATGGGAAGGTTGGAGGACAAGCGCTACACGATATCTGCCAACATGAGCGCAGCGTGGATCCAGCAGGTAACGCGGACGCGTCTGCGGGAAAAGGACGCGGAAGCCCATCGAAGTCTCGCATGATCCCCAAACAGATTGGACTCGACAAGGCCAAGTTCATCCTGACCAGCACGGCCAGTCTGGAATACGACAAGAACCAGTACATCTTCTTTTCCACGTCATCTGCTAACAAACCTCCCGTGCGCAAGGTAATTTGTACAACATCGTGTACACTAAAGCCTCGGTTTTCAAACGTCCCCGTTTTTGAACAAATCACTTACGGCATAGCAGTCTCAGCCTAGCGCACTCTACGACTAAAGCATTCATTTTAAGCAAAAAAAAATATATATATATATCGTAAATTATTTTATTATATAAAGCATTTAAACAATATATGTATTTCTACTATGCAGTTTATTATCGGGAAAAGCTGAAAATGCTTTAAAAAGCCAAATTTTTTTAGGCTTGGAATGCATTATTTATTTTTCCATTCATTGTAATGGAAAACATCGATTTGGTTTTCGAACAATTCACTTTTCAGGTCGTTTTCTCGAACGGATTGTGGTCAAGAACCGAGGCATCGCAGTACCTGCCTCAATGTATTGACGTAAATATTATTGTTTTTTTTTCCAGATTGAAACAGAGGTAGAAGTGTATCCCCAACCAGATTTTACCAAAGAGATAGTCGGGGGTTCCTTGGGGGGGCTGGCTATACTGGTGATACTCTCAGCTGTCCTTTATAAGGTGAGAAAATTATGACGTGACGTAAATGAATAAGTAACACAAAGCAAACCCTTTCGATTCATAGGTCGGGTTTTTCAAAAGTAAATACAAGGACATGATGAACGATACGGACGACGCAGCGCATGACGAGGCCACGCTCACGCAGGAATGAAAAATCCGTCAATCAATAAAAAGTCTTTCGGTGATGCCCGTATGACACCTTTGATAGAATTTCATGACAACAGGAAACAAAAAGTGACATTTTTGCACAAATATTTTGTCGCAGCTTAAACACCGGCTGCATTCGTACGGACATCAAGAACAGACGTGCAAGCGACATCTTGAAAATATGTTTGTTTTCCCCATATCTGAAGTATTTTATTGTTCCGATTAAAATGTATTCACAATAAAGAGAAAACTTTGAAAACAACTTCTGTGGTACTTTGTTTATTAGTTCAATAACTTGAAGGGAATGGGCAGAGTCCAAAGAAAAAATTACCCAGTCAACCCCGCCACTGAAGCCGCTTCACACTTTTCAGAGGGTGTGCACACTTCTGCAACCACACTAATATTTTTGAGTTACTTACCCATTTTAAAAATAGTTCATTTAAAATTCAATTGAGTCGTACATTTTTAAAACCGCATTATTCGGAGGAAAAGTAATTAAATTATTTAGTCTAATTTTTTAAAAATCGCAGCTTTTGTTATGCACAAAAAAAAATGAAGACAAGATATCATTAATAATTAAATTTGCACTCTCTGAAGTTAGTTCGAAACACACTCAATGAGGTGGAAACGCTCGGCGATTCCTTGTCAATGAATAACTAAAATCGTCAAAGCTGGCGAATGCCTTCGCTGCACTTTTTGCTTTCGATCTATCTTGAGATGATCTCACCTTCGCTTTTGTAGGAAGTGACCAATGACGTGGAGGATTTATTTCAATGTTGGCGTTAATTATGTATTAAGTTACAAACCTTTTTTTTTTTGTGTTGATACTGCAACTAAGGGGGGCATTTAACACGAGAAAAACCTCATATGCCACCAAATGTCAACAACTATCTATGCTGAAAATAGCTCATATCTCAATTTAATTACAAATGTACTGTTTAGAATAATTTTCATTTTTTATCTGGGGGGGGTGTATTTTGTACATTTTTGATTCACTTGTTTCCTACCTCGGTGTAAACGGGTTTAAAATCCATGTGAATTTGGCGTCATCTTGTGGCTAAAATGTGCGGCACAGTTGAAAATGGCAAATTGGCGGCATAAAGACTGCCCTCTTGTGGCGATTTAATGAGTTACAGAATGTGAACTAAATACGAAAAGTGATTTTTTTTTTTAAGCAACTTATTGAAGAGAGGTTGCAAAAAAAAAATCTTTCATTTTGTTAATTCTTTAGAGATTAGTTCTGAGTATATTGTTCAAGTCCCACAAAACAATATTAATAGCGGTGTAAGTGCGTTTAAAATTCAGGTGAATTTGGCGGTGTAAACGGGTTTAAAGTCCACGTGAATTTGGCGTCCTCTGGTGGCTAAAATGTGCGGCACAGTTGAAAATGACAAATTGGCGACATAAAGGCTGCCCTCTTGTGGCATTTTAGAGCGTTACAAAATGTGAATTAAATACGAAAAAAGAGTTTGGTTTTTTTTGCAACTTATTGAAAACGGGTCGCAAAAAAAAAGAAAAATCTTTAATTTTGTTAATTCTTTAAAGATTAGTTTTGGGTATATTATTCAAGTCCCACAAAACAATATTAATAGTCAACTTTTTATTCAACACTGTATAATAATATATTTGAAAAAATAGCTGACTCCAGACTGAAAAAGTGAGACGGAGGCCATTTTTTTAGGGGGTGAAAAGTCTCAGCAGGCGTCAACAACGTAGTATTACCGCACGTTACTTCGGTCCAAGATGGAGGAAGGCGTCAAATGTACCAATTATTATCCCGCCTTCTCCTTCATCGCCTCGATGGCGCTCCGTCGCTTGAGGTTGGTGCAGAGCAGACCGAAGTTGACGACGTACGTCGACACGCAGACCATGCAGAAGTCCCCCAGCACGAAGGCCAGAATGGAGGCCAGGTAGACGGAGCCGGCCATCGACACCCAGGACGCCGCCACCAAGAACCGGGCCGCGTTTTTGGACAGGGAAAGACCTGGGACGCAAATCCACAAGTGAGACCTCTCGAGGATAATACCTCTAAAATGTCTGGAAAACGACATGAAATTCTTTCTTTTTTTTTTTAAAAATGCAGACGCATAGGATATATTTTTGTCCCATCAACAACTCCAAAGCACTTGACAAAAACTAGACCCACACATTTGTAGACTAGAGTGTGACATTCACTTCCATGCAAAAATTCACAGACTGAATTCCGCGACATTCCGGTTTCTGCTTTTTTGTTGCTGCGGCTCACAACCGCACGAGCACGCGGAATCTGTACTCTATCATTTGGGGACGCCAGACTGACCCAGGCCGAACTGGAGAGTGTAAAATACGATTCCAAGGACACTGTTGGGCTGGTTCAACGGGCTATCTTGGGCAACGAAGAACTGGACCAATCCAAAACCACGTCCCCACCTGTAAAAAAAAAATAAAAAATAAGAATACAGAACACAAATAAATATTGTATGCGTATAAATAGAAAGAGATAGCTAGGTAAAGCTAACTAGAGAAAGGGATAACGTAGCTCAATAGCAAAAGTTATACAGCCAGCTAGGTAAATAGCTCAAATGATAGCGACACAGCGAAAGCAATAACTACATGGAGAAAGTCATCGCGACTTTACAGTACTGCATAATTTGATTTGTGAAAAGGATGACGCCGCTGATTGACACCTCGTAATATGATGCCTTCCGTTTCCAATAGGCTGATTTTCCTCGGGCGCGGTGGTTGCTCGTACGAGATAGTGCGAGATGGCGCCGAAACGGACAAATCCTTCATATACGCTTAAAATACAGTCATAAATTCTGCTCTACAGCTAAGACACACACAAAAAAATAGTATACAGTAGTCAAATATTTCAGTTTTTAGCTCCAAGGGGTGTCCATTTCACAATTTGGGGTCAAAGTTCATCTGTACTTAAAAAAAAAAAAAAAAAAAAAAAAACGTTTGTTTGAGGGTTGGGGGGCGGTGCACGGTATAACCAACACGCATGATTTGTAATTAGGTTATAAGTCCTTCAACTGGGGTGGGGGTTGTAAAACGTGGCACTGAAGGGGCGGTGGGGGGGTCCGTAAACAGGAGAAAGTTGACCTAACCCCCCCCCCCCCTTCCCGACCAACATCATGGCGGCCCGCGGCCGCATTCTTGTAATAAAGTGCAATAGAAGGGACCAAAGCACACCTGGATGTGAACACTTTGGAGCAGCTGACAGACTCCGCCAGGTCGCACATCGCTCTGTAGTCGGGGTCGTGCTCCCGGGACAGTTCGACGTGAAGCGCGTACACGGACAAAATCAACCCGAAAACGCACAAAAAGACGCGCGCGGTCCTCTCCCACTTGGGTAAGCCTGCTGCTCCTTTTGCCATGTTTAAATCCACGCCAAAATAAAAAAAACTTGCACTCTTCTCGTCGTTATGAAAAATGATGATGGCCAAATGTAGGCTGGGACGTGTCCTGTCCCTTCACGCAGCTCGCTTGTTGAATGGACCCTGGAAGTTATAGCCGCGCCTTTTTTGCTTTTTGATTGGCTCTGATCGTTCAAGCCCTGCATTTTCATTGGCTCACCGGAAGACGAGAAAAGCCCAGGGTGCTAACTGGCGGAACGGCCGTACTAAACCTACCCCTGCACAAATTTGGAAATACATATATTTTTTTCTGTAATTAGACTTCATTATTACATTTCAGATAAATTTAAAAAAAAAAAAAACTAGTGGATCCATCCTCCCCTGTTCTTATTGGCTAGTTTATTAGGACGCCACATCACGTTGATTGGCTCCTCACGGGCCAATCATAATGCCACGCGGTGTATGTTTTTTTTTTCTTCTTCCCCCTCCAGCATGAGACCTCCGGTGCACGCAAAACGTCTTCTTCTTCGAATAACACCCCCTACTACGGGGTATTTATTACAGTAACATCGATTCAACGATAAACCAGGCTGGACTGTCGAGGTTTATGTGACAGAATTGCTCGCATTGCTAAACAAGGGTGAAGGCAACCGCTTTTGAGCCCCGCGAGTGTACAATGTGGTCCGATAGATGGCGCTCGTGCTGCTTAATGGCCGGCGATCGCCGTGAAGCGACTCCGAAGAAGAAAACAAAGACAAGAAAACGGCAGACTAATAAACAAGACACAGAAATGCCACCGAGGGATTAAAAAAGAAAAAAGGCTCAATTAACACGGGTGTAGGTGAGCTCGCAAGGTGAACGACCGTCCCGCGACGCTTAAACACACCTCCATGGTTGGTTATATTTACTTTACAATATCACAGTCTTACATTATTTCATGTTGACTAGGCTACGCCCCTGCCATGAGAGATGGGAGATAGTGTACTATGGGACGAGGCATTCCTGTGCTTGTTGCTAGGCATTAGAAGAGAAGAACAATGTGTAGTTTTACCTATTTGGGGAATTTCAGTCTAGAAACCCCGTTGTATGAGAAAGTGCGTCCCTCGCTGCTGTCATCGAGTACCTGCATTATCTCCATTCCCCCTTTGGTTTGGAACCGTCGATCATTTAACTGTGGGGAGTTGCACAATTTTGAAGGCAGTGTTCAACAAAGAGCGCATGTTTGACATTTAGAAACGTCTCATGCCAAACCACCAAAACAGTGATTATCTCATGTTAACACAAATTTACTCATGCTTTATGAAATCTGGCTGTTTGTAGTCAAAACACAAAGCCATTCTGTTGTATGAAGTGGAAACCCGTAGACTGCACCTTCAGTCAGCCAGTGAAAGAATTTTTCCCGTCACTATAAGTCCTGAGATAAATACATGAACGTAGAGATGCCAGAAGAATGGAGGAAAAGTGTGGTGGTCCCCATTTTTAAGAACAAAGGCGATGTTCAGAACTGTGGAAACTACAGAGGAATAAAGATGATGAGCCACACAATGAAGTTATGGGAAAGAGTAGTGGAGGCTAGACTCAGGACAGAAGTACGTATCTGCGAGCAACAGTATGGTTTCATGCCTAGAAAGAGTACCACAGACCATTATTTGCCGAGAAGGTCAGAAGGAGCGACATTGTGTCTTTGTAGAACTAGAGAAAGCCTATGACAGACTACTGCATGCGCACGTCTGGTGTGGCGGAGAAATATGTTAGAATAGTACAGGACATGTATGAGGGTAGCTAACGGGACAAGCCGAAAGGGAAAGAAGAAGATAAATAGATGAACGTAGATACATTATTTGCAGTCAATAATATATTTCCAGCCATCCATTTTTGTACCGCTTTTGCTCTTCAGGTGCGCAGAGATCTGGGTCCTATCCGTGTTGTCTATGGGAAAAAGGCAGTCAACAACCAGTACAGGTTGACAAGTGGGGGACATGCAGACAAATAAGCATTCACACATTTATGGACAATTTAGACTTTTCATTTCATTTAAGATAACATGTAATTAGAACCTGAGAGGAACAAAACCCACGCAAGCCCATGCAGAACACGGTATAATCCCACACAAAAAGGTTGTGGTTTAGATTCCAACCCAGAATCTCATAACCCATTTTTACGCCTGAAATGTTTAATCCCAATTCGTTCCTCTCATTTCCACCCAGATATGTCATCTGAAGGGCACGGAGATGGTCAAAACTGTCAACCTGTGGCCGTGGCGGCTGAAGGAAAACCAGCCGCAAAAGATGACAATCAGCATGCCGTCAAGACGATAAGCGGCAGCGCTGAGGCCAGCACGACTGCGCAAAACTTGGCTTTGCTGAAAAAGCACTCGCTGGATGTGAAGTTTGATGTGGGCGAGGAGTATGACATCATTGAAACCATCGGCACCGGTGCCTACGGCGTCGTGTCGTCTGCCAGGAGACGGGATAATGGTACGACTTATTTGATAATAAATCAACACATTTTAACGTTTACAGTGAACCTGTTTATCCCAGGCTTTACCCCTCCCACAAACAGATTTAAACTGAATAAAAACAACATAATTCTAAATTTGCTCCTGCCTGTACGTTATAAAAATCAATCAGAGAAACTACCATCTGGTTATTTGTGCTGTCAGACAATCTGCGGTAATCTACTGTACTCACACTTCCGCATGCTTGATGTACCTCAGGCCAGCAGGTGGCGATAAAGAAGATCTCCAATGCCTTCGAAGTGGTGACGAACGCCAAGCGCACTTTGCGGGAGCTGAAAATTCTCAAGCACTTCAAACACGACAACATCATCGCCATCAAAGACATTCTGCAGCCCAACCTTCCTCACTCTGCCTTCAAGTCTGTGTATGTACTGTTGCTGGTACTCCTCGAAGAACTGCGGTGCTCTATTATACAAATAATCAACATAAATACAGTAACAAAGTGTTTGTACTGCATTGCTTCACACAGTACGTTCGTAGTTACCTCGCGAGGCGCTACATACTTTCTGGTATTTGGTGGAATGGATCTAGTTCATTTTCTGCGCAGGTATGTGGTGCTCGACCTCATGGAGAGCGACCTGCACCAGATCATCCACTCGGCACAAGCGCTCACCCCTGAGCACACTCGCTACTTCCTGTACCAGCTCCTCCGCGGCCTTAAGTACGTGCACTCCGCCAACGTCATCCACCGGGACCTCAAGCCCTCCAACCTGCTGGTGAACGAGAACTGCGAGCTGAAAATCGGAGACTTCGGCATGGCCAGGGGTCTGAGCTCTCAGGCCGAGGAATCGCATTCCTTCATGACCGAGTACGTGGCGACGCGATGGTATCGCGCTCCGGAGCTGCTCCTGTCCTTGAATCACTACACTTTGGCCATTGACATGTGGTCCGTGGGCTGCATCTTTGCCGAAATGTTGGGTCGAAAGCAGCTTTTCCCCGGCAAGCATTACGTCCACCAGCTCCAGCTCATTTTGTCCGTGCTGGGAACCCCTCCCAAGGAGCTCATCGGTGCTATTCGAGCCGACAGGGTGCGCTCGTACGTCGAATCTCTTCCGTCCCAAACTGCCGTGCCCTTAGCCAAACTGTACCCCCAAGCGGAGCCGCGCGCCCTGGACCTGCTCGCGTCCATGCTCCGCTTTGACCCACGCGAGCGAATCGGCGTGACTCAAGCACTGGAACACCCGTACCTGGCCAAGTACCACGATCCAGACGACGAGCCAATCTGCGTGCCGGCCTTCGACTTTGAGTTTGACAAGCTTCCCATAAGCAGGGAGCAAATCAAAGAGGAAATCCTCATGGAGATCCAGGACTTTCACAGAAACAAGCGGGGTTTGCGTCAGAGGCTCCAGTTCAGGCCACTGGTGAGGACAAACGGCGCCGCAGCCGCAACACAAAGCAGTCACGTTTCCTTGACGAGCCTGAGTGAGTCCACGCTCATCAACAGCAAACAGAACCAGCAAGCCTCACAAACGAGCGAGGCAGAGTCCGCGGAGCAACAAAGACCAGCCGAGGTGAACCGGGCGTTCGCAAATCAAATGAACGCGTGCGGTAAAGATGCCCTTAGTTTACCGTGCCTCGCGAAAAGCGAAAGCGGTCCGGTCGACGTGGACATGCCCAGCGCCAGCTCGGACGGCGGCCAGCCGGAGACCATCGATTTGACGACGCCCGAGACCGGTCACGTCGCGGAACCCATGCGAGGCAGCGAGGGGCGGGAAACAAGGCCTGGGCCCTGCCAAGACCAGAATCAGCTTCCTTCCTCCGTGACACCTTTAGCCCGAAACGTGCCTTCGCTTTCGCTCTCAGCTGCCCAAGCTCAGTCGCTATCTCACAGCCTCTCACAGTCGCTGGCCACAAACCAAAGGCCCACCCAAGCTACATCAGAAGGGCCCAGGAAAGAAGGGACCATATCAGAAGACACCAAAGCAGCTCTGAAAGCAGCTTTATTCCGAAATAAAGCCAGGGGTGGTATGTTTTTTTTTTTTTTAATTCTCTCTTTGAAAGCGTTTGCATTTCATTTTGGTATTCATTTCCATTGCAGATGGAGGTGTTCCTGCAATGGGCGCAGAGGCGTCCAGCGCAGGAGGAGGAACGTCGTCGTCTCTTTCCAATCCTGAGTCGCGCCGGCCTGTCACAGCGCAGGAGCGCCAGCGAGAGCGCGAGGAGAAGCGGAGGAAGAGGCAGGAACGGGCCAGGGAGCGCGAGAAGAAACTGAAGGAGAAGGAGCGACGAGAGGGGAGGCGCGGGGACTCGCTGGGCGGGGTCCTCCTGAGTGACAACGACAAGAGCCTCTTGCAGCGCTGGACCAAGATGATGGACAGCCGCAATGACAAATCTCACGCGCATCAGAGCGAAGGAGGAAAGAATAATGTGAATGTTGTTTTGGGGGACAACGCTGAAGGACCACCTAACAACAAACCCGAAAAGGAAGCGACAAAGTTTCCGTCTCACGAGCAGCTAATCTCTCAAGTCCGAGCCAGTCAGTCTGGTTTTCCGCAGCCCCCCGGCAAAAACCAGCAATTACTCTTTGCAATGAGCCAGAAGAAACAAGCAGATGTTGTCCTTGCTGTAAGCAGCTCCGTGGACCTGATGGCAGTCTCTGGTGGCTTTGTTAAGAACAACACGCTCAAACCTCACGACGAGAGCGGCGGCCCGAGCCCCATCGACTGCTTCGGTAATTGGAGCGGACAGCAATTAGAGAGCGGGCCGTCACAACACGCAAAATCGCACAGGACACCGCCACAGCAGAACTTTCTCACAGCGCAAACTCAAGCCTTGGTCACCTCTCAGACGCAGCTGCTTCCATTGGAGGCTTTTTTGACCAAAGGCCCGACCACATTAAGCACCAGCGACGCCAACGGGGATATCGGCGCCAACAATCACCTCAACCACCACCTCACGCCTTCGACCGCTAACGCCAGGCCTGTGGACAAGCTGTGTTCCTCCGTCGAGGAAAAATCACCGCCACAGTCCGTAAACCCCCTGTGCGGGGTCTTAGGGGTCCCCTCGCATGCTCATCACAATTTGGGCTTCACAGATACTGGACAGCAAGGCCCCTCTATCGCCCCCGACATCCACACAGTAACACTGCAGCTCTCCAAGTCACAGGTATTTTATACTGTTGTAAGTAGCAAACCTGTCGTTGTTATGCGAATTAGCGTTAAGAGTTTTAAGTTCAGTTTGTGAGGCCACTCACACTTGTGAGGTATCTGAATGCGATCGGATGAACGACTCAGGCGTGAAGAGAGAATAAAAGCTGGTTTGGTGGAGAAAGCGCCAAGAGTTTATAAAAATTTAATAAAACGAGATCATTTACCGTAATTCCCGGCCTAAAGAGCGCGCCTGGTTACAAGCCTCACCGAGTACATTTATAAAGGAAATAGCATTTGGTACATGCATACGCCGCAGCTGTGTAGAAAAAAAACAAAAACAAAAAAACATTGAAACCCATATTGAAATACAAGATAGTTACAAACAAAGACAGTACACAGAAAGAGTTCAATGCTAGCGGGGCGCTAGCGCTGTACTAACGGTAGTGCTAACGCTAGCGCCAGTTAAAATAAAACTTACCGGTAAATATATACACACACATATATTTCGGCACACATATTCCACCGGTCTCATTCTTACCTTTTCCGTTCGGCCATTAGAAAAAAAATGCACAAATTAGCCGCATCACCGCATAAACCGCAAGGTTGAAAGCGTGTGGAGAAAAAAAAAAAAAGCCGCGGCTTGGAGGCCGGAAATTACGGTACGTCAGCTTGACTCTAATCACAGTATGGACTGTAAAATAATCTCATGTGGAGGTTAAAAAAATAAAAAAAGCATCTTGAAATCAAAGTCAAAGATTGATTGTTTGTGCTCTCCCGTCTCAGGTCGAGGACGTGTTGCCCCCGGTGTTTTCGGTCACCCCTAAAGGCAGCGGGGCAGGCTACGGCGTGGGCTTCGACCTGGACGATCTCCTCACCCAGTCGCTCACGGAGCTGCAACACTGTGACCGAGACAGGTGAACTTGCGATTCATTATTTTCTGTTATACGTAGATAATGGGACTTTTAGTGACATTTCAAGATGCCACTTCCCTTTGAGATCACCATGGTGAACTCCACGTTTTATCTGTAGAGGTTTTAATAGTCCATGTTGGGATATTCCTGAAATTTCCCCCCAAAAGGCCCATACCGCTGTTTGCTAAATATGACTGTCCTATCGTTTGCCTCCAACAGTTACGACTCGGCCCCCCTTTCGGCCTCGCTCTTATCCGATTGGAGCGAGGTTCACCGGATGACGCCGGCTGACCTGGAATCACTCCAGCAGGAGCTCCAGCTCGGCTCTCCCATGATCCTCTCTGATACCATCCCACCTGACGCCTGACTGAGTGCCCGTGGTTGAATGAATTAATTTAAAAGTAGTTTTAGTTTTGTGAACTGCATTAAAGTTTTTTTTAAACACTTGTCTGCTAGACCTAAAATCAAACACAAATCACCGTGTCAGCCTGTGAATGTCATTAAATGATTAAAATTTCAAGTTTTTTACGTCTTCGAAGTCGAGTTTTTTTTTTAAAACCAGATTTCCCTCCCATATAAAGAATCATGTCCACCAAGGACCAAACAATCTTTGAAAAGGAAAAAAAAAATTGCATGTTAAATACTTCGACTTTAGAAAACAGTTCCTTTGAGAATTATTTTTTTTTTTTAAATAGTCCAAAAGAAGATGATGATGTAGGGCTTACAATATTGAATCACATTTATTAAAAAAAAAACGAAATCAAGACACCTCACTTTTGCCATTTAAAATACAAATGTATAAAAAAAAATTTCAACTACTACAAGTTAATTATATTACATTTTCTGGTGCATATTATTTCCTGGTCATACAAATGAGTTTTTTTCCATTTGGGCCGGTTTGTCAGCGCTTATAGCCAAAGCAGGACCAGCACGGGACACAGACAGCCGAGCAGCACCGCCGCAGCACCCTGCGGCCGTTGCCGATGAGCTCGGCCGTACAGTCCCACCTCTGGCACGTTGTCTTTGATGAAACTGGAATAGCTGGTGAGCCTGGCGTACACACCTGGTTGGTTGGCTTCGGCGCAACCCTGCCCGAAACTCACCACGCCCGCCTGCACCCAGGTGCCGTTCACCATCTGGCAGACGAGAGGCCCTCCTGAGTCGCCCTGTTGGGAGAAGGTGCCGTTACTGGTAATAAAAAGAAAATGCTGACTAAGCAGCATCATGGAACTTGAAACTCAAGGTACTACTGTATAATGCAGAGGATGAGAATGACCAATTTGGAAAAACAATTTTTTTTTTTTTTTTAGAAAACACTGTTAAATGGGGACCTCTGGTAACTTCTAACAGTGTAAATACAGGGTAATCATAACATTTTGAAACTTTAAAATACGAGTCCAAACAACCAAAATAATTTTGCCAAACTTCAGACGTAAAAATGTAGACTGAAGGAAATTTATATCAAATAGGCTACTGCACTTCGAAGTTATACTTCAGAAATAAGTACACAAGTAATTTGTTTATATATGAGAGAGAGATCATGAAATATAAAAGTGAGCAATAAAATGATCTACAGGGCCAGTGCTACAGATAGGCCTAATCGTATTAACAGTTGTCAATTATATATTATTTGAGAAATTAACGTACGACTTACCTTTGCATTTCCTTGTTTGGATATACTCCTAGATATTTTTTGCTCCTCGGCTTCCGTAATTGATCGTATCGGAACACTGAGTGCGCAGCACTTTGGTTAGACGTGTTGATACAGTTTTCGTTCCTATCTGCGCGGTTACACGTTTTTTTTTTTTTTTTTTCTCTCAAGCCGTGCGCATCTGAAACAGTTTTTTTTATCCCCTGGTTTTTAATCAATTTCCCTGGCACGATCTCTATCTTTTCACTCCGAGACTTTCCCCACACTGGCTGACGTGCAGACCGCTCGATAACATATGCGTACGTATGTCTGTAGGTTATAACTTTGCCGTAGTAAACAGAATGCTTCTCTATGAAATGTTAACAGAGTGAAAACACAGACAAAATACCACCAAAATACTGCCAGAAATCAGAATGTTGTCGTTATTATAAACACCAAATTTATTGCAAACAGATAGCAATGCAGTAAACAGCGTTTTCTGCGATCAGCTGTGACTAATTTCACGACAAGCGTTGCAGATAGACGCTGGCGGCCGGTCTTGATCACAGCCTCGGCCCACGTGAAGCCGTACCCCCCCAGAAAAGAAAAAAAAAAAAAAAAATTCAACGGATTCACACGTTTCACAAAAAAAAATGACATTTTCAGCTGAAAAAAAAACTCAGAATTCTGCAAATCCGCGGGAAAATTCTCATCCCTGATAATGCACTTCCAGCTATTTGTGCGTAAACGGCAAAGCAAAAAGCTGATCCAACAGTACCTGGCAGGAGTCCTTGCCGCCCTCCTGGAAGCCGGCGCAGATCATGTCATACAAGATGTCCACCTGCTCCATCTGGTACATCGCACGACAGGAACCCTGCGAGATGATTGGCACCTGCACCTCCTGCAGAGGCCCCGCTCCTGGCAACGGGACTGGGCAGCGTGGAAGAGGCATTTGAGGAATGTTTAAAATTGCTCTTTTTTTTTTTTTGTTTTTAAATTACGACTATGTTTCTGACATTTTCAGCAAGAGGGAAAAACATCAGTCTGATAGGACAAACTAAAGTAAACTGCCGGTTGCAACTAAATATTGCAGAGCATTTTGACAAAATGATCTACAAAAAAAAAAATAACTAGATGACCTTGAACCGTAATGAAAATATATTTTAACGTTTTAGCTGAAGTTGTCGGTATCTTATAATGCCAAAAGTATTTGGAGGTTAACTTAATTTCTTTTATTTGCCTTTGCACCTAAGAACTTCCTAAGCAAATATTATGTGTTAAATAAATTAAGGTTGTTAATGCACAGAAAAAAATAAATGTATCAAGGGAGCCTTACCTTCATTGCGAATGTCCCCCCAGCCTGTGACGTAGCACGGCATGCCGGCCGGAAAAAGGGTGCCAGAGGCCGGCAGGCACACGGGACGGATCCAGTCCGACCAGGTCAGGGGGGTGGAAAGACGCACCAGGGCCACGTCCTTACCCTCGGTAGGCGCCACGTATCCGGACGGGATCACCACGTTTCTGACGCGGTGTATCGACTGGTGCGGGTTTAAATTGTTCAGGTAGTACCAGCCGGCGTAGATTGTATACGAACTCAGGTCGGATGGACTGAAAGGAGATTGGAGATGTACACCGAATGGTTCGAGCGTGCAACTCTAAAAGTATTATCCAATAAAAGAAAGCTTTGATAAATTGTGCTTTCCTTATTTACATTCTCAGAAAAGTATTTTAATGATTAAGTTTGCCAATGACCATTTGGATGATACGGAGGAGTCATGGGAGAAAACGTTTGTGGTCAGATGACACCAAAATGGAATTTTTTGGTCATAATTTCATGCACTTGTATGGTCTAGTCAGTCTCCAGACCTAAACCCAGTAGAAAATCTTTGGAGGGACCTGAAACTCCGTGTTTCTCAGCGGCAGCCCAGAAACCTGTCTGATCTCGAGAAGATCTGTATGGAGGAGTGGGCCAAAATCCCTCCTGCAGTGTGTGCAAACCTGGTGAACAACTACAGGAAACGTTTGACCTCTGTAATTCCAAACAAATGCTACTGTACAAAAAAACATTGGTTTTCTCAGGTGTTCAACTACTTATTTGCAGCTGTTTCACACAAAAAAAAAAAAAAAAAAAATCATACATTATGACTTCTAGATTTTTCTTTTTCGATTATCTAGTGAACATGCACCTAGATGGACATTTCAGACCCCTCATTGATTTTTAAGTGGGAGAACTTGCAATATAGCAGGGTGTTCAAATATTTATTTTCTTCACTGTATGCACCAGTTCTTTTGATAGCTCTATAGTGTAGCAGCTGGGTTTTTTTTTTTTTTTTACTGTGATAAAAGAATCAATACCATTTTCAATGACATTTTCTATCAAATCGGCACGCTATTTACATTTAAAAAAAAAAAAATAACTTTCATGATATGTTACAAGTGTTAAAAGTAACCACTAGCAGCCACATCAAAGATAGGCTAAGTGCTGGTGTAACACGTAGGGTTTGACCAAAAGTCTACTTTCAGCCAGGTCTTGTGTATAGAAATTATCATCCTGCTCATTAACAATTCAAATATATATATTAACAGACTGCCATAAAACCCTTGCATTCGGACATCCAAACTTCACATGCAGAGATCATGAACATTTTCAAACCGCTGTAACTGCCTTGAGAACTGATTTTGCCTCAGTAATTATCTCTCAAACCCATGTTTTTTGTTTTTTTTTAGTTTTCATACTTTGGAAATTTACCCCGTTCTTTGAAATATGCGTGCAAGTGTTCAAGTGAGTCTTCTTACTTGGGGAAACAGTGAGCTGCTGATAGGATCCAGTTCTCTGTGATAATGGAGCCTCCGCAGACATGAGCAGCATCTTTCTGTTGGCCAAAGAGGAAGTTGTAACAAATATATATATATATATAAATACATGCACACCAACCAACACCCACCACACAGTGAGTTAGTCACCTAAGCATCACAAGCAGATCTCTCCCTCCTCAGGTCAGGTTGATAAACAAGATACTTCAACAGCCATTAAAACACAGTAGATAAGAGAGAAGGAGGAGGAAGAGGAGCTCAGTTGTGTAATGGAGGAACCCACCTGAACAGACACCTGCCATGGCCACGCCCCGTCGGTGGCGTCCATTCCTCCCACAATCCTGTTCTCCAGCACCGTCGGTCTCCCGCACTCTTGGGCGTACGAGGCCAAAAATCCTACGTCAATAAAAAGGACATTTTTACATTGGAAACGGGATTAGAAAATAAAAACCTGAGTAGACGGATAAAAATTAAATAACTACCAGTAGCGTTTAGCACTACCGCATTGTCATCATGAATAACTACCCAAACGTTTTAGAACTGTTTCTGAACCCGTCTCACCACTGACATTACGTGTTATTCCAATTGTAAACATGTTCCGTTTAATGTTATTATTATTATTATTTTTAAACAGCGCAGGCTATTGGGAGCGGGACAAAGAAACAGACATGGCGACCGCGGGGAAGATAGAGAGTGTTGCACTCACCTGTTACGACAAACAAAGTGGCAGCAAATTGGGTCCCGAGTGACATTTTCGCCCGTGTTTTGTCTCACGAATCGTGGTCCGACCCACACAAAACAGAATTTAAGCGGCAGCGACGTTAAATTAAGATAAAATCTGTAAAAAAAACGCCGTTCGTGTACGACGACGTTCCCGCCAGGTGACTGCTCCGTTGTGTTGTTTTGAAGGGGTGAAAAAGAAAAGTTGCCCAACGGCAGATCCTGGATTCGCTCGCGTTGTCTCGTACTCTACGCAGTGAGCTCGAATAACGGGTCCAGAGCGAAGCGGTTTCGGTCACATTCCGAGGTAAACGCTGGCTCTCAATCATCGAGCCACCTGTTAGAGCGCCGGACCAATCAAAATGCGTCATCTGGGTCCAGTTTAGCCAATGGAATTCGAGGAATGGCGAATCAAGTCCCTCCCCCCCCCCCCCCCCCGAATGAGAGAAATTACGGTAAAGTATTTGGGTCGATGGCTCTATAAAGCAATTACAGTGCTTATCAGCACCAAGTGGAGCCATTTAGTCGGAGAGATCATTTTGTGCCTCCAAAAACCTGCACAATCGTCGGTTATGGCGACATTAACGTCCACTATTTTCTTTCTTGGATGAGAGATAAACTATGGTGGCTGGGTTGCAAAAAACACACACACTAATATGCATCATTTCATGTATGCATAGCAGCTGGATGTTGCCGAGATTGACATGCTCACTCTTATAGTGAAATATCACAGGATATATATTTGAAAATAAACTTTCAAATGTACATCGTATTTGTTCCAACAGTACTCAGTCCGCTTTCGAACCGGATACTGCGAGCAAGTGAAGTTTCACCGTGTGCACAATAAATGCTAACATTAGCCAAAAATGTCAGCCATTGTCAACAAGCTCCCATATTTGGTTATTTGCATGTGCAGTACATTGTCTGCTTGTAGTTAATTCATCATCTATGAATGACCTGGCCCATATGTCGTTTTTTTTTTTAAGTCAAATGTGTGCCTGGCAACACAAATCATGCCCACCACTTTCAAAATGTCGGTTTTGCTCATGGTTGATAATTTTTCTGCTGAAAAGTTTTCATTGATTAAACTTGCATTTTCTTTTTTTTTTTTTGTATGGTATGTAGGTATTTACAGATTAATTGCATTATTAAAAACGTAGCTACTCAAACAATGCTTGTACAATCTATTTTACATTTTCTTTTTCCTGTTTGGCCATTTTAATTTGCCAATATAAAATCTCATTTGACAATTAAAAAAAATATATTAGTTTGTCTTTATTTTTATATAGGATAAGTAGGATTTTCTTGGAAGTCAGAACAGCAAAATAGCGGTCAATACTGTACATCTACCTCCCAATTCTGACAATTAACTTAATTAATTACTACTAACTAAAGCAATTATTAGTAATTATTAATCGTGTGTTGGAAAATTGATGGATTTGTAATGAGATTGACTGTGGATTGATTGATAAATGTTTGGGCCTTACAGTTCATGCTTCTGTTTGTTCATGCTTCCTTATCTCAAAAACTTTTGTTTTCATCAAAATAGTTTTGTGCATCTATTCACTATAATAATTCAAAATAGATAAACAAAACAGGGCAGCACGATGGGCTCAGCTGGTAAAGCGTTGGCCTCACAGTTCTTCTAAGGTCCCAGTTCAATCCCGGCCCCGCTTGTGTGGAGTTTGCATGTTCTCCCCGTGCCTGCGTGGTCTTTCTCCGGGCACTCCGGTTTTCTCCCACATCCCAAAAACATGCAACATTCATTGGACACTCTAAATTGCCCCAAGGTGTGATTGTAAGTGTGGTTATTTGTCTGGATGTGCCCTGCGGTTGGCTCATGGCAAGCAGTTCAGGGTGTACCCCGCCTCCTGCCTGTTGACAGATGTGATAGGCTCCAACACTCCCCACGACCCTCGTGAGGATAAGCGGCAAAAGAAAATGAATGGATGGATAAACAAAACAGCCGCTATGTTGGTCACATGACTCTCTTTAAAGATTGACCTCCCACATATGCATTGTGCCCTTTCCATCTTTTCTCTGCGACAGGTTTATTTCTAAACTTTCCATCCACACATCCATCTATTTTCTTGCCGCTTATCCTCACGAGGGTCGCGGGGAGTGCTGGAGCCTATCTCAGCTGTCAACGGGCAAGAGGCAGGGTACACCCTTAACTGGTTGCCAGCCAATCGCAGGGCACATTGAGATAAACAGCCGGACTTACGATCACACCTAGGGGCAATTTAGAGCGTCCAATGAATGTTGCATGTTTTTGGGATGTGGGAGGAAACCGGAGTGCCCAGATAAAACCCACGCAGGCACGGGGAGAACATGCAAACTCCACACAGGCGAGTCCGGGTTCGAACCCGGGTTCTCTGAACCGTGAGGCCAACCAGCTTTTCCACCGAGCCGCCTTTCACAACTTTCTCTTTTTTAATTTTTAATCGAACACATTGCTTTTTTTCCTATTTTTTCCTTTTTTTCCCTTTCAACTTATTTCACTGTGTAATCTTTTTTATTCCGTCATTGTATAATATCATCATTGCCTGTCATTTTTATCTTATTGCCACAGTACCAGCAAGAATAATTCACAATTATGTTATTACAGGCTAACTACTTATTGACTTTGTTATATCACTGTCGCATCCTAAATCTATGTAGGTGGGCTTTTGCAAAGCACACAGCATATTGACAATTTTGCTCCACAATTGGTTTATGGGTCACTTCCTTTGTTTTTATTTTATTTTTTTTCACATGACACAGAACGCTTGTTTCTTCTGTCTGTCTTCAAAGCTGTCTGTCGCTCTCTTTCTGGCTCTCTTTTTGCTCTCCCTCCCTTTTGCTCCCTCACTTGCTGGCCGGCTCTCTCTCGTGCCCCCAGGCAGCGTGTCTAGTTTCACAGAGCAATTGAAGGTGACAGGGACAGAGAGAGAGGGAGAGGGGAGGGAGAGACAGAGGGAGGACACATCACACTGTGGCCCGGGGCTACACAACAGTAGCGGAAGAGCAAGAGATGGAGGTGGGTGGGATGATGCAGGAGGGGGGGCGGGGGGTACCAAAAAGGAGAGCGAGTCGCGGAGGTCTTCATAGGTGATTCCGTAAACAGGTAAATAACACAACAAGTTGGAATTACCACGACGGATGCCCGCAGGATAGTGGTTAGTGTTTTAACACGCTCACCTGCCCCTCTCGCTCATCAGACATGAACGCGTTACAAGGGGGAAGAGCAATTAGAATGCACCGCCGTTTGTTTTTTTTTTTTTTTTTGCCTTTTTTTTTTATTTTAGCGTCGTGATGAATATTTGTCGTGGCATCGTAACCATGGTGACTGCCTCCGCACGCACACACCGCGCACCCCTCCTCGTGGCCGCCCTCCCTCTTCCGCATCCCCCTTCAGCGCCGAAAAAGCAAGGGATGGCGAGGGAAAGAGAGAGAGAGAGAGAGAGGTGACAGGAATGAACTAACAAGATGCACTAAAAAAAAAAAAGAGGAAAAAAAAAAGCATGTCCCGGAGCTACATGAATCTTTGCAGCGAAGCACGCGCCGTCACACACACTCACACGCTCACACATTATTGCACTCAGCACATAGGGGGATCACATAGGTTAGGCCACATTCCAACAACTGCAACACAATGGGATGCAGCAATCATTATTTTGCAATAAACGAAGCGCAAGAGAGCTACTCAACATTTTTCTAAATATAGTTTCAAAAGCAAAGTATACTCATTGTTTTATCAGTTTTATCTCCACACGCGCAACACCTTGCTGGAAACCGAGTGTAGATGTTAGATCAAACTGAAACTAAGGAAATAAAGTTACAAAAGTAAAAAAAAAATCAATAATAATCTGGACCTGCACTTTTGAAAAATTTGGTTATAAGGTCTGCATATCAATAGTCTAATGGCATCATTGTCAAAGTCCTTTTAGAGCATTTTTGGTCAAATTGAAAAAAAAAAACATTTACATTTAACAAATAGAGAGGATATTGAACCCTATAACATATGGACATAAATAAAACTATTTTTTTTAGCAAGCACATGGGTATGAAGTTATAAAAGATGTGGCAACTGTGCTATTAAATTAACAATAATCCATTTAAATAAAAAAAAAGATGAAAAACTAACCTAATACGGACGCCACCTTAAAAAGGGGCAGACTGCTTTTTTTTAAAAAGAAAAAAATCATAAAACCAGAAAAGAGGTACACTAATCGGTCCCGTTATGCTAGTTATTGAACAGGTATATTCCCAAGTTGTCAAATTGAAGTGTTAAAGGTTCAAAATAATGATAAAAAAGAACCTTCAAGTCCTTAAAAAAGTATAATAATACATTTACAGGATGTTCATTTTGTAAGTGTATGTATGAAATGTCCAATAAGTCCCCAGACTTGAGAAATGTAAAAACAACTTGAAAATAAGAATGAAAGATGAAAAAGATAAAACCCTTATCTGCAGATGTGGGTGTGTCCACTTGTGGTGAAATCAAGTCGCTGAATTTAATACCAATGAAATACACAACATTTGAAAAATGAAATATAGTTCAACATTTGAATGAATAATGAATTTTTAAAACTCTTTTAATCCAGTATAGTACCTTTTATTTATTGTTCATGTCCAGTGCATTTGTAATGTACATTTAGGTTGTATTCGACTTTTTTAAAAATATATTTTTCCTATATTTAAGCACAGTGTATATGTTCAAACCGTGAATAATGATATACAAATAAATGTACACATTTGAAATGAAAATAAAACCACTACGTTACTAGATTTTAATGTTTGTCATAATGGTGGTATTTTTGAGGTCATATTTGGGAGAGAAAGTTTAATAACAACTGGTCTACTCACTCCTATATATTAACATAAAAAGCAAAAGTCACATATATGAAAATATACCCAGAAAAATTGCAGTAGTGTATAAAAAAATGTAGTTATAAGATGGCATTAGTGACAGGCTTAATGCCTAAAGATCTTTTCCTGTTTTGTTTGGAGAAGGTTCTCTAATTTGTGAGTGATTTAAGTAAGCAAGTGAGAAAGAGGTGGAAGAGATAGTCAGAGCAATGATGGGGGGTGGGGGGTGTTTGGGGGGGGGGGGTAAAGAATAGGCGAGTATGAAAGAGAGAGGGAGCGACAGAGAGAAAGGGAGCGCAAAGTCTTGTCAACCGGAAATAAAACAAGCTGGCACCCTCCCCATCCCCGAGCCCCTGCACCCACCCCAAAGTCACATACTTCCTCTTCGCTCCCTCCATCTCCAGCCTCCGACCCCCCGCGCGCCTCCTCCGCCCCCCATCTTCCAGCAAAGAGATATATTTAAACCGCGCTTCCACCAAAGCTTCCTGCCGCTCGCGCACCGTCATACCCGCGTCATTATTTGCGTCGCATCTCGGACCTTCATGCTGGTCCGCGGCCGAGTTTCGGGGGGGGGGGGGGGGGGAGTGCACCGCAACTTGCTTCGGGGCCCTCCACGTTTGTTTATTATCCAAGTCGGCTCGCCTCATTAACATTTTTTAATATTAACATTAACTGCGTGCACTTGTGCAGCGTCTTTCATTGCTGTGTCTGTTACATCATTTGAATAAAATCATACACAACGAAGGCCCAAAACGAGGCAGAAAGAGAAACTACTTTGTTGTACTGTATATATTGCTAAAATTCATTTTATGATTAATTGAATGAGTGATTGAAAGCTACACAAGCAATTATAGGAGAATTGATCAAAAATACTTCCATTGGTTGTGATTTTGTAATATCTACATTATATATGGGATGCAAAATTATTATGACTGTATTATAAATGCCAACATTTCATCTATTATTGATCATATTTGCAGTAAGCTACGTTTTTCAAAGTAGAATATTCATATACACATAATCACGATTTGCTCAATTCCAAATAATAACCTGTGATGAAATGCATCTTTTCTTTGTGTGCAAATGTCTAAATGTATTTATCTATCTTTATTACACTAGGCCTAATCCCTCATGTAGAAAATGTAATTCACACTCTGCTGTATATTAAATGAACAGAAATGATCTTAAATGATCTTAAATGTATTAAAATAAATGTTTTTCTTAATTATTGTTTATTTTAGGGGGGATTATGAATTATTTAAATTAATGAGTGGCTCCTTTTGAATGCGTTGATTGTATTTAGTAACTCCAATAATTCTCATTATCAGTTCGAGTGTGGCCCTTCGTGTGGAACAAATAACAGCGAATCTCACCGTGTTTTTTTTTTTTTTTTTTTTTAATATTTTAAAATGGGATTCCTCCATGTATTTATCCAGATCTCCATCCCTCCATTATGTGCGCCTCATGCTGGACTCTGTATGTGTGCGCCCCCCCTCCCCCCTCTCCCTGGCATTAAGTTCAAACTTGACACTGACGTTGACTCACTTTGTCACCCCTCGGTGGCCCTCTACCTCCCTTCCCCTCTTCTCTCTCTCTCTCTCTCTCTCCTTCTATCTCTCTTTCTCTCTCTCTCTCGCCATCGCTCCGAGGACAAGAGCGCCCGCAGACGCATTTCTCTAGAGCACCCCCCCATCCGCCCGCCCACACCACATCCTCTCCCACTTCCTCTCCATCGCCCTGTCTAACTCCCTCCATCTCTCCCCTCCGCACTCTCCTTTACGCACACGGCATTGTCAACAAAGCTGGAGAACAAGGGGCGAGGGGGGAGCAGGGGAATCGAGGTACACGGGACCCCCGGCGTCGACGCACCTTGACACTCTGTAAGTTGAAAACTTCGCTCCTGTACTTTTTTGTTTTTCCCCACATATTGATCGGTTAACGGGGCGACGAGGAGACGGACGACGCGTTCGGGTTCTAACGTCGAGGGACGAAGGGGGTCACCGTTGGGACGGATGACCTGTGACCTATGAGAGTTGTTTGCACTCGTTTGTCAGTAGCGTTTCTTCTAAATCGTCCAAAAATGAAAAGATAAACTAAAACGATTGATCCAAAGTCTTTTTGCATCATAATTAGGACGGAAACTGTTTAGTCCACAAGTATTTGGACAAAGGAAGCGTTTTTATATTGGAATGGGACAACCGAGATGTCTTTTAAGTGTTGACTTTCTGCTTTACTTTAAAAGGATTGATAAATATGTCATTTACCTTCAGGAATTACAACCAGAGTTCCTCCATGTTTAGGGGTTCAAAAGTTATTGGAGAAATACGGACGCACGTTCAATCACATCTTGTCAAAGCTCTCCCGGTTAACGTTGATATTTGACTTCTCGAGCCGCCAATGGCAGCGAACGTCTGAACGGAGAAACTTCTGCTCTTCATTGTGTTTAATGCAAACCTCTGTGTGTGCGTGCGTACGTACTCGACGTTATCGGCGGAGCTAAAAGCAAGTAGCATAATAAATGTCACAGCTGGCTGAGTGGCTTCTAATGTACCTTGGCTCCCGAAGGTATACCAGCATTCCAATGTATAACACACACACACCACGACAGGCGGCATGTAACTAACTCCATTTCTGTCTGTCATCGTGAAACTAATTCGCTACAATGCCGGCCATGTGTGAACTCATGCGATATGAACCCCTCCTCCTCTTTCTTCTTCTCCTCCTCCTCCTTCTCGCTCCTTCCCCCAGGAGGACGATTCGGAGGATCGAAGGACGGCGAGAGGAGCCCAACGTGACAGTAAACAGTGGCGAGCACGCACACAGCAGGACTGCTGCCTCGGCCTTCATGGTGGTTGGGACGCTTGGAGTATGTATGAGAAGTTAACCATGCTGAACCTGCAGAGTGGCTCAAACTGGAGCGGGCCTAACAACTGGTACCACGACCCCACCGGAGTCCAGACTCAACACAGCACAGGTGAGAGTTTAAAACGAAAACAGCTCTTGGTGATATTTCGTAGCGCTCAAAATTGCGGGTTTTGTCACCCCAAGTGTCCGAGGGCTGCCTGTTGGACGCGGAGGGCGGCATTGGGGGAGATGCGGTAGTCGGAGGCGGCGGCGGCGGAGGAGGAGGAGCAGGAGGAGGCGCGGGCCGAGCGGGAGGCGTCCCCGTGGACAGGGACGAGGGCGAGGAGTCTCAGCTGAGGCTGCAGCTCAAGAGGAAGCTGCAGAGGAACCGCACCAGCTTCACGCAGGAGCAGATCGAGGCGCTGGAGAAAGGTCAGGGCACGGCCGCACGCAATCGAGCGCCGTCACCATTTCCGGCCAATCGCGTGACGCCAGATTGCGCCGACTGACCGGCGGGTCGCTTTCGGGCCAGTGGCAGGGTGGAGGGGCAGTACAATTGCAGACACTTCATTAGGTACGCTAACGAGATCCGAATACGAGGACGGAATCGATTATTCGGCTCAGTTTAAATTAACAAAATGGAGGATTCTTGAAGTAAGTTGATACGAAGGCCCAAATGTTAACCTCTTGTCGTGTTGTGATGACACGTGACGTACTTTAGTACTCGCTACATTTACGAGAGCAACATCCAATTTAAACTTCATGCCGCAATTCAATGGAGTGGTAATGATCAAAATCGTTAATTATGCTTCTGTAATGGGTAAGCAAAATAGTACGCAGACGTGCTTCAACTCAAATAAAATGTGTAATGCTAAAATATCATTGAACTTGTCACCTTCTCATCAAATTATAGTTAGTTAATATTTAGTTAGCTTGATATAAAGCAAATATTTTAATGGTTGACTATTAGTTATGTTTAGTTTATTTCTGACTTCTCAAGGCTGCCTCGATTTCGCTACGGAAATGTAAATAACGCGTACCCGTTCAAAATGGGAGCATTTTGAGAGCTCACTGGAATATAAAATATTTTTTAAAATGATTTTTTTCCATCTCTTTATTTAAAAAATGGGATGTTATTTCAAATTTACAGTGCATAAAATAAAAAAACAAACAAAAAAAAACATAAATTGATTGTGATTGAGTTACTGTTTTGGTCTGTAACATTTCATAAGATGGCCAAATATTGTGAACAGATGGTTGAAAACATCTCATTTTTATTATGAGTCAATTTTCAGTAATAATAATAACCCCTGAAAGGATAGCAGGAAAATACTCCTGGAGAAATTATTCAAAAATAGTTTACTCTGACAGTAGTATTTGGCAGTGGTGGACAACTGCATAATATTTTGCTTCTCTCATGTAGCTAATACGGGTAACCAAAATATTATCAAGCACATTTTAACACAAAAAGAAACATATTGCTTGAAGAATAACGCTCAGACAAAAACGAGCATTATTTTCCTTCAAGGACTAAAAGACGACTAAATAAAGGGTCCACTGAGTGTGTTTTCCTTCATTTTGCAGCACCGCGCCCTTATCGCTGCACACAGATGATAAAATCGAATTAAGACAACAACTATATCCCCCCACCCACCCCAAAAGGGCCCGTGGCTACATAAACAGTGGATTTTGATAACGCGTCATTACCGTGCATGTATTATGCAGTAAGAAAAGTCTACTTTGCACACGCACACACACGCAAAGGCATCAGAACGCCACCCTTGACTGGATATGGCTGCGGCGGACCCCCCGAGCGAAATAAGGACGCGATGTCCACTGCTCAGCCGAGTGGAAGCGTATCACTGTGGTCACTCCGTGCAAATGACATTAATGAGGTACGCTGACCTCGGTGCACGGCCGAGGCACAATAACAATCGCGTGTCGACACGGACGGCGCTTATAACCCAGCCAATTAGAGCAATTTGCCAGACAGGTTTAATTCATCAGGTCTGCGGTCGCCTTCCGGTACAATATGGCGACTGTTAGGTGGCCGTTAAATGTCCGATCGATGACTGGGGAACGTTCTTGTATTCGGCTCATTTTTCCTGAATTAAGGTTATGTGGTTTTTTTTTTTAGTGTTGACATATTGTCACGGAGAAATTAAAGAGAGTGTAATCCCTCGTTCATCACACAGGGGAATTGGATCGGGAACAACCCCGCAATAGGCGAAATCTGCAAAGTAGCAACAAAATATTTTTGAGATTATTTACATATGTTTTTGAGATGTATGAACCTCCACAGATTTATTAATATTTCCAACATTTAACCTTTATAATACACATTTAAACACCTTTTAAACTCCTAAACATACCTAAATGGACAGTAGTAATCAACACTATGTGGATTTTATGATTATTTTTTAATCATTTGGTCTAAAAAGTCCTGAATTTACCACCCAAAAATTCACTCAAAATCCCGTAATATGGTGACCACCACATGAATATCCATCAACCCATTTCCTTCACCGCTTATCCTCACGATGGTCACGGGGAGTGCTGGAGCCTATCCCAGGTGCCAACAGGCAGGAGGCGGGGTACACCCTTAACTGGTCGCCAGCCAATCGCAGGGCACATGGAGGCAAACAGCCGCACTCACAACCACACCTAGGGGCAATTTAGAGCATCCAATTAATGTTGCATGTTTTTGGGATGTGGGAGGAAACCGAAGTGCCCAGGGAAAACCCACGCAGGCACGGGGAGAACATGCAAACTTCACGCAGGCAGGGCTGGGATTAAACCCGGCTCCTCAGAAATGTGAGACCAACACTTTACCAGCTGATCCACCGTGCCAAAATAGCTCTATAGGAAAATTAAAATGTTATCCCGCAATCTACCAAAAATGTGAAATGCCATAGACGTCCTAACGAACAGCATCGATGTTATATTCCGTCAAGCAAAAACAAAATGGCGACCGCTGTTTGTTTAACGTGTGTGCAATCTCTGTGTAATGATGTCGCCTTGATGGGAGCAAACCTGAAAAGTTGCAACTTTTGGAATTTTGTCAAAAATGTTGTCAACTTTGATATCAACCATGTACTTATAAAGGAAGCCCGGTTGATATGAGCGGAAATATGTATCGTCGATAATAGTTCATACAGTATGTTCGCTGGTATCCGGTTCCCCGACTTTGGCAAATAAATGTTGACGAGAAAATTCAAACCTGTGGGGATTTCCAAGTCGGCCTACTTTGAAATAAAAATGCTTAGGCAGCTTTTCAACTTGAATTCCTCTCGTTTGAACTTTCGGCGCGTTCCATCACCATCAATAATTCACACAAAGTGCAACAGATAAATATTTCAAAAATGGTTGTAAGGATACATCGCTCGGCCCCCCCTTGATTTGTGTTTCCCACGGAAAGTCGGATTAAGTCGCCGGCGATATGACGCGGGGAATTGGAAAGATGCGGCGCGGATGAATAATGAGTGATTAGGATTTCATGTTGAATTTATTTCTTTTTAGAAGCAGCCCCCCCCCCCTTAACCCCCCCCTCCAATGATGCGTTTATTCCCTCCGCAGAATTTGAAAGGACACATTACCCAGATGTCTTTGCGAGGGAGAGACTGGCCAATAAGATCGATTTACCCGAGGCCAGGATACAGGTGAGCATTAGACCCCAACCTTTTCGACACGGGTGTTACAACTTTTGTCCCATCCATCCATTTTCTTAGCCACTCATCCTCACGTGGGTCGTGGGGAATGCTGGAGCCTATCCCAGCTGTCAATGGGCAGCAGGCAGGGTACACCCTGAACTGGTCGCCGGCACATGGAGGCAAACAGCCGCACTCACAATCACACCTAGGGGAAATTTAGAGTGTCCGATTAATGTTGCATGTTTTTGGGATGTGGGAGGAAACCTACGCAGGTACAGGGAGAACGTGCAAACTCCACACAGGCGGGGCCGGGATTGAACCTGGGTCCATGTACATTTTGTTCACTGATGCAACTAACTCCTCGCAGCTCATCAGTTCAGCACTAATTTTAGTTTTTCATGGTGTAAAAATAAACACGACTGAGACTATTATATTGTCTGTGTACATGTGTTGCTAGACCGTTTGTTGAATTCACTGGTCTAAGTTTTTTTTTTTTTTTTTTTTTTTAGAATAAACAAGATGTACTTCTCTTTGTGTTAACTTTTGAATAATAGTTCACTATTTTACGGACTCAACTTTAACTTATTAAACAATAGCATTTTTTTTTTTTTTAAATGCACTATTATTGCCTTTTAAATACGATAAGAACAAAGATTTGTTATTTGCTGGAAATGAAAAAAGATGACTCTATGGTCGGGAATTCCTGCTCTATACAAAGCCAATTTATGATTATTATTAAAAGTTGTCACAGTGGTGGTCTTGGAGCATCGCCGTCCCTCTTCCCCACACGTCGCTGCCCCCACCCTTTTTAAAATTTTAAATAGCATTATGGGCTGTGTCAAATGTTATTTTTATAATATACCAGCAGCCGCCGCTACTTTATGATCATGCTTGTGATCGTGTGATGAGATGAACCCTCTGTTCGGGCAAGGTGTGGTTCTCGAACCGAAGAGCCAAGTGGAGGCGGGAGGAGAAGCTGCGCAACCAAAGGAGGTCGGGAGGGGTGACTTCCTGTTCGCAGAGCCAAGCCCCCCTGACCACTTCCTTTAATACCTCCGTCTACCACCAACAACACGGCAGCAGTTCGGGTAAGCCTCGTTGTCTTTGCGCATAAAAAGCACAGCGCGATACGATGTTAGACATGGCCAGGCCTGGGCAAAGTATTGCCAGTTGGAGGCCAAGCATGAACGGCACCACCACCAACAACCAATTGCACAAGGAGGCGCAATTTCCATGGAAAAAATACCTCAAGACTTAACATATTACATATTTCCGTTCTGCCTTTTGCGTTGCTGTCACGTTACAAATAAAAAAAAAAACACAGCAGTACAGTACCGGCAGTAGTTGCAGTAATTGTCTGTTGCCTAGCGGCATGTTGTGCAACGTTGCGGTAATTATGCGTCACTTGCAATGATAGGAATTCTTGTAATCATTGTAATTGTCATAAATCCATTTAGCAAGAAACATACACATAGTAGGTCACAAAATAATTACGTGGCAGATCCGGACCCCAGGCCTTGTGTTTGACACCTGTGATTTACAGTACATGATCGAGTCCTGTAATATTCATTAAGCATTGTAATTATGCATTACATGAATCTAGTTGTTTTTTCTCCACAATTTTGTTCATTACAATGTATCAATTCATGTTTATAATCATGTGTCATTAAATAATTGCATGATTTATTTTAAATGAGAAATATAAATGATAAAAAAAAGCATACAGTATGTTGCATTAACATTTTTAAATGTATTTTAATGATTTTATTTATTATTTTATTTTACAGTACTTTTTATTCAAAATTGATTCAAATTTAATAATGGATCATTAGATTTATGGTTAAAAAAACGCATACATTACATTAATTATACATTTAACACTTTCATATCTATTTGATTATCAATTTAGCATTTTTAATTTGATACTTAGGATTAAATCAATTTACTATTTTCCACAGGCACAACTTACATAATTTTTTTTCTCTCACCTCACCTCCAAATGAGTCGTTCCATTTGTCCTTTTGAAAAAAAAAATCTGATGCGGCTCTTGTGCACAAACTTTATGTACAACACGTGTGTTTTTATCATTTATAATATGTGTGTGTGTGTGTGTGTGTGTGCTCACCAATCGGCTTCTGTCATGCAGGGTCCATGTTGAGTCAGGCCGAGTCGTCGCTGCCCAGCTACAGCTCGCTGTCAGTCTTCTCATCTGGAGTCCAGGTTAGTCCTTAGTCCGACATCAAAGTTAAAAAAAAATAAAATAAAAAAAGTAAAGTGAGTAAAGCAAAAAATGAAAAAAATCATCCATCATCCAGCAGGTCAGTGTACGTGTATCATTGCCCTGATTAGTACCAGTGTTCCCATATTTGTGTATTAGAATTATTTCACTGCAGACAACCCCCAAAAAAATGTCACACAAATTATGAATACTGAAATAATGGTAATCTCGTCACAGTTTACTCACAAATTGGGCCTGTTGAGATGAACACAAAAGCTGTTATTCTGTTGTAGGAATGACTTCTTATACACTTTAGGTATCTCTTCTGCCATCTAGCGGATTAACATGGAATTGTGCTGTTCACAGTCTAATGAGATGAAATTGGATCCTTTATTTTTAACAGTATTGTATCTCCCCCCCCCCTCCCCGTCCCTCTGCTGTTTACCTCCTCAGTCCATCCCTCCGCAGTCGGCCTCCTCGTACTCTTGCATGTTGCCTCCATCTCCATCTGCCCCGCGCAGCTTTGACTCGTCAGCATACTCCTCCCCTCACCTCCAGACTGCGCCCTCGGCCAACTCCAACACCGGTGAGTGCCATGCTCGGCCCGCTCCTTCACGTGGCCCTGATCAATATTTGATTAGTGAAGAGATTTTGCCAACAATACCGACTACAGATCATTCACGCGCGCTGGAAATTCAAATTACATTATCCTGGTTTGTGTGCGCTCCCTCTAGTGGTAAATGTAAGAATCACCGCCTCAGTGCAGTTCAGTTGTATTTAACTTTTCAATTTATTTTATTTGTATTTAACCTTCAATAACCATCCATCCATTTTCTTCACCGCTTATCCTCACGAGGGTCGCGGGGAGTGCTGGAGCCTATCCCAGCCGTCAACAGGCAGGAGGCGGGGTACACCCTGAACTGGTCGCCAGCCAATCGAGTCAAACAGCCGCACTCACAATCACACCTAGGAGCAATTTTAGAATGTTCAATTAATGTTACACGTTTTTCGCATGCGGGAGGAAACCGGAGTGCCCGGAGAAAACCCACGCAAGCACTGGGAGAACATGCAAACTACAAACAGGCGGGACCGGGTTCGAACCCGGGTCCTCAGAACTGTGAGGCCAACGCTTTACCAGCTGACCAATTGTGTCGCCTCAACTTCAATATCTATTTAAAAAAAAAAAAAAAAGTTTATTAAGATAGACATTAAGACATTTTAATTTAGTCATCACTAAAGAAAATTTGTTTTATTTCCACATTCAAGCGCAATGTTAATATTGAATGTGTGCATAATGACCTACTTATTAAATATTCTATCTATGTTTTTCAAAGTTAAACCAATGATGTTCCTGTGCATCTCCCTCCCACCCAGGCCTCATATCACCCGGCGTCTCGGTGCCGGTGCAGGTTCCGGGGACCGAGCCGCAGGGCATGAGCCAGAACCTGGGCCAGTACTGGGCCAGATTACAGTGAACGGCAAAAGCAGCACAAGAAGAAGAAGAAGAGAAAAGAAGAAAAACCTGTGGCGAAAAACTAGAAGGGACAACACGGGACTGAGCTTTAGCGGGTCCAAAATAGGCCGAAGACCCTGATATGCATCACATGTTTACAAATGTACTCAAGAGCAGCTTTGGTTCCACTTGACCGTACTCTACCGCTATTTGCTTTGTGTTTACTTGGCCTCCGGGGTAGGACTAGAACTAGTTTAGCGTTAGGCTCGAATCAGGGCGCGGACCACTCGGCTGAAGGACGCGAGTAAATGCCGGCAGATGTCTGTAGTGTATTGTGAAGTCCAATCACAGTTCCTCGTTCCGTTTGAGCAGCTCAGCGGGTAACGACGACGACGACGCGCGTTCGTCCGCTGGCTTCAGGTCAATTGAAAACTGTAAAAATAGAAAAGAAGAAGGTTCCGTTCCGACATTTTTTCGTTTTGTTTTTTGTCCGTACGTTTGCGTACGATGACGTGTGGGCTTTTGTCAGCTGTCACGGGAGGGAAGAATGTAGCATTTTGCGACCTGAAATCTACTAATTCCCTCATCTAAAACGAACAACATAGCTAAACATGCAAATGTAACAGTTACAGGGATTTATATAACATAACAAAATCAGGTAAATAGTAAAAAAAAAAAAAACATGTTTTATATCACTAGTGAAGCTTCTGGGAGCTGCTGACAATCAATGCTGCCTGCGTGCACTCCGAGATGACAATCAAAGCAGGCCAGGGAGGAAATACTGTGAAATGATACCGCAATGCCGCCAATGGAAATATTGTAAACCGTGCATGACCAAACGAACCCGCGAGACAATCAGCTACATCGGGGGGTGGGGTGGGAGGAAGGTTTCCGTTGAAAATACGCTGCTCGCTCGCTCGCTCGCTCTCTTCCGACTGCTGCCGGTTTTCCCGGACGCGACCGGGTTGGGGCTGGACGCCCGTCGTCTTTGCGATCCTATTTATTTGTCTTTTCACTTTCACGGGCCCTCGGTGTAGTTTCTGTTAACTGTGTGTGTGTGTGTGTGTGTGTGTGTGTTGTGTTAGTGTTGTTTAGCTGCCAAGAGTCAACCCTTTCGTGAAGGCCTTGGATCCCTTTAATGAAAATTAAAAAAAAAAACGTGCGTCATCCAGACAAATTGGGGCGCTCTTCATTTCTTGACGTTGGGGACGGTGAAAAGGTAGACTGGTTTCAAATGCTCAAGATGGGGGTGGGGGGCTTGAGATACGAGTTTACGCGTAACGCAACACAATCTTCTCAAACCGTATTTCTCCGTCAAAAACTAATATAGCGTAGTGTGTGTTGCGAGTTGGGTGAGGACTGGAGGGAGGGTTGTGCTCTCGCATGGTGCCATTCAAGCTGTGCACATACGGTGAAGAAAATAAGTATTTGAACACCCTGCTATATTGCAAGTTCTCCCACTTAGAAATCATGGAGGGGTTTGAAATTTTCATCGTAGGTGCATAAGATAATCTAAAAAGAAAAATCTAGAAATCACAATGTATGATTTTTTTTAATGATTTATATGTGATACAGTTGCAAATAAGTATTTGAACACCTGTCTATCCGCTAGAATTTCGAGCCTCAAAGACATGTTAGTCCCCCTTTAAAAGTCCACCTCCACTCCGTGTATTATCCTGAATCAGATGCGCCTGTGTGAGGTCACTAGCTTGCATAAAGACGCCTGCCCACCCCGTACAATCAGTAAGACTCAAACTTGTAACATGGGCCAAGACCAAAGAGCTGTCCGAAGACACCAGAGACAAAATTGTAAAAACTCCACACGGCTGGAAAGGGCGACGGAGAAATTGCCGAGCAGGTCGGTGAAAAAAAGGTTCACTTTTGGAGCAATCATGAGAAAACGGAAGAAGCTAAACGTGTGACGGTCAATCTCATTTGGAGTGGAGCCCAGGCAAAATATCACCTCGTGGGGTCTCAATGATCCTTAGAAAGGTGAGGAATCAGCCCAGGGCTACACCACAGGACTTAGTCAATGACCTGAAAAGAGCTGGGACCGCCATAATTCCACTAACTGTGTTTGGAGGAAGACGAATGATGAGTTCCATTCCAAGAACACCGTCCCTACTGTGAAGCATGGGGGTCGTAGAGTTATGCTGTGGGGGTGTTTTTCTGCACATGGGACGGGACGACTGCACTGTATTAAGGAGAGGGTGACCGCAGCCATGTATTGTGAGATTTTGGGGAACAACCTCTTTCCCTCAGAGCATTGAAGGTGGGTCGCAGCTGGGTCTTTCAACATGACAATAACCCAAAGCACACAGCCTGGAAAACCGAGGAGTGGCTACGTAAGAAGCGTATCAAGGTTTTGCTGTGGCCTAGCCAGTCTCCAGACCTAAACCCGATAGAAAATCTTTGGAAGGAGCTGAAACTCTGTGTTTCTCAGCGACAGCCCAGAAACCTGTCTGATCTAGAGAAGATCTGCGTGGAGGAGTGGGCCAAAATCCCTCCTGCAGTGTGTGCAAACCTGCTGAACAATTACTACAGTTGTATATGTAGCAAAAACAAATTGTTGTTTTCTTCACTGTATGTTAGCATTGAATGCAAACGGGACAGAATCTGGCGCAACATTTGTGAGACAGCATCGTTTGCTAATAGCATGCATGACTCACACGGTCCCCCCCCCTGAGGATGAGGACGAATTAGAGATGAGGGAGAAAGCCAGAGGAGGGAGGGTGGGGAAAGATAACACCGCGCCGGACCACGCTAACTTACGCTAATGGCCTTCTGAGATGTGAATGTGAGAGGTCTAAGCTGGTCCTCTTATTGCAGCGTCAGCGATTTAGCTTCGAGAATCTGTGGCGAGAAGCAGCTCGACGTGGATCCGGTAGTCCGACAGGAAACAAGAACGGAAGAAAATATGGAGTCGTCCACACCTTTGGGAAAAAAATAAATAAATAAAAATTTGAACATTTCAAGAATAAGATTGTAGTCTTTCAAAAGTAAACATGTAAGCTGAATGAAAAAAAAAAAGAAAGATTACTACAATAATTTTTTGAAAAATCACATTATCAGAAAAAATGTCAAGAATTAAGTTGTATTTCTTTTAAAAAAATGTCATAATTTCATGAGCGGGAAAAGATAATGGCTTTTGTGGAAAATGGACCATTATGAGGAAAAAAATTCAGAAGAACAAAAGAGAAAAATTGCAAGATTATGAAAATATAGGTATAATTTTTATTCATTTTTATTCACCTATTTTTCATACCACATATCATCTCTGGGGTCCTGGGCGGAGGACGGTAGAGTAGCCAAGTATTGTACTCAAGTAAGAGGACTGTTACTTTTGAATAATGGGACTCAAGTAAATGTGAAAAGTAGTCATGCAAATATTTACATGAATAAGAGTAACAAAGTACTAAATGGAAAAAAAAACCCTACTCAAATAAAAGTAACTTGTGAGTGACTTATAATGTTTGTTTTTTTTTTAAATCGGAACATTAACATCAAACACAATAAAAAAATTAACAATATGTGGGAATCGAATCACACCAGCCACTTTATCAAGTTTTAATTGCCCAAAACACAACAACATATAAATTGGGCCCCACAGAAAGGCCATATGCCAATCATGTGACTGCCTTGTGTCGTCTGATTGGTTAATTTGGAGTCAAATGGCATTAGTGAGCCCGTTTGATTGGTGCAACAGGGGCCCTAGCGGAAGTCCAAGATGGAGTCTGACAATAACCGCGCAAATGCACGCATGAATAAATAAAAATAACGCATGGGATGTTGATTATTGTAACAGAGTAAAAGTATCAATCGCTCTTCACATAAATACTCGAGTAAAAGTAAAGAGAAGGGTACATTTAAAGTCCTCTGAGAAAAAAGTATAAATTTTACATGAGAAACTGTAACACGTGACAACCCACTTCTGTTTGTACACCCTCAATTGGTTGCTAAAAAATGGATATATTTGATCTTATTTATTCATCCATCCATTTTTCAAGGCACGTATCCTCATGTAGTTAATGCGATTTTAATTATTGTTTTCTTGTTGTATCGTATTGTTTTGTATTGTATTAAATTTTTATCATTTGTTCCAAAGGTGTTTTTTTTTTAATGCTTTAGAAATAGATTTGCATCGAAATTGGATGCAAAAATGAGAGGCAGAAATGCTCAACAAGAGAAAAACGAGACTTTTTTTTATTATTATTGTGGTTATAGTATTTCGCATGATGCACACTTGGGTCTGGCGGATCACGGTTTTGAGATGGGTGGAGAGAGAGAGAGAGAGAGAGAGAGAGAGAGAGAGAGAGAGAGAGAGAGAGAGAGAGAGAGAGAGAGAGAGAGAGAGAGATGCTATTGATCAGCCCATCCTAGTCTCGGGAGAACAGATAACGCTTCAGAGAAGACCCCACGGTGAGTTTTTTTGTTTGTTTGTTTGTTTGCTTTTTGTTGGCTTTTGGAGAAAAATAAAACATTAAAAAAAGATATATATATATATATATATATGTATAAATTTTTTTCCCAGTGATGGAGCTGATGTGGATGCTTTTGATTCTCCCCGCGTGCGCGTCGGCTGTGCCCGAGCAGTACAGCAGAGCGGTGGTGAGTCCGGATCACTTTTATGAATTGGACGACGTTATGTACGATGAAATCCGTTTCCGACACTTATGATTTGACGCGCGCCGTCGGAGAAGAACTTCACTTCAAACCCGGCCCACCAAAGTGTCTTAAATGATGGCCACGTATTAGTAGAATGCATAGAACTTCTAAACCCGATTGCATGTGACGTCCAAAATATGTAAATGAACAGTGGCGTGTTGTTGATCAGTGTCAATCAAATTGGAACATTATTGAGCTATCAAGAATACTTTTGGGGTTTTTTGGGGGGATAAATCATTTTTGTATTGCAAAAAGAAAATAAAAAGGGCACACGTAAAGGAGCAACGGTGGTTGGTGGCTTCCTTTCAACCGTACGTTGGTGGTGACACCGCATAGGGTTGGGCCCGTTTCGAAATCACGTTCAAGAGATATAGATCTTTCCTGTTTTGACACAAATTCATGAAGACATGACACCGGTCGGTTGATTTCACCTGGCGGGCGCTTTTCTACTTGTTTACGGGGACAGCGGCCGCCGCAGCCGCTTGGCAACGAAGGATCCATCTTTCGATCACATGACAAATGATAAAGGAAGTGAAATAATGCACAGGCGGAGGGGAACGCATATTGTTGTTTTTTCCATATACTGTAGTTATGTTTCACTGTGGTAATCATGTTTGGAGGAAGCCACACGACCACGCTTCCTCTTTTTTTTTTTTTTTTTTTTTTTTAAATTTTGGGACTTCTTTGTTTTCGCACCCCCCGCAGGATTGGTTGAGCAGGTACGGGTACCTCCCTCCGCCCGACCCGCGGACGAGCAAGCTGCAGACCAAGGAGGGCATAGAAAAGGCCATACGCGTGATGCAGAGATTCGGCGGCGTGCGGGAAACCGGCGTGCTCGGTAAAAGGGTCCTCGAGTGAGGCCTCTGACTTCCCGTTTCACATTGACGCAACGCAGCGCAACACTGTTTAATGTGGGACGAAACGAGCACAATAATATACCAATATAAAAAAAAATATCAAGGAAAATAAATAAATAAATACGTACATAAAATAAAATAAAAGCATCCACACAGATGCAAATTGACCTTTGGGAATAACTTAACATGGTTTCATAGAACAAATATTTGTACTGTATTATTGTACTCAGTGCATCTGCGAGTCACGGTACTAAGATCTATTAATTTTTTCTTTCCCCCTTCCGAATCTCTCCGCCCTGCAGACGGCGAAACGCTCAAGCTCATGTCGACGCCGCGATGCTCGCTTCCCGATATTGTCGGAAGCGAGGACAAGCTGAAGAAGAGGAGGAGGAGGAGACGGCGATATGCGCTGTCGGGACTCAAGTGGCACAAGAGCGACCTCACATGGAGGTACGTTCGGGACTTGGGGTCCAAGAGCGCCGAGTGCAACGATTCAATTGTAAAATCAATATGCTTGGGTCGATATGTCTCATTTGGAGTCATTTTCTTAGGTTGCGTTTGTCTGACTTCCTTTGCCTGTGGGGTCTCCGGTCCACCCCCCCCCCTAAAAAAAAAAACACTAATCTGAGAACTGAAATACAATTTTACATAACTAGAAGAACAGTAACATGAATTGTCAACACAATAAATCCTCAAAGACAAAACGCACACGAAGTGAGCATCTCCATGTAGCGAAGAATCTCCTAACATCCGCTAACAACCCAGGTTAAAGAGCCCCTCCCAGACATACAAAGATGTTAGCCTCTCAGTCGAGATGTATCACTTCAACAGACTTCCATGACACCAATTCATACTTTTAGGCCATTGCAGCCATCTCGTGGCATCCTTGAGTATTATCAAAAGAGAAGCAAAAATTCAAATACAGTACAGCCTCGGTTCTCAAACGTCCTCGTTCTCGAGTAATTCGGTTTTCGAACGAAAATGGGTACTCGAACGCCCCCAACAAAACCCGTAAATAACAGAACGCTTGCGGCCAGACCAGGTGACCCAGGACGCGCTTTGTTGTGAATTCCTATCTCTCCTAAAAAACCCGTAAATAACAGAACGCTTGCAGCCCGAACAGCTTGCCCACCAACAACGCGTTTTGTTATTGTCAATTCGAACAAACCCCCGAAAAAAAACCCGGAAATAACATAACTCGCGTGGCGGGTGATTCCATTTTCGAACAAATCTGTTTTCGAACCGTCTTCTAGAATGGATTGTGGTCAAGAACCGAGGTTCGACTGTATTTTGGAAAGTAAAGGTAACAATCTTTTTTTATTGTAGTGCCATCTCCTGGTACCGCTGGGGCACTGTTGCGCCTGGCCCGAATGCAAACTCACATACGACCGCCCCCTTTTTGCAGCGTCCACAGCTACCCATCACCCTCCCTCTCGCCGGGCCTGCCGTCCTCCTTGGTGGACAACATCTTGACGCACGCCTTCAAAGCCTGGAGCGACGCGGCTCCTTTGACTTTCCGCCAGCTGCCGAGCGGCGGAGGCGCCTCGCGTGGCGGTGACATCAGGGTGTCCTTCAACAGCTTGCTACACGACGATGGGTACCCGTTCGACGGGCAGGGCGGCACCCTCGCGCACGCCTTCTTCCCCGGCAGGGACGACGTATCGGGAGACACGCACTTTGACGACCATGAGAAGTGGAGCTATGGGGGTACATTCTTTTCCACTCCCTGCTTGTGTAGTAAAAAAAAAAAAAAAACTGTTCAAAACTATTTTTTAAAATGGGTATTAAACTGTTTGTAACGCCCTTGCGTTTGGGTTAAGGGATCCACAATCACATCAGGTTGAAGGTTCAGTGTCAGCCATTCCTTGACTGTGGTCTGCACAATTTTGCCCGCAGGGGACAGCGGCAGCACCACAGACTTGTTCACGGTGGCAGTGCACGAGTTCGGCCACGCGCTGGGCCTGTCGCATTCCTCGTCCGACCCCTCCATTATGAGGCCGTACTACCAAGGTCCCGTCGGGGACATCCCCAACTACAAACTGGCCCTGGACGACAGACAGGCCATACAGCAGCTTTATGGTCAGTCACTGCTCAGGATACCGCAGGTGATGGTGGCGGTCCCGTGTTCTATTGCCGTTCTGCACAGTTTTGACATTTTCTCAGCTGTTGTTGGTCCTGTTTGTCATTTTGAGCAGCTGCTGTACTGGCGGTGAAGAGCTCAGTACAAAGTTACGCTTTTTATCTAGCTAGCTATTTTATCTTGACCACACAAACATCTGGTGGCCTTTTGTGTGATTCTTGCTGATTCACTGTTGTGTGACCACAACCGTGATCTTGATCATGCGTTGGTGGCACCTCGCATTCTGATGATTCACTGAACATTTCATGATTACGTTCCAGTTTCCACGACTAGAAAAGTTACCAGAAACCAGTTGGAATTATTTGTATTTCATGACTTTAATTCTTGTAAAACACACTGTTCAGGTAATGTCGCTATTATGCGTGGTATCCGTTTGCTTGTTCAGGTGAACTGCAGACATTTAGAGCTGGGAAATGACAAAGTGTTTGCATCCTGTGTGATAGTACGTTCTTTAATATTGATCTTTTATAGGCACCAAGGATCCTGGGCGACCAGGAGGCGTCGATCCAGATCTCCCTCGTTTGCCCAGTCCTCCCCCGACCAGACCGGCAAGACCGTGAGTTATACCGGATCTCTTCATTCAAATCTGTGAAAAGATACTTTTCCTGTCAATACCTCTTAACTTCCCCAGCTTCTAATGTGGTTTATGTGCCCTCTTGTGAAAGTCTTTGACTGCAAAATGAGCATCTTGTGTCGACGTTTTGCTGTCCCAGGGATGACCCTTCTGTTCACGACCGCTGTCGCGGGGGATTTGACGCAGTCGCAAACATCAGAGGGGAGGTCTTCTTCTTCAAAGGTGAAGACAAACGCTTCATTTCCTCCAACTGTTTTCATGTGACCCTCAAAACTGACGTGGACGTCCTCTTTGTGGTCCTCTGGGGTAAAAGGTAGTAATTTCTGGAGGACCAAGCGAGACGGCTCTCTGGTGTCAAATAATCCAGCCCAGATTAAAAATTTCTGGATGGGCCTTCCTCCCGGAACCAATAAGATCGACGCTGTGTACGAGCGCAAGAGTGACAACCGCATCATCTTCTTTATTGGTGAGAAACATGACCAGAAATTAAAATTAGGTTGGACTGAACCGGAAGTGAAACCCAAATTTGGAAGAAATACTTGGGTAAAAATACAGATACCTGTGTCAAAACATACGCTGGAAAAAGTACAAGTATAGCTTCAACTTTCCAAAGGTTTCACGCACACCGAATGTACATGGTGGACAACAGCTAGAGCCAGACAAAGTATTTGTACTTCGTACCAGTGATAGGTTAGGATGGCGTCATGGAATAACTTGCGTTCAACTCTCAAACAGGATCTCAGTACTGGCTCTTCAAGGACACAATGGCCATGAGCGGGTATCCTCGCCCGCTCTCCGAATGGGGCATGAAGAGAAAGAGCGGGGCGCCGGTAGACAGGGTGGACGCCGCCTTCATCTGGGCTCACAACGGCAAGACCTATCTGTTCAGCCAAGGCGAGTTTTGGAGGTTCGACGAGAGCCAGAAAGGCCAGCACGAGACCAGGCAGCCCGAGTCGGGGTACCCGCGCGACAGTTCCCTCTGGACTGGAGTTCCGTCCCATATGGATGACATCATCACCTGGGGCGAAGGTAAGATCACTAACAGCCTGGTTAAACTGCTGGTTCCGATCTGTGTTTTGCGTTGCGGAATTCTCCGGTTGGTGACACGGCAAAGACGCGACTCGGGTCAAGTGCTGCGACTCGAGTCCCCCACCTCAGTGAACTGGAGCGTTTGTCTAGAATTTTACGATAGCGTTCATCTTGCTCACGGGGCCACCGTTTCTCCTCAGGTGATGCCTATTTCTTCAAAGACAACCACTACTGGGTGCTCAAGAGCGGAGGCTTGGACCAAGACGTCGTGGAACCCAAATCCATCGCCGAGGACTGGCTACGTTGTCCAGCCCCCGCCCCGTCCTCGGCTCCGTCCGACCCCGACGGCCCACACAGATGCCGCTGCGACCTCACTGGGTCGTCTTCATCTCTCACGAGCAACTGCCTACTGGTGTCAGTTTTGCTGGCCGTTAGGGAGCTCGTTATTAAAATAGGAAGTTTTGGAGCGGTTTATGGTTTGTGACTGCAGGGGGAGGGAAAAAGGTTGAATACTTTCCTTAATCACCACATTGTCAACTATTTTATACTATTTAATTTTCTCATACTGATCTATAGTAGAAATACAGTGGCGACTTGAGATACAAGTGACCCAACTTGTGGGTTTTTGGGGCTGTGAGACATTTTGTCGTTGATTTGTTGTATAGTGACAGTGAACTCAACTCAACTCAACTCATTAGGGAGCACTTCGGAAAACTGTGAACAATTGTTCAAAAGAGCTTTCGAGTTATTTAATGCTACCCCCAGTTGATGCTTACTGTCAAACTAAATATGAAACTCGAAGAATGATGTGTATAGAAAACAAACACACAGATTAGCCTTTAGCCTTTTAACCTCTACGTAGCTTAATCCTGACACACAATGAGAAACTTTTCATTAACTACTGGTGCAACAACACATTTTGACATACACTATGACATCTCTATCACATTGCTATAACAGTACCCAATCATCTATTTTTTATCCTCTGTGAGGAACTGAAACGCTGTACTTTACACACATCCACCCACGTACAGTATCTCTCCGCCTGGCCTATATTGCCCCCAGGTGGCCAAGGCGGGCAACAGCCCAATGGCCATTAAGTGACGCAAATTGTGACCAAAAAAAAAAAACAAAAAAAAAAACGTGTACAACATTACAGAGAAAAAAACGTTTTTTTGGGGGGTGGCTGAAACGGATTAATGGCATTTCCTTTCATTTCAGTCGGGAAAAATGATCTGAGATATGACATATTCACAATTTACGGGCATGGCCAGGAAACAAATCAAACTCGTATCCCAAGGCACAACAGTAGTGTATACCAATTTAGCAAATAAAATACTTCACCTGCACAGGGATTTTTATCCCCTTCATTTGTATATAAAACGGTAATTTTATATATATAGCCCCCACGTAAATGAATGAAAAAACAACAGTCGAAAGTGTTTTTCATTTCCAGTATTAATGAATAGCATAACAACAGCGTCAATCAAAGCCGAGCAATTTCATCTTGGCGATGACAGGAGTTGTTCAGCGATTGTTTGCGGTTGCCATTTAGTTGCGCAATTTAGATCCGTGTAAAGGAACGGAGCAAGTTTCAACTCGCGTCCTATTGAGCCGGATGCGGAATCATATTTTGGCATAAGAATTCATCTCGCGTGGTAACTTTGCACTGGAGCCCGGGACTCGTCGATGAGCCGTTCCTCCCATTTCGAAAACAACTTAATAGCATGGGAGAGTTCGCCGGAGAGGATGTCTTTGTTTCAGGAATAAAAAGCACAGGTAATTCCCAACTTTATACATGTTGTACTTTCTCTGTGGCAAATGAAAAGAAAACATATTAATAGCGTGTTTTGTTCAGCGCGGGGTTAGAACGGTGGTGCCCGGACATTTTTTTTTACCCCAAGATCTACTTTTCAAGTAGCCAGCCTCTCCCGAGCTACCGATACCGTTTTAGGGTTGATGTTATGTTGCCTCCTATATTTAAAATACAGAATTAGCTTTTTTTTTGTGCACTGCATTGTCTGTGATTTTATCCCGCATCAGGCTATGCTAAGGTGGAATTTTAAAATGACACACCATCGCATCCTGCACTTTCCATGTTGGCTTCAGACCAGACCTTTCCCACTCGAAAGAGAAAATATCGTCCAGTTTAAGCACTTTTTCTTCGATTATTCACATATTCCGACAGTCACTGCATCTTAAAACAACACCATTTCTTTTTAACTTTCTCCATTAATATCAAAAGTAAACATAAGCAGCATCTTTGCTCTATGTTGCCCGAACTGTGTTGCTAACTAAAGCAGCGGTTGTGGACGCTGTCATTATAAAACACATTGATGGGCTAAGTAAGTACTGTCACGTTTGTAATTATGAGTGTGGGTGGGACTATGAAAAAGAGAGTGTGGCGGAGCAGCCAGAAAGTTCCATGTGCTGCCTAAAAGAAACCAGTGGCTTCTTCTTTTCATTTTTTTTTTTACAGTACGTATGAGAATTGTGCCATCGGATGTAACAACCAGTCATCCCTCACTCACTGAATCCCATTGCAAAATGCCATAAACTGAATAGCTGTATGATATAATTTCAATTTGCATTGGATTATTATTATTATTGTGGGGTTTTTTTGCGCGCAATGCAGAATATCTGCGAAGAGACAATTGCGCACATGCGCAGTTTAGAGGGAACATTGGCTAACGTCTTTTTTTTTTTTTTTCTGGCACACCGTCCCCAGATCGAGGCATTGAGCACCCCCGGGTTAGAAAAAATTGAAACAAAATGGCGTGCGCACACTTTTTATTTTTATTTTTTTATTGATAGTAATAGGCGACGTTATCAGCCTTGAGTAAAATAAAAAGCTGTACACGACTTTGCATTGACTTCATGAACAACTCACAGATTCGTCACATTTTTTTTGTGTAAACCTTCATAATTTCCGATACAACCGTATTTATGAACACTTGCACAGCACACACACACACGCACAGATTCACAGAATAGTTCAGATACATGTGCATAAATGTGGCGCATTACAGGGCAAAACTTGATCCGAATCAACTCAAGATAATAAATATCAAATACATACGCTCGACGGTATCTTCATTTGGAGTGTGAGGTCTTGATGGCAGCGGCCCGTTAAAGGCCCAAATGATGTCTTGCACATTTTGGCATATTTCAAAAACAAGACACGCTCGATCCTGCATCAAAATTTGCAGAAGTAATGAGACGGTACGTTGCATTCAGTGCAGTATCATTCAGAATACGTCGATGAGGTTACGTGGGCACACCGTGGGGGTCGCATTGTGGTGGGGTGGGGTGGGGGGGTAAAATGGTCGGAATATAAAGAGCTCGCAGGGGCTGGCTTTTGTTTCTCTGCGGGGGCTAAAGAAAATCAAGTTAGTAACTTCTTCCAAGTACCAGGCACAGGGCCAGCAGGCCCAGGGAGACCAAAGATTGGGGAGCATCGTCGGTTTCCGGTTCGTTAGCCCGAGTGGTGACGGACAGCGCCGGCTGGACTTGCCTGAAGACGTTAACCATGATCGGCGACTCGATCGTGTTATTGATATGCAGCATTGTGCTGAACTTGTCAATCTAAGGCGGGAGGGGAAAAGCGTTGCCGCGTCAGGGACTTTTTATTGTCGTGCGTCTCCCTCGCGTCCCGCAAAAAACTCACCAAGTCTGCGCTGATTTTGATCGTGTCCTTAAACACGGTCCAGACCACGGCTTCGTGGCAGTTGGGTGTGGTCAGCGAGCCGAGGTAGCGATAATACTCGGTGCGATCGACCCCGACGAGCAAGTCGTTCAGCGAGAGCCCTTCCGTCACATTGACGATATCACCTGGTGACAAACGTTAAAAGTTGTCGACTCGGCAAGGATCCATCGGAACTGGCCCGTCAGGGTCGGGCGTCGTCTTACCGCTCAGTGTGATGTTCCGTAGGTAGTTGGTGAGCGTGTTCCAGCTGGCAGGTTGACCAGTAGTGTCCGGCAATACCTAATATTATTTTACGTTTCATCAAATGCAATTCTAAAAGCCGTCACGGCGTTAAACACGAGACGGTAGCCAACCTCGATGCGGAAGCCGAGCGCGGCGAGTCCCGTGGGGTCGGCGACCGCTAACGTCGTGTTCCCTTCGAAACGGGATTTGAGGTGTACAATGTGGAGCTGCGGGGCAGAGTCAAAGGTCAACACGTTCGCGCGGCAGTGGACGAGTGCAGGAAATAGTTCAAGCGCGTTAGTAGCCTTCACCTCCATGGGTGCGCGTACTCCGTCCACGGCGTGCTCGGCGCCGGGCACGTTGCTGAGGTTGCCCCAGTGCAAGTGAAACTGGAGGCCGTCGTAGGGTTCGGAGAGACCTCCCCCGGAAATCTGCACCCCGCGTTTAAAGTTCACTTTGACTGAAAAGCAGAGGCAAAACCAAAAAAAAACAAAAAAAAAACTATCAATATTCATATCCATCCATTTTCTTCGCCGCTTATCTTCACGAGGGTCGCGGGGAGTGCTGGAGCCGATCCCAGCTGTCAAGGGGCAGGAGACGGAGTACATCCTGAACTGGCCAATTGCAGGGCACATCGAGACAAACAACCGCACTCTCGATGACAACTAGGGGCAATTTTTGTGTGTCCAATTAATGTTGCACGTTTTTGGGATGAACTCATCACAGCTCATCAGTTCTGCGCTAATATTAGTTTTTCGTGGTGTATAAAGAACACACCTGAGACTATTATATTGTCTGTGTACATGTGTTGCTGCACCGTTTGTTAAATTCACTGCTTCAAGTTTTTTTTTTTAATAGAATAAACAATGGCAACAATAAACAATGGAAGTGCTGCTTAGTGGGGAGTGAGTTGAGTGTACTACCACCATACAAAGGTCTGAAAACAACAACTATTATCTTGAAAAATTGATTAATTGAGTTGTTTGCCGCACACCTGTTTTGCTGGTGAAAGTTGGGCCATCACCAGTTTTGCCAATTCGGATGAAAAACGCTGATGTTCAAACATGGCCCACTGCTCACATACTTTAAATTTCACCAGCAGGTTGAATTGCCGTGGAGTCTGAAATCCGATTGGCCCCCATAATTTCTAACATTCACATACCAAAAGCACTGCAGCCAAAAGTAACGCTACTAAAAGAAGAGAATTGACTATCGCGAATACATTTACAACATTTCTCGGGGCCAAATATTCAAATTTAGGTTGCAAATGTAGGTCAGGTGCTTACCCGTCTTGCCAGTGTTGGTAATATTGTCTAGTATGGAAGGGTTATCGTAGTTTATGAAGACGAAATCGTTCAGGCTGGTGTTGACCGAGACCAAGCGGGTGTCGATGTTGATGGGCGACTGTCTGCTCCTGTTGCAAAAATTCGCAGCGATTCGCGGCCACGTTGTATCATCTGGAAGCAGGAACATAAAGCTTGAGGGTCATCAACGAGGAGCAATGAGGAAGCCGAGATAAGCGCAGATAAGATGGCGGGCACTTACTGCACGTCGGGTCGTGATAACACCAGGCTGGGGGAAAAGGTGAAAAGGAAATAGAGTCAAGTTAGTGACTTATTAGTGCAACAGAGGTGGGGATTTTTTTTTTTTTTTAATATCAGTGTATCCAACTCATTTTCTGAGGATACTGCTACTTGTTGCCAAAAGCCACTATTCCATTTTTAATACCCCCTGAATTAAGATGACGACGACAACAAAAATATGAATTCTTACGAATTGTATCATCGGCGCAGTAGACATCCACCACAAAAATGCTAGCAGCAAAGACAGCGACGAGCCACTTCATCTAAAATAGTCAAAACAAATAATAAATAAACACACAGGCAGTGTGTGGGCGAGGAAATATAAATTGACAGCTCAAACTCCACAAAAAAAAAAAAGTGTATTTAAAAAAAAAAAAAAAAAGGAAACCCTCAGCTCAACTAAAAAAAAGTATACTAAAAAATGTATATTTCGTCTCACCTTCAATGGACCGACTGGTGTGTACACGTGCAATGTATGTGCTCCCATTTACAGAATAGTTGCACGGTTCATCCTCCCTCCCTTACTTTTTATATGTTCAGCGCGTCTATTATTACCTAACATCCACAAGACTCATCCTACAAGTTTGCCTTCAACAAGAGTGGATTGTTTTGTCTTTTTTTTCTCTCTCTCGCTGTCCATCCCATGTAGATTCCAGAGCGAGAGATACACATCTGTGTTATGCTGCGAATGTCACAGATATAATATGATAGGTTACGAAATGTTGGACACTTGAGTGAAAAAAAAAAACAAAATTCTACAAATATCTTTTTTTTTTTTAACTGTTCGCACAAGATAATAACATTTTTATGAACTTGCTTGTTGCTCATATTGTGGGAGGAAAAAAAGTGGACAGGAGCTAAATTCTAACAAGTCCAGCAAGACTAATTGGATTATTATTTATTTTTTTTAGTTATTGTGGATACTTACTTGTGTGTGTAAGTGGTATTTTTTTTTTTATTTTATTTCCCCCCCTGCATTCCAGAAAATTTTAGCTGGCTTTATGTGCACTGATCAAGAATAAACTTTATAATAAAAATTTGAGAAAAAAACAGTACAATTTTATAATAACATAAGTAACAGGGTTGCATTGGTTCAGGTGTCACTGAAAATATGGAAAAAATGACCTTAGCTGTACCCACGGCCAGAGCATTGAGCTTGATGATGTCATTACTACTGAATCGTGTCGCTCACTTTCCCTTCCCTATTTTAGTGAGTTTATTACAGTATGTTGTATATTTGTGGAATACCTCATTGACATAATTTTTTCAGGGGTACTGCAATCCAACTAATCGTGACTAGAATCCCAGATTAGCTCATTTGCAGGTAGCTAGCACATATACAATACAAGAGAGGCCAGGTAGCACGAAATATTACGCCTCGTATGTCATCGCAATGTGAGGAAACCATGGCCAAAAAGTGATTTTTACCAATATGTTTTTTTTAAGCGCCCCTGTTAGCACAGCGCTAGCGTTAGCGTTAGTGCGGCGCTGCTCGCGTTAAAACTCTGTGTACGTCTTTCTTTGTAAATATCTCCTGTCTCAATGTGGGCACTTGCGCCTTTTACACAGCTGCGGCCTATTTATGTACCAAATGGTATTTCCTTTACAAATGTACTGGGTGAGGCTTATAAACCAGGTGCGCTCTGTAGGCCGGGAATTGCGGTATTTACTCCCAAAAATGTCTTTTAAAATATATCAAACCTCATCTTCACGACTCACTCTCTGAACAAGGCCAAATGTTTTGTTCTATTAAGAGTATGTAAAGATATCATCCTAATACACGTACAGGAAGCAGTAAACAAAAGGAACTCTACAAAAAGGAAATAACAGAACCAATTTCATGCTATTACATTTTATTTTATTTTTATTTGTCCAACAATCCACACACACACACACACGCACACGCGCGCGGATGATTGATTAGCTTCAGTAACAGGGTTGGGGTGTTGACAAGACAGCGTAATAAAGTGCACAAAGAGTCACAATCATTTTCGCTACATCATGACACAACTAGATTTATGGCTTGCCACGGCAAATAAGAGTGACTGGCAGAACACACAGCAGTACTCTATGATATAGAAACAAGGGCAGGGTGTATGAAGAAATACTCTTCAGTTTGCAATTACAGGAGAGAGAGAGACAGAAACAAAAAATAGCAGGAGAAGGAGTTCAACAGGTGCAAGGGCGCTGCCACCAGCGGTGGTGTAAATTTTCCTGCCGTGAAGAGACTGAGTGGGCCGGAAGACGTCCCGAAAGCCGGTCCGGTTCGGGAACATCGTCAGCTGGAGGCAGGGGGTGATGAATACATAAGCCGCCAATACAAACTCGCTCTGTTTTCATAAAAACTGCAGAATTCCTGTCTGTCTTGACCCCAAGTCGATGAAGTGATGCAAACAAAACAAGAATATGAAATGCCAACACAAACTGAAAGTTTTTGTTCACGCCACTCTTGATAATAAAAACTGATAACTTCACATTTTGACGCAAGTGTCTTGTGTTAGTTGTAACAATTGCAGACATTTTTCAAGGACATTTTTTTGCAATCAGCAAAATCAGTTCTTTTGTTAGATGTTCCGGATCGCGTCAGCCTGATATTGATCAGCCATGCAGAAAACGTGTTTTCTACACACGTGCACGGGCGATTAGTATCGGGCTGGCGTGGTAGCTAAGATCATTCATATGAGGTAATTATTGGATTGGATTCAAAGGTGTTGTTTTCGACCCTTTAAGTGGAGTCCCTGGGACTACCTAGACTTACCTGTGAGACTTGACCTAGAAAAGTTCTGAAATGAGCGGCTACTTTGTTCTCTTTCAAAGCAAAACTAAAATCTGACCGAGATAAAATAAGGCAAAATGAGTTTGTTCTTGGCACCAGGACACCCCAGGTTGCGGTTCGATGATGGACTTCGTGGTCATGTCATCGGACTTTCGACCACACTTCTTGGACATTCTGGTGAAGAGAGGGACGGAGCTGTCAACTGATCACCTGGTGGTGAGTTGGCGCCGATGGTGGAGGAAGATGCCAGTCCAAAGTGACGGGCCCAAAGGTATTGAGAGGACTAAGGTGAGGTGGCTGGGGAAGCTGATCGGGATGCCTCCTGGATGACTCTCCCTGGTGAGGTGTTCTGGGCCCATCTCACAGGGAAGAGACCCTGGTGACGGCCCAGGACATGCTGGAGAGACTATGTCTCTTGTTTGGCCTGGGAACACATCAGGATCCCTCCAGAACAGCCGGCTGAAGTGGCTGGGGGGGAGGAAAGTCTGGGCATCCCAGCGAAAGCTACTACCTCCCCGACCGGACCTCGAATAAGCGGTAAAAAATGGATGGGTGGATGGAGGTTTGTTCTTTGTCCGACATCCAAATACTTACCAGATACTCACACTTGCAATTGAAAATTTACGAGTAAGTTCAGCTGAAAAAAACCACACCATCATCATCTGCGTGTGTAGTCCAAATATTGTACACCTGTTTTATGGCCTGCCATACCTCCATCACTTTTTAATCTGATAATTGAAGCAGGGAGTATCCCAGTCACATTCCAAGCGACACTAGAACATCCACACCCTTCGCGTGGCACCTACCAGGCTGGGATCCACCTTCACGGACTCTTTGAAGACGGTCCAGACCACGGCCTCGTTGCACGACGGCGTGGTTAGCGAGCCGTTGTAACGGTAGTAAGAGGTCAGGTCCACGTCGCCGAGCAGCTCCGCGAGCGAGAGCTCTTCCGTCACCTCGACCTGTGACCCTACGGGAAAAGTGAGAAAGGAGAAAAGTGTATTTACCGGGAACGTTCGAAGCACCTGTGACATTATGGATAGTTTGATTATTCACACTGTGTGTCAATATAAGATGGAATTAATAACGACTTAATAAACACACCGATGGTTTGAATCGCTTCGAGGTAGTTGCTCAGTGCTTTCCAGCTCCCGGTCACTGAAACATGTGAGGGGATATCGGAGGAGACTTCCGACTACATCAGAAAATGTTATTATTATTGTTGTAGTCGGGGGGAAAAAAAAAGAATTAACTCTTGGAACACGGGGTCATGCAATTCGGTGGAGAAAAATGTGAGGAAAATGTACTCACATCTTCATGGTTTTCACCACCTCCACTGCTTTTGCTCGCTGCTGCCTAGAGAAATTACATGATTGATATTAAAAGAATTGGACATGTGTCAACAAGTGAATACTAACAGAGAATATTCTATAATATTGTAATTTCTGTGTAGTAACAACATAATTAAATACAAGGCAAAACAATAAACAGTTCGTGTTCCAGCTGCTTTTGTTGTATATGATTTGACCACTGGGGGCAGTAAAATACAGTTACAGAGACACAAACTGAAGAAGAGTTTCAAAACTAATGTAAGTGATGCAGTAAACTACAATACTACGAGTCATGTAAATTGAGACTTTTTTTTTTTTTCCCCATGTGCCACAATAAATATGGCATCGGATTTGTGCTACAATTACGAGCACATGATGAGGGAAAATTGAGCACAAATATGTGCTTTGAGCGCGAGTGCTCATCAAAAACAAGCCATAAGTTTTAATATTCAAAAGTATATTTCATATTATTGTAAGCGAGTGTAAAATTGGAACATTAGGATGGCGCTTAAAAATGAAATAGTAATAATAATAAATGCTTGAATCATGAAAATATTTTGTACATAAACGTAAACTACAAATTGTTTTTAAATAAATACATTAAAATGATTATTTTGGGAGCACTCACGTTACCTCAATAAAAAATCCCAGCACTGCCAGGCCAGTTGTGGCGTTCACTGCCTCGTCCAGAGTTAAATCCTTCCTCTTGTTCACAATATGCACCTAGAAAAAAATACATTTTGGGGAAGTAAAAATCGGAGAAAAACAATAAATGGCGACAACGTTTACGATGAGATTTCCGAGCACCTCCATTGGGAATCTTCTGGAATCGATGGTGTGCTCAGAGCCTTCGGAGTTCGGCGATGAGGAGCCCCAGTGGAAGTGGAACTGGAGAGTGGAGTAGACGTGACCCAGGCCGCCCCCGGACAACTCCATGGCGCCCTCCTCCAGGACAAGCTTGACTAAAAAAGGGGGGGACGAACATTGGAAATACAGTAGCGCACAATCTCCTGCAAGATCCTTTTTACTCATATTCGTGGCTACTTTCATTTTTTTGAAACTACTCCGGTGGCTGCACAAAATACATGAAAATAATAAGACTGATTAAAAAATACTATCAAAAATAAATCAAGAAAATGACAATCTCAGTTCCACTAAAATCGCATTTGCTTTGTTTGTTTGTCAACAATATGTTTATATAGTGTAAAATTGCATTGCATTATAATGAGTAGTTTTGATGATCAAAATATCAAAAATATTGCTAAATGTCAGTATGATGCTATGCGGTTTCACACCATAACCTGATAACGTTGATATTACACTAAATTGGAACCATTAGAAGTGGACCTAATGTTTTGGCTGGTGAGTATACAGTGTTATTAAGTACATTAATATTTTTTAAACACAATTTACACAGTGAAATATTTGATTAACTTGATAATAAATAATACATAAATATGGCAGCCTTTTTTGAAGTCGACCCTGCCATATTGTCTATTTCGGCAAGGGGCGGTGTTGGTAATCACGATAAAGACTTTTTCATCCATCCATACATCTATTATCCAAGCCGCTTATCCTCACAAGGGTCACGGAGCTGGAGCCTATCCCAGCTAGCTACAGGCGAAATTTGGACCACACCCTGAACTGGTCGCCAGTCAGTCACGGGACAGATATTGACACCACCATGAGCGGGAATCGATCCCAGGCTGCACGCACAAAAGTCAGGCGTGTCTCCCACTACGCCATCAGTGGCTCGTCACAACCTAAATTTCGGCTGAGTGGGAGGAGCTCGTTTCGAACCTGTATGGCCTGTATTTGTGATGTACTTGACGACGTGTTTGTCGTCAAACTTCGTAAAAGCGAAGCCGTCAAGGCGCTCGTCCTTCACGGCGTTCTGCGCCTCGATGTTGACGGGCGACTGGCGCTCGCCGCCGCAGTGCGAGTCGGGCAGAAGGGTCCACTTGGAAGGACTGAAGTCTGTGGAGGAGTTTGGGGGGGTAACGGAAGATACAGATTTCGTACTTTGTCCGATATTTGGATGTCTTTGAGGGTGACTTACCGCAGTCCTCGGCATAGCACCATACATGACCTGAGGAAACAGAAATGTGGGAAATCATAACAACGTTTTATTATGTTGAGTAATCAAAACTGTTATTTACAACCACTGTTCCGTGAGAGGTCATTAGTTGTCTCGTGTGAGGTGATTCAGTTTCCTGTTGTTGCCATTCATGTAAACTTTATGTTCAACTCGACCGCAAATAAATTTGTGAGGCAAATGAGACGAGATCAGTATTATTTCAGTTCATAATCTAGCAAATTATTATTGTTTTTTCTGCCTTAGCGCAATAAATGACATTCCATTTCCCGAGAGCTAGTTTTTGTAGCCGGGAATCGGATTGCCAAGGTCCCACTTTTGGCCACCGCCCAGCTCACATTGCACCCGACCCCGATGGCCCCTCTCACAGGTGGCGAGACCATGGGAAGGGCAGGTCGGGGATGAGATCCTTCCCCAAGCGGGGGAGTTCCAAGTATCGGTCTGTTGTGGTATAGACAGAGCGAAGTTGAAAGGCAAAGCTTTCAATTTACCAGTCGATCTACGTTCCTAGCCTCACCTGTGGGCATGAGCTGTGGGTCGTAACCGAAAGCACAAAATCCTGGACATAAGCGGCCGAAATGAGTCTCTCCCTTGGAGATAGGGCGAGAAGCTTGGTCATTCGGGAGGGGCTCAGTGTCGAGTCGCTACTCCTCCGCATTGAGAGGAGCCAGATGAAGTGGCTGGGGGATCTGATTTGGATACCTCCTGGACGCCTCCCTGGTGAGGTGTTCCGAGGACGACCCAGGACACACTGGAGAGAATATATCTCTCGGCTAGCTTGGGAACGTCTTTGGGATCCCTCCGGAATAGCTGGAAGAAGTGGCTGGGGAAAGGGGAGTCTGGGTATCCCTGCTGAAGCTACTCCCCCCCCCGACCCGACCCGGAAAAGCGGTAGATAATAGATGGATGGATGGATTATCAACCGCTTTTCCGGGTTGGGTCGCGGGGGAAGTAGCTTCCACAGGGATACCCAGACTCCCCTTTCCCCAGCCACTTCTTCCAGCTCTTCTGGACGGATCCCGAGGCGTTCCCAACCCAGCTGAGAGACATCGTCTCTCCAGTGTGTCCTGGGTCGTCCTCGCGGTCTCTTTCCGGTGGGACATGTCCGGAACACCTCACCAGAGAGGCCAACAGGGGGCATCCGGATCAGATGCCCCAGCCACCTCATCTGGCTCCTCTCAATGCGGAGGAGCAGCGGCTTGACACTGAGCCCCTCCCGGATGACCGAGCTTCTCACCTGCTCTCTCAGGGATAGCCCGGACACGCTGCGGAGGAAACTCATTTCGACCGCTTGTATTCGGGATCTTGTTCTTTTGGTCACAACCCACAGCTCATCCCCACAGGTGAGGGTAGGAATGTAGATCGACTGGTAAACTGAGAGCTTTGCCTTTCGAGTTAGCTCCCTCATTACCACAACGGACCGATACAAAGTCCTCATCGCTGCAGACGCTGCACCGATCTGTCTGTCGATCTCCCGCCCCATTCTTCCCTCACTTGTGAACGAGACCCCAAAATACTTGAACTCCTCCCCTTGGGGAGGGATCTTATCCAAAACCTGGAGAGGGAACGCCACCCTTTTCCGACTGAGGACCATAGCCTCGGATTTGGAGATGCTGATTGCTGGAAAAAAAAAAAAAAAGAACTATGTGCCCTAGCTCAGTAAAATTTGGGGAGCGCTGCATTAAAATGTCATTTCCTATTCATGTATCCCAACCCACTGGGGGGTAGAAGAACAGCGGGAGAGGAAAACACTTTGCGTCCACGGAGGTCTTGAATGGGGCGATACACATTGGTGAGGCCTGTCTTCAAAGGGAACTGTTGGAGCTGGAATTACAATGGGGGAGGGGCAGAAATTCAACAACTATTAATACGTTGTTAGCATTACACAACAGCGTGAGTCAGGTGTAAAGTATGCTGTACTCATTATGGCCTTTCAATTGGCTGTCAGGAACAGAAAAGAGCAACATTTTTGGAGGCGTGCACCAATTAACCATCCATCCAATAACTTTTGCGCTTCGCTGTGTTACGGGTGAGCCGGAACCGGTACTGACTAGTCGTCAGCCGCTTGCACAGAGGGTTTGTATATTTCTCGTGACCTAACTATAAAATCAGAAAAAAAAATAAGCAGTGGAAAGTAAAGATACTGTATGTGTTTGCAAAAGTCGTCAGAAAATAAGTCAAGTAAAGACATATTTCTGAGCCTTGTCATCATATAAAGTTTTGACGACTGGAGCAGTTTAGAGAATACGGACGGGTTTCCCCGATGTGTGCCATTGCAGGGGTCGAACCGGTCGAGGTCACAGTTCCCCCCGCGCACGTGCGAGGGCAAAATCTTTTACACAACGCGAAGGGGAGCCGCCAGCGTGCGATAGCGAGACGGATCGCGCGCGGCGTCGCCGAAACAAACGATCTGATATTCTTTTTGTTTTTCCACCTCCGTCCTCACGCGGAGTCCGTCGAGCGAGATGAATGCGAGTGATTGTCAAAGCGGCGAGGCGTCTGTGGCGACTTTGACGCGGCACCTCTGCCCCGCTGCTCGTTATGTCTGGAACAAATCGAACGGGTTCAAAAAATATTTGGGGAATCCTGACTGGGCGGCAGAGTGATGCATGCGGATAACACGACGGCCTCACAGTCTGGGGGTCCTGGGTTTGAAGCTCGGCTCAGCGCTTCCCGTGTTTGTATGTTAGATTGAGTTCAGTGAACTTTATTCTCATTTATTTTATTTTGTTTTTGTATATTTATATTTTTTATTTTATTATTATTATTATTCATTATTATTATTATTATTACTTTTTTATTATTATTAATATTATTATTATTTATAGCTTCAAGTCACAACAGAAGTTATCTCAAGGCACTTAGTATATTGTACAGGTCGAGATCCACATACCTCCTACATAAAGTATAGAGCGGTGCCCTGAGATACGAGTTTAATTCGTTCTGCAACCATGGTCGTAACTCCGTACATATTCATATTCCAAATCATCGCTTCCCGTTGAAATGAATGTAGATGTAATTTATCCGTTCCAGCCTGTTCCCCTACCCCCCCCCCTCCCTCCCAAAAAAAAAAAAAAAAATTGGGAAAGTTGTTTGCAGTGATTAATTAATTGCGGTAACTTTTATTGTGTACAACATGGCCACCAGGGGCAGTCATGCAAACACACAAAAAAAGAAGAGTTTCACAACTACGGTCAGCGACTCAGTCAACTGCAGTTCTGTATTAGTGATTTTCCGGGATCAAGAAAATGTAACTGTATTGTTATATTGTCAATGTACATGTGTTGAAGCACCATTTGTGTTCAAATATATACCTGTGAAAAGTAAAAAAAAAATAAGGCTGCATAAATATATAAAATATATAAATAAATATAAATAATTAGGATTAAAATGTTAAATTATGAATTCCCTAGTTCTTGTTGAACTAACTAAGACGGGAATACCTTCAATCATATAAATTTTGCATTTTATGTCCTTATCTTCTGTCCTTGCGTCTTTAACCGTTTCGTCTTTTGCCCTGCATGCAAAAATCAGAGCGATAAGAGATTGGACTTGTGTACAATATGTATATACGGTACTTTGATGTCACCGAAGAAGATCTTAAAAAAAAAACAAAAAAAAACCTGCAGCTCAGGATTTTAAAAAATGCATATTCAAGGTTAAAAAAAAAAACACAGGGTCAAAAGTTGCTTGTAGATGTTGAAATAAGTTGTCAGTGAAATGCTAGAGACAAGCGCGACATCTTTTCAACAAAATCTTTTCCCGTGGCACCAATCTGTCCGCGCTCAAATGTTATTGTCAATGAAATATCAGTTGAGCTGTTGGACCTGCTGGGGATGACGCATTCTAATTTAGCAAAATCAACACGCAAAGAAAACTGCATTCACCGCACAAATGAAAATTGATGAAGCGAATAAATATGGTTGGACTTTGATCGCCGGGATATGTTTTCTTTCCAGGCCGTTTTTGTGCGAGAGCAGTTTACCCGTTTCAGGTACTTTCCACTAGTAAAAAAAAAAAAAAAACAAAAATCCAAACAATCAGTCAGAGATGGGCACAACCCCACAGTCTTTCGGTTTCCTGTCACATTGGGCTTCAGGAGCTTTTCTGAAACGATGGTGAAATATCCGCATCCAGAAAAAAAGTCCGTTCCTAATTTGTCAACAATTGGGCATAAGACTAGTAAACAGAATCAAAGCAAAAGGGATCTCAGGCAGTCAATACAGTTCAGACTACGTTGAGTTAGCAACATTTCTGCTCGACGGGTACCTTAATCACCTCTTTTTGAGTTTTGATTGTAAAAAATACAACTTCTAACCGATTTCGTGTTGGACTAACACGCCATTGTGGATTAGTCATGCTAGCAACTTATCAGCAGTGGCTAATGTCTATATGTTTTCAAAGCTAAAGCTAGCTCGTGCTGCTGTTTTCTTCAAGCGAGGTACGCATTCTTTATGATGATCACAAATACGCACTTTCACAATCACATTATGAAATTTGAATCACGCTGATTGTAATAACCGAGTAGCGTGGCTTCTGTCGGATACCCGAGAGGGAGGAGAGATTAGCCAAATGGCGCTACAGTCAAATCTCTTTCGTTTGCTAGTTTTAACACAGAAAACTCCCCGTTTAAAGCGACGATAGCGCAGCTTATCTGGAGCAACTATTCGGTTCTTCTCGACTCACCAGGATTCTATTGACCCTGATGGGCTCCTGAAATACCGTCCAAGCGACGGCTTCATTGCAGGAGGGGGTGGTGAGCGAGCCCATGTAGCGGTAGTATTTGGTGAGGTCCACATCCTCAATGAGGTCGTCGATGGAGATGAGATGCGCCACGTTGACTTCGGTGTCTGAAATATAACACAAAGAAATGAAGTAATACCTCCCAATTTCGGTTCCCCGATTTTTACCAACTATCCGAGTCTCTAATTTATTGACCTTTGTATATAGCAACATGAGAGGGCATTTGACCTCCTTACAAATGGTAAGAAACTGTACATGATATTTTGTACCTGTCTGGTTCAGAAGGTAAGAGGTCAAGGCACTCCAAGGATTTGACAAATCTTCATCTTCCGTCGCCTAAGAGGGACAGTAGTCGGTAAGTTCGGTGACTAAAAAGCAGTCATTTGGAGTTGATCCGCACATACGTCGAAGAAGAAGCCCAGAGCGGCGATGCCGGCTGAATCTTCGACGGCCTGCGCCACTGACAGACCTTTCTTCATACTCACAATGTGCATCTGGAACCGATGACATTCGTCGAATGAATGTAAATGACAAAGTAGACACTCGACGCATATTGCCTGCCACGGTGTTGATTTTGTTACACTTCATTTTTTTATTCTTCTTTTAAGCCTGTAAGGCAGGGGTGTCAAATTCATTTTTTCCACACGCCGCATTGTAATTATAGAGGGCCGCCGTGACTGTGAAACCATAAAAATCTTTCATTTTATTTTTTTAAATCTATATACTAGCTTTGGTGTCAGAAATCAAGGGTTATGGCTTGTTCCAACTATTGTTCAAGTTTGGTAACAAAAATGCATCATGTTATCATTTATAAGTTGAAATTTCGGTCTAGATTTTCACAAGAATCACGGGAGTCGACACATATGATTTGCCTTCGCGGGCCACATAAGATCATGCGGCGGGCTGGATCTGGCCCCCCGGGCCTTGAGTTTGACACCTCGATTAACATGAAAGGTGCGCAAAATAAAATGCGATATTTTATGGTTTGATTGTCTGACCTCTTAGCAAACCACTTTCTCGCCAACGATTGATTTCAGGAAATTTTGCATGCTATCCATCCATCCATTTTCTTTGCCGCTTATCCGCACAAGGGTCGCAAGGAGTGCTGGAGCCTATCCCAGCTGTCAACGGGCAGGAGGTGGGGTACACCCTGAACTGGTCACCAGCCAATCGTAGGGCACATCGAGATAATCACACCTATGGGCAATTTAGAGTGTCCAATTAATGTTGCATGTTTTTGGGATGTGGGTGGAAACCGGAGCGCCCAGAGGAAACGCACGCAGACACGGGGAGAACATGCAAACTCCACACAGGTGGGATGGCGGGATCAAAACCAGGTCCTCAGAACGGTGAGGCCGACGCTTTACCAGCTGCGCCATCGTGCCGCCTTTTACACGATTAGTGGGCCTGTATCGTACCTCCATCGGGTACCTGCGCCCGTCGATGGTGTGCTCAGACCCCGGGTGGTGCTCCGTGTCGCCCCAGTGGAAATGGAACTGGATCGTAGAATACGTGCCGTTGAGTCCGCCCCCGCTCAGCTCCACCTCGTTGTCCTTCAGTAGCAGTTTGGCTGGGCGGAAGAAACACAAACAGAGATAGTTGTATTTGTTTCACTCCCCCTCCCCAAAACCTCGGTCCAAAAGTTCTGTTCCGGGCATTCCTGCCGGTCGCGGAGTGTCCTTTAGTAGAGTAGAAAATATCATAATTTTAGCTTTCAGAGTACCTGTATGTCCATTATTTACGATGGCTCTGAAGGTATGCCGAGACGAAAAGTTGACAAAGGAGAAGCTGCCGAGACTATCGTCCTTCTCAACGTGGCGGTTCTGTATGTCGACAGGCGACTGCCTTTGACCCCCGCAGAAAGATCCGTCGAGGTCCGGCCAGCGGCTGGGCGTGTGCTCTGTTCCGGAGGGGACCCCGTTCGAAACCGTTAAAGTTTGCCCCTGTTAACCGCGCTTGACAGAAACTCGCACTTACCGCAGCCCGTGTAGCACCAAGTACTTGCTGAGGCTGATTTACGGGGAAAAATGGGGGAAAAAAAACACAATACAATGAACGTCTGGGACATATTGTCGATCACAACATAAATGTTATTATATATTTACATACACATATATAAATACAAATACATTTTGAGATGAATTTCACTCACCGTCTTTTATCAGCACACTCAGGCAAAGCACGGTCAAGGAGATCCGCATCTTGACGTACAATAACCAGAAAAGGATGAATGACATATCAAAATAAAAAATATATATATCCATTGTTATTTCAACTTTATTTCACTTGGACGCAGTCATTTTTAACGCAGCAAATTAAATAATATAGCGTTATGCAACCCAGCGCGCATCATATAATCACGTTTCTTTGGGGTTTGAGCAGCTATTTTTTTTTTTTAACACTAATGGACAATCCATCAACCAAATGTTGCGCTACACACCGAATATTTCATCTCACAATCGTTGCGATAATTATTGTTATTCATTACAAATAAAGTTCCAATTGACGCTCTGGAGGAAACGGTCTTACCTTAGAACTCGGGTGTTAAATTCCTATTGGCTAAAAATACAAAGAATATCGATTCTATTCGATTGGAGTGAAACACACGCAAATGTGAATGGAAAATGTGTCCCGATGCGGTTTGGGATAAAGAGAGGGAGGGTTTTTTTTTTTTTTAAGGGTGGGGTCCCCTCACTGTGTACAATGGCAACATTTAATCTGGACAGGGGAGACGTGAAACCTGAGCACGGGTTTTTATTTTGTTTGTTTCTTTCACTGAGAGCTTTGCTGCCATAATAAAGCATTTTAACCTTTTTTTTTTTTTTACATATATATATATATACACATATATAAGTGGGACAATGACCTAAGGTGGAGCTGCAGTTATTATTCAAAACACTTCCGACATGTAATAAGCTCCAATAACAGAATAATGCTCATATAGTAAATTATTGTAGTTTGCAGTAGTGTAGAAATACATTGGACAGAGTGTTACTGATATTGGGATTCTATGTACGGTACAAAGCTACAAAATAAGCAGATACTCCATTCATCAATTTTCTTAGCCGCTTATCCTCACGAGGGTCGCGGAGAGTGCTGCAGCCTATCCCAGCTGTCAGCAGGGTTAGGAGGCAGGGTACACCCTGAACTGGTCGCCAGCCAATCGCAGGGCACAATGAGACAAACGACAGGTGCACTCACAATTACACCTAGGGGCAATTTAGAGTGTCCAATTAATAATGCTTGTTTTTGGAATGTGGGAGGAAACCGGAGTGCCCGGAGAAAACCCGGACAGGCATTGGGAGAACATGCAAACTCCACGCAGGCGGGGGCCTCAATATTCATATTATATTTATATATATTTTGTTCACTGATGCAACCAACTCCACACAGCTCATCCGTTCGTCACTAATGTTAGTCTTTCATAGTGTATGAAGAACACAACTGAGACCCTTGCATTGTCTGTGTACATGTGTTGCTACACCGTTTGCTGAATTCACTGCTTCAAGATTTTTTTTTTTTTTTTAAGAATTAACAAGGTGCACTTCTCTTTGTTTTATGTTCAATTTTGAAGAATAGTTCACTATTTACGGAAGTGCTGCTTAGTGGGAAGTGAGTTGAGTGTACTACGGGGAGAACATCCACACAGGCGGGGCCGGGATTGAACCCGGGACCTGAGAATTGTGAGGCCAACTCTTTCCAGCTGAGGCACTGTGCGCCCTAAGCAGATAATATCATTTCGATTTCATTTACTTTTTTTTACCATTAACAATTAACCATGAGAAAGACTTTTGAACCCACAATAAAGGAAAAGACATCCTCGGGCTTCCTTTAAAGGGAGCGGCCACAATGGCACACGTAAACGACAGTAAAATCCGACGTTCTGGACCGCTGGACCGTGTTCAAACACAAGAATGCTTCTTGAAATAAATTCTTGAGCAAAGTGACATCCGAGAAGCAAAATAACACTCTGTGGATTATGCCGAGGCCCGACAGCGTAGCAGGTGTCATTTGAGAAACGGGGCCCCGTTTTGTATTGTCGTTATACTGTAATTACAAAAGGCAGCAAACGTGCTAAGCAAAACCAAATGCAAAGACTCCACTAATATTTGTTGCATTGACTAACTGTATTTTTTCCCACCTGATCTTTTAGAATGTTTTTTTTTTTTTTGTCATTGGATTCCCACTCCCAGCCTCAATGTCTCAAATTAAGCATTAACAACCCTCACAAGCTCCGTCGTACAATGTTTACAAAATACATTCTGAATATCATCGAGAGCGTGCAGACGAAAGATTTTCTCCTGGCCTGGTGCCAGTCACTTGTCGCTCTGGTGACATTCGCCGGCGTCGCGAGAAACTAACTCAACAGGTTCGATCGGCCGCCGCTTATGTCATAAGCGGCCGCCGCGTGTGTTTATCCACCAGCGTCACTACAAAACACATGAAGTGTGGCATCTGAACCAAGGAACGAAGATGGTGAAACAAAGGAAAAAATGATTCAAATCAAATAATAACACAATTGTAATCATGGGGGGGGGTTGCCTTAGTTGTAATAACACAGTCGTAACCTTGGGGGGGTTGCCTTAGTTGTAATAACACAGTCGTAATCTTAGGGGGGGTTGGCTGAGTTGTGTCATTTGTGACTGTGAGCCTTTTTCCCAGTTATAATCATAAAATATAAACGTAAAAACTTTGAGAAACTGAAATGAACCCAATGAAGTAAGATGGAACAGCAAGTACTAGTGGTAAAGTCTTAAATTATAGCATTTGAGTAGTTATTTTTTTTAGGAAGTTCAAGTGTTTTTTTTTAAATATTCTCAAATAAATTTCAATTCACCACTTTATCATTTGTAATTATCTCTCCCTGACGAGCACTATCCTTTATTCCCAGATGACTTCAAGTAGAGCCAGCATTTAACTACGATTCAACTACAAAGAAATACAAAGATTTTAACAATTAAAAAGAGAATTAATGCCGCTAGGCATGCTGCGATTCATAGAATCCATTCCGCTCAGCTGCACTTCCCAGCATGCCTTGCGGCATTTTGTAAAACGAGCTGTTAATTTCTTTGAACTGTGACCACGTTGTCCGTTTCTGCTTCTTGACAGCGAGCGCGATAATTCTGCGTCGATGTCACGTTGTTCGGCCGCATTGTCGCTCTCTGCATCCATTTTCTGAGCCACTTATCCTCACGAGTGTCGCAAGAGTGCTGGAGCCAATCCCAGCTGTCGTCGGCCAGGGGGGCAAGTTACACACCCAGAGCTGTCAATTGCAGGGCACATGGAGACAGACAACAGTCGCATACACGATCACACCTAGAGGCAATTTAGAGTCTCCAATTAATGACCTCAGTAATTAAATGACGCGTACAGTTGACATACATACAGTAGAGTAGGTGAGCACTGGAACTGAATAACATGCACGGAGGTGAGCCAGTAGCCACTGAAAAACTGGTTGATGTTTAACAATGCTGTATCTATAGATTATTATTACTATTATATTTTTATCAAGACTATTAAAACGAATCGTTTTTCCTTGTCTTAAACATAGATTCCATTCCTTTTGTCTGGTAGCAATGCGGAATAAGTTGCAAGGTTTTTTTTTTTGTCAAGTTGGAAAGATTGCCAAGTGCTTCTCACAACATTCATTTTGTTACACCCATAATGAATGCACAGTTTAATGTATGCATTCTTATAATTATTTACATCCTGTTCAACTGCACAGACATGTAGTACAGTGAACCTCTTTGCCCTCGATGCTGGAATAGTTTTCCGTGCAGTCGGGGAGTTTGAAATACTCCCTGTGCCCCCCTCAACATTTTAATTATTATTTATGTTTATTGAATACGCAGATGGACAGAAAAAATGGTTTTAGGGGACAGGCAGAGGAGGACAGAATAGACAAGGAGAATCTGGGTGAGAATCATAGCAGGATCATGTTTAGATAGTCCGGGAATGGTATTCGAGCACACGTAATGACACAAATTGTGTTCTTGTGATGACTGGTACAGTGAGATTTTTTTTTTTTTTTTTTTTTTTTAAAAGTGTCCAACACCTGTGAGAACCTGTGAGTTGATATGTATCCATAACCTGCTATTATTACTGGTACCAGCGCAAGCAATTAAAGCCGGCTGAGCATAGATTTTAAAGGTCTAATCCAGATGACCTATATTTTATTTATATATCACACAAATGTAGCTAATTTTTCATTTAAAAAAAAAAAACATTTTAAATATTCTCAACACAACAGAAATGAAAGAATTTTTAAAATATTTTTAATGAAATTTTAGCTATTTGTATGATAGAGAAATAAAATACATTTCTTCTGGAATAGTCCTTTAACTTGCAGCAAATGTGTCTTTTTTTATTTTCTGTACTAGGACGATACAAGTTTTCCCCGATTTATTCTTAAAGACAGCAGAAGATGTTAACATTGAACAACTTTGAGTCGCTGTTGTTGTGCCATTTATCCATTGAACGTCATGACGTTGGTTGTAAGTCTGCCGTGTGTCCTATAATTTTTTGGGAAATGAACTTGAATTTGGAATTCCGCTCATTCTTTTATATGTTCTCAGTCTTTCAAGTGATTCTGGTTATGTTCCGATGGTCAACCTTTCAAGCCCACATGAAGAAAAAAGTACTGGATATCGAAAATCCCGTGTACTATAGACAGATTGAGGGTGTTATGATTGGGCAGGTGGCTCATTTCTATCGTGCGTCTCTTGTTTAATAAGTCATCATTAATGCCAAGGATTAGGAGACTCCAACCTTAGTGCCGGTGTTTTTATGTGCGGTGGGACCAAAATAGGTAGGACGAATCAGTTCAGATAATGTGCCGTGCCCAACTAATTTTTAACCATTAAACATTTGCTCAACGTGAACTTCTTAGCGCCCAGTAATGGAATCAAAAGTTTGAACTTTCTAACACCTCCAAAATGCAAATAATTGCTGTCAAAAGAAAAGCATGTGCACATTTTGAAGAAAAATGAAAAAAAAAAAAGAAGATAATAATTATAACAGTCGAAGCTACGGTACACGCAGTGAAAAACAATTCGTTATAACGTTCCAAGAATTAGGTAAAATTGTTAGGATAATTATTCATTTTTTATTCCAATTTTATATTTATTTTATTTAGATTACATAATGATTAGTTGATCTATAAAAAAACACGGAAAATGCACCTTATTTGTGCCAAAATGATGGAGCCGCCATCTTCCTCTCTTCCTTTCCCTTTCATTCCAAGATCTTCTTTCTTGAGCAACCCTGAACTCTTAATCTATCTTTTTTTTTATGCATTGGGAAATATGATTCAGTACAATTTATTTTCTATACAGCATCAAATGCCTATACAAGCTCACCATTTGCCAAGGGATTTTGTTGCTCGGTGTGCCACCGCTCCCTAATTGCGGTACACAACTTGTCACCAAGCAAAACCTGTCTTCCCAGTACCCACTGATTGCGCTGCTTGGCTCACTACCTACGGTATGTCCTGTCCTGTCCTGTTCCATTTGATATATTTTGCATCATTTCCTCGAAGCTCACGTAGCACAAGAATGTCACAGATCCTCGATTCTCTATGAGCAAGAAGCCGAGCAGTACAGTTTGAAAACAGATAAAAATACCAATAAAAGATCTTAGAACTTGAAAATGTTATTGCAATGTATACACAAATACAGGGCCTGGCAATCGGCATTTACTTGCACAACAATCATTGATACATCAGACCTATAACGGACAGGATTACCTCAAACCTTGGTGCCAACCATATCTACAGACTGGATAAGACAAAACCGGTTTTACAAAAAAGTGTCCCTGATTAACATAACTCATTTTCATCACAAAAGGTCACGTTATTCAGCATCTCTATGGCGTAAACCTCTGCGTGTCCATCCGTTTTTTTAAAAGTTTAAACCTTCCAAAGGTCCTTTAAAAACAAATCGTTGCCATCCAAAGGGGCACACGTTTACATTTTAACAAAAAAAGAATCAACATTTCTTTTGGGTTAAAAAAAAAAAAAAAGGACATAGTACATTATTACAATACTTTAAAAAACAAAAAAAACTAAACTGGTTTCCCATTGTAATGAGAAACATTCTCATTGTAATGAGTAACTACTCCATTGCATGTATAAAAGACCCTTATTCCTTATTCAGGAAGCTACCCCTAGTAGGTAAATAAGGTACGACCCATGGGTAGCTGTTGTAATGAGTAAGTTTCTCATTGTAATGACAAACTTTTTCATTGTAATGAGGAAGTTTCTCATTGTAATGTGTAACTAGTCCATTCCATGTGTGCATGTATAAAAGACCCTAATTCCTGTTTCAGGAAGCTACCACTAGCACATAAATAAGCTACGACTACCTGAACGCAGGAAGCTACCGCTAACAGGTAAATAAGCTAAAACCCATAGGTAGCTGTACTCATGAGTAAGTTTCTCATTGTAATGAGTAACAATGAGAAATCTTTTGTTTTTTTTCTTTCCCAATGTCCCTTTAGGAGCTCCGTGCATTCTTACAAATGAGTATTGGGCACAAGTTAATGATAATATTATGAGAATAAGGAGGAGTCATGAAATTTAAAATATTTCTTTTCAAGAATAGGCGAGTAGTATTGTAAAGTATTCCCCAAGAATAAAGTCAGCAAGGCCCAAATAAATGATAACATGAAATACAACCTTAGCAATACTGGATCCCCAAGAATACTCACCTTGATGCAATTACGAGTTCACCCTTTTGTTAAATACTGCATTACATTTTTGAAAAGTTTTTCTTGTCTTTTTAGCAATTAATTGATGCAACATTTCTATGTAGCCAAAATACTACTACCGCTTTTTTTCTGTTGTAATAGCCTCTCAACAAAAACTCACCTCCACGCAGCGTAAGCAACAACAAATCCTTTATTTGGATTGTCACATGAATGGAATATAATTCTTTCAAAACCATTTACGTATGTTGTTTTTTTTATGCTTAATACAAAGCAAAACACACCTTAAGGGAAGCAATTTGCACTTCAATTGTCCAGCTCCATAAAACATGACCAGATATGCTTACTACAAATATTTCAGACCTATGAATGCACATTTGCATCATTTTTTTCCTCCACAATTATCGCTAAGGTCTTGAGCAAACATTCGGCGTTCATGTCGCACGTGCGCGAGGCGTGCGCGGCTGGACGACTTCGACAAAGCGTGCTTTGGGTCGCCGCGGGGCGGGGTGGCGGGCGACCAATCTCGCTCGAGTGTGTTTACAGCAAAGAGGCCACAGTCCTGCAAAGGCACGTGACATCTTCAACCCTGAGCTGGGATTTACATTGCATCTAAAGTTGATAGTTTTTTTTTTAAATTTATCTACTTATTTGTTTTTATACGATAAATCGTGAAAGAGGAGTCTTACTGAAAGATGGAGGCACTAAGTTCATCCACAAGACCACCTGAAAAGAACAAGTGAAGAGTTTGTTTTCAAAACGCGACATAGGCATTTTTTTTTTTTTTCAGATTTACGAAACTCGCGCCAAAATTATCCAGCTCCGAATGGTAGTTATCGGGATACTCTGATTTTTGTTCAAAGTGCGGCATATCGTTCTATATCAGCCAAGGAAGATCGCGTTTTATTTCAAAATGCGACATATCGAGATCTTATTTAGAGCAAAATGCGACATAATTTCGTTCAATCAGCGTGCGCTGCTGAAGCAAGCAGCATCCAATCAGAATTCGTCTCGAGGGAAGTTCCGGTATCTTCCACATCGTCATCCAAAATGGCTGCGCCCACGTTTGAGAGAGATGCTAATGCCGAGTTTGATTTTATGTACGAGACACTGTAGAGAATGAAACTGAACTAAGTCTTGTATTTTGTTTATCAATGTTTAATAATATCGAATAAATGAATTAGTGATTGTGCTGGTTTACTTGCAGGCTGTCCCATTGTGAGGGTGCTTTTCCTATTTAATTTTAATTCTTTATGAAATTATTGCAATTTAATACTTCAATTCTCATCCAAGTACCATTGTATCTGAATGTAATAAATATACTGTTTTGTCTATGATTGTGTCATGCTTGAATAGTAATTTTGTTGTTCAAAATATTTCACCAACGACCATTAATGAATGAATAAATTTTTATAATTCTATGCAATCTTTTTTTTTTTTTGCCATTTTTTATAAGGAAAGTTATCGGCTATGACTTAAGAAAAGTTGACATTAAAAGGAAATCAACACCCTTGGATTATTATTATTATTACTACACACTTATATCCTATTCTGCAGTGTTCTTTCCCCCGACAGCGACAGCTATAAATAAAATCAAAAGAAATGAGTCAGATTTCAAACAGTGAATTTGTGAGTTTGAAACCGATTTCATTTTGGAGATGTGTGTATGAGATCGACTACCTATTTTTTTTCTGCTGGTATCCCTCGCAATCCATATTAACATTGGTAGACTGGTTTGAAGCAGTTTACTTTCTTAATGATCTCACATCAACTTATAAACAAAATTAATCAACTGAGTGACGCAATGCCTGCAGATGTCGGATTGCTGAATCGCATACAGATACACAAAATTACAATGATGTAAACTCAGCCTTTCCAAGTCCTCATACTGAACAAACAAACAGTTTCTAAATAACTAAAAAACACCTTTTTCAAAGAAATTCCCATTTTTTCATCTCCTTTTTCAACATCTGACATTAGTGAGCTAATTGTGAAAATTGTGACTGGTGACTGACCCTTATTTCTGATACCTAACTCTCTAAATGTGGTGGTCATGGTCTTAAATATTATTTTAAAATGCTTGAAATGTTGAAAGGCAAATAGTTTTCATGATTTCCTATCAAAAGCAACTGATTTTTTTAAAAAAATACAGCTGCTCCTGAAGGTTTAAGTCGAAATTTGGATAAGTCTCACTTTGCCAAGAATAGAATGTTTGGATATGTCTCATTTTGGAGAAAAAATGAAATTTGTCATCAAAAAAACTCGGTGAATATTAAAGCCAATATTTTTTTGTAGTATGGTGTTTAGTTACTTTTTAGCATCTCTTTCCATCCCCCAATAGTTAGAAACAGAAATTGAGTTTATTGTTTTCACTTCAATACCAAGCCCTTTTCTCAAAATGAAAAAAACGGATATGTCTCATTTTGAAAACAAACTCTTCAAGTGTATTATTAATAAATTGCTACGGCACGTCTAAATGTAATATGATAAAAGATTAAATGTGGTAAAAAAATGGAGTAGGGATCACTTTACTTGGAAAACACAAATACAGCTACAAGTAATAGTAAAAAAAAATATATATAGATTAATTATATATATATATATATATATATATATATATATAATAAAAAATTAAAATTATATTTAATAATAAATAATTTAATTTAAAAATTTATATATATATATGCAGTTATACATATATATTAAATTTAAAAAATAATTTGTCAATGACAGAAAAAGCTTCAGCGGTGTGTTTGTGCCACTGCAAAAAAAAATTCCAAAGTACCATCTTGCATATTTCAAATGTTTTGGAATGTGACGGCGCGTTTTTAGGAATGAATCCCGTACCTGGTTTGCAAATGGTGTCGCACAGTATGGGGCAAAGGTAACAAGAGGAGCATTCCTGGAAGATTTCAAATCGTGCACGTGAGGTTTGCGGGAAAATATACATTTACTTGCATATATAAAAAGTCTGCACACCCCTGTTTAAATGCCAAGTTTATATGACGTAAAAAAAAAAAAAAAGAGACCAAAATAAATCCTTTCAAACTTCGTTTCCATCATTAACGTGACCTTTACAATCGAGTTGGAGTCTTTCAAATAGGGAAAGTCAAATTCACAAATGATCAGGTTCCACAACGATGCACGCCATCGTAATTATGATGCGGTTGCGTTTAGTAAACAAACACAAATAACTTCCTTGACTCATTCCAACATGAGTCGTGGGGAAACAAAAAATAAAAAAGTGAAAGGTTTGGAAATGACTTAACTTTCGTGTCGTTTATCAAATCACAAAGAGCTCAAATTAAAAAACGGGTGTGTGGACTTTTCATGTATAGCCGCTGAATACAGAAGAGAAGATCCTTACTTGGCAGTTCTCACAGTGGACTGAGTCATCTCCCGCCTCACATGGGCACTCACTGCATTTGCTGGAACAGTCCTACACAAGACATGCGTAGCTTGTGAGTCATCCCCAGGCGACAACCTGACGTTCAAAATTTATTCGAAAAAAAACCAAACGTTTTAATATTTGCAATCGTGTACCTCGCAGACGGAGCAAACGCTGCACAGAGAGCCCGAGTGGAAGCGCCGAGCGTCTGTGGGGGCTTCTGAGTCTTCGTTTGCGTCTAAAAGTGCATCAGCAAAATCATATGGAGGTGGAGGATGCATAATATTGAACTTATAATGATGTCATCATTGGAGCAGTTGAACATAACACAATATTAGGTACACCATACAAATCCCTGGGATGGACAGATATAACCTGAGAAAACTTTTTTTTTTTTTTTTACAGTAAGAAATCTGCAATGACTGCTGATGATAAGAAATGTAAGGTCACTTTTCTGAAAAAGCGTTTAAAAAAACAAACATAAGCATTACAACGTTTAATTTGGAAATATCGGGGAAGATTTAGAGAAGAAATGCGAAAAACAAACTGGCCTTGCCGTTGTTTCAAACCTTGATTGACAGATGTTTTCGTTTTGCATTATGTATGGTGGTGCGGATCTCTTTGGTGTCATCGGGGCACTTGATCCCAGCGGTTCCGGCAAAAGCCGGAATGGATCAGATAACGCCCGGTGGCACCTCGACAATAAGCTAGTTTATTTTAGGACTGATGAGAGACAGAGAGAGAGAGAGAGAGAGAGAGGAGAGAGAGAGAGAAGAGAGAGAGAGAGAGAGAGAGAGAGTGACTTCACCTTCGTCATTTGCTTTTTCCTCAGCCTCCTCCTCTTCAGCCGTTACCTCATCATCCTCATCGGCGGGATGCTCCTCCTGCATCTCTTTTTTGACCAATTTTGCCTCATCCTCCTTTTCACCTTCTCCATCTTCCCTTTCGAAACCCTCAGCATCCTCGGTCGCATCAGCCTCTTCGTCAATCTCGTCGTCTTCTTCGCCGGTCTCGTCGTCTTCTCCGTCTTTGTCCCGGGTCTCGCCGTCTTCTCCATTGGTCTCACGGTCTTCCTCCTCAGCCTCGTCGCCTTCCTCAGTCTCACGGTTTTCCTCCTCGGTCTTGTCGTCTTCCTCAGTCTCACCATCTTCCTCCTTGGTCAAGCCGTCTGCATCCTCAGCCTCTCCATTTTTATCCTTAGCGAAGCCGTCTTCCTCCTCCGAGTCCCCGGCTTGAGTGATTTGCTGCTCCTCGGTCTCCTCGTCCTTATCCTCAACCTCATCTTCTCCCTCCTTTTTCTCTTCCTCTTCCGAAGTTTCTTCATCCTTTTCATTCCCTTCAGTCCCCTCTTCTGATTCTTCATCTGCTCCCACCTCCTCCTCCTCTTGGATACACAGACAGGTATTTTAATCATCCAGAGAGGGAACTTATGTTCCAAATTAAGATGGAAATAATGCAAACAAAACTAAACATGCATGAGTTCAATTGCGCATTAAAACTTTGAATATTATAGACCTAATAATCAAATAGAAATGTGCTCTCGTCACATTTAAACAAGTGAAGGGCAGCATCCGGCGTAAAAACTGTGCCAAACAAATATGAGCGTTCGTCGGAGATGTCACGCTGTGGCGACCCCTAAACGGGACAAGCCGAAAGAAACTCTAGTGCATTTTGGGAGGCAGAAATATGGATTTTGCTACCATCATCCAATTCGTCAGCAGCCAGTTCGTCCACGACTCCGCCAAGGACATCTTCTTTCGAGAGGTCTCGAGCCTTAGCCGAGGACATACACAAAAGCAGCAGCACCAGGACCAGACGTCCCACCCGGCTTTTTTCGGGGGCCATATTGAGTTACCCAATGGAATCCCACCTGTAAAGAAGTTTAGAATCTGCAGAAGTGATCGAAATTGGAGGGGAGACGAGAAGAGGGGTCCGAGCCAGAGGACACGGCGGCAACACGAGTCTTTGAGCGACAGGAGCACATGGGCAGGGTGGAAGAATGCTACTGGGGCCTCTAGGCCTGTGTGTTTGGGAGGGGGCAAGGGGCGGTGCTCCATAGCAGCTTTGGGGGCTTAACCGGTAGAGAGAATACCAGAGAACAAAAGGTTAAAATATTATGCAAGAATAATAAAAAAACAAACAAAAAGCTCACCCTTCTTTTGTCAATAACTGGGTATAGAGCTCATGTACCTACGTCATCACATCACGTGACCTTTGTTTACTTTGCCATATTGCCGGTCTAACAAAGCATTGTTCAATACTAAGTTGGTTGGAGAAGACACGATGCCCAGTCTTGTCCGATACCGTTAGACATTTAGAAGGTGTAACTAAACAAAGGTACGAGGAAAAATTTAATAAACTCGGCAGAGAGGACCCGGATTGAATGCCGAAGTTGATGTTTTTGCTGATAAGAAATTGGACTGTTAATTCGCTTCCGCTTGTCTTGGACAAGTGGATCCACATATGGATCTGGAGAGTAAGTCGTCCAGATTTACACGGAAAAGTCTGAAAGCGTATAAAAGTCTGGACACATACAAATACTTTGTTGCTGGATCTGTTCGCAATCAGGAATAAATCACACATAGTGACGGTTGACGGCTCGTGTTCGGCCACATGGTAACCTTCACCGGAATCCATCAATCTTTTCAGCTAATATTCAATACAAATACCAATATTTCAATAAATTACCCCTGGTTTTACACAAACTCGCATTCATTAACCATGATTGAAAAAAAAAAAAGAGGACTGAGTCATGGCCACACAACCTACACAAACCTCTGCGACAGAAGAAGAGCCAACATGGCATTAATTTATGGTAATTTGAGATTGAGTAAAATAGTTCCTACCTTAAATGAAGCGACCGCTACACATGCGTGTGTTTATTTGGGTTGGGCACCATGCATCATGCTTAATTGCCGAAATCCATTGATCTTTTCAACTGGTATTCCATAGAATGATCTCTTTGAATATCTGTCTCGTCTGTTGTGACAACCGACAGCACGACAGGTCTCGGTATTGTAAATATTCTCCTCCGGTTCAGCGTCTCCCACAGTGTCGAGCAGCTCTGACGTGAAAATGGTGACGTCACGTGCACGAGCTCTATAAAACTTGTCAATGGGAGCAGAGCGAAGAGCCACCCGGCCCACCTATAGGCCATTATCATCTCATTTTAATTTTCAATTCAACATACATAAAAAAAGTACAAATTACAAATTTGTACAAAAATTACAAATAAGTCGTGCTACCAATGTGGCATCTGTGGTTAATGCGAGCTCATTTACAGTGCTAATGCTAGCTCAGTATTGCTAGCGCTGCTACTTTGGAGGTTGTACTGTATTCACATTGGACTTTCATCTAAAAATAAATGTATTGTTTAAATTACAGATGAACAAAAAGCTTCTTATAATTCTTTTTTTTTTTTTTTTTTTTTTTAAAAACAATTCAATAAACTAGCTGCCAACGCTTCAGAAAATGACCACAGGGTTAAAGTAACATCTCAAACTCCATAAAGTGGGAGTTATACAGTATTTGCCAAGCAAGCCCTCGGCAGATATGATATGCATGGAATAGATGCAAATAGAAGGAAGCGGAGATGACCTCCAAATAGCAAGTGTTCAACGTAGACACTACTACCTGACTGCTCCCTACTCAACTTGAGAAAAAACTGAATTGAACAGCAGCGAATGAAATGACTCCCCACCCTTGCCACATCTCTGACAGGTGGCCCAGTTGGCTATTTATGGGAAAGACACCTTCAAGAGGACACCTTCAATGTTACGACCTTTAGTCGAGCCGCGGCGAACTAGCGCCGGAAGCACCTGCGCGTCCAACAACATTCACCGGCCACAACATTAGGCACACTTGTGTCGTCTAACGCGATCTAGTTCGGGAGAAAACTGCATTTACATTAATGATAATGTTCTAGTTTTGATGGACATTCATTTCTGTGTAGACTGCATTATAGAGAGAAACTTTTCTTCAAATAAATTGAGCTTTATTCTAACTTTTTATATCATTATTGCCTTGGATTTCAGAGCAGTTATCCTCAACCGCTATATTATAATATATATATATATATATATATATATATATATATATATAAATAAAACTATGACATTTTGTTTTGTTGGTAAACATATTTATGCCTTGGCTGAAAAAACGTTTCGGAACCATATATAACCATAACGCCCCAAATAAACAGACACCTCTAAATTCTGATGTTTTATTATAAAAAATACGCATAGTTTAAAAATACCAAAAGTAAACAATGGAGTCCTTAAGTGTAAACCTGTCAACAGAATAAAGTGTCAACCTACACATTCAGCATTTAATGTGAAGTATCATGCAATACGTTTCGCCCCCAACCCTGTGTTACACCATATTTACTTTTAGTGTTAAATATTTACATTATCCAGTGGAAGACTACAAATACAGTTTGGCATTTTAATAGCAAACAATTGCACTTTAAAAAAATAAAAAGGTTAAAAAATATATATAGAAGTATTGCAATCAATTCTGTAACAATGTAAGGTTGGCTGTTTTTCTTCTTCCACTCATAATACAGTCTCGGCAGGCAAAAAGAGAAAAACGTCTTTTAGTGACACCCCCCGCCCACAAAAAGGGGCGTCAAGAACCAGAAGAAGGAGTGAACGAATCTGTTAAAAAAAAAATTGATAATAACAATTATTATTGTATAATTATTATTATACACAGAAGATAGATTTTAGAAAGTACCTCTCAGCGATGGGGGAGGCCTCGGAGGTTTAAACGAGCTGCCTTGCGCCAAAGTATCGACAATCCAGCTCAGGGCGCTGGAGCAATACTCCATCTGTCAGGCAGACAACGGAAATAATCATCATTCAAGATAATATAGCAATGTGGGAACGCTGTCTTTTTAATAACACGATGAAACGTGACACACAAAAAAAAATTTCTATTTTATCCTGGTCTTTCAACTTCTCCATTCGTTTGTATTTTGGTTTTAGCCGTTGGTGACACTCCAACCTAAACAGCCACTCCCCTTTTAGAACACGGCATTGTACTACAGTGTCAGTTTTAATTCGGGATTCCAGCGTCATTACATTTGCTCTAAAGCTATAACAAGATTGGCGAGGAAAGTGTGAATGCATCAATCCATGCAAAGGCTGCTGAATCAAGTATTAGTCATTTGGCAAGACATTTAGTCATACATCATCATAAGGAAGCAAACCTAGAAAGATTTTCTTTAGAGAATCATTGTTATGACAAGAAAAAAACAATCTAGGAATGAACGATTAAAAAATGGCATCATAGGGTGTAAAGTATTTAAGCCTGCGTTCAAGAATTTGTCGCTGTGTGTTAGAAAATACAGGTGTTGCGCGCGGAGGATGGGACCGAACCCCAACTTTTGGCGTTTTCGGTGTTCCTCGACAAATTGAAACCTGTGAGGTGTTTTGCACTAATCACAAAAACAAGATACAACTTAAACCAAACAATTGCAATATTACCTCATTCTCCAAAGTCCTAAGCCTGTGGTCAAAGTCCCTGCTCTCGGTCAGATGCTTCATCACACCGTCCACTCTAGAAATAAAAAGAAAAAAAAAAAAAAAAAAAAAAAGCCATCCACCTTAATTTTAACCCTCAAAAGCTACCAGACACAACACTTGGTACTCTTGCACAATTTAGATTGAATACTTTTTTTGCAGTGCTGTAAGAAATTATAACATTTATGATGTTTTGGTAAGCTTATTCAGGTATGAGGTGGAAGATATTGCATTACAAACAAGTAGTTCTGCACCACTCCAAACTAAAATCACAATAATATACACAGTACAGTATATGACACTGGTCAAATGTACTGGTCACGGTCAAATCTACATTTTATATACCGTAATTTCCGGTGTATAAGATGCAACTTTTTTTTTCCCCCCCATACGCTTTCAACCCTGCGGTTTATGCGGTGATGCGGTTAATTTGTGCATTTTTCCCAACGGCCGCAAGGTGCCACTCAAGCGGAAAAGGTAAGAGCGAGACCGGTGGAATGTATGTGCCAAGGAAGTGACTTTTACCGATCCTGCCCTGTTAGCGCTGCGCTAGCGTGTTACTGCCCTGTCCCAGTGATTTTTTACCAGTTTTTTTTTTTTTTTTTTTTTATAACCGGCCGGCCCTGTTAGCGCAGCGGCGCTAGCATTAAACTCTCTGTGTTCCGTCTTTGTAAATATCTCGTGTTTCAATGTCGGTTTCAATGTGGGCACTTGGGGCTTTTACATGGCTGCGGCCCATGTATGTACCAAATTGTATTTCCTTTACATTAATTGGACAAATTGCCCCAAGATGGAATTGTAAGTGCATCTGTTTGTCTCTATGTGGCCCGGAATTGGCTGGCAACCAGTTCAGGGTGTACCCCGTGTCCCCTGCCCGTTGACAGCTGGTATAGGCTCCAACACTCCCCGCGACCCTCGTGAGGATAAGAGGCAAAAAAAATGGATGGATGGTACTTCCTTTACAAATGTACTGGGTAAGGCTTATAACCAGGTGCACTCTGTAGGCTGGGAATTACGGTAAACGTGTGAATTAAGGTCCCCTCAAAAACCTCAACACAAAGCCA